>NC_089843.1:116196379-116813462 GCF_035609145.1 Eleutherodactylus coqui | reverse complement strand
ATATGTATGAAGTATGGATGAAGGCTTATCATTGTGTTCTGTAGGAATAATGTAGCAGATAAGCTGTACCAGTATTTCTTCTCTATTATTCTAAATTGACATTGATTTCAGTTTTGCCAGATTTACACTGGTTTCCATGATGAACTAATGGGCTACTTCAATAGGTTTTTCAGGAATACACCATAATAGCGTCTCCTAAAGTTGGACATCTAGCTTCTATCATCCCCAACAATCAACTGAACAAAGAAGATATGGAGCTTCCTGGAAGTCTCTGTGACTCCTTCACTACAATGTGGCTGAGCTGTCGTACCAGGGCCAATGATATTTACTGATATGCTAATAGTTCTGGAAAAAAATCATTAAAAGGGCCTCAGTGTTGAGTAAGCCTAGTTTAGGACCTAGACCAATCAAACCTTTCCTAAAGACAAGCCATCAATATGCATTCCTGGAAAACTGCTTTAAAGCATACCTGTCATTTCATATGACTCTTTAGAATAAGCTGTTGTGTGTACATGAGGAATAACACTATTTTTGACCCTTATGTGATGTGTATCTTGCATATTTATTAGTTTTTCCTCTGCAGGCTCCATCTCTAATTTACAGTTTTCCCTGCGGTAGTGGGCAAAGAAATGTTCCTATTATGTCTCCAATATATTGAACACATATAGAAGACAAGATCCTGCTCTCCTATCTCTATCTCTCACGAATTAGCAGCAACAGGGAAGACATTATGCAGCAGTAATGAGCAGCAGTGTAGATGTGATTCCAGTAGCTATGAAACAGTAAAACACAATCAGCTATAGCAGCATGTTCCTGTTTGTATCTTGACTTTTCTCTCACTCGAATTCAACTCCCTCCTTCTCCTTCCTCTCTCCTCGACTTCTATGTGCAGTATGTAATCTGATCCACTAGTGAGCTATTAATCTGTCTTGTCTGCCAAGACAGATTTAGCAGTTTTTCAGAGTGAGTGAACAGTTTAGGAGGTAGGGGTGAGCAGGAAAAGAGCGTGATAAGTGAAGAAAGAAGCATCTTTCCCTGTTAAGATATACTACAAAGTTTCTTATAGTCGCCTGTACTATTGATTTATGCAAAGTTTGTTGAAAAGACAGTGACCATTTAAGTGAAGGAAGAAACATCTCTCCCTGCTAAAATATACTACAAAGTTTCTTATACTTGCCTGTTCTATTGATTTATATAAAGTTTGCTGAAAAGACAATGACCATTTAAAACATATGCCCACCCTTAACCAAGTACATATAGAATAAATAACTGAGTAACTTTATAAATATATAGTATTACTTATCTTGTACTCATCCTGATTTACATGCTGTATTATAGCCAAAAGCTGAAATTACAATTATGTAAATTGGGTGAAATCATGTTCATACCCTTTAAGGGACCAAATTAAAAGAGACCTTCCAAGATCTCAGGTAGGTTCCTTGCTTTAATCCTCTTGGCCCAACTCCCAGGCAAGCTCTGTGATAACAGCTGTACCTTATGTTACTTCTAAATTTTAGCATCTGTCTTTGTATGTGTGAAATGTAAATGTTAGTTTTTATGATAAAACAATCAGTCTAATAGTGATTTTCCTCTATAATATTAATAATAATGACCTTTTTATTAGGTGCCATGTGCACTATAGGTGTATAAATAATTAGCACTCCAAGCTGCAGAATCAGTGTTCCTTATTAATCATCCAATTGTATCCTTTCTTTCAGAAAAAATACGGTAGGAGAAAATAGTTTTGTTAGTAACACAGAACTCTAGTGCATATTCAGATTTCTGCAATGAATCCTTAGATTCAACCAAACACCCACAAAGCCGAAATCTTATTTTACGGTTACTGCATCCTTGATCTTATATATATGTATACAGTATGATTAATATTTCCAAATCAACTGCTGCCAGACCTTTAGTCTGAAATGGTGATAACATTGATTTATGAAATTTCAGTAAGAAAATGGGTTTGGGGTGCTGCTAAATGTAGCTGGAGTACTGTATGTTCTATAAGATGTCCCTGCCTATAAGCACCCCAGGTTTGGACAACAAAAAACAGAAAAAAATATTTTATACTAGTTAAAACTTTCCTGGTGGTCTGAGGAAGAGGAGTGGTCAATGTCACTAATTTTGATGGTCCAGTGTAGCACCTCATTTCTTTGAATTCTAGGGAGTGTGTGTATGCGTTTGTGTGTGAGTGAGCGGGGGGGTAACAGGCAGCAGTCCACCCCTGTAAGGGTATGTGCACACATAGTAGAATTTTTCCACATACACAGTACTATAATGTTGATAGTGGCATTTAATTGGTTCACAGTGGAAGGGCACCCCCTCTGTGACATTATTGTCCTGCTGCAATGAAATTGTGGAAGGCGAATACATTGCCATGACATAAAGGCTACACACAATGGTGTCTGGGTATGCCATAGCCTATAATCACTAATAAAAGTGATAATATATTGTAGTACAGAAGTACTGCAATGTATTTTCATATAGATCCTTCTTAGCTTCACAGGTTCAAGTCCCTTACAAGGACATAACAAAGTTAAAAAAAGTTAAGATATTTAAAAACATGCAAGAATAGTAATTAAATGGAAAAAAATGTAAAACCCCTAAAAAACGGAACCAAAGTTTTGTTCATTTCAAATCCCAAAACACAAAAGGATGCCTGTTTCGCATGAACGTCATTTTAATGCAAAGTAGGCATGTCAAAAATGAGTGTCTACAAGAACAAATGGTTTTCTATGGGTTCTTTTAGATGATCGATTTTTTGACATGCATAAAAAAATTGTGCATCAAAAGATTTTTTTGTAATGCTGATATTTCTCTCATGTCAAAAGATAGCAAAACACTGGCAGCTCCATAGACTCCTATGGTAGTCTATGCAAGCTGTCCGGCAAAGGGAGGTAGAGGGAGTTTAACAGGATTTAACAGGGATTTCAGGGCTGCGGCTTCAGTACACTGCAGGACACCGCAGCCAACCGTAAAAGATCGTGAAAAATAGCCACCACTTGGTCGTGGCTATTCTATGTTCACAGGATTTTAAGCTTGCATAGTTGAAATTTGATAGTGCAGCAATTGGAGCGTTAAAATGTTGTTCGAGTGAAGGAGGCCTAAAAGAGATTAGAAAAGCTACATGTACCGCAAAATGGTACCAATAAAAACTATAGCTCATCACCCAAAAAGCAGGCCCTCACAGAGCTTAGGCCATGGTAAAATTAACAAATTATGGGACTTTGAATACAGCAATGCAAAAAAATATTACCAGTAATTGCCTAAAAAACTATTATTATGCAAAAGTGGAAAAACCTTTAAAATATATATATATAATTTTGGTATTGTTATAATCATACCAACCCACAGGAAAAAAAATATTATTTATGCTGCATGATTAACGCTATAAAAGCAATAAAAGCTATACAATACATTATCTGTATTCCCACAATGGTATCAATAAATACCACAACTTGCCTCACAAAAAAACCAAAACTTTATATTGCCATATAAAAAGAGTTATGACTTTTAAAAAGTGGGGATAAAAATCGCTAAAAAAAGTATCGTCTTTAGATCTAAAATAGGCCATGTCAGTAAGGGGTTAATGAAGCGTATAAATGAAAACTTTTCTGCTGTTCTCTCTGGCTATCTGGATATGACTCTTTCCACACATCAGATTGGTCACATGATTGTGACATTAGAAAGGTTCTTCACACCAGATTTGATCTCTATTAGACTGCCTGCCCACGGGTGATAGTTCATTGCGTTACCCGCGGCGATAATCATAGCAATTCTCCACTCATGCCGCGATTCTCCGCAGAGAGCCTATCTGTCAGATAGGCTCACCGCAGAGACCTGACAGTGCTCCCCCCTGCTCTCCCATGGCGGAATATGGCTAGCGATATTCCATCCCGGTCATGGACAGGGGGCCTTACTGTCCTCGTCTGCACCTGGGAGGACTTCAAGATGGTGAACCTCAGTGTATTATTATTTCATTTTAAAGCACCAAAAAGTCCAAGGCACTTTACAAATGTAAGGGATGTAAGTCACTTTTTAACAAGATTGTTTTCTTACTCAAAGCATGTCTTAAAGGGGTTGTCCCACGGCAGCAAGTGGGGTTAAGCACTTCTGTATGGCCATATAAATGCACTTTGTAATATACATCGTGCATTAAATATTGGCCATACAGAGGTTATATACTTACCCCCTCCGGTGTTGGCGTCCCCGTCTCCATGGCGCCGACCGAAGCCTTCTTCTGCCTGGATTAGACGCGTTTGCGCAGTCTGCCCTCTTCTGTCTCGCTCCGGTGTGCTCGTGCCGCAGAGGTCTTCTGCGCATGCGCAGAAGACCTGTGTGGCGCGAGCACGCCGGAGCAGCCCCTTCAGTGGGACAGAAGAAGCAGACTGCGCAAGCGCGTCTAATCCAGACAGAAGAAGGCTTTAGTCGGCGCCATGGAGACGGGGACACCAACACCGGAGGGGGTAAGTATATAACTTCTGTATGGCCAATATTTAATGCACGATGTATATTACAAAGTGCATTTATATGGCCATACAGAAATGCTTAACCCCACTTACTTTCGCGGGACAACCCCTTTAAGTCCAAAAAATACGGAAGTTGATAGAGCTTTATTGGTACGTGCTTCAGTATTGGTCCAGCGTTGCAATAAAGTTCTATCCATTACTCCAGTAACACTTGGCTTCGTACCAGCAGTGCCCCAACCCGGCTTTTTTTTAACCTCTCTTATTGAACAAAAAAACAGTCGTTTTCTCCTGTGACTGGCAGTGCTATAGCAATTTAATGTACCTGTACATAGAGCTAGACATCAATAAAAAAATAAAATATTTTCACATCTTTTGGGGGATAGGTTAAAAAATGTTAGAAACTGATAGTCAAAATAAAAACATCACAATAAATGTAAGAAAAAAAACTTACAAAAATTAAAATTGAGAAAGTTACTTCAAGTAGCCTAGCAAAATAAAAAAAAGTTCAGCCATTTGACTGCACAGCTGTAAGAAAACTAAAGGCAATCTGATCTTAATACAGACGGTCAATAAAGGACTATAGAGTCCCATAAATCATACTATGGTGGCTAAGCAGTATGAGTCAGTAAGATTTTTGATTTATTTATACCCACTCGTGATGTTTTGATGAAATATTTAATTGATGAAGATATTTAAGCTAAACCAATAGTCACTCTACATGTACTGTGAAGTCTGGGAAATTAAATTATTTTGAAAATTTATAAGGCATAATCTTCACTCATTTTGGTGATAACATTTCTCTTCATTTTATGAAATGCAAATAAAGCCTTAAAAGCCATGATATAATCCCGCTCATTTCTGTATCACAATCCTTCCGATGTTTTTGTTAGCCGGAGAACTTTAGTGACATCTACTGATAAAAAGAAAGTATATAACATAAAGAGTTGAAATGAACTCCTTCTCTCAATGCAGACAAATTATTGAGTACATAAAAACCTCTACATGTTCAGAAAAAGATTCAGTTATTTATTGCCTAATTTATAACTTTGCTAACAAAATATAAAATCTTTAGTTGCTTATTTTTACTATATATGTTACTGTACAAGAAATATGATTCCGAGTAATATATTTAGTGTTTTTTTTATTTACCTAAAAAATATCCAAAAAATATTTTTAATTAGTCCGATAAGGTAAGAGGATGCAGAACTTAATTACTACCTTAGGTCATGTGACTGCTACTGGGGCCTTAGGGAAAAGAATTCAAGAACCCCTGCAGGAATTCCCTCTTCGGAGAGACAATGTTAATAAAGAAGGGAAATTTAGAATGGATGCAAGGGTCAACACAAAGGCATGTAGAGGAAAACAAGCACTAGACCCTCCTTTCCTTAATAACAAAACCCTATAACATGATATAGACCCATTTTAATGTTTGCTATGGGGTCCTTTCTCTTCTATGTGTACTATTGGAGATGCAATATCTCATTGTTGTCACATTTTTAATATGAGATTGTGAAAAATGAAATTGTGTAATATTTTCTACCAAGAAAACAACTTTTTAAATGTTATGTTGCTTATAATTTCACTTAAAGTATAGTTGTCTACAGTGATATAGATATTCAATATTTTAGCCAAGCACCTGGTGCAAGGAGTCATTTCAAGATAAATTGTACACTGTAGATCTCATTTATCAAAACGGTCTTAACAGTAAAACTGTCTTTATTGCCCACAGCAACCAATCATTGTACAGCTTTAATTTATCTAGAGCAGTTTAAAAAAATGAAATCTGAGCTCTGATTGGCTGCTATTTACAACAAGCAGTCTTACTGTTAGACAATTTTGATAAATGAGGCCCTAAGAACTTGATACAGTGCAGCTTCCAGAATTTTATGGGAACAATTCAAAATACAGTCTTCTGTCGCTGTAAAGAAAAACAGCACCAAACACTTGCTTATCAGCTCCTAGGTAGATGTAACTACTTTCTCCGGATTCTATCTGCAGCATCTGACACAGTAATTCACAATTACTCTCTAGTGTGCTCTACTCTATTGGCCTTAATGATACTGCATTCTCTTGGTTTTCCTGCTACCTTTCTGACCGTTCATTCAGGGTACCATTTGCTGGCTCTACGTACATAGTTACATAGAATGTAAGGCTGAAAAAAGACATATGTCCACTCAGTTCAGCCCATTACTCCCCAATGTTGATTCAGAAGAAGGGAAAAAAACCCTGTGAGGTAGAAGCCAATTTTCGACACTTACAAGAAAAAAAATTCCTTCCAGATTCCAATCAAAATAATCCCTGTACCAACAACCCTTTTGAAGTTATTAATGATTATAACATATAATATTGTATCACTCAAGAAAGGCATCCAGGCCCCTTTTGAACTCTTTTATCAAATTTGCTATCACCACGTCCTCAGGCAGAGAGTTCCATAGTCTCACTGCTCTTACAGTATAGAACCTCATTCTTTGTTGGTGTAGAAACTTTCTTTCCTCTAGACGTAGAGGATGCCCTCTTGTGCAGTCACAGTCCTGGGTATAAACAGATCATGGGATAATATTAGTGTAGTTGCCCGCTTTTGTACCGGCTCAAGCTCTGATATAAAATAAAATAAATCTTGTTATTTGTATAGCGCCAACTTATTCTGCAGCGCTTTCAGGCAATTTTTATTTATTACCCCCCACCAAGCTGGGTACTCATTTTACCGACCTCAAAAGGATGGAAGGCTGAGTCAACCTTGAGCCGGCTACCTGAACGATACGGGGATTGAACTTGCCACCTTCAGGTTATGAGCGAGAGCTTACACTCTACGCCACACGAGGCTCTGCTTCGGTACCAGTGCCCAAAACTGTACACAATAATCCATGTGTGATCTAACCAGTGACTTCTAAACAAGAAGAACAATGTTCTCGTCATGTGCCCCTAGACCTGTTTTGATCCATTTTGTCTTGGCAACAGCTGCCTGACACTGGTTGTGCCAGTTAAGCTTACAGTTAAATAAAAACCCCAAGTCCTTTTGCATGTCAGTGTTTCCCGGTGGTTTCCCATTTAGTGTGTAATGATGACATGTATTTCCTCTGCCCATGTGCATAACTTTACATTTATCAGTGTTACACCTCATTTGCCACTTTTCTGCCCAAGCCCCCAACTTATCCAGATCCTCTTGCAATCTCCTTGCGTCCTCTTGTGTGTTGATATAGCTTTACATAGTTTTGTAACATCTGCAAATATTGATATTATACTGCACAATATATTAAAAAGAATAGGGCCCAAAACCGACCCATTTGGTACCCCACTATTAATGGTAACGCTATCAGAGTATGATACATTTATAACTACCCTCTGCTTTCTATCATTGAACCAGTTACTTACCCACTTGCACACATTCTCACCTAGACCAAGCATTCTCATTTTATATACAACCTTTTATGTGGTACAGTATTAAATGCTATGGAAAAGTACAGATACAGAAAATCCAATCACACTCTCCAATCCAGTCTAAAACTTACCTCCTCATAGAAGCTGATCAGGTTGGTTTGACAGGAGTCAAACCCATGTTGATACAGAGTTCTACCGCTATTTTCCTTGAAGTACTCCAGGATAGCATCGCTTAGAAACCCTTCAAAAATTTTACCCACAATAGAAGTAAGACTTATCGGACTGTAGTTTCCAGGTTCACTTTTTGACCTCTTCTTAATATTGGCACCACATTGGTTATGCAGCAATCCAGTGGAGCAGACCCTGTCCCTATAGAATCCTTAAATATAAGAAACAAGGATCTGTCCATTGCATTACTTAATTCCCTTAAAACCTGGGGATGTATGCCATCGGGACTTGGTGATTTGTCTTTTTTGATATTTTTAAGATGGCTACTTCTTGTCCTTTTCTCCTTGCTTGTGGAGTGCCTCAGGGTTTGGTCCTTTGTCCCCACCATTTTTACCTTTACACAGCCCCTATTGGAAAAACTATCAGCAGGTTTGGACACTGCATGTTTTTCAGAAAAAAGTGCTTTATTATTGTATTTAGTAAAGTGTAGGTCCTTCTTTTGCTTGTATTACATTGGCAACAAGTCGAGGCATACTTTCCACAAGTTCTCTGCAAGTCTGCGCAAGTCTGTTGCGGAATAACTCGCCATTCCTCGTGCAAGACTGTGAGAAGAGATTGTTGTGAAGATGGGCGTAGGTGGCGGTGTCATACCTGTCGCTCCAGTTCGTCCCACAACTGCTCGATCGGATGAATAAATAGTTTTTTAAAGGTACATTTATTGTGCAGTTTATACATTATTATTAGAGATGAGCAAGCACCAAAATGCTCGGGTGCTCGTTACTCGGGACGAAATTTTCGCGATGCTCGAGGGTTCGTTTCGAGTAACGAACCCCATTGAAGTCAATGGGCGACCCGAGCATTTTTGTATATCGCCGATGCTCGCTAAGGTTTCCATTTGTGAAAATCTGGGCAATTCAAGAAAGTGATGGGAACGACACAGCAACGGATAGGGCAGGTGAGGGGCTACATGTTGGGCTGTATCTCAAGTTCCCAGGTCCCACTATTAAGCCACAATAGCGGCAAGAGTGGGCCCCCCCTCCCAACAATTTTTACTTCTGAAAAGCCCTCATTAGCAATGCATACCTTAGCTAAGCACCACACTACCTCCAACAAAGCACAATCACTGCCTGCATGACACTCCGCTGCCACTTCTCCTGGGTTACATGCTGCCCAACCCCCCCGCACGACCCAGTGTCCACAGCGCACACCAAATTGTCCCTGCGCAGCCTTCAGCTGCCCTCATGCCACACCACCCTCATGTCTATTTATAAGTGCGTCTGCCATGAGGAGGAACCGCAGGCACACACTGCAGAGGGTTGGCACGGCTAGCCAGCGACCCTCTTTAAAAGTGGTGGGGCGATAGCCCACAATGCTGTACAGAAGCAATGAGAAATCCAATTCTGTACCACCTCCATCAGGAGCTGCACACGTGGGCATAGAAATGGGGAACCTATGTGCCACACACTATTCCTTCTGTCAAGGTGTCTGCATGCCCCAGTCAGACCGGGGTTTTTTATAAATAGTCACAGGCAGGTACAACTCCGCAATGAGAATTCCATGTGCACCCACAGCATGGGTGGCTCCCTGGAACCCACCGGCGGTACATAAATATATCCCATTGCATTGCCCATCACAGCTGAGGTAATGTCATGTTTAATGCAGGTGGGCTTCGGCCCACACTGCATGCCCCAGTCAGACTGGGGTTCTTTAGAAGTGGACACATGCAGTTACAACTCTGTGTGGACTGACAGCATGGGTGGGTGCCAGGAAGCCACCGGCGGTACATAAATATATCCCATTGCATTGCCCATCACAGCTGAGGTAACGTCAGATAAAATACAGGTGGGCTTCGGCCCACACTGCATGCCCCAGTCAGACTGGGGTTCTTTAGAAGTGGACACATGCAGTTACAGCTCCGTGTGGACCGACAGCATGGGTGGGTGCCAGGAAGCCACCGGCGGTACATAAATATATCCCAGGCAGGTACGACTCCCTAATGTGAGGTCCGTGTGAACCAACAACATGGGTGGCTCCCTGGAACCCACTGGCGCTACAAAAATACATCCCATTGCAGTGCCCATACAGGTGGGCTTCGGCCTACACTGCATGCCCCAGTCAGACTGGGGTTCTTTAGAAGTGGACACATGCAGTTACAACTCTGTGTGGACAGACAGCATGGGCGGGTGCCAGGAAGCCACCGGCGGTACATAAATATATCCCAGGCAGGTACGACTCCCTAATGTGACGTCCGTGTGGACCGATAACATGGGTGGCTCCCTGGAACCCACTGGCGGTACAAAAATACATCCCATTGCAGTGCCCATACAGGTGGGCTTCGGCCTACACTGCATGCCCCAGTCAGACTGGGGTTCTTTAGAAGTGGACAGACAGCATGGGTGGGTGCCAGGAAGCCACCGGCGGTACATAAATATATCCCATTGCATTGCCCTGCACAGCTGAGGTAACGTCAGATAAAATACAGGTGGGCTTCGGCCCACACTGCATGCCCCAGTCAGACTGGGGTTCTTTAGAAGTGGACACATGCAGTTACAACTCCGTGTGGACCGACAGCATGGGTGGGTGCCAGGAAGCCACTGGCGGTACATAAATATATCCCATTGCATTGCCCATCACAGCTGAGGTAATGTCATGTTTAATGCAGGTGGGCTTCGGCACACACTGCATGCCCCAGTCAGACTGGGGTTCTTTAGAAGTGGACACATGCAGTTACAGCTCCGTGTGGACCGACAGCATGGGTGGGTGCCAGGAAGCCACCGGCGGTACATAAATATATCCCAGGCAGGTACGACTCCCTAATGTGAGGTCCGTGTGAACCAACAACATGGGTGGCTCCCTGGAACCCACTGGCGGTACAAAAATACATCCCATTGCAGTGCCCATACAGGTGGGCTTCGGCCTACACTGCATGCCCCAGTCAGACTGGGGTTCTTTAGAAGTGGACACATGCAGTTACAACTCCGTGTGGACAGACAGCATGGGCGGGTGCCAGGAAGCCACCGGCGGTACATAAATATATCCCAGGCAGGTACGACTCCCTAATGTGAGGTCCGTGTGGACCGATAACATGGGTGGCTCCCTGGAACCCACTGGCGGTACAAAAATACATCCCATTGCAGTGCCCATACAGGTGGGCTTCGGCCTACACTGCATGCCCCAGTCAGACTGGGGTTCTTTAGAAGTGGACAGACAGCATGGGTGGGTGCCAGGAAGCCACCAGCGGTACATAAATATATCCCATTGCATTGCCCTGCACAGCTGAGGTAATGTCAGATAAAATACAGGTGGGCTTCGGCCCACACTGCATGCCCCAGTCAGACTGGGGTTCTTTAGAAGTGGACACATGCAGTTACAACTCCGTGTGGACCGACAGCATGGGTGGGTGCCAGGAAGCCACTGGCGGTACATAAATATATCCCATTGCATTGCCCTGCACAGCTGAGGTAATGTCAGATAAAATACAGGTGGGCTTCGGCCCACACTGCATGCCCCAGTCAAACTGGGGTTCTTTAGAAGTGGACACATGCAGTTACAACTCCGTGTGGACCAACAGCATGGGTGTCAGACCGACGACATGCCCCAGTCAGACCGGGGTTTTTAATACATAGACACAGGCAGGTACGACTCCCTAATGTGAGGTCCGTGTGGACCGACAGCATGGGTGGCTCCCTGGAACCCACTGGCGGTACAAAAATATATCCCATTGCAGTGCCCTGGACAGCAGAGCTAACGTCTGATTAAATACAGTAGGGCTTCGGTCCAAACTGCATGCCCCAGTCAGGCTCGAGTTTTTTATAAGTATATACAGGCACGTACATCTCCCTAATGGGAAGTCCATGTGGACCGACAGCATGGGTGGGTCCCAGGAAGCCACCGGCGGTACATAAATATATCCCATTGCAGTGCCCAGCACAGCTGATGTAACGTCAGCTTTAATGCAGGTGGGCAAAAAATTTATTGGATTACACTGTAGGCGAGGGCCCCAAAAAATTGGTGTACCAACAGTATTAATGTACCTCAGAAAAATTGCCCATGCCCAACCAAGAGGGCAGGTGAAACCCATTAATCGCTTTGGTTAATGTGGCTTAATTTGTAACTAGGCCTGGAGGCAGCCCAGTTAACAGCCCAGTTAAAATAAAAATTGGTTCAGGTGCAAGTTTCAACGCCTTAATGAGCATTGAAACGTATAAAAATTGTTTAGAAAATTTATATGACTGAGCCTTGTGGGCCTAACAAAAATTGCCTGTTCGGCGTGATTACATGAGGTTTCAGGAGGAGTAGCAGGAGGAGGAGGATGAATAGAATACACAGATTGATGAAGCAAAAAGGTCCCCGTTTTTGATGGTGATAGAGAACGATGCTTCCATCCGCGGGTGCAGCCTACGTATTGTTTAGGTATCGCTGCTGTCCGCTGGTGGAGAAGAGAAGTCTGGGGAAATCCAGGCTTTGTTCATCTTGATGAGTGTAAGCCTGTCGGCACTGTCGGTTGACAGGCGGGTACGCTTATCCGTGATGATTCCCCCAGCCGCACTAAACACCCTCTCTAACAAGACGCTAGCCGCAGGACAAGCACCTCCAGGGCATACAGCACGAGTTCAGGCCACGTGTCCAGCTTCGACACCCAGTAGTTGTAGGGGGCAGAGGCGTCACAGAGGACGGTCGTGCGATCGGCTACGTACTCCCTCACCATCCTTTTACAGTGCTCCCGCCGACTCAGCCTTGACTGGGGAGCGGTGACGCAGTCTTTCTGGGGAGCCAGAAAGCTGTCAAAGGCCTTAGAGAGTGTTCCCCTGCCTGTGCTGTACATGCTGCCTGATCTCCGCGCCTCCCCTGCTACCTGGCCCTCGGAACTGCGCCTTCGGCCACTAGCGCTGTCGGATGAGAATTTTACCATCAGTTTGTCCGCCAGGGTCCTGTGGTATAGCATCACTCTCGAACCCCTTTCCTCTTCGGGTATGAGAGTGGAAAGGTTCTCCTTATACCATGGGTCGAGCAGTGTGTATACCCAGTAATCCGTAGTGGCCAGAATGCGTGTAACGCGAGGGTCACGAGAAAGGCATCCTAACATGAAGTCAGCCATGTGTGCCAGGGTACCTGTACGCAACACATGGCTGTCCTCACTAGGAAGATCACTTTCAGGATCCTCCTCCTCCTCAGGCCATACATGCTGAAAGGATGACAGGCAAGCAGCATGGGTACCCTCAGCAGTGGGCCAAGCTGTCTCTTCCCCCTCCTCCTCATCCTCCTCATGCTCCTCCTCCTCAACGTGCTGAGATATAGACATGAGGGTGCTCTGACTATCCAACGCCAGAAACGTGCCTCTCTCCTAATCCCGCAGCAGTCCGCTGCTATACACCTGGATCAGGAGCTCGGCCTGTGCCCACACCCTGACTTGGGCCTCCGCGTCCTCGCCCGCGTCCATGTCCACATCCTCTAGGCCTACCCCTACCCCTCAGCATGGTGTATTACCAGTAGTGCAGAAACAGAACGCTGTAATTAAATGTGCCGCTTATTGGCCTGTGGTTGGAGGCTGACTTCGCTTACGGAACGCACAGCAGAGCCAGGAAAGAATTTTGCGCAAGCCTGCTGTAACACTTAGCTGGCTGCGTATTAATTAGGACTACTACCCCCAGCACAGACGCAGTACACTGAGGACGGTCACAGGCAGCTTAAATAGAAAGTTTTTCCCCAAATTTTTTTGGAAAAGCCCACTGCCTATATAGACAGTTTATCTCTTTCACTGTCCCTGCCTCACCACTACTGGCCCTGGACTATGTAAAATTACTGCAGACTGTTTCCCTCTGGACAGGATGACAGCGGTGATGTAACGGCCAATGCAGAGCCAGGAAAGACTTTTGCGCAAGCCTGCTGTAACACTTAGCTGGCTGTGTATTAATTAGGACTACTACCCCCAGCAGAGACGCAGTACACTCAGGACGGTCACAGGCAGCCCAAATAGAATGTTTTTTCCCAATTTTTTTTGGAAAAGCCCACTGCCTATATAGACAGTATATCTCTTTCACTGTCCCTGCCTCACCACTACTGGCCCTGGACTATGTAAAATTACTGCAGACTGTTTCCCTCTGGACAGGATGACAGTGGTGATGTAACGGGCAACGCAGAGCCAGGAAAGACTTTTGCGCAAGCCTGCTGTAACACTTAGCTGGCTGCGTATTAATTAGGACTACTACCCTCAGCAGAGACGCAGTACACTCAGGACGGTCACAGGCAACCGAAATAGAATGTTTTTTCCCAAATTTTTTTGGAAAAGCCCACTGCCTATATAGACAGTATACGTCTTTCACCTTTTTCACTGTGCCTGCCTCAGCACTACTGGCCCTATACTATGTAAAATTACTGCAGACTGAGGACGCAATGCTCTGCACGGCCGATATACAAAAAAAAAAAGAATGCGCAACACTGCAAAAAGCAGCCTCAACAGTACTGCACACGGTCAGATGTGGCCCTAAGAAGGACCGTTGGGGTACTTGAAGCCTAAAATAACTCCTAACACTCTCCCTATAGCAACTCCAGCAAGACAGCACTTTCCCTGAACTATGTCAGAATGCATCTGTGGCGAGCCGCGGGAGGGGCCGATTTCTATACTCGGGTGACACCTGATCTCGCCAGCCACTCACTGCAGGGGGGTGGTATAGGGCTTGAACGTCGCAGGGGGAAGTTGTAATGCCTTCCCTGTCTTTCTATTGGCCAGAAAAGCGCGCTAACGTCTCAGGGATGAAAGTGAAAGTAACTCGAACATCGCGTGGTGCTCGCCTCTAGTAACGAGCATCTCGAACACGCTAATACTCGAACGAGTATCAAGCTCGGACGAGTACGTTCGCTCATCTCTAATCATTATACAAAAAGAACATAAAGGAAGGTTAATCAGTAATTTCACAGTATTAGACCATTATACTTTTAGCCATGCCTTAAAATTTATAATACCCTCTTTTTTAATTTTTAATGAAAATATATTACAAAAATATATAAAGTACAAACATACTAACACCTTAATGTTAACTTGACCCACAGCACGATCGCCAGTACAGCGAACCTCCAATCTTTATGCAAGTATCAAAAATCAAGAAAAAGAGGAAGAACTTTAAATTTTCCTAGAGGAATTAGTCAGACATGTTTGATGCAGTGTTAGGGCATTCAATCCACTGGCCCCATATGTTATTAGATTTGACAGGGCAACCTCGAGCCATGTATGTCAGCTTATATAAGGGGGTAACACTATTTATTTCACGCAGCCAGCCAGTCTTAGGGTGCCTACCCACTTGCGATTTTTTTTCCTATGATGTTTTGCGTTTTTTCTCAAGAGCAATTAGTATAGAATGTGTTCTTGTCCATCTGGGGTTTTTTTTCCGTTTCGTGGGTTTTTTTCACATAGGAACTGTCAGTTGCATATGTCTCCTTATTTTTCTCTTAATGCACCCATGATTGTCAATGGAGGGCTGCGAAAAACGCGCAAAAAACGCCACGAAAAACGCGCGGAAAATGCGCGAAAACGCCGCGTTTTTCATGCGCGAAAATCGGCAACGCAAGTGGGTAGGCGCCCCTTAGTGGGTTTTTTGGAGTGCTTCCAGTTGAGTAATAGTACATTTTTAGCGTAAAAAACTGTAATTTCTATAGAATGCGTGTTGTTGCGTCAACCAGGATGTCCTCCACAAGGCCAAAGAGGCAGACCTTAGAGTGTAAAATACGCGGAGTTCCCAAATTTGTTTCCATAAACTCAAGAATATCTCGCCAGTAAGTCTGTAAGAGATGCATTTCTAGAACATATGCATTATTGTGCCCACATCTGTCAGGCATCTTGGACAGACCGCCTCAGGGAATAGGCCCATAGCATGCAGCCACGTAGGGGTGCAATATATTCTATAAAGGAACCTAACTTCTACTAGTCTGTCCCTAGCACTAATCAGGGAGGGGGGTCCAGAGGTGGCCAAGAGGCCACTCCAATCATCCTAGTTCAGGTCCGGTATATCTGAGCCCCATATTTCAAGAGTCTTATCCTTCAGCAGAATAGGGCTGCGTGTCAGCTGTCTGTAGAAACTAGAGAGAGGTCTTCCAGCCTGGTCAAGGCAAGGGGAATGTTCAGGCCCCCAAATTGAACTCCAAGGGCATGTTAGAGTTGGAAGTACCTAAAGAGGGAACTACTGGAGAGGCGAAAACCTATCTGCAGTTGTAAGAAGGAGCAGAGAAAGTCCCCTTCCACTACATCTGAGAGAGTAGGGATTCCCTGACGTCTCCAGAAGATGGTGTCTGGTATGCATTGTACATGTGGAAGATTGGGATTGTTCCATGTGGAAGTGTGGGGTGACCATTTGGCTGCTTCATCGGGTATCAGATGGAGGGAGATATTACAGACCTTGAGAGTCACCCACATAGGTGTAGGTAAAGTACTTACACACAAGGTTGGCCCCCTTAGCAGCAAGACCCTCCGGCTTTGTTCAGGACCTATTATTCTGCGCTCAAGTCCTATCACTGGATTATAGTCAGTAGATGACAGCCACCACCCTGCACACACCAACTGGCTAGCTAAGTAATAACAGTGAAAGTGGGGGAGAACCAGCCACCCTCTTCCTCGGACAAGCAGAGGATCTCCAGTTATATTCTCACAGTGGAGCCTTACCACAATATACAAAGGAGTATCTTCCACAGTGTTGTGATGAATCTTTTAGGGATTAAGATGGAGGTATTCTGGAATACATACAAGAATTTGGGCAGTAGCTTCATTTTAATTAAATTTATATGACTCACTAGTATTATTGAGAGCGAAGCCCAGCATGTTGCCATATCTCCCACCCATTCCAAAAGCGGATTGTCTGCGTAAAAGTGGTCAGTGGATCTTTGTACCACTATGCCCAAGTAGGTGACACTGTCTGTCCATCTTAGGGGGGCAGGGAGGGTTAGAGAGGCCGCAGGGCTATCAATTGCCATCAGTCCAGTCTTATCCCAGTTAACCTTTACTCCGGAGTATACTCCAAAGGCATTGAAAATAGAAAGGACTGAGGTCAGGGACGACTCTGGGTCTTGCAAGAACAGCAGGGTATCGTGCACGTATAATGCCACGCGCTCTTAATAGGTTCTCATCTGGAATCCTATAACCTCCGTTGACTCCCGGATTTGGGTTGCAAGTGGATCAATTGCAATAGCAAAAAGTGCTGGGGATAGAGGGCAGCCCTGTTGCATTCCCCTGGCAAGGAAAAACTGCTCAGATATATGGGTGTTTGTCCGTATCCGGGCTATCGGGAAGTAATATAATGCTTGTACCCATTTAATAAAAATTGTCCCAAATGCAAAGTGACACAACACCTCCTACAAATATTTCCACTCTACCGAGTCAAAGGCTTTAGCCTGATCAATAAAGACAAAAGTATGTTGTCCCCGATTGGAGTGCGACAATGCTAGGTTAGTAAAAATTCGCCTGATGTTCATGGCTGCACTTTTACCCGGCATAAATCCTGACTGGCCGGCATGTATAATGTGACACTATCAGAGCTCCAGGCTCTACCACTTTTGTTATTTTATCTGAATGTGTGTGTGTTGGATGTAGGTCTCATATCTAGGCAGCAAAGACACCGCTCTGCTTATGCTACTATGTGCTGCCTAGAGACCTTGATAGAATGAAAGGGATCTGAAAAAAGCTCTATGTAGCCTGGAACTCTATCTCTTTTTTGATAGACTAGTCCCAGGCTACTATATATCTATAGAGCTTATTATATGAACAAGTTGCAGACCGCTATTATTTCGCTATTTAGCGACCTTGTTCAAAGATTATTGGATGATGAACTAAGTATGGGTCCTGAATAATCCCCTACTTTCTAGTTCTGATCCCATTTCAATTCTTTGAGGTTAGTTGATGTGCAGTATTTCTCTATAAATCAGTATATCTCCTGCACATCTCCTAACTAGCCTGCATGACCACACCAACAAAAACCTGACAGAGATTATATAACCCTCTATGTCCCAAAACACGATTGTGGTACTTTCTCAAAATCTGACAGAAAGTATTTAACCCTTCGTGTCCCAAAACACGATTGTGGCACTTTCTCTTAAAGGGGTTGTCCCGCGGCAGCAAGTGGGTCTATACACTTCTGTATGGCCATAATAATGCACTTTGTAATATACATTGTGCATTAATTATGAGCCATACAGAAGTTATAAAAAGTTTTATACTTACCTGCTCCGTTGCTGGCGTCCTCGTCTCCATGGTGCCGACTAATTTTCGCCCTCCGATGGCCAAATTAGCCGCGCTTGCGCAGTCCGGGTCTTCTCCTGTTCTCTATGGGGCTCCGTGTAGCTCCGTGTAGCTCCGCCCCGTCACGTGCCGATTCCAGCCAATCAGGAGGCTGGAATCGGCAATGGACCGCACAGAAGAGCTGCGGTCCACGGAGGTAGAGGATCCCGGCGGCCATCTTCACCGGTAAGTATAGAAGTCACCGGAGCGCGGGGATTAAGGTAAGCGCTCCGGTAAGCTTTCTTTAGGTCCCTGCATCGGGGTTGTCTCGCGCCGAACCGGGGGGGGGGGGGGGGGTTGAAAAAAAAAAAACCCCGTTTCGGCGCGGGACAACCCCTTTAACTATTTGTGTCCCAAAACAAGATTGTGGCACTTTTTCAAAATTTGACAGAAAGTATTTAACCCTTTGTGTCTCAAAACACGATTGTGGCACTTTCTCTCTCTCTCTTTCTCTTGAGTTTTCAACTCAATGAACCTGTCATATCGTATGGCATAACTCATACAATTTCTCCTGATGAACTACCAACAATCCTAGTAGGGAAACGCGTTGAGCAGTAATTATTCCTGAGCAAGTAATCATATTTCTACGAGCAGTAATTATTCTTGAGCAGTAATCACCCTTTCACATAAAGAGAGTTCATCCATTCTTCTCTCTTGAGTTATATGAGTTGCATATTGAGCTATACTTATACTAAAGAGAGCTTACCGTTCTTTCCAAATGATATGGACTGATACTACTCTGAGCCAAATACTCGAGGTACTTTTATGGTTTCCTCAAATCATATTATTGGCTAAGTAACTATCAAATCCTGTGATCATCAACCTATCCGAATGTGACCACTTTGTTACAGACGGTCGCTACACTGATGCGTGACACTCTTCTTATAGTTTTTAGGTACTGCGGCCCCGCTTTAGTGACCATTGGATTGATTAATCGCAAGTGACGACTAAACCAGTGCGATCTCCATACGTTTTTTGAGCAATTTTGCTCCAGTACCAAAGTGTTCCTAGACTTATATCTGATACCCGTAATTCTACTCATTAAATTACGGACTATCTGATGCATCACTAGCGACTCTTCAGTCTCGTCTTTATCATAGCCTAGGTGGGGTGATTCTAATAACTCCATATACCCACCTAACTGTAATATTCTCTGTCTTTATGTTTGTCTTGTTCTTAGCCCAAGTCATTATTTTATGTTAGTCTTGAATAAAAGTTATATTTTAGTCTGTCTGTCACTGTGAAGGGCTCCAATTTGATTTAGTCAGACAAAGCTCTGCCCCTGTGATTCTATAATGTGACTGAGGGCCCTATTAATACGCATTGCCAATACTTTGGCTAGAATTTTAATATCTTTATTGAGGAGAGAGATAGGACGGTATGAGCTACAGTCTTCTGGGTCTTTTCCGGGCTTGGGAATTAAGACTATCAGGGCCTCTCACATAGTCCCTGACAGAATTCCCTCCCGAAAGATACTATTGTATAAAGCAAGCAGTTTTGGGGCTATGAATTCTACATTTTTCAAGTACCATTCCATTGGAAGCCCATCGGGTCCTGGGGATTTCCTGTTCGGGAAAGACTGAAAAGCCTCCACAATCTCCTCCTGCTCCAAATCTCCATCTAGCATATCCACACTACTTTTGGGAAATTTCAGAAAGGTAATATTGTCTAGATAAACAGTTGGGGCTTCCTCGGGACAAGCGAGCTTAGGTTTGTGTAAAAATTGGCAAATGTATTGTTGATGAGCTCGGGGTCAGTAACCTTAGCTCCAGTTACATCTGCAACAGTTACAATTGGGGTATAACATGGTCTTCGTTAGCAAGATAGGCCACTAATCGACTATTTTTATCTCCTTGGTTGAAAACTCAATGCTGTGAGCACAGGAGCTTTTTCCTAGTGAAATTGAGTAGTAGCAATTTATACTCCCTTCGTAAGCAGCTAAGAGCAGCGTTCTTAGCTTTAGTGGGGTTTGTAGTATAATAGACTTCTGCTTCAGAGAGTTGGCACTCTAAATCAAGCCTATCCTGTTGCAAGGACTTTCTATATTCTATAGGTAGAAATGGTTAAAGCACAGGAGCCCCTAGTGAAGGCCTTGAAGGCCTTCCAGACCATAGACTTGGACGCCAAAGCAGCATTGACCCCCCAGTAAATCTCTGCCTCCTGATCAGCATAGTTGCAGACTTCCTACTGATCAAGCCATAGGGTATTAAGGTCCCATGGGGGGCATGTTCTCCCTCCTCTTAAATTGAGAGTTAGCTGGAGTGGTGAATGATTTGAAATATCCCGAGGCCGATGAGAGACGTCACAGACCAAGGGAAGACACTCCAGGGACCCAAAATGCAAATATATTTTACAGAAGGAACCATGTGACACTTAGTGGCAAGAGTATGCTGTGTCATGTGTGTATTTTAAGCGCCATGTCTCCTCCAGCAAATAGGAGGAGACCCATGTAGGTAATTGGGAACTTGATAGATTCGTCTGGCAGAGACGGTCCTTTACTAGGTCCATAAGATGGTTAAAATCTCCCATTAATATCAATGGGCTTTCATCACTTTTACCATAATATCATATAGTACTTGGATATTAGCTGGAGGCGGTATATAAACGTTGACTATAGTTAGCGGTTGCCCATTAAAAAGACCTTGTAATATAAGAAATAACCATTAAGGTCGATATGCAGTGGTTTAAAAGTAAATGAGATGGATTTGGCTACCAAGATGGTCACGCCCCTAGCATAGTTAGAGTACGTGGTGGGATAGGCTGACCCAACAAACAGCTGTTTAAGCGCCATCACTTTGGAGTCTTGCAAATGTGTTTCTTGCAGTAGAAGAATATAAGGAGAGTAGTTTTTAAGAAAATTAAACACTAATGCCGCCCTCTTAACTTTAGAATTGTGGCCTCTGACATTCCATGAAATCAGTTTAAGTTTGTCAAACATTGGGAAACAAGGGAATATATGAAAAGATCTCTGTGGCATATGGTACTTGCATAACTTTATACAGACTATCACACAGTGGGCTTAACCTGAGTTTCAACTTACTACCATAAACAAATACCAACTTCCTTTCCCTTCCCACCCTACCCATCCAACCCAACTAAGGATAGGTTTAAGTCCCTGAACTATTACAGTCAAAAGGGGGACACAGGCCCACCAAGCGGCTCCAAAGAGACAGAAAAAATGACAATGAAAAGGACAGAAGAGAGAAGAAAAGGTGAAAGAGAACTCCCCTTTCTATGTCCAGAGTAGTGTAACATACACGGACCAGTGTAAGAGCCAAAATTGCGCATGCTGCAACCAGCCTAATAAGACAGTGTTCCGTTCAGCTTTTGGGGATGGAGGGGAGGGGGCGGAGGGGTTGTGGATGCCCTACCCCCCCAGCAAGGCATCACAATAAGGTTACAGTACACTAGACCTTGTTAGTCTTTGGGGTCAGTTGATCAGAAGCCTCAGCATTAGGTTAGACACCCACTGGTGTTTTATTCTCTCTTGCACTGTGAGAGCAAGTGAAAACACTCGCAGCGCAAGAAAGACACCGGGATGAAGCCAGGATATCGCCAGTCTTTTCAATGGGGCCAGCGGCAGCAGCGCTAGCCTCATTGAAAAGATAGGGAGAATACCGTGGACTTCTGCCACAGCTGTCACAATGCTGCCGGTCCCATTGAAAGCAGTGGTTTGTGGCAAACCCTGCAGTATGGTTTTCAGGGAAGGGCTTGAAATATAAGCCCTTCCCTGAAAATCATCATTAAGTGGTAAAAAAAGAAAAAAAAAATTACTCACCTCTCCGTCGCTCAGATGCATCCTCCGGCTGGCTCCCCGACACTGCTATCCAGCACTTTCAGCAGGCAGGGATTTAAAATTCATTCATTCAATAGCTAAGCACTAGCTGTAATTGGCTGAGCGCTCAGCCAATCAGTGCTGAACAGCAGTGTTGGGGAGTCAGCTGGAGGACACGTCTGACCGCCGGAGAGGTGAGTAAATTTTTTTTTCTTTTTTTTACAACTTAAGGGTGCATTCACACGATCCTGTTTTTGTGTGTACTTGGGTGTGTATATACATCCGCACCCAAGGAAAAGCCATTTTCAGGAAAAGCCATTGACGGGATGCAGGCAGCAGGATTCTCTACCACAGCTGTCATGTGTAACAGCTGCGGTTGAGAATTGAAGAATTCCCTTTGCTGCAGCTGCTACAGATGTGGAAGATGTAACTGCAGGGAATTCTTTTAACTAGCGGCGGTGAAGGAAACATCTGCCACATCTGTCTCTGCAGGACTAGGTCAGAGCAGACCGGAAAGCAGGAAAGTGGTAGCTGGGATTTCCACCGGGCGCAGGCACCCTGTAATCCAGCCCATAGATCCTCTGGCTCCAGCAGGCTGCAGCAGGTCTCACAGGGTCTGTCCACAGCAAGACCACAGAAGGTCCTAAAAGGTCTCCAATTGATCCTCAAGGGCAGCGGAGACAGTACAGGAACCAGTAGGCAGATCAGAGTCCCCTTGCTAGCAGGATTATAGGATTTTTTCACCGGCTGGATGGCAGAGTTCTTTCCCGTGCGACCAGTCTCTCTGGCAGCTAGGCCACGTCCCCTGGATGAATGAATAGTTTCTACAAAATGAGCAGCTTTTTATGTTACCCATGCTCTTCCCAGCATACCATTCGGCAAACTCAGTATTTGCATACTTTGTTGACTTTCTGCAGTGTCCAAATACTTTAATCCATATAGTGTATATCTTTTCTCAAGACATCACCACTACTGCAAAACACCAATAATTGTCTGTCCACTGTCTCTAACATCATTTCCTCTCTCAATCTGAAACTAAATCTTTTTAAGACCAAACTACTTGTGTTTCTACTGTCTACTAATCTACTATTTCAGTGTGTGGTACTAACATAACTCTTTATCAGCGTGCCTGCTATCTAGGGGTCATATTTGACCCATATCTTTCCTTTACTCCCTATATTGAATCACTAGCATGTTCATGCCACCTGAACCTCAAAAACATTTCCAGAATACTCCCTTTTCTTACTGTAGAAATAGCAAAAACTCTTATTGTTACCCTTACCCATTCTGGTCTTGACTACTGTAGCTCATTACTAGAGATGAGTGAACGTACTCGTCCGAGCTTGATACTCGTTGGAGTATTAGCGTGTTCGAGATGCTCGTTACTAGAGGCGAGCACCACGCGATGTTCGAGTTACTTTCACTTTCATTTCTGAGACGTTAGCGCGCTTTTCTGGCCAATAGAAAGACAGGGAAGGCATTACAACTTCCTCCTGTGATGTTCCAGCCCTATACCACCCCCCTGCAGTGAGTGGCTGGCGAGATCAGGTGTCACCCAAGTATAGAAATCGGCCCCTCCCGCGGCTCGCCACAGATGCATTCTGACATAGCTCAGGGAAAGTGCTGCTGATGCTGGAGCTGCTATAGGGAGAGTGTTAGGAGTGATTTTAGGCTTCAAGAACCCCAACGGTCCTTCTTAGGGCAACATCTGACCGTGTGCAGTACTGTTGAGGCTGCTTTTTGCAGTGTTGCACTTTTTTTTTTTTTTTTTCTATATCGGCCGTGCAGAGCATTACGTCCTCAGTCTGCAGTAATTTTACGTAGTATAGGGCCAGTAGTGCTGAGGCAGGGACAGTGAAAGGTGAAAGACATATACTGTCTATATAGGCAGTGGGCTTTTCCAAAAAAATTTGGGACAAAAAAATCTATTTGGGCTGCCTGTGACTGTCCTGAGTGTACTCCGTCTCTGCTGGGGGTAGTAGTCCTAATTAATACGCAGCCAGCTAAGTATTACAGCAGGCTTGCGCAAAATTCTTTCCTGGCTCTGCGTTGCCCGTTACATCACCACTGTCATCCTGTCCAGAGGGAAACAGTCTGCAGTAATTTTACATAGTATAGGGCCAGTAGTGCTGAGGCAGGGACAGTGAAAAAGGTGAAAGACATATACTGTCTATATAGGCAGTGGGCTTTTCCAAAAAAATTTGGGACAAAAAAATCTATTTGGGCTGCTTATGACCGTCCTGAGTGTACTTCGTCTCTGCTGGGGGTAGTAGTCCTAATTAATATGCAGCCAGCTAAGTGTTACAGCAGGCTTGCGCAAAATTCTTTCCTGGCTCTGCTGTGCGTTCCGTAAGCGAAGTCAGCCTCCAACCACAGGCCAATAAGCGGCACATTTAATTACAGAGTTCTGTTTCTGCACTACTGGTAATACACCATGCTGAGGGGTAGGCCTAGAGGACATGGACGCGTGCGAGGACGCAGAGGCCAAGTCAGGGTGTGGGCACAGGCCGAGCTCCTGATGCAGGTGTACCGCAGCCGACTGCTGCGGGATTAGGAGAAAGGCACGTTTCTGGCATCCCCACATTCATCTCACAATAAATGGGTCCACGCGGTAGACCTTTATTAGAAAATGAGCAGCGTGAGCAGGTCCTGTCGTGGATGGCAGAAAATGCATCCAGCAATCTATCGACCACCCAGACTTCTGCGCCGTCCACTGCTGCAACTCTGAATCCTCTGGCTGCTGCTCCTCCTTCCTCCCAGCCTTCTCACTCCATTACAATGACACATTCTGAGGAGCAGGCAGACTCCCAGGAACTGTTCTCGGGTCCCTGCCCAGAATGGGCAGCAATGGTTCCTCTCCCACCGGAAGAGTTTGTCGTGACCGATGCCCAACCTTTGGAAAGTTCCCGGGGTCCGGGGGATGAGGCTGGGGACTTCCAGCAACTGTCTCAAGAGCTTTCAATGGGTGAGGAGGACGATGACGATGAGACACAGTTGTCGATCACTCAGGTAGTAGTAATTGGAGTAAGTCCGAGGGAGGAGCGCACAGAGGATTCGGAGGAAGAGCAGTGGGACGATGAGGTGACTGACCCCACCTGGTTTGCTAAGCCTACTGAGGACAGGTCTTCAGAGGGGGAGGCAAGTGCAGCAGCAGGGCAGGTTGGAGGAGCCAGTGCGGTGGCCAGGGGTAGAGGCAGGGCCAGACCGAATAATCCACCAACTGTTTCCCAAAGCGGCCCCCTCGCGCCATGCCACCCTGCAGAGGCCGAGGTGCTAAAAGGTCTGGCAGTTTTTCACTGAGAGTGCAGACGACTGACGAACAGTGGAGTGCAACCTTTGTCGCGCCAAGATCAGCTGGGGAGCCACCACCACCAGCCTCACCACCACCAGCATGCGCAGACATATGATGGCCAAGCACCCCACAAGGTGGGACGAAGGCCGTTCACCGCCTCCGGTTTGCACCACTTTCCCCCTGTGCCCCCCTGTGCCCCAACCTGCCACTGAGATCCAACCCCCCTCTCAGGACGCAGGCACTACCGTCTCTCAGCCTGCACCCACACCCTCACCTCCGCTGTCCTCAGCCCCATCCAGCAATGTCTCTCAGCACACCGTCCATCCGTCGCTAGCGCAAGTGTTTGAGCGCAAGCGCAGGTACGCCGCCACGCACCCGCACGCTCAAGCGTTAAACGTGCACATAGCCAAATTGATCAGCCTGGAGATGCTGCCGTATAGGCTTGTGGAAACGGAAGCTTTCAAAAGCATGATAGCGGCGGCGGCCCCGCGCTACTCGGTTCCCAGTCGCCACTACTTTTCCCGATGTGCCGTCCCAGCCCTGCACGACCACGTCTCCCGCAACATTGTACGCGCCCTCACCAACGCGGTTACTGCCAAGGTCGACTTAACAACGGACACGTGGACAAGCACAGGCGGGCAGGACCACTATATCTCCCTGACGGCACATTGGGTGAATTTAGTGGAGGCTGGGACAGAGTCAGAGCCTGGGACCGCTCACGTCCTACCCACCCCCAGAATTGCGGGCCCCAGCTCGGTGCTGGTATCTGCGGCGGTGTATGCTTCCTCCACTAAACCACCCTCCTCCTCCTATGCAACCTCTGTCTCGCAATCAAGATGTGTCAGCAGCAGCACGTCGCCAGTAGTCGGTGTCGCGCGGCATGGCAGCACAGCGGTGGGCAAGCGTCAGCAGGCCGTGCTGAAACTACTCAGCTTAGGAGAGAAGAGGCATACGGCCCACGAACTGCTGCAGGGTCTGACAGAGCGGACCGACCACTGGCTTGCGCCGCTGAGCCTCCAACCGGGCATGGTCATGTGTGACAACGGCCGTAACCTGGTGGCGACTCGTCAGCTCGGCAGCCTCATGCACGTGCCATGCCTGGCCCACGTCTTTAATTTGGTGGTTCAGCGCTTTCTGAAAAGCTACCCACACTTGTCATACCTGCTCGGAAAGGTGCGCTGGCTCTGCGCACATTTCCGCAAGTCCCACACGGATGCTGCCACCCTGCGCACCCTGCAACATCGGTTTAATCTGCCAGTGCACCGACTGCTGTGCGACGTGCCCCCACGGTGGAACTCTACGCTCCACATGTTGGCCAGGCTCTATGAGCAGCGTAGAGCTATAGTGGAATACCAACTCCAACATGGGCGCCACAGTGGGAGTCAGCCTCCTCAATTCTTTACAGAAGAGTGGGCCTGGTTGGCAGACATCTGCCAGGTCCTTGGAAACTTTGAGGAGTATCATTAGCGTCACCATTCCTCTGCTATGCCTCTTGAGAAGTTCCCTGCAAAGCATAAAGGCAGACGCTTTGCGCTCGGAAACGGAGGCGGGGGAAGACAGTGTGTCGCTGGATAGTCAGAGCACCCTCCTGTCTATATCTCAGCGCGTTGAGGAGGAGGAGGTGGAGCAGCATGAGGAGGAGGGGGAAGAGACAGCTTGGCCCACTGCTGAGGGTACCCATGCTGCTTGCCTGTCATCCTTTCAGCGTGTATGACCTGAGGAGGAGGAGGATCCTGAAAGTGATCTTCCTAGTGAGGACAGCCATGTGTTGCATACAGGTACCCTGGCACACATGGCTGACTTCATGTTAGGATGCCTTTCTCGTGACCCTCGCGTTACACGCATTCTGGCCACTACGGATTACTGGGTATACACACTGCTCGACCCACGATATAAGGAGAACCTTTCCACTCTCATACCCGAAGAGGAAAGGGGTTCGAGAGTGATGCTATACCACAGGACCCTGGCGGACAAGCTGATGGTAAAATTCCCATCCCACAGCGCTAGTGGCAGAAGGCGCAGTTCCGAGGGCCAGGAAGCAGGGGAGGCGCGGAGATCAGGCAGCATGTACAGCACAGGCAGGGGAACACTCTCTAAGGCCTTTGACAGCTTTCTGGCTCCCCAGAAAGACTGTGTCACCGCTCCCCAGTCAAGGCTGAGTCGGCGGGAGCACTGTAAAAGGATGGTGAGGGAGTACGTAGCCGATCGCACGACCCTCCTCCGTGACGCCTCTGCCCCCTACAACTACTGGGTGTCGAAGCTGGACACGTGGCCTGAACTCGTGCTGTATGCCCTGGAGGTGCTTGCTTGTCCTGCGGCTAGCATCTTGTCAGAGAGGGTGTTTAGTGCGGCTGGGGGAATCATCACGGATAAGCATACCCGCCTGTCAACCGACAGTGCCGACAGGCTTACACTCATCAAGATGAACAAAGCCTGGATTTCCCCAGACTTCTCTTCTCCACCAGCGGACAGCAGCGATACCTAAACAATACGTAGGCTGCACCCGCGGATGGAAGCATTGTTCTCTATCACCATCAAAAACGTGGACCTTTTAGCTTCATTAATCTGTGTATAATATTCATCCTCCTCCTCCTGCTCCTCCTCCTGAAACCTGACGTAATCACGCCGAACGGGCAATTTTTCTTAGGCCCACAAGGCTCAGTCATATAATTTTTGTAAACAATTCTTATACGTTTCAATGATCATTAAAGCGTTGAAACTTGCACCTGAACCAATTTTTATTTTAACTGGGCTGCCTCCAGGCCTAGTTACAAATTAAGCCACATTAACCAAAGCGATTAATGGGTTTCACCTGCCCTCTTGGTTGGGCATGGGCAATTTATCTGAGGTACATTAGTACTGTTGGTACACCAATTTTTTGGGGCCCTCGCCTACAGTCTGACTGGGGCATGCAGTGTGGGCCGAAGCCCACCTGCATTTAACATGACATTACCTCAGCTGTGATGGGCAATGCAATGGGATATATTTATGTACCGCCGGTGGCTTCCTGGCACCCACCCATGCTGTTGGTCCACACAGAGTTGTAACTGCATGTGTCCACTTCTAAAGAACCCCAGTCTGACTGGGGCATGCAGTGTGGGCTGAAGCCCACCTGCATTTAACATGACATTACCTCAGCTGTGATGGGCAATGCAATGGGATATATTTATGTACCGCCGGTGGCTTTCTGGCACCCACCCATGCTGTCGGTCCACACAAAGTTGTAACTGCATGTGTCCACTTCTAAAGAACCCCACTCTGGCTGGGGCATGCAGTGTGGGCCGAAGCCTACCTGCATTTAACATGACATTACCTCAGCTGTGATGGGCAATGCAATGGGATATATTTATGTACCGCCGGTGGGTTCCAGGGAGCCACCCATGCTGTGGGTGCACACGGAATTCCCATTGCGGAGTTGTACCTGCCTGTGACTATTCATAAAAAAACGCGGTCTGACCGGGGCATGCAGACACCTTGACAGAATGAATAGTGTTTGGCACATAGGTTCCCCATTGCTATGCCCACGTGTGCAGCTCCAGATGGAGGTGGCACAGGATTGGATTTCTCATTGCTTCTGTACAGCATTGTGGGCTATCGCCCGCCCCTTTTAAAGAGGGTCGCTGCCTAGCCGTGCCAACCCTCTGCAGTGTGTGCCTGCGGTTCCTCCTCATGGCAGACGCACTTAAAAATAGACATGAAGGTGGTGTGGCATGAGGGCAGCTGAAGGCTGCGCAGGGACAATTTGGTGTGCGCTGTGGACACTGGGTCGTGTAGGGGGGGTTGGGCAGCATGTAACCCAGGAGAAGTGGCAGCGGAGTGTCATGCAGGCAGTGATTGTGCTTTGTTGGAGGTAGTGTGGTGCTTAGCTAAGGTATGCATTGCTAATGAGGGCTTTTCAGAAGTAAAAATTGTTGGGAGGGGGGGGGCCCACTCTTGCCGCTATTCTGGCCTAATATTGGGACCTGGGAACTTGAGATGCAGCCCAACATGTAGCCCCTCGCCTGCCCTATCCGTTTCTGTGTCATTCCCATCACTTTCTTGAATTGCCCAGATTTTCACAAATGGAAACCTTAGCGAGCATCGGCAATATACAAAAATGCTCGAGTCGCCCATTGACTACAATGGGGTTCCTTATTCGAAACGAACCCTCGAGCATCGCGAAAATTTTGTCCCGAGTAACGAGCACCCGAGCATTTTGGTGCTCGCTCATCTCTAGTTATTACACTAGTTGCCTGTTCATTATAGAATACAAGTCAAACTCCTCACTTTCATCCACAAAGCTCTCCAGAGATCTACACCACTCTATATTTCTTCCCTCATATCCGTCTACAAAAACCTACATATATTCTCCATTCTGCTAAGGATCTTACACTAAGTTCTTCTTTAGTCCTAGCTTCCTACTCCTGTCTCCATCTCCAAGATTGTTATCAAGCTGCTCCAGTTCTCTGTAATGCACTCAGCCTACCAATACCCACAGTTCTAAGCATGCACTAAAAACACTTTTTAGTGAGGCTTATCATATTCCCTAAGCTAACTCTTCCTCACTTCTTCATTCTCCTCTAGTAGCAGGTCACAGTACCCTCCACACTCCATGCCCTTCATATCTAAGCAGACACAGATACTAATTGGTGATGCAGCTTTATATATACTACCCTTTTTTATTTAAATGATGTCTGGACCATTTTATGGAGCAAGCACTTTTACCTCATGTCACCCCTATTTATTCCTAAAAATTAGAGGTACAGTATATACAGCAGCAGTTCATACAGCTAGGAAATGTACTGGGTAGTGATGGGTAGACATATAGTGGGAGGACAGAAGTGGACTGAAGTCGGGATTGCTGACATGGCACAAAGCCAGAAGCCTTGAAGTCCACTTAGTGGCATGCACAAGAAAAGTCAGGTGCCAAGAGAAAGCACAAAAAAACAGCCAGAAAGGTTATCAGTGATCTTGATTTCAACATGAAAAAAAAATTCCTGAAGTACTGTTTAGCATTTTGCAATTGTTGGAAAATGCCCACTACTATGTAACACCAATATACATCCAGGATTTTGTGCTTTTTAATTTTATGTTTTTTTTCTTTTCTACTGATACAGATCTTCATGTGCTCTGAATAAAGGGCAAGGGGAGGATAGAAATTTACTGTATACAGTTTTGTTATTGAATTCAATGTTACAAATCATACAGTATATAATAAACTCCTAAGCCTTCCTATTGGCAGTCAGTCTGAATTTTGACATTTGCTTTGTATCTCTGATTGCTATAAAGACGCTAGTAGTTATAAGGAAATTATAATGCCAGTGTTTCTGGTGGCGCACTGTGCTACTTACTATTATAATATAGTGAAAGGGATTGGAGTTGTAAGCACACAGCTGCTGTTTTAGGACCTGTGATGACATCACCATCATGTGATTAGAGGTGGAGCATGTAACTCACTCACTTACTCACAGACAGGTGGTCGTTAGTATGTTGATATCAAGAAATTAATCAGCACAGAATTGTGAACTCTTTTAGATAAAAATAACAATACAGTGTACAAGGATGGAGATATACATCTACTTTCATAAACACTAGCTGGTGATAATCATTCTTTCTTTGAATCAGCATGGGTTTTAGGCACCTTTAAAGTGACCCTCTGGGCCTGGGAAACAGAGATGGCCACAACAGCTTCTCTGACTGCCCGATTTACAATGAGCATTATTTTGCATCTCTTAGAGTTGGGATTACCACAGGGGGTGCTGGGGCCCGATTGCTGCGAGCTGCTCGTCCGGGTGCTGCGGGGGCCCGGGCTGGCGTCTGTGTCTGATGTTCCCCCACTGTGGTGGTTGGTCGCGGTGGCCGGCGGCACGTCGCGGTGCTTGGGTCAGTGCATTCTGCCGGGGGGAGGCGGTTTTATGATTCCCCCTAATTGTCATGTGAATTCTCCCCGCCTTTTAGGCAAGGAGTTATGCATATAACCTGGCTGGCCCAGTCTCTCTTGCCAGTGTTTGGTTTTGACCTTGTCTGCCTGCACCTGCAATTCATCTGACCTGTCTTCTTGTGTTTATGACCTCAGCTGTGTTTTTCCCCTTTCTGTACTGCGCACGTGTTTTCCCGGTTTGACCTTGCTTGTCCTGACCTCTCTGGTTTGTGTGTTGTGGTGTCCTGTCAGCTACTCGGTGCTCACCTGCGGTCTCCCTGTCCCTCTTTCCTTAGGGTCCCTGTCATTAGAGCAGTTCCCTCCCACCTATTTTTTATTTGTCCTCCTTTTTTTGTGTTCTGCGCAATTTTTGATTCTTTATATTTCTTGAAATAAAATTTGAAATTTTTTTGGATTAATAAATATATGTTTTTGAATTTATTTTGTGCGATTTGTGGTCTCATTTTGCTCATACATATTTATTGATGTGTCACCTTTTTAGTTTCTGTTATGCCATACAGTGGTTTTTAAGGGTCTGATTGCTGGTTTGCATTGTACCCCATATACTGTATGGTGATCTGATCATTGGCATTCATATACCAATGGGTCATTGGTGGCTACTAGTGTTTTCTAGAGTGTAACTGTCTCCTTTGGTTTGGGGACAGTATTTTTTACCGTAATGGGTTTTTGTTTGCGCATGCATTAATTCCTGATAGCGGGTTGTGACTCATCTATCATCTATGGTTGGTTATGTAATTACGCGATTTGATTCCTTCTGCGAATGCATTATGCCCCGTATGGACTTTACCTGTGATGATATACAATACTGAGGAGCAGCGCTCGCGATAGTTCTTTTAAATCTTGTGCATGTGCTATACCTATTATGGACCTCGCTACAGGCAGTACACCCGGATAGATGTTAAGCGCTCATGATATGTTTGAGGATCTCGCGCATGCGCACTGTTGGCTTAGATTTCCCCTGGTCACACCGGGGGAGTGTCTTTGTACACTCATGCGCAGTTACACTATGGGACGCTATCAAGGCGAGTTGGGGGCCATTTTCTGGATGCCTCTCCATGGACACACATGAGTTTGATTATATGTAATTTTATTGGTGTTTTTTCACTATTTAAGGGGTGTGAATATCTGCATGTATAAGCTTGACAAAGGCCACAGTTAGTTGGTCGAAATGTCGCGTCTGTGAACATGTCGGATGTTTTGGAATAAAATATGGAACTTTCTTTGACTTTTTCTTGATCTCTACTCTGATTCCTTGGTGCTGCCTTCCTTTTTTTTGGATATTACATTGAGGATTCTTGGTGTCCGGATCTTGGATAGGGCAAGCAGAGTTAAGTACTCCCACACTTGGTTTGTGTTTTTCTATAGTGCTGCTGAGTGTATATTTTTTGGACTATTAGAGCAGCGTAGGGACTGTCAGCCAGTTGTCGCCCTGGGGCTTAGCCCAGGGGGGCAAGTAGGCAGGGACATGGGAGAGGGCTGTCGTAGGGATTCCCAGACCATCTGTCCCCGTAATTCCCCTAACAGAAACACTGGCTCAATTGCTGCTGGGCACCTGTTTCGACCTTCCCGCTTTAACCCGGATATGGAGGCGGTGGCGGCTCTTGCTAATCAGGTGCAAGCCTTAACAGGGTTGGTGCAAGATCTGTCCGCTCGGATCCAGCAACAGGAGCAGACCGTTACTGGTACACCAGTAACTACTGCTGCGGCCCCAGGTTCAGGGGTATAACCGAAGATCGCGCTACCTGACGTTTTTTCTGGTGACCGTATGACGTTCTTCGTTTTCTGGGAAGCGTGCAGATTATATTTTGAATTATGTCCCCACTCCTCGGATCCGGAATACCAGAGGGTAGGCATTGTAATTTCACACCTGAGAGGCGACCCTCAAAACTGGGCGTTCTCGCTGCCCCGCAACTCACGGCTTCGCTAATCGGTTGAAGCCTTTTTTACGGCCCTTGGGCAGATTTATGATGTGCCTGATAGGGCTGGGTATGCCATGAGTAAGTTATTGAGTCTTCGGCAGGTAGAACGTCCCGCAGAAGAATTCTGCTCCCAGTTTCGGCAGTTTTGTGTGAAGTCAATATGGAATGACCGCACTCTGAAAGATTTATTTCTGACTGGGTTGTCTGAGTCCATTACAGATCTGTTGTTGTCACACTCGGAAACTGAGATGTTAGAACAGGCTATGAGTGTTGCGGTAAAGGCCAACCGTCGCCTTAGGGACTGATGCAAATGCGGACCAAACTGCCCGTGACCTGGTTCGAGAATACGCCCTTGAGCTCGGCTACCAACAAAGTCAAGGCAATAGAAGTGGGCTCCTTGTCCCCAAAGGAGCGCAAGGAATTCCAGCTCCAGAATCGATTATGCCTGTATTGTGGAGGTCCAGGTCACTGAGTCGTCAACTGCCCCAAGCAACAGCCGTCAGAGGAATTTCTGCTCCTAGGCGATGTCCAGAAGGATCACCTAGGAGCTCAGGTACATCCGGAATGTTCCAAATTGTTTGTGCTGTTCTCCTTTTCGTATAATGCTCATGTCCTCAACAGTTGGGCCTTCAATGATTCGGGGGCTGCCGCGAATTTTGTTAATTTTGAATTTGTCAAGTCTATGTCTGCATGTTTTCCACCAGTGAATTCGCCCATCCAGATCTCGGGGACTCCTGAACTATTTTTTTCCGTAGGGGCGCTACATTCAGAGGTGTGTTTGTTCCTGGTCATGGAGAGCCTTTCCGTTGATTTAGTCCTTGGTTTACCCTGGCTCCGGCAGCACCATCCCCAGTTTGATTCGTCCACCTCTGAGCTAGTACAGTGGGGGCAGGGTTGCTGTGAGCATTTGGTCTCAGGCCAGGTAGATTCTACTGAGTGTAAGGTAAAGGGTTTACCTCTGTATATTAGGGACTTTTCTGGCGTGTTTTTGAAACAACTTGCTGAGACATTACCTTGATACCGGGAATGGGATTGCAAGATCGATCTTATTGCCGGAAGCACGATCCCAAAAGGGGGAATATATAATGTAACTGTTAGAGATGAGCGAGCACCAAAATGCTCGGGTGCTCGGTACTCGAGTCAAACTTTCCATAATGCTCGAGAGCTCGTTTCGAGTAACGAAAATACATGTTACCCACTTCTGATCCGCAGACCCCAAGCAGGAGGAGGAGGTGGCATAATAAGGCCGAGAAACCATGACCGAGGTAGGACCTGCAATACTCTGTGTGGGAAGTACGTGAACGGGCCATGGATCAGGCTCGGTTCCAGCCTCCACCTTGTGGGACCCAAGGGGCCGTGAGTTAAATAGCTATGGGAAATCCATGTGTCCCCACACACTTCATTCTGTGTATGTGTCAGGCAGCTGAACACCGCAATGGGAAACCTTTGTGCACCCACAGCAGAGGCGGACCCCAGTAACATTTCTGTAGCAAGAGTATAGCAAACCCCTCAAACCTTTCAATAGCAAGTGTATAGGCGGACATCAATAACATTTCTGTAGCAAGAGTATAGGCGAACCCCTCAAACCTTTCAGTAGCAAGTGTATAGGTGGACCCCAGTAACATTTCTGTAGCAGAGTATAGTGGGACTCCAGTAACATTTCTGTAGCAAGAGTATATGCAGACCCCAATAAGATTTATGTAGCAAGAGTATAGGCGGACCCCTGTAAAATTTATGTAGAAAGAGTATAGGCAGACCCCAGTAACATTTATCTAGCAAGACTATAGGCACATTACAGTAACATTTCTGTAGCAAGAGTATAGGCGGACCCAAGTAACATTTCTGTAGCAAGAGTATAGGCGAACCCCTGTAACATTTCTGTAGCAAGAGTATAGGCGGACCCCAGTAACATTTAAGGTAGCAAGAGTGTAGGCCAACCCCTGAAACATTGGTGTACCAAGAGTATAGGCGAACACCTGAAAAAATTTGGTTACCAAGAGTTTAGGCGAAGGCCGGAAAAATTAGTTAGATAATAGAGATGAGCGAGCACACTCGTCCGAGCTTGATGCTCGTTCGAGTATTAGGGTACTCGAGAGGCTCGTTACTCGAGACCAACACCACGCGGTACTCGAGTCAATTGCATTTCCTTCCCCGCATGTTTAGCACCATTTTCTAGTCAATAAACTTGCAGGGAAGGCAAACTATTTCAGGTTTATCGTTCTATGTCTGCAGTACATTAGACAGAGGTCTCACCGCTAAACAGTACTGTAATATTTCCTGTACCACTGCAAAGTATTTCAGCTCTGCCACTGTGCAGAGCGACTCACAATATCCTTTTTTTGGTGGGGTTGAGATAGCCGCAGTTACCAGCACTATTCACTGGCTTTAGAGTCTTCTCCAACTCCATACAGCCTCTCTTATCTACAAGTCTCTGTGAGCGGGAAATTCCCCCTAGGTATCAGCACAAGAAAGCGGGTAAATTTTTTCAAGTCACAGCATAGAGCCTCCACTATCTGCAAGTCTCTGTGTGCTGTGAATTAGCCACAGTTGTCAGTGCTGTACAGTGGGGTAATTTATTCTTAATCCACCATAATAAGTAGTCATGGTTAGGGTCGAGGACGTGGAGGCAGTTGCGGGCATCCAAGTGAGGGTGTGGGCACAGGCTGAGTTCCTGGGCGTGGTGAATCACAGCCAGCTGCTGAGGGATTAGGAGAGAGGCAAGTTTCTGGCCTCCCCAGCTTCATATCACAATTTGCGGGTCCGCGTGGTAGACCTTTATTATAAACAGAGCAGTGCGAGCAGGTCCTGTCAGGGATGGCAGAAAACGCGTCCAGCAATGTATCGACCACCCAGTCTTCTACGAAGTCCACTACTCCCGGCCAAGGGACTGCAACTCTGAATCCTCTGGCTGCTCCTCCTTCCTCCCAGCCTCCTGACTCTATGAAAATGACATATTCTGAGCAGGCAGACTCCCAGGAACTGTTCTCGGGTCCCTGCCATGAGTGGGAAAAAACGGTTCCTCTCTCACCTGAGGAGTCTGTTGTGACCAATGCCCAACCTTTGGAAAGTTCCCCACGTCCGGGTGATGAGGCTGGGGACATCCGGCAACTGTCTCAAGAGCTTTTTGTGGATGAGGATGAGGAGACACAGTTGCCTGTCAGTAAGGTAGTAGTAAGGGCAGTAAGTCCGAGGGAGGAGCGCACAGAGGATTTGGAGGAAGAGCTGCTGGACGATGAGGTGATTGACCCCACCTGGTATGCTAAGCCTACTGAGGACTGGGCTTCAGAGGAAGAGGCAAGTGCAGCAGCAGGACAGGTTGGAAGAGGCAGTGGAGTGGCCAGGGGTAGAGGCAGGGCCAGAGCAAAGAATCCCCCAACTGTTTCCCAAAGCACCCCCCCCCCCCTCGCGGCAAGCCTCTGTGCAGAGGGCTAGGTGTTCAAAGGTGTGGATTTTTTTTAGTGAGAGTGCGGACGACTGACAAACAGTGGTGTGCAACCTGTGTCGCACCAAGATCAGCCAGGGAGCCACCACTACCAGCCTCACCACTACCAGCATGTGCAGGCATATGATGGCCAAGCACCCCACAAGGTGGGACAAAGGCCGTTCCCCGCCTCCGGGTCACACCACTGCCTCTTCCCCCATGCCACAACCTCCCACACAGATCCAATCCCCCTCCCAGGACGCAGGAATGAGCGCCTCCCGGCCTGCATCCACACCCTCACCTCTACCGTCCTCCACTCCATCCAGCAATGTCTCTCAGCGCAGTGTTCAGCTGTCGCTAACACAAGAGTTGGAGCAAAAGTGGAAATACGCCGCCACCCACCTGCATGCACAAGCTTTAAACGAGTACATTGCCAAATTAATCAGACTGGAGTTGCTGCTATACAGGCTTGTGGAAATGGAGGCTTTCAAAAACATGATGGCGGCGGCGGTCCCGCACTACTCGGTCCCCAGTCACCACTATTTTTCCTGGTCTGCCATCCCCGCCCTACACCAGCACATCTCCCGCAACATAAATCATGCCCTCACCAACGCGGTTACTGGGAAGGTCCACTTAACCACAGACACGTTGACAAGTACTGGCGGGCAGGGCCACTATATCTCCCTGACGTCACATTGGGTGAACTTGGTGGAGGCTGGGACCGAGTCAGAGCCTGGGACTGCTCACGTCCTACCCACACCCAGAATAGTGGGTCCTACCTCGGTGCTGGTATCTGCAGCGTTTTATGCCACCTCCTCCAAACCCTCCCCCTCCTCCTCCTCCACCATCTCTACCTCTCAATTAAGAAGTGTGAGCATGGCGCAGCAGCACAGCGGTGGGCAAGCGTCAGCCAGCCATGCTGAAACTAATCAGCTTAGGTGACAAGAGGCACACGGCCCCCGAACTGTTGCAGGGTCTGACAGAGCAGACCGACCTCTGGCTTTCGCCACTGAGCCTCCAACCCGGCATAGTCGTGTGTGACAACGGCCGTAACCTGGTGGCGGCTCTGCAGCTCGGCAGCCTAACACACGTGCCATGCCTGGCCCATGTCTTCAATCTGGTGGTTCAGCAGTTTCTGAAAACTACCCCCACTTGTCTGACCTGCTCGGCAAGGTGCGCCGCGTCTGCGCACATTTCCGCAAGTCCAACACGGACGCTGCCACACTGAGGACCCTGCAACATCGCTTTAATCTGCCAGTGCACTGACTGCTGTGCGACATGCCCACACGGTGGAATTCTACGCTGCACATGTTGGCCAGGCTGTACGAGCAGCTTAGAGCAATAGTAGAATACCAGCTGCAACATGGACGGCGGAGTGGTAGTCAGCCTGCGCAATTCTTTACTGAGAATTGAGCATGGATGGCAGATATCTGCTAGGTCCTCGGAAACTTTGAGGAGTTTACCCAGATGGTGAGCGTCGATGCGGCCATCATTAGCGTTACCATTCCGCTGCTTTGCCTGCTGAGAAGTTTGCTGCTAAGCATAAAGGCCAACACTTTGTGGTTGGAACAGGAGATGGAGGATGACAGTATGTCGCTTGATAGCCAGACCACCCTCATGTCTATATCTCAGCACGTTTTGAAGGAGGAGGAGGAGGGGGAAGGCAGGGAGAAGGGGGAGGGGGAAGAGACAGCTGGGCACACTGCAGAGGGTACCCATGCTGCTTGCCTCTCATCTGTTCAGCGTGTATGGGCTGAAGAGGAGAAAGAGGAGGATCATGAAAGTCATCTTCCTAATGAGGACAGCAATGTGTTGCGTACTGGGACCCTGGCACACATGGCTGACTTCATGTTAGGCTGCCTTTCCCATGACCCTCGGCTTAGAGGCATTCTGGCCAACACGGATTACTGGGTGTACACCCTTCTAGACCCATGGTATAAGGAGAACCTTTCCACTCTCATTCCCGAAGAGGAAATGGGTATGTGAGTGATGCAATACCACAGGGCCCTGGTGGAAAAAGTGATGGTAAAGTTCCCATCTGACAGCACTAGTGGCAGAAGACTCAGTTCCGAGGGCCAAGTAGCAGGGAAGGCGCGGGGATCAGGCAGCATGTCCAGTGCAGGCAGGGGAACACTCTCCAAGGCCTTTGGCAGCTTTATGGCTCCCCAGCAAGACACCGTCACCACTCCCCAGTCAAAGCTGAGTCGGAGGGAGCACTGTAAAAAGATGGTGAGGGAGTACACAGCCGATCGTACCACCATTCCCTGTGAGGCCTCTGCTCCATACAACTATTGGGTGTCAAAGCTGGACACGTGGCACAAACTTGCGCTGTACGCCCAGGAGGTGCTGCCCTACCCTGCCGCTAGCGTCTTGTCAGAGAGGGTGTTTAGTGCAGCTGGGGGAATCATCACGGATAAGCGTACCCGCCTGTCAACTGCCCGTGCCGACATGCTTAAACTCATAAAGATGAAAAAGGCTGGATTTCCCCAGACTTCTCTTCTCCACCAGCGTAAAGCAGTGAAACCTAATGATTCTTTTCGCTGCAACAGGAGAAAAATGCACCCTTTATCACCACAAAAAAGGGGGAATTGGCTTTGTCAATCACTCTCGGATATTATTACTCCTCCTCCTCTTACTCCTCCTCCTGTTCGTCGGTCGTCCGCACTCTCACTAAAAAAAATGCACACCTTTGAAGACCTAGCCCTCTGCACAGAGGCTTGCCGCGAGGGGGTGCTTTGGGAAACAGTTGGGGGATTCTTCTCTCTGGCACTGCCTCTACCCATGGCCACTCCACTGCCTCTTCCAACCTGTCCGGCTGCTGCACTTGCCTCCCCCTCTGAAGCCCTTTTCTCAGTAGGCTTAGCAAACCAGGTGGGGTCTGTCACCTCATCGTCTAGCAGCTCTTCCTCCGAATCCTCTGTGCGCTCCTCCCTCAGACTTACTGCCCTTACTACTACCTCACTGACAGACAACTGTGTTTCATCATCCTCATCCACAAAAAGCTCTTGAGACAGTTGCTGGAAGTCCCCAGCCTCATTACCCGGACCTGGGGAACTTTCCAAAGGTTGGGCATCGGTCACGACAAACTCCTCAGGTGAGAGAGGAACCTTTTTTTCCCCCTCATGGCAGGGACCTGAGAACAGTTCCTGGGAGTCTGCCTGCTCAGAATATGTCATTTTCATAGAGTGAGGAGGCTGGGAGGAAGGAGGAGCAGCCAGAGGATTCAGAGTTGCAGTCCTTAGGCCGGGAGTAGTGGACTTCGTAGAAGACTGGGTGGTCGATACATTGCTGGACACGTTTTTTGCCATCCACGGCAGGACCTGCTCACACTGCTCTGTTTATAAAAAAGGTCTACCACACGGACCCGCAAATTGTGATATGAAGTTGGGGAGGCTAGAAACTTGCCTCTCTCCTAATCCCTCAGCAGCCAGCTGCGATTCACCATGCCCAGGAACTCGGCCTGTGCCCACACCCTCATTTTGACGACCAAGTCCGCATCCGTGTCCTCGACCCTTACCCCTACTCGGCTCAAATAAATTACCCCACTGTACAGCGCTGACAACTGTGGCTAATTCACCGCACACAGAGACTTGTAGATAGCGGAGGCTCTATGCTGTGACTTGAAAAAATTAACCCACTCTCTTGCGCTGATACCTAGGGGTAATTTACCGCTCGCAGAGACTTGTAGATAATAGAGGCTGTATGGAGTTGGAGAAGACTCTAAAGCCAGTGGATAGTGCTGGTAACTGCAGCTATCTCAACCCCCCTCAAGGAAAGGGTATTGTGAGATGCTCTGCACAGAGAAATACTTTGCAGTGGCCTAGAAAATATTAGAGCACTGTTTCACAGTGAGAGCTCGTTGTAATCACTGCAGGCTGAGAACGCTATAACTGCAAGGCTGGGAACAGGCCTAGATGCGTAATACAAAAGTTGGTGCACAACTGCTCCCAGCCAGCCACAACTATAATGCACACAGTGAGATGTAGCCCAAAGAAGGACCGTTGAGGTTCTTGCACAGAGGATCAGGAGGACTGTAAAACTTTCCCTATATAGGCAGCTCTGTCCCTAAACTCTGCGTAATGCACTGCACACACAGAACAGTATAACTGAAATACTTTGCAGTAGCCTAGGAAATTTTAGAGTGCAGTTTTACAGTGAGAGCTCGTTGTAAGGCACTGCAGGCTGAAAACACTATAACTACAAGGCTAGGAACAGGCCTAGATGCGTAAAACAAATGTTGGTGCACTACTGCTCACAGCCAGCCACAACTATAATGCACACGGTGAGATGTAGCCCTAAGAAGGACCGTTGGGGTTCTTGCACAGAGGATCAGGAGTCCTGTAAAAATTTCCCTATATAGGCAGCTCTGTTCCTAAACTCTGCGAAATGTACTGCAGACTGAGAACGCTATAGCTGAAATGGCCTGCACTGCCCGAGATGCTTTAAAAAAAAATTGCTGCACTACTGCTCCAAGCCAGCCACAACTATAATGCACACGATGAGGAGTAGCCCTAAGAAGGACCGTTGGGGTTCTTGAAGACAGAATCCTATGCTAACACTATCCCTGTATAAGCAGCAGCACTTTCCCTAACCTCTGCCAGCATGCGTCTGAGGCGAGCCATGGGCGGGACCAGTTTAAGTACTCGGCGGTCACCTGATCTGCCCAGCCACTCACTGCTGTTGGCGGGCAGATAGACTCGGACAAGATTAAGACCATCACCGAATGGGCGGAACCCACCAACTTAAAGGCCTTACAATACTTTTTGGGGTTCACAAACTTTTATCAGAAATTCATTAAAAAGTTTTTGGTGGTGGCCAAACCCCTGACAGACTTGACCAGGAAACGGGCGAGGGTTGATTTCTGGTTGCAGGAAGCAGTGAAGGACTCCGCACTTCTCAAGAGGGCTTTCTCCACAGCACTGGTGTTGGCATAGCCGGAGCTAGATCGCCCGTTCATCATTGAAGTGGATGCCTCTGAGCATGGTGTGGGGGCAGTTCTCTTGCAGGAATACCCTGGCTGACCTGGTCTTCAACCCTGTGCGTTCTTTTCCAGGAAGTTCAATCTGGCAGAACGCAACTATGATATTGGCAACAGGGAATAATTCGCCATAAAATGGTCATTTAATGACTGGAGACATTTCTTATAGGGCGCCCGTCATACTATTATGGTCCTCACGGACCACAAGAATCTGGTTTATCTGGAGTCCTCCAAGCGCTTGAACGCTTGTCAGGCTAGGTAGGCCTTGTTTTTTTCGCGTTTCCATTTTGTAGTCACATATGTGCCTGGGTCCAAGAATGTCACAGCTGATGCATTGTCACACAGCTTCTGGGTTCCCGAGGTAGAGGAGCCTCAGCCGGAGAATATTCTGGGCCCGGGTGTGGTTGTAGCCGCTCTTACAACTGACACCTCTGCTGCAGTCCGTTCCCCAAGGCCTACCGGAAGGGAGGCTTTTTGTTCCCTGTGCCTTGCTGCTCCTCATTCTGAAGGAGGTTCATTCGTCGGTTTTAGCAGGGCATCCAGGGGTCTGAGGCACCCTGGAGCTGTGTGGCTGTTTGTATTGGTGGCCAAAAATGTCTGGGGAAGTCAGGGAATTGCCCTATTTGTGCTCGAGGGAAGAGTGTACGGAGATGACCTGAGGGTCCGCTTTGTCCTCTTCCCGTTCTGGAGAGACCATGGACCCATCTGTCGATGGATTTTATTACCGACCTGCCTGAGTCCCAGGGGTGCTTGGTCATCTGGGTGGTCATCGACGGATTCTCCAAGATGGCGCATTTTACTGCTCTTAAGAAGCTTCCGTCTGCACCTGAGTTAGACACCATATTTATCAAGGAGATTGTGCGCCTGCATGGGGTCCCTGAGGATATTGTTTCTGACCGGGCAATCCAATTTGTTGCCTGGTTTTGGAGGGGTTTTTGTAAGAATATCGCATCGGGTTGTCGTTTTCCTCTGCCTTCCACCTGGAGTCTAATGGGCAGATGGAAAATATGAACCAGGAACTGGTTCAGTCCCTCAGAATGTACGTGAGTGATTATCAGAGTCTCTGGGTCAATTATCCAGCATAGGCTGAATTTGCTATCAATAACCATACACATTCGGCGTCTGGCGTGTCTCCTTTCTTCTGTAATTTCGGATTTAAGCCCAGGTTCGCAGTGTCTTTCTTCTCCTCCTCTAACAATCCTTCTGCAGACACCCAGGTTCAGGACCTACAGGATGTGTAGGAGAAGGTGTGTGGCAACTTGGAGCAGTCCAGGGATGTGGTGCTTAGGAGAAGTAGAGGTACACATACTATCTCTGATCCTTTGTCTGTGGGCCAGCTGGTGTACTTGTTTTCAAAGAACCTGAAGTTTAAAAGTGCCTTCTTTTAAGTTGACTCCCCGATTTGTGGGCGCTTTCCCCGTCACTAAAGTGATTAGTCCTATGGCGTACGAGCTGGCACTACCAGACACGTGGAGAATCCACAGAGTTTTCCGCAAGTCACTCCTCAAGAGGTACGTCCCTCCAGGCCAGATGGCCACTTTAAGAATAAGCTCCCTAGCATTTCTTGTATGCTATCAATAAATGTTTCCTCTTCTTTCCTCATAATCGGCACGTTGTTAATTAATCAAGTTGTTCCTTCAACTTCATTTGAGACTGAAAAGTCAGAATGGAATATATTTTATGACAAGTACAAATATTTGAATTACAGATTTTCATTTCAAGCTTTCATTACAGTCTTTTGCTCCACTGATTCCCAAATTATTTACCTAGGCTAAAAATAATAATTGCAAGATTGTTTACCAATCCTTATAACTTTTTGAGTTATGTGTACTACTGGTATTTGAATATGATACCTACACATACAGCACATGCCAAAATCCATGGGATAGCGGCGTGTAAATTGATTATGAAATGGCGTTACCACAGGTGACAGCTTAGGAATGCCAACACGTATATACGTTATGAAGTGTTATCTTGTAAGTGAGGTTGAACATTGCCCAGCATGCTCATGGCAAGGCAAAATAAATTATCAGAGTTTAAACAAGGCATGATAGTGGGTGCCAGATGAATGGGACATTCCATTTCTGAAGTTTTGTGGGCATTTAACATTCCTTGATTCACAATGTCACATGTGTACTAGGAAAATATCATTGAAGGCATTACAACCAATAGTGGAGAGGACAGTGGCTGTCCACAGGAGCTTAATGGTTGTGACATCTGCATCTGGCTAGATTTGTCCATGTGAACAGACAAGCAACTCTGGCAGAAATCCTATCCATATTTAATTCAGGAGGCCCCACATGCATTTCCCACAGGTCAGTAGTGTTTGTTAGCTTCCATGGGATATACCAGTAGGAGACCCATCAGACTACCTCTGTTACACCACAACATTGGGCACAATGTCTCACTTGGGCTCATGAGATTGCTAACTGAACCCTAAAGGACTAGTAACATGTGGTTTGATGAGTCATGGTAGTAATTGTTTCAGGATAATGGTAGAGTTTGTGTGTAGTGCAAACCCCATAAATCCATTAATAACAGTTGTCAACAAGACACTGTGCAACCTAGTGGTTGCATACTAGAGTGGAATGTGTTCTTGTGGCATGGGTCAGGTCCACTAGTCCACCTAAAAGCATCATTGACTGATGCCAGTTACATTTCACAACTTGGTGACTATTTGTAGTCTTTCATGGACTTCATGTACATCCGCGATGATGGAATATTCCAACAGAGTAACGCACTATGCCATCAGGGCCAAGTCGTCCATAACTGGTTTGAGGAGCATTCTGGAGAGTTCCTATGAATGGTGTGGATTGCACATTCGCTTGTCATAAGCCCAATTTAACATTTATGTAATGTGGTGGAGAGATCCATTTGTACATTTGTAGATGGCGAGTTCTCCTTCAATTGAAATCTTCAAACAGTAGCTGGACAAATATCTCTCTGGGATGATTTAGTGAATCCTGCATTGAGCAGAGGGTTGGACTAGATGGCTCTGGAGGTCCCTTCCAACTCTGCCATTCTATGATTCTACTAAAGATCCTGCACTTACAAATGCCACAGAGCTGTGAGTGGCTATCCAGACAGCATGGCTCAAGATCCGCCCAAACAACTTCCATCTACTTGTGGAATTGATGCCATGTCAAGTTGCTGTACTTTACTGGGCTAAATGGGGTCCTACACAATATAACTTCCTCTCCAATGATGCTTTGGATATCAGTGCAGATTGGGTAAGATATTTTAACCCTTTCCAATCCACTGTCTGACCTCTGAAGACATTATGATTTAAGGCTGTACAGCTCCGATGTTGGAAGACATCCTTCAGGGTTTTTCTTACTGTATATTGCCAGTCTCTCTGCTGTCGGGGCCTATCCAACGTGTCACTTCATGCAGTACTGGCTTTAGCCAGCATATAGCGTCATTGTATAACGGCAGAAAAAGAGTAAGCCCTAGGAAAACCAAGATACAAATTGGATTGGAAAGCGTTAACAAGGTTTAAGAAGTCGTAAACTGAGTTGGTGATTATGGTGAGGGCCTGTTTTATTATTACAAGCTATTAAGTGTTTTGAATTTCATATATATCTATAAGTATAAAAAGAAAATTATGGTAGCTACAGTAGTAGCAACATATTGTAGTGTCAATCTGTAATAATTAAGACTAAAAGGGTATTGAAAGGGGGTTTCAAAATCACTATATAGCTAGTGGAAAAATGCCTATTACATTGCAGATGTGCATGGATTTTGCAGCAGATTTCACCCTCTGCAATAATCAATATTGAAAATCCATAGCAAAATATGTTACAAAAACTTGATTTAATACTTCTGATATGGTACTTAAAAATGTATGGCTATCTCTCCTAACTAATATACAAATAGTGTACTTTTATATCACAGAAGTGATAGTTTTGGGATGGGCCAAGGTGCATATTGGACTTCCCTAAATCTTAAAGAGCACCTGTCACGTCCTCATGTCAGTGGGACTGGCTGCATAACTTTGCAGCAGTGACCATGCTGACTGCAACAATGTTTCCCTTTTTCCTCTACTCCCTCCTGTTCCCCTGTAAAGGTTCTTCTTTATTTCAGTTTCCAGAGCTGTGAGTGTGCCATGTGGGCAAACCCCACTGCTCACTGTCAATCCAGTCTGACATCACCCATTGACAGTGAACTGTGGGGATTGCCCCAACTGGCGCATTTATAGCTCTGGGAGCTGAAAGTAAGAATAGTCTTTACCGTGAAATGAGAGACAGGAGAGGGAAAAGAGGGACATTGCTAGATTCAGCTGAATCACTGCTGCAAAGTTATGCAGTTGGCCCTGCTAACTTGCAGACCTGACAGGTGCTCTTTAAAGACATTTTGCCACAAATAACTTTTAGGCCATACCATTTATAGGTGTCTGAGTGGGATAACTAGGAGCCCCACTATGCCCACACTCCATTAAACTCAATAAAAATTATGGCTATAGCCAAGAGTGCCAAGTCGCCTGTTTGGGCACTATCTGTCTCACATTGATGCCTATAGGTAAAGAAACAAGCAAGTGTTCTGATAAGGTTATTTAGCATACAGTGGGAATTTAGTATTTTACACACTTTCGGACAGTATTTTTTGCTGTGTATGACAAGGTGAGTTACCTAAATTGGGCCAATAATTGTGTCTAAATTTTGGCACAACTGTTGGAGTAAATTAAGCTAAGGGTAAACTAAAAGGTGGTCAAAAACTTAGACTAGACCATCTTAAAATTTGTCAGATTTATCATACAGCGGCACTACTTTGATAAATCTAATACATTTGAAGACTTAAACTCCAGTATGTTCTAAAGAGTAGAATGAAAAGTAAGTGTGCACGTGCAGGTCCCAGTAATTGGATTCCCTAGAGTCAGACTGTAATTACATATATGATAAAAACTTCTTAAACTTTATTTTGGCTCTCTTAAATAAGACTAAATACTGTACCAGGTGGTTCACATTAGTGGTTCACTATTAGATACAGACACAATTAGCAGAGTCAGAAGCCACATTTTATCCTTGTTAGTTATTTTACGTTGAATCTGTTATTTTGACTGGTGGCATTCTAGATCATTATGTGGGAAATAATTAGAGCTTTAGTGATTCTAAAGGTGATTATTTCGCAAATTCATTGCATGTTATGGCTAATTGCTAGTCACATAAAAGAAATGTTGGAGGTGGGCAATGGAAAATTAATGAGTATTTCCAATAGTGTCTTGTATCCTCTTATCAGTGACCCCTCACACTTCTCGTTTAGCATTAAAATATCTTTATACTTTGCATTTTAAATCTAGTCCGTGCGCAGTAATTTCACTATTTAGACTGTATATCAAATTTAACTCCCCCAAAACTAAAAGTCTTTTGACCTGGAATTTCAGCAAAATTTAAAGGTTATGTATACATTTGCATAACCAATAACTTTGTTAATCACACCATGTCTGTGCCTTTTCATATGTATGTGTATATATAAATATATGCCTTTTCATTTCTATTTCATTAAGCCAGAGTAAGAACCCAAAGTAAGTTTGTTTCTTTGTTAGCCATCAAAAGGTATCAAATCTAGAAGATTTCTTGGTTTTTCTTGCTGAGAACAAGCATATTTTTCTCTACTGGCTAACACGGTACCAAGCTTTTGTCTTTTTATCAAATTATAGTTACTAATTTATAGAACTGTATCCAGGTAAAACCCTTTAAAAAAGAGAGAAAGTACTGTATTAGATGCACATTTTAAAGTGCCTGAATCACATTTCTTATCAATTTCCCATATAAAATTGCCTAGAGACATTCATGAGACTTCATGCCCAAAGAAATTCAACAAACCTCAATTGTTCATTTAAACCAATAGGGGTCACTGAAGCAGAATCGGGGTCTATTTCGAAGAGTTCTATGCTAGAGATGAGCGAGCACCAAAATGCTCGGGTGCTCGTTACTCGAGACGAACTTCCCGTGATGCTCGAGGGTTCGTTTCCACTAACGAACCCCATTGAAGTCAATGGGCGACTCGAGCATTTTTGTATATCGCCGATGCTCGCTAAGGTTTTCATTTGTGAAAATCTGGGCAATTCAAGAAAGTGATGGGAATGACACAGCAACGGATAGGGCATACGAGGGGCTACATGTTGGGCAGCATTTCAGGTTCCCACATCCCACTATTAAGCCACAATAGCGGCAAGAGTGCCCCCCCCCAACAATTTTTACTTCTGAAAAACCCTCATTAGCAAGGCATATCTTAGCTAAGCACCACACTACCTCCAACAAAGCACAATCACTGCCTGCATGACACTCCGCTGCCACTTCTCCTGGGTTACATGCTGCCCAACCCCCCCCCCCCCCCCCCCCCCGCACGACCCAGTGTCCACAGCGCACACCAAAGTGTCCCTGCGCAGCCTTCAGCTGCCCTCATGCCACACGCTGGCCTCATAGCCACACCACCCTCATGTCTATTTATAAGTGCATCTGCCATGAGGAGGAACTGCAGGCACACACTGCAGAGGGTTGGCACGGCTAGGCAGCGACCCTCTTTAAAAGGGGCGGGGCGATAACCCATAATGCTGTACAGAAGCATTGAGAAATCCAATCCTGTGCCACCTCCATCAGGAGCTGCAAACGTGGGCATAGCAATGGGGAACTCATGTGCCACACACTATTCTTTCTGTCAAGGTGTCTGCATGCCCCAGTCAGACCGGGGTTTTTTATAAATAGTCACAGGCAGGTACAACTCCGCAAAGGCAATTCCGTGTGCACCCACAGCATGGGTGGCTCCCTGGAACCCACCGGCTGTACATAAATGTATCCCATTGCAGTGCCCAGCACAGCTGAGGTAACGTCAGGTTTAATGCAGGTGGGCTTTGGCCCACACTGCATGCCCCAGTCTGACCGGGGTTTTTAATACATAGACACTGGCAGGTACAGATCCCTAATGTGAAGTCCCTGTGGACCCACAGCATGGGTGGTTCCCAGGAAGCCACCGGCGGTACATAAATATATCCCATTGCATTGCCCATCACAGCTGAGGTAACGTCAGGTTTGATGCAGGTGGGCTTTGGCCCACACTGCATGCCTCAGTCAGACTGGGGTTCTTTAGAAGTGGACACATGCAGTTACAACTCCGTGTGGTCCGACAGCATGGGTGGCTCCCTGGAACCCACCGGCGGTACATAAATATATCCCATTGCATTGCCCATCACAGCTGAGGTAACGTCAGGTTTGATGCAGGTGGGCTTCGGCCCACACTGCATGCCCCAGTCAGACTAGGGTTCTTTAGAAGTGGACACATGCAGTTACAACTCCGTGTGGACCGACAGCATGGGTGGGTCCCAGGAAGCCACCGGCGGTGCATAAATAAATCCCATTGCATTGCCCATCACAGCTGAGGTAACGTCAGGTTTGATGCAGGTGGGCTTCGGCCCACACTGCATGCCCCAGTCAGACTGGGGTTCTTTAGAAGTGGACACATGCAGTTACAACTCCGTGTGGTCCGACAGCATGGGTGGGTCCCAGGAAGCCACCGGCGGTACATAAATAAATCCCATTGCAGTGCCCATCACAGCTGAGGTAACGTCCGATTAAATGCAGGTGGTCTTCGGCCCACACTGCATGCCCCAGTCAGACTGGGGTTCTTTAGAAGTGGACACATGCAGTTACAACTCCGTGTGGTCCGACAGCATGGGTGGGTCCCAGGAAGCCACCGGCGGTACATAAATAAATCCCATTGCATTGCCCATCACAGCTGAGGTAACGTCCGATTAAATGCAGGTGGTCTTCGGCCCACACTGCATGCCCCAGTCTGACCGGGGTTTTTAATACATAGACACTGGCAGGTACAAATCCCTAATCTGAAGTCCCTGTGGACCCACAGCATGTGTGGCTCCCTGGAACCCACCGGCGGTACATAAATAAATCCCATTGCATTGCCAATTACAGCTGAGGTAACGTCAGGTTTGATGCACCAAGAGTGCAAATGTACCTCAGAAAAATTGCCGATGCCCAACCAAGAGGGCAGGTGAAAGCCATTAATCGCTTTGGTTAATGTGGCTTAATTTGTAACTAGGCCTGTAGGCAGCCCAGTTAAAATAAAAATTGGTTCAGGTGCAAGTTTCAACATTTTATTGAATTGAGAATTGAAACGTATAAACATTGTTTACAAAAGTAATATGACTGAGCCTTGTGGGCCTAAGAAAAATTGCCCGTTCGGCGTGATTACGTGAGGTTTCAGGAGGAGGAGCAGGAGGAGGAGGATGAATATAATACACAGATTAATGAAGCTAAAAGGTCCCCTTTTTTGATGGTGATAGAGAACGATGCTTCCATCCGCGGGTGCAGCCTACGCATTGTTTAGGTATGGCTGCTGTCCGCTGGTGGAGAAGAGAACTCTGGGGAAATCCAGGCTTTGTTCATCTTTATGATTGTAAGCTAGCCGCAGGACAAGCAAGCACCTCCAGGACATACAGCGCGAGTTCAGGCCACGTGTCCAGCTTCGACACCAAGTAGTTTTAGGGGACAGAGGCGTCACGGAGGACGGTCGTGCGATCGGCTACGTACTCCCTCACCATCCTTTTACAGTGCTCCCGCCGACTCAGCCTTGACTGGGGAGCGGTGACACAGTCTTGCTGGGGAGCCATAATGCTGGCAAAGGCCTTGGATAGTGTTCCCCTGCCTCTGCGCTGTACATGCTGCCTGATCTCCGCACCTCCCCTGCTACCTGGCCCTCGGAACTGCGCCTTCGGCCACTAGTGCTGTCGGATGGGAATTTTACCATCAGTTTGTCCGCCAGGGTCCTGTGGTATAGCATCACTCTCGAACCCCTTTCCTCTTCGGGTATGAGAGTGGAAAGGTTCTCCTTATACCGTGGGTCGAGCAGTATGTACACCCAGTAATCCGTAGTGGCCAGAATGCGTGTAACGCGAGGGTCACGAGAAAGGCATCCTAACATGAAGTCAGCCATGTGTGCCAGGGTACCTGTACGCAACACATGGCTGTCCTCACTAGGAAGATCACTTTCAGGATCCTCCTCCTCCTCAGTCCATACACGCTGAAAGGATGACAGGCAAGCAGCATGGGTACCCTCAGCAGTGGGCCAAGCTGTCTCTTCCCCCTCCTCCTCATGCTCCTCCACCTCCTCCTCCTCAACGCGCTGAGATATAGACAGGAGGGTGCTCTGACTATCCAGCGACATACTGTCTTCCCCCGCCTCCGTTTCCGAGCGCAAAGCGTCTGCCTTTATGCTTTGCAGGGAACTTCTCAAGAGGCATAGCAGAGGAATGGTGACGCTAATGATTGCAGCATCGCCACTCACCATCTGGGTAGACTCCTCAAAGTTTCCAAGGACCTGGCAGATGTCTGCCAACCAGGCCCACTCTTCTGTAAAGAATTGAGGAGGCTGACTCCCACTACGCCGCCCATGTTGGAGTTGGTATTCCACTATAGCTCTACGCTGCTCATAGAGCCTGGCCAACATGTGGAGCGTAGAGTTCCACCGTGTGGGCATGTCGCACAGCAGTCAGAGCACTGGCAGATTAAACCGATGTTGCGGGGTCCGTCTTGGACTTGCTGAAATGTGCGCTGAGCCGGCGCACCTTTATGAGCAGGTCTGACAAGCGTGGGTAGCTTTTCAGAAAGCGCTGAACCACCAAATTAAAGACGTGGGCCAGGCATGGCACGTGCGTGGGGCTGCCGAGCTGCAGAGCAGCCACCAGGTTACGGCCGTTGTCACACACGACCATGCCCGGTAGGAGGCTGAGCGGCGAAAGCCAGCGGTCGGTCTGCTCTGTCGCACCCTGCAGCAGTTCGTGGGCCGTGTGCCTCTTCTTTCCTAAGCTGAGTAGTTTCAGCACGGCCTGCTGGCGCTTGCCCACCGCTGTGCTGCCACCCCGCTCGACACTGACTGGTGGCGACGTGCTGCTGCTGACACATCTAGATTGCAAGACAGAGGTTGCGTTGGAGGAGGAGGAGGGTGGTTTAGTGGAGGAAGCATACACCGCCGCAGATACCAGCACCAAGCTGGGGCCCGCAATTCTGGGGGTGGGTAGGACGTGAGCGGTCCCAGGCTCTGACTCTGTCCCAGCCTCCACTAAATTCACCCAATGTGCCGTCAGGGAGATATAGTGGCCCTGCCCGCCTGTGTTTGTCCACGTGTCCATTGTTAAGTGGACCTTGGCAGTAACCGCGTTAGTGAGGGCGCGTACAATGTTGCGGGAGACGTGGTCGTGCAGGGCTGGGACGGCACATCGGGAAAAGTAGTGGCGACTGGGAACCGAGTAGCGCGGGGCCGCCGCCGCCATCATGTTTTTGAAAGCCTCCGTTTCCACAAGCCTATATGGCAGCATTTCCAGGCTGATCAATTTGGCAATGTGCACGTTTAACGCTTGAGCGTGCGGGTGCGTGGCGGCGTACTTGCGCTTGCGCTCAAACACTTGCACTAGCGACGGCTGGACGGTGCGCTGAGAGACATTGCTGGATGGGGCCGAGGACAGCGGAGGTGAGGGTGTGGGTGCAGGCCGGGAGATGGTAGTGCCTGTGTCCTGAGAGGGGGGCTGGATCTCAGTGGCAGGTTGGGGCACAGGGGGAGAGGCAGTGGTGCAAACCGGAGGCGGTGAATGGCCTTCGTCCCACCTTGTGGGGTGCTTGGCCATCATATGTCTGCGCATGCTGGTGGTGGTGAGGCTGGTGGTGGTGGCTCCACGGCTGATCTTGGCGCAACAAACCTTGCACACCACAGTTCGTCGGTCGTCTGCACTCTCAGTGAAAAACTGCCAGACCTTTGAGCTCCTCGGCCTCTGCAGGGTGGCATGGCGCGAGGGGGAGCTTTGGGAAACAGTTGGTGGATTATTCGGTCTGGCCCTGCCTCTACCCCTGGGCACCGCACTGCCTCTTCCAACCTGCCCTGCTGCTGCACTTGCCTCCCCCTCTGAAGACCTGTCCTCAGTAGGCTTAGCAAACCAGGTGGGGTCAGTCACCTCATCGTCCAGCTGCTCTTCCTCCGAATCCTCTGTGCGCTCCTCCCTCGGACTTACTGCCCTTACTACTACCTGAGTGATAGGCAACTGTGTCTCATCGTCATCGTCCTCCTCACCCACTGAAAGCTCTTGAGACAGTTGCCGGAAGTCCCCAGCCTCATCCCCCGGCCCTCGGGAACTTTCCAAAGGTTGGGCATCGGTCACGACAAACTTCTCCGGTGAGAGAGGAACCATTGCTGCCCATTCTGGGCAGGAGCCCGAGAACAGTTCCTGGGAGTCTGCCTGCTCCTCAGAATGTGTCATTGTAATGGAGTGAGGAGGCTGGGAGGAAGGAGGAGCAGCAGCCAGAGGATTCAGAGTTGCAGCAGTGGACAGCGTAGAAATCTGGGTGGCCGATAGATTGCTGGATGCACTTTCTGCCATCCACAACAGGACCTGCTCACACGGCTCATTTTCTAATAAAGGTCTACCGCGTGGACCCATTAATTGTGAGATGAATCTAGGGACCCCTGAAACTTGCCTCTCTCCTAATCCCACAGCAGTCGGCTGTGATACACCTGGATCAGGAGCTCGGCCTGCGCCCACACCCTGACTTGGGCCTCCGCGTCCTCGCCTGCGTCCACGTCCTCTAGGCCTACCCCTACCCCTCAGCATGGTGTATTACGAGTAGAGCAGAAACAGAACGCTGTAATTAAATGTGCCGCTTATTGGCCTGTGGTTGGAGGCTGACTTCGCTTACGGAACGCACAGCAGAGCCAGGAAACAATTTTGCGCACGCCTGTAGTTAGACGTAGGTGTGTATAACTGAGCTAGTGGAATTCACAGCTCAGAAGCAGTCAAGTGGCCAAAGGCCAGTAGTAGGCCTTAAGTATTTTGCTTCTATTTTTTTTAAATGCTGAGCTGATACAGCAGACAGATACTGTAGGCAGCGTATAAGATTATATATACTGTTTCTCTCTGCCGGGATGACGGCGGTGATGTAACAGAGACAGCAGAGGCAGGAAACAATTTTGCGCAAGGCTGCTGTAACGCTTAGCTGCGTATTAATTAGGACTTCTACCCCCAGCAGACAGATACTGTAGGCAGCGTATAATATTATATATACTGATTCCCTCTGCCGGGATGACGGCGGTGATGTAACGGAGACAGCAGATCCAGGAAACAATTTTGCGCAAGGCTGCTGTAACGCTTAGCTGCTTAATAATTAGGACTACTACCCCCAGCAGACAGATACTGTAGGCAGCGTATAATATTATATATACTGTTTCCCTCTGCCGGGATGACGGCGGTGATGTAACGGAGACAGCAGAGGCAGGAAACACTTTTGCGCAAGGCTGCTGTAACGCTTAGCTGCGTATTAATTAGGACTACTACCCCCAGCAGACAGATACTGTAGGCAGCGTATCATATTATATATACTGTTTCCCTCTGCCGGGATGACGGCGGTCATGTAACGGAGACAGCAGAGGCAGGAAACAATTTTGCGCAAGGCTGCTGTAACGCTTAGCTGCGTATTAATTAGGACTACTACCCCCAGCAGACAGATACTGTAGGCAGCGTATAATCTTTATATATAAAGCTGAAAGCCCTAACTGACTCACTCACTAACTGACTGACTGACTGACTAACTCACTGACTGACTCGCCAAAAGTTTTCCAACTTCCCGATGTCCTAGAAATATGAAATTTGGTGCGAGCATAGATTATCTCCAAAATAGGAAAAGCTAATAGGTCCCAACTCGATTATTTAATTCTAGCGCAAAAGAATTGGCGTCGAAATTTAACGTACATAATCTAAATCACTCACTTCCCAATGTCATAGAAACGGGAAATTTGGCACGAGCATTGATTATGTCATAAATAGGAAAAGCTAATGGGTCCCAACTCGATTATTCAATTCTATGCGCAAGAGAATTGGCGTCAAAATTTTACGTACATAATCTAAATCTCTCACTTCCGAATGTCATAGAAACGTGAAATTTGGCACGAGCATTGATTATGTCATAAATAGGAAACGTGAATGGGTCCCAACTCCATTATTCAATTCTAGCGCAAAAGAATTGGCGTCGAAATTTTACGTGCGGAATGTAATTTTCTCACTTTCCGGTGTCATAGAAACAGGAAGTTTGGCACGAGCATTGATTATGTCATAAATAGGAAAAGCTAATGGGTCCCAACTCGATTATTCAATTCTATGCACAAAAGAATCAGCGTCCAAATTTTACGTACGGAATCTAATTTTCTCACTTTCTGGTGTCATAGAAACATGAAATTTGGCAAGAGCATTGATTATGTCATAAATAGGAAAAGTTAATAGGTCCCAACTCCATTATTCAATTCTAGCGCAAAAGAATTGGCGTCGAAATTTTACGTGCGGAATGTAATTTCTTCACTTTCCAGTGTCATAGAAACAGGAAATTTGGCACAAGCATTGATTATGTCATAAATAGTAAAAGCTAATGGGTCCCAACTCCATTATTCAATTCTATGCGCAAAAGAATTAGCGTCCAAATTTTACGTACGGAATCTAATTTTCTCACATTCTGGTGTCATAGAAACGGGAAATTTGGCACGAGCATTGATTATGTCATAAATAGGAAAAGCGAATGGGTCCCAAATCGATTATTCAATTCTAGCGCAAAAGAATTGGTGTCGAAATTTACGTGCGGAATGTAATTTTCTCACTTTCCGGTGTCATAGAAACGGGAAATTTGGCACGAGCATTGATTATGTCATAAATAGGAAAACTTAATAGGTCCCAACTCCATTATTCAATTCTAGCGCAAAAGAATTGGCGTCGAAATTTTACGTGCGGAATGTAATTTTTTCACTTTCCAGTGTCATAGAAACAGGACATTTGGCACGAGCATTGATTATGTCATAAATAGGAAAATTTAATAGGTCCCAACTCCATTATTCAATTCTAAGCGTAAAAGAATTAGCGTCCAAATATCACGTACATAATCCAAATCTCTCACTTCCCAATGTCATAGAAACATGAAATTTGGCACAAGCATTGATTGTGTCCTAAGTATGAAAAGTTAATAGGTCCCAACTCGATTATTCAATTCTAAGCGCAAAAGAATTAGTGTCCAAATTTTATGTACGTAATCTAATTCTCTCACTTCCTGATGTCATTTTATATGAAGGAAACGTCGCATGGTTACCTCCACGTGGTGTTTCCTGGGTAACGCAGAGAACTATGCAAAATGGTGAACATATGTTTTCCCTCAGTATCTCTAAAGAAACCATGACTTCATAAGATTTTCCGTGTCAACACCAGATAAACACCAGTACCAAATTAACTCGGGCGAAGCCGGGTATATCAGCTAGTCTATATATATAAAATTGAATGTATGTCTGACTGTGTGTGTGTCTGTCTGTTTGTCCTTTATGCGCTACTACACCATTCATCCGATCGACATGAAACTTTGGGAAGTTGTTGAGTACACTCCTGGGAAGATTATAGGCATAGTACATTTATGCTACGATAAATGGCGCACATGCGTGCGTCGTCGACAGTTACGACCCCCCCACGTAGATCGTTCGATTTCCATCCTTGCCACTAATTCTCTCACTTCCCGATGTTGTAGAAACATGAAATTTGGCAGGAGCATTGATTATGTCATAAATAGGAAAAGCTAATGGGTCCCAACTCGATTATTCAATTCTATGCGCCAAAGAATTAGCGTCCAAATTTTACGTACGGAATCTAATTTTCTCGCTTCCCAATGTTATACAAACTTGAAATTTGGCACGAGCATTGATTATGTCATAAATAGGAAACGCTAATGGGTCCCAACTCGATTGTTCAATTCTAAGCGCCAAAGAATTAGCGTTCAAATTTTACGTACGGAATCTAATTTTCTCGCTTCCCAATGTCATAGAAACTTGAAATTTGGCACAAGCATTGATTATGTCGTAAATAGGAAACGCTAATGGGTTCCAACTCGATTATTCAATTCTAAGCGCCAAAGAATTAGCGTCCAAATTTTACGTACGGAATTTGCATGCGTGTCTGTTTGTCCTTTATGCGCTACTACACCATTCATCCGATCGCCATGAAACTTTGGGAAGTTGTTGAGTACACTCCTGGGAAGACTATAGGCATAGTACATTTATGCTACGATAAATGGCGCGCATGCGTGCGTCGTCGACAGTTATGACCCCCCCACGTAGATCGTTCGATTTCCATCATTGCCACTAATTCTCTCACTTCCCGATGTTGTAGAAACATGAAATTTGGCAGGAGCATTGATTATGTCATAAATAGGAAAAGCTAATGGGTCCCAACTCGATTATTCAATTCTATGCGCCAAAGAATTAGCGTCCAAATTTTACGTACGGAATCTAATTTTCTCGCTTCTCAATGTCACAGAAACTTGAAATTTGGCACGAGCATTGATTATGTCATAAATAGGAAAAGTTAATGGGTCCCAACTCGATTATTCAATTCTAAGCGCCAAAGAATTAGCGTCCAAATTTTACGTACGGAATCTAATTTTCTCGCTTCCCAATGTCATACAAACTTGAAATTTGGCACGGGCATTGATTATGTCATAAATAGGAAAAGCTAATGGGTCCCAACTCGATTGTTCAATTCTATGCGCAAAAGAATTAGCGTCCAAATTTTACGTACGGAATCTAATTTTCTCACATAGAAACTTGAAATTTGGCACGGGCATTGAATATGTCATAAATTGGAAACGCTAATGGGTCCCAACTCGATTATTCAATTCTATGCGCAAAAGAATTAGAGTCCACATTTTACGTATGGAATGTAATTTTCTCACATAGAAACTTGAAAATTATAAAGCTGAGGTAACATGTAAGCTGCGCTGCGATTGGTTGTTATATATTATACCACTGAGGTAACATGAAAGCTGCGCTGTGATTGGTTGTTATCTAGATATATAAAAACGAATGAATGTATTTCTGTCTGTCTTCGCAGCAACGCGCGACAGGTAAGCTAGTATTATATATACTGTTTCCCTCTGCCGCGATGACGGCGGTCATGTTACGGAGACAGCCTCTGCTCAGGAAACAATTTTGCGCAAGGCTGCTGTAACACTTAGCTGCGTATTAATTAGGACTACTATCGCCAGCAGACATGCAGTAAACTGTACACGGTCACAGGCAGCCCAAAGATAGTATTTTTTCCCCAATTTTTTTGAAAAAGCCCACTGCCTATGTAGCCTGCATATCTCTTTCCCTGCCTCACCAGTACTGGCCCTATACTCTGTGCAATGACTGCAGACTGAGGACGCAATGCTCTGCACGCCCGATATACAAAAAAAAAAAAAAGTGCAACACTGCTAAAAGCAGCCTCAACAGTACTGCACACGGTCAGATGTGGCCCTAAGAAGGACCGTTGGGGTTCTTCAATAGAGATGAGCGAACGTACTCGTCCGAGCTTGATATTCGTGCGAATATTAGGGTGTTCGGGATGCTCGTTACTCGTAACGAGTACCACGCGGTGTTCCGGTTACTTTCAGTTTCCTCTCTGAGACGTTAGCGCGCTTTTCTGGCCAATTGAAAGACAGGGAAGGCATTACATCTTCCCCCTGTGACGTTCAAGCCCTATACCACCCCCCTGCTGTGAGTGGCTGGGGCGATCAGATGTCACCCGAGTATAAAAATCGGCCCCTCCCGCGGCTCGGCTCAGATGCCTTGTGAGTTAGCTGAGGGACAGTGGTATCGTGCTGGAGCTGCTGTAGGGAGAGCGTTAGGAGTGAGTGTAGACTTCAAGAACCCCAACGGTCCTTCTCAGGGCCACATCTAATAGTGTGCAGTACTGTGTTAGCACTATATATATATTTTTTTTTTCAAAATTGGATCTGCAGAGCATTGCGCCCTGCAATAGGGACAGAAGTGGTGGTTAGGCAGGGAGAGTGTTAGCAGTGAGTGTAGGCTTCAAGAACCCCAACGGTCCTTTCTAGGGCCACATCTATCCGTGTGCAGTACTGTCCAGGCTGCTGTTAGCAGTGTTGCATTTTTTTTTTTTTTTCTCAAAACCATTGCACCCGGCATTAATACTACAGGGATAGAATTGTGTAGGCAGGGCCAGAAGACATACATTATTCATTGAATAGACGCAGTGTGGCTTTTCCTTTGAAAAACAAGGGAAAAAATTCTATTTCGCCTGCCTCTGACAGTCCTCAGGGCTCTGGGTACATGTGTGCTGCGTGCAGAACGTTAAAAAAAATCAGACGCAGCCAGCTACGTTTTACTGCAGGCTTGCGCCAATTTTTTTCCTGCATGGGAAATCCCTGATCTGCTGGAGCCAATAACTTTGCATCACTGCAGTGCTGTGACACATTTGCAGGGCCACAACACAGTTATTAAACTTAGTAGTATTCATTGAATACACGCAGTGTGGCTTGTCCTTTGAAAAACAAGGGAAAAAATTCTATTTCGCCTGCCTCTGACAGTCCTCAGGGCTCTGGGTACGTGTGTGCTGCGTGCAGAACGTTAAAAAAAATCAGACGCAGCCAGCTACGTTTTACTGCAGGCTTGCGCCAATTTTTTTCCTGCATGGGAAATCCCTGATCTGCTGTAGCCAATAACTTTGCATCACTGCAGTGCTGTGACACATTTGCAGGGCCACAACACAGTTATTAAACTTAGTAGTATTCATTGAATACACGCAGTGTGGCTTGTCCTTTGAAAAACAAGGGAAAAAATTCTATTTCGCCTGCCTCTGACAGTCCTCAGGGCTCTGGGTACATGTGTGCTGCGTGCAGAACGTTAAAAAAAATCAGACGCAGCCAGCTACGTTTTACTGCAGGCTTGCGCCAATTTTTTTCCTGCATGGGAAATCCCTGATCTGCTGGAGCCAATAACTTTGCATCACTGCAGTGCTGTGACACATTTGCAGGGCCACAACACAGTTATTAAACTTAGTAGTATTCATTGAATACACGCAGAGAGGCTTGTCCTTTGAAAAACAAGGGAAAAAATTCTATTTCGCCTGCCTCTGACAGTCCTCAGGGCTCTGTGTACGTGTGTGCTGCGTGCAGAACGTTAAAAAAAATCAGACGCAGCCAGCTACGTTTTACTGCAGGCTTGCGCCAATTTTTTTCCTGCATGGGAAATCCCTGATCTGCTGGAGCCAATAACTTTGCATCACTGCAGTGCTGTGACACATTTGCAGGGCCACAACACAGTTATTAAACTTAGTAGTATTCATTGAATACACGCAGTGTGGCTTGTCCTTTGAAAAACAAGGGAAAAAATTCTATTTCGCCTGCCTCTGACAGTCCTCAGGGCTCTGGGTACGTGTGTGCTGCGTGCAGAACGTTAAAAAAAATCAGACGCAGCCAGCTACGTTTTACTGCAGGCTTGCGCCAATTTTTTTCCTGCTTGGGAAATCCCTGATCTGCTGGAGCCAATAACTTTGCATCACTGCAGTGCTGTGACACATTTGCAGGGCCACAACACAGTTATTAAACTTAGTAGTATTCATTGAATACACGCAGTGTGGCTTGTCCTTTGAAAAACAAGGGAAAAAATTCTATTTCGCCTGCCTCTGACAGTCCTCAGGGCTCTGGGTACGTGTGTGCTGCGTGCAGAACGTTAAAAAAAATCAGACGCAGCCAGCTACGTTTTACTGCAGGCTTGCGCCAATTTTTTTCCTGCATGGGAAATCCCTGATCTGCTGTAGCCAATAACTTTGCATCACTGCAGTGCTGTGACACATTTGCAGGGCCACAACACAGTTATTAAACTTAGTAGTATTCATTGAATACACGCAGTGTGGCTTGTCCTTTGAAAAACAAGGGAAAAAATTCTATTTCGCCTGCCTCTGACAGTCCTCAGGGCTCTGGGTACATGTGTGCTGCGTGCAGAACGTTAAAAAAAATCAGACGCAGCCAGCTACGTTTTACTGCAGGCTTGCGCCAATTTTTTTCCTGCATGGGAAATCCCTGATCTGCTGGAGCCAATAACTTTGCATCACTGCAGTGCTGTGACACATTTGCAGGGCCACAACACAGTTATTAAACTTAGTAGTATTCATTGAATACACGCAGAGAGGCTTGTCCTTTGAAAAACAAGGGAAAAAATTCTATTTCGCCTGCCTCTGACAGTCCTCAGGGCTCTGTGTACGTGTGTGCTGCGTGCAGAACGTTAAAAAAAATCAGACGCAGCCAGCTACGTTTTACTGCAGGCTTGCGCCAATTTTTTTCCTGCATGGGAAATCCCTGATCTGCTGGAGCCAATAACTTTGCATCACTGCAGTGCTGTGACACATTTGCAGGGCCACAACACAGTTATTAAACTTAGTAGTATTCATTGAATACACGCAGTGTGGCTTGTCCTTTGAAAAACAAGGGAAAAAATTCTATTTCGCCTGCCTCTGACAGTCCTCAGGGCTCTGGGTACGTGTGTGCTGCGTGCAGAACGTTAAAAAAAATCAGACGCAGCCAGCTACGTTTTACTGCAGGCTTGCGCCAATTTTTTTCCTTCTTGGGAAATCCCTGATCTGCTGGAGCCAATAACTTTGCATCACTGCAGTGCTGTGACACATTTGCAGGGCCACAACACAGTTATTAAACTTAGTAGTATTCATTGAATACACGCAGTGTGGCTTGTCCTTTGAAAAACAAGGGAAAAAATTCTATTTTGGCTGCAGGCTTGCGCCAATTTTTTTCCTGCATGGGAAATCCCTGATCTGCTGGAGCGAATAACTTTGCATCACTGCAGTTCTCTGACACATTTGCAGGGCCACAACACAGTTATTAAACTTAGTAGTATTCATTGAATACACGCAGTGTGGCTTGTCCTTTGAAAAACTAGGGAAAAAATTCTATTTTGGCTGCAGGCTTGCGCCAATTTCTTTCCTGGCTTGGAAATCACTGGTAATACAGCATGCTGAGGGGTAGGGGTAGGCCGAGAGGACGTGGACGCGGCCGAGGACGCGTAGGCCCAAGTGAGAGTGTGGGCACAGGCCGAGCTCCTGATCCAGGTGTGTCGCAGCCGACTGCTGCGCGATTAGGAGAGAGGCACGTTTCTGGTGTCCCCACATTCATCGCCCAATTAATGGGTCCACGCGGGAGACCTTTATTAGAAAATGAGCAGTGTGAGCAGGTCCTGTTGTGGATGGCAGAAAGTGCTTCGAGCAAGCTATCATCCACCCAGAGTTCTGCGCCGTCCAGTGCTGCAAATCTGAATCCTCTGTCTGCTGCTCCTCCTTCCTCCCAGCCTCCTCACTCCACTACAATGACACATGCTCAGGAGCGGGAAGACTTCCAGGAACTGTTCTCGGGCCCCTGCTCAGATTGGGCAGCAGTGGTTCCTCTCCCACCAGATGAGTTTATCGTCACTGATGCACAACCATTGGAAAGTTCCCAGGGTCCGGGGGATGAGGCTGGGGACTTCCGGCAACTGTTTCAAGACCTTTCAGTGGGTGAGGAGGACGATGACGATGAGACACAGTTGTCTTGCAGTGAGGTAGTAGTAATTGGAGTAAGTCCGAGGGAGGAGCGCACAGAGGATTCGGAGGAAGAGCAGCACGACGATGAGGTGACTGACCCCACCTGGTGTGCAACGCCTACACAGGACAGGTCTTCAGAGGGGGAGGCACGGGCAGCAGCAGGGCAGGTTGCAAGAGGCAGTGCGGTGTCCAGGGGTAGAGGCAGGGCCAGACCAAATAATCCACCAACTGTTTCCCAAAGCACACCCTCGCGCCATGCCACCCTGCAGAGGCCGAGGTGCTCTAAGGTCTGGCAGTTTTTCACCGAGACGCCTGACGACCGACGAACAGTGGTGTGCAAACTTTGTCGCGCCAAGATCAGCCGGGGAGCCACCACCAACAGCCTCACCACCACCAGCATGCGCAGACATATGATGGCCAAGCACCCCACAAGGTGGGACGAAGGCCGTTCACCGCCTCCGGTTTGCACTGCTGCCTCTCCCCCTGTGCCCCAACCTGCCACTGAGATCCAACCCCCCTCTCAGGACACAGGCACTACCGTCTCATGGCCTGCACCCACACCCTCACCTCCGCTGTCCTCGGCCCCATCCACCAATGTCTCGCACCGCACAGTCCAGCCGTCGCTAGCGCAAGTGTTGGAGCGCAAGCGCAAGTACGCCGCCACGCACCCGCACGCTCAATTGTTAACCGTCCACATAGCCAAATTTATCAGCCTTGAGATGCTGCCGTATAGGGTTGTGGAAACGGAGGCTTTCAAAGCTATGATGGCGGCGGCGGCCCCGCGCTACTCGGTTCCCAGTCGCCACTACTTTTCCCGATGTGCCGTCCCAGCCCTGCACGACCACGTCTCCCGCAACATTGTACGCACCCTCACCAATGCGGTTAGTGGCAAGGTCCACTTAACTACGGACACGTGGACAAGCACAGGTGGGCAGGGCCACTACATCTCCCTGACGGCACATTGGGTGAATTTAGTGGAGGCTGGGACAGAGTCAGAGCCTGGGACCGCTCGCGTCCTACCCACCCCCAGAATTGCGGGCCCCAGCTCGGTGGTGGTATGTTCGGCGGTGTATGCTTCTTCCAGTAAAGCACCCTCCTCCTCCTCCTCCTCAACCTCTGTCTCGCAATCTAGATGTGTCAGCAGCAGCAGGACGTCGCCAGCAGTCGGCGTCGCGCGGCGTGGCAGCACAGCGGTGGGCAAGCGTCAGCAGGCCGTGCTGAAACTACTCAGCTTAGGAGATAGGGGGCACATGGCCCACGAACTGCTGCAGGGTCTGACAGAGCAGACCAACCGTTGGCTTGCGCCGCTGAGCCTCCAACCGGGCATGGTCGTGTGTGACAACGGCCGTAACCTGGTGGCGGCTCTGCAGCTCGGCAGCCTCACGCACGTGCCATGCCTGGCCCACGTCTTTAATTTGGTGGTTCAGCGCTTTCTGAAAAGCTACCCACGCTTGTCAGACCTGCTCGTAAAGGTGCGCCGGCTCTGCGCACATTTCCGCAAGTCCCACACGGACTCTGCCACCCTGCGCACCCTGCAACATCGGTTTAATCTGCCAGTGCACCGACTGCTGTGCGACGTGCCCACACGGTGGAACTCTACGCTCCACATGTTGGCTAGGCTCTATGAGCAGCGTAGAGCTATAGTGGAATACCAACTCCAACATGGGCGGCGCAGTGGGAGTCAGCCTCCTCAATTCTTTTCAGAAGAGTGGGCCTGGTTGGCAGACATCTGCCAGGTCCTTGGAAACTTTGAGCAGTCTACCCAGGTGGTGAGCGGCGATGCTGCAATCATTAGCGTCACCATTCCTCTGCTATACATCTTGAGAAGTTCCCTGCAAACCATAAAGGCAGCCGCTTTGCGCTCGGAAACAGAGCCGGGGGAAGACAGTATGTCGCTGGATAGTCAGAGCACCCTCCTGTCTATATCTCAGTGCGTTCAGGAGGAGGAGGAGGAGCATGAGGAGGATGAGGAGGAGGGGAAAGAGACAGCTTGGCCCACTGCTGACGGTACCCATGCTGCTTGCCTGTCATCATTTCAGCGTGTATGGCCTGAGGAGGAGGAGGAGGAGGAGGAGGATCCTGAAAGTGATCTTCCTAGTGCGGACAGCCATGTGTTGCGTACAGGTACCCTGGCACACATGGCTGACTTCATGTTAGGATGCCTTTCTCGTGACCCTCGCGTTACACGCATTCTGGCCACTACGGATTACTGGGTGTACACACTGCTCGACCCACGCTATAAGGAGAACCTTCCCACTCTCATTCCCGAAGAGGAAAGGGGTTCGAGAGTGTTGCTATACCACAGGACCCTGGCGGACAAGCTGATGGTAAAATTCCCATCCGACAGCGCTAGTGGCAGAAGGCGCAGTTCCGAGGGCCAGGTAGCAGGGGAGGTGCGTAGATCGAGCAGCATGTACAGCCCAGGAAGTGCAACAGTCTTTAAGGGCCTGGACAGCTTTCTGGCTCCCCAGCAAGACTGTGTCACCGCTCCCCAGTCAAGGCTGAGTCGGTGGGAGCACTGTAAAAGGATGGTGAGGGAGTACGTAGCCGATCGCACGACCGTCCTCCGTGACGCCTCTGCCACCTACAACTACTGGGTGTCGAAGATGGACACGTGGCCTGAACTAGCGCTGTATGCCCTGGAGGTGCTTGCTTGTCCTGCGGCTAGCGTCTTGTCGGAAAGGGTGTTTAGTGCGGCTGGGGGAATCATCACAGATAAGCGTACCCGTCTGTCAACCGACAGTGCCGACTAACAGGCTAACACTCATCAAGATGAACAAAGCCTGGATTTCCCCAGACTTCTCTTCTCCACCAGCAGACAGCAGCGATACGTAAGCAATACGTAGGCGGCACCCGAGGATGGAAGCTACGTTCTCTCTCACAATCCAAAACGGGGACATTTCTGCTTCATCAATCTGTGTCTAATATTCCTCCTCCTCCTCCTGCTCCTCCTCCTGAAACCTCACGTAATCACGCTGAACGGGCAATTTTTTTTAGGGCCACAAGGCTCACTCATATAATTTTTCTAAAAAATTTTTATACGTTTCAATGCTCTTAAAAGTGTTGGAACTTTAACTTGAACCAATTTTTCGTTAAACTGGGCTGCCTCCAGGCCTAGTTACACTTAAGCCACATTAACCAAAGCCATTAATGGGTTTCACCTGCCATCTTGGTTGGGCATGGCCAATTTTTACTGAGGTACATTAGTACTGTTGGTACACCAATGTTTTGGGGCCCTCACCTACAGTGTAATCATAGCAATTTGTATGTTCTTCGCCTGCACTCATGGTACAGAAGTGTGTGTGGGGTTGGCCTACACTTTAGCTACATAAATGTAACTTGGGCCTTTGCTATACTGCAGCTACTGAAATGGAACTAAGACTGCGCTCCCACTATACTGCTGCTTCGGAATTGTTCCTGGGGCCTGTGTAGGCTGCTACTATTACTGAAATGGAACGAAGACTGCGCTCCCACTATACTGCTGCTTCGGAATTGTTACTGGGGCCTGTGTAGGCTGCTACTATTACTGAAATGGAACTAAGACTGTGCTCCCCCTATAATGCTGCTAGTGATATGTTAGTGGGGCCTGTCGCTAATGCTACGGCTGAAATGTTACTAATTCTGGGCTCTGCCTATACCGCTGCTAATGGTATGTCTCTGGGGTGTGGAAACAGAGGCTTCCCAAAGACATGATGGCGGCGAGGCCATTTCCCACCAACGCTGTTACTGTTAAGGTGCATATAACCACCGACACGTGGAGAGGACACGTAGTGCCTCCAAAACATCCCCCGCCACGGCCCACTTAATCCTGGCCACATTCCGAAAACCAACAAAATAAAACCGCGCTACTAGGTCCGCAGTCACCACCACATTACCACCAACGCGGTTACTGTTAAGGTACATATTACCAGTCTGACTGGGGCATGCAGTGTTGGCCGGAGCCCACCTGCATTAAGCACGACATTACTACCTCAGCTGTGTTGGGCAATGCAATGGGATATTTCTATGTACCGCCGGTGGCTTCCTGGCACCCACCCATGCTGTGGGTCCACAGGGAATTATAAATGCATCTGTTTCCACTTGTAAAGAACCCCAGTCAGACTGGGGCATGCAGTGTGGGCCGAAGCCCACCTGCATTAAGCACGACATTACTACCTCAGCTGTGTTGGGCAATGCAATGGGATATTTTTGTGTATCGCCGGTGGGTTCCAGGGAGCCACCCATGCTGTCGGTCGACAGGGACTTCACAATAGGGAGTTGTACCTGCCTGTGTCTATGAATTAAAAAGCCCGGTCTGACTGGGGCATGCAGAGACACCTTGACAGAATGAATAGTGTGTGGCACATAGGTTCCCCATTGCTATGCCCACGTGTGCAGCTCCTGATGGCGGTGGCACAGGATTCTATTTCTCATTGCTTCTGTACAGCATTGTGGGCTATCGCCCCGCCCCTTTTAAAGAGGGTCGCTGCCTAGCCGTGCCAACCCTCTGCAGTGTGTGCCTGCGGTTCCTCCTCATGGCAGACGCACTTCTAAATAGACATGAGGGTGGTGTGGCATGAGGGCAGCTGAAGGCTGCGCAGGGACACTTTGGTGTGCGCTGTGGGGGGGAGGGGGGGGCGGTTGGGCAGCATGTAACCCAGGAGAAGTGGCAGTGGAGTGTCATGCAGGCAGTGATTGTGCTTTGTTGGAGGTAGTGTGGTGCTTAGCAAAGGTATGCCATGCTAATGAGGGCTTTTCAGAAGTAAAAGTTTTTGGGAGGGGGGGGCCCACTCTTGCCGGTATTGTGGCTTAATAGTGGGACCTGTGAACTTGAGATGCAGCCCAACATGTAGCCCCTCGCCTGCCCTATCCGTTGCTGTGTCGTTCCCATCACTTTCTTGAATTGCCCAGATTTTCACACAAGGAAACCTTAGCGAGCATCGGCGAAATACAAAAATGCTCGGGTCGCCCATTGACTTCAATGGGGTTCGTTACTCGAAACGAACCCTCGAGCATCGCGAAAAGTTCGTCCCGAGTAACGAGCACCCGAGCATTTTGGTGCTCGCTCATCTCTATTCTTCAAGCCTAATATAACTCTTAACGCTCTTCCTATAGCAGCAGCACTGTCCCTAATCTCTGTCAGAATGCACCTGTGGCGAGCCACGGGCGGGGCAGATTTTAATACTCGGGTGTCACCTGATCTCCCCAGCCACTCACTGCAGAGGGGTGGTATAGGGCTGGAACATCACAGGAGGAAGTTGTAATGCCTTCCATGTCTTTCTATTGGCCAGAAAAGCGCGCTAATGTCTCAGAGATGAAAGTGAAAGTAACACGAACATCGCGTGGTGCTCGTCTCGAGTAACGAGCATCTCGAACACCCTAATACTCGAACGAGCATCAAGCTCGGACGAGTACGCTCGCTCATCTCTATTCTATGCCCTTCACAGTATAGACGTAGCTTAAATATATAAAATGTATTGATAATAATTTATAAATTAAGGGCTGAAACATACAAACATAAAGGCAGATGGTGTACAGGAAGCCTAAACAACCCACTAATAAAGATTGGAGATGCAAGAAAAGTGTGGATGGAGGTTTCTTCAACTAACGAACAATACACATAAATCAATCTGACTCAGTAGCAGGGTCAGCAAGCCAGTGATAGGGGGTAACCAACCACTGTTGACTGCTTCGCCACTGAGTTGAATAAATTCAGTGAGTGCTTTAATCATGCACTCAATTGACTCCCAGGATTATGCAAGAGGATGAACAATAAGCATACCTCCTACAAACCTGGGAACAAAGAAAACTAAGCACTCAGTAAATGAGAGGTAGTACGTACACCGAATGCTCAGCTGGTGTAATAGTTTTAGTTCTATATTCCAAAAGGGACATAGAGTCAACAGTAACAATCTATTTGCGCTCCAATTTAGATAACCTTTGCTTTGCATTCCCCCCTTTCCCCAACCATAAAATCCTTCAGGTCACAATTATGGCACTGTTTAAAATGTCTGGAAATAGGTTTAAGACTATGGGGGCTTGGTTCTTGATTTTAGCCCACCATACAGGTATGTCATAATTACATTATGTTGCCTAATTGATCCCATAGACAACTTTTGGTTATGTATGGTTAGTTATTAGAGATGAGCGAGCATACTCGTCCGAGCTTGATACTCGTTCGAGTATTAGGGTGTTCGAGATGCTCGTTACTCGTAACGAGTACCACGCGGTGTTCGGGTTACTTTCATTTACTTCCCTGAGAAATTTGCGCACTTTTCTGGCCAATAGAAAGACAGGGAAGGCATTACAACTTCCCCCTGCAACGTTCAAGTCCTATACCACCCCCCTGCAGTGAGTGGCTGGCGAGATTAGGTGTCACCCGAGTATTAAAATCTGCCCTTCTCTATATGCGCTCAATGGGGCCGGCGGCAGCAGCGCCGACCTCATTGAGAACATATAGAAGACAAATCATTCTTCTCTGCCACAGCTGTAACAGCTGTGGCAGAGAAGAACGATGTTTGCCCATTGAATTCAATGGAGCCGGCAATACAGCAGGTTCCACTGAAAGCAATGGGCTGCCGGCGATCGCAGGATGAATTGTCGGGAAGGGCTTAAATATATAAGCCCTTCCCTGCAATTCATCCAGAAATGTGTTACAATAAAAATATATACCGGCGTATAAGGCGACGGGGCGTATAAGACGACCCCCCAACTGTCACCTTATACGCCGGGAATACAGTGGAGCAAAGAATAAAAATCATTACTCACTTCTCCTGGCGTTCTGCGCCGCTGCTGCAGGCTGTCGCTCCCTCCTGGTTCCCGGCAGAGCATTGCTTTCTCTACGAAGGGCTTTAAATCCCCGCCTCCAGAAACACACGTGCCTTCAGCCAATCACAGCCAATGACAATGATGTCATTGAAGTTAATGTCGAACTTATACTATGGGAGCATTGGTAAAAGCCCTCACTGACTGACTGATTGAGTGACTCTCTGACTCACTTGCCACTAACTCTCTAACTTCCGCTGTCGTCCAAACTTGAAATTTGCCATGACCATTCTTTAGGTCATAAATAGGAAAAGTAAAGCGGCCGCAACTTCAATATTAAATTCTAAGCATGAAAAACTGTGAGAATTCACAATGCATATATGAGATAGTTATTTTCTCAGAAACCATAAAGTCTAGGGAAATGATTTGTATACTGAGGAGAATTTACCTCACTTGTATGTTTATATACTGAAGAATCTAATGCTCCTCCATTTGCATATACTGAAGAGAATCTACTTCACCTCTATGTATATACTGAGGAGAATATAACTGACCTCTGTTTGCAAATACTGAAAGGCTGTAAAGTACATAAAGAAGCAACCATGGATTGCAGGGATGGAGCATGCCTCTAAGGCTAGGAAAAAGCTGCAACTTCCAGTCTGGTGGTAAATTTGAATTAAAAGGGGTGTTACCTTTAAGGGTCAAAAGTGAGGAGAGTGGGAGTGGTGGCACATTCTGCAGAGGGACATCGGTACATGCAGTCTGAAGAGAATGTAATGCTCCTCTATGCGTATACATATTTTTTTATTCCTTGGTTCCTCTGAAGTAACCATGACTTCCTAAAATTCCCCACGCAAACATGTAAATACCTGTACCAAATTAACTCTGGTGAATCTGGGTATATCAGCTAGTATATATATGTAAAGGCAAAAGCCCTCACTAACTGAATCACTCACTGACTGACTAACTCGCCACTAATTCTCTAATTTCCTGGTGTCGTACAAATGTGAAATTTGGCGCGACCATTCTTTAGGCCCTAAATAGGAAAAGTAAAGGGGTCACAACTTGATTATTCAATTCTAAGTGCTAAAGTAAGTGACTAATAATTTAACTAATAACACACATTTGTACCTCACAAGCATGAAATTTGCCATGACCAATCTATATGAACTGAATAGGAAGAGTTAAGAGGTTTCAACTTCAATATTCAATTCTAAGCATAAAAAACTGTGTGAAAATCCATGATACAAGAAAGTAGATCTTTTCTCAGGAACCATAAAGCCTAGGCAAATTATTTGTATACTGAGGAAAATCTACCTTACCTCTATATGTATATACTGAGGAGAATCTAACTAACCTCTATGTAAATATACTGAGGAGAATCTACATCACATCTATGTGTATATACTGAGGAGAACCTAACTTACCTCTATGTGCATATACTGAGGAGAAGCTTACTGACCTCTATTTGCATATACTGAGGAGAAGCTTACTGAACTCTATGTGCATATACTGAAAGGCTTTAAAGTACATAAGGAAACAGCCATGGACTGCAGGAATGGAGCGTCCCTTTAGGGTTAAGAAGGCGCTGCCACCTCCAGTCTGGTGGTTAATTTGAATAAAAATGGGCATAACCTTTAAGGCTTAAAAGTGAAGAGATTGAGAGGGGTGGCACATTCTGCAGAGGGACATCGGGACATGCAGTCAATACAAATACATACAAGTAGAATCTAATGCTCCTTTATGTGTATACATAGTTTATTCCTTGGTTCCTCTGAAGTAACCACGACTTCAAATTTTCCATGTAAGCAACAAGTAAACACCTATACCAAATTAACTCAGGCGAAGCCGGGTATATCAGCTAGTGAGTATATATGAGTTTGATATGGATCTGCCTGTGGTGGTGCCTATTTGGGCTTCACTAAATGGATATATTAATTGAATTTTGCACTTACACTTTGTTATGGTATTTTATAGGTTATCAGGTTTTGATAGTGTGATACTGAATTTTGCACATATGACAGAGAAATGTATGATATTTATTATTCTACATATGGCAATGTATTATGAATTATTGTCTCATTATGGTGGGCTAGGGTACTATATATGTGGCATTTTGTAATCCGTTTGAACATATGAATACAAAAAATGTTAAAGATTGTTGGATCAATAAAGATATATTCATTTCAATAAAGATATATATATATATATATATATATATATATATATATATATATATTTAAATGAGTGACATATAACTCCATTATGTGACTGGCTTCTGTATTTCTTAATTGCATCTATTAGACAAAGGCCACATTATTATTTTGGGCTAGTAGGAGAACAGAACTGTCCAAGGAACATACTATCCTGACATAGGACAGCACATTCAGATGGCACAAATAGTTTTCTTAAAGGGCGAAAAAAGTCCTTAAAATATAAAAATGATCAGTTTCACCACCAAATAAATATTCTTTTATATATATATATATATATATATATATATATATTCAGCAAAGTAATCAGGATATCAATTAGTACAGATTTCACAGTACAAGAAAAAAGCACTCATTAGAAATATCTTAAAAGTATTACAGGTTGTTTTAAAGTTTTAAAGGTTGTGACTTTGAGGGTTGGCAGCATGCTAACAAGATGTCAGAAACAAAAATGGTCACAAATACAAGCCCTATCCACAGCAACATAAACGTTAATGTCAAAGTGAAAAGCCACAGGATAGACTTTTATATAAGAATTGTTCTACCAGTACCCTTTTATTGAAAGGAAAAAATAAAGATTACAAGGAAAGAATAGTCAGTGTGTGAAATTGTTGTTACAGAGTCATGCCGCTGGCCATAATGTGAGGTAGTATGCCAAAGGCATTTAAGGTTGAATACATAATGAATTTCAGTGACACAGATAAACTGTCCATTAGAATGAGCACAGTTATTTCTATGATTTTATTGGAATATATATATATATATCAATCACTGACTCGCTGACTGACTGACTTGCCACTAATTCTCTAACTTCCCGGGGTCGTACAAACATGAAATTTGGCAGGAGCATTCTTTAGGTCCTAAATAGGAAAATTAAAGGGGTCACAACTTGATTATTCAATGCTAATTGCAAAAGTAAGTGCACCCCTATGTAATGTAACTCCACAGTGTCTTACAAGCATGAAATATTCTTTAGGTCCTAAATGAGGGGAGTGAGAGGGGTGGCACATTCTGCAGAGGGACATCCATATATGCAGCCTGAGGAGAATCTAACACTTCTCTATGTGTATACATATTTTGTTCCTCGGATACTCTAAAATTACCTTGACTTCATAAAATTTTCCATGCAAACAACACTTAAACACCTATATCAAATTAACTCTGGTGAGGCCAGGTATATCAGCCCGTATATATATATATATATATATATATATATATATATATATATATATATATATATACTAGAGTAACATTTTAGCAGTGCCAATCTTGAGTTTTGGCCATTCAAACTGGATGACAACTGCCACTTTATTTAAATAGTGTAGACATTATGGTTTGCCATATATATTCCTAATGAGAGTAACTTGATGTTATTTAAAAACCACATGACTCTGATCAGACACTTAGATCAGACATTTAATAGTAAGTGTTCGTATATAGAGTCAAAACATTGAAAACATCATAACAACATTAACCTAAACTTGTTTCCATAAAGAAATTTAGATTGGGTAGCATGTAAGCCAACATTTCCACATATTCTTGTATTTCATTATTGTATTATTTCAGAGGGCCATGAGTTTCTTGTAAGTGGCATGTGCTACCATTTGATTACAAAATCTTTTCCCTTGGGTGTTTCTGTAGACCTCCAGTGTATTGCCACCAAATTTTTTGCCATCATAAGGGCACGAGCAATCAGGCTCCTCACATTAAGGAACAGGTTTTTCAGACCAATGAGTAGAATTAATGTTTTTTAATGCAAATTTAAGGAAGAAGAAAAAGAAGAAGGATGCTTAGGATTACTAGTGTAACTATAGGGGATGTAGGGGATACGGTTGCACCCTGGCCCGGGAGCTTTAGGGGGCCAATGAGGCCTCTCTTCTCCATATAGGGAGCCCAGTACTATGAATAAAGCATTATAATTTGGGGCCCTGTTACAGGTTTTGCATTGGGGCCAAGGAGCTTCAAGTTACACCTCTGCTTGGGATGTTTGTTCCAAAAGGAAGGTAATAGGAGTGCAGGGAAGACTAGACAGGTCCTGATAGTGGGGGAGTTAATTATTAGGGAGACAGACAGCACAATATGCCACAAAGACCAGGATCATCGAACAGTGTCTTGTCTCCCTGACACTCGAGTTTGACACACCGTAGAACAGATTGACAGATCTGGGGAGGGCACGGACTGGTGAGGATCCAGTGGTCATGGTACACATTGACACCAATGGCAAAGTTAGAGGTAGGTGGAAGGTCCTTAAAAACAATTTCAGGGAACTAGGCTGTAAGCTTAGGGCAATGACCTCCAAAGTAAAGGAAACTGGAGATTAGGGAGGTACACAAGTGGCTCAATAGTTGGTGTAGGAAGGAAGGATTTGGGTTCCTGAAGAACTGGGCTAACTTTGCTTCTGGCTACAGTTTCCACCATAGGGATGGGCTGCATCTCAATGGGAAGGGTGCAGCTGTGCTTAGGGAGAGGATGGATAGGAGGTCAGAAAAATGTTTAAACTAGGGACTGAGGGGTAACCAGAGAGCTAGAGAAGACAATGTAGACAGTTATCTGGGACTAATTAATGGAAATGTGGTGGAGTGGTGGGAGAGGTTAGTACAGTTAGAACTGACATAATGTTAAGGTTGTGCATCTGGGACCTGTGGTTCTACAGGCTTTCTTGTGCACACCTTTGCAAGTAGGGGTTAATTGCACTGGCTGGGTTTGGTATTCTCCACCAGCCAATCCCCCTTGTCTGCTGCACACAAATACCAGCAAACTCTGGTGAGAGATTGCTGGTCATTTTAGTTCTTTACTGTTGTACCCTGTGTTGAATTCCCACTCAGGGCTGGTGTGGTGCATGCTTGTCTGAAGTGTCTCTCTCCTCCCCTGAAGATGGTCTGGGCACCTGCTGTCCCTCCACTCCTTGCGTTCTGGGGTGCATGCATATTGTGCAGTGTGTGGTACAGTGTCCACACAGGTGCAGGCGACCCCCAGGTTTCTCCCTATCCCTGGGCAGGTGTGGCCCCCAGATGTCTGATATCTGATGTGTGTGTCATATGGGTGATTCCTGACACTGTTCCCTATGTCAGCATGATAACTGACTTTCTATTCCCCTAGTGTGAGGACACTTGTGTTACACTGTATGTTGGTGTGAACAGCAACGTATGTTATATCTGTGCAGGTGGCCAGACATGTGCTTTATGTGCAGTCCTGTTCTGTGTTCAGTGTGTGTGAACAGTGTCATGTCCTATATGTGACTAGTGCATCTCTACAGGTTCCTGATCAGGGATAGCTAGGTACCAGATGAAAACAGTGGGGCTGACCTTATCAAGACTACTCTGCTTTTAGGCAAGGGTTTCCCACTAGTCTTGGTTAGTAAGGGACAATGGTCTGTCCATCATAGCCTGGAGAGGTGCAATTGGTCTTTGCAAACACTGTGGGTGTTTGCGGTTTTAAATGAACACAATCTTGCATCCGGACGGAGGTTTGGCACATTAGTGCGCCCAGCGGACATAACACATAATAGTTAAAAGGGATATACAACATAAAAAAGAACCAAAAAAACGCTCTGAAATGTATGTTGACTAATGCTAAAAGTTTGACCAAAAAGGTTGATGAACTGGAAAACTTTGACATAGTGGGAATAACAGGGACCTGGTTGGATGAAACCTGTGACTGGATGGTTAACTTACAGGGTTATAGTTTTTTTTTAGAAGAGATCAAAAACAGAAAGATGAAAGGGTTTGTCTTTATGTAGAGTCCTGCTTAAAGTCCACACTACATGAAGATATATGTGAGTGAAATGAACTAGTGGAGTCTCTATGGGCAGAGATACATGGAGGGAAAAATGATAATACAATTCTCACAGGGGCTTTTCTATAGCCATCAAATACAACAAAAGACACCATAAATCTTTTAGGAAAGCAAATAGATGAAGTGTCAAATCACAATGAGGTAATTATCATGGGAGACCTCTGTATATAAACCGAGAAAATGAAATCTGCGGATCTTATAAAGGAAATTAGTTTCTACTAAAACCTAAATATAGTTACCTTTTTCCACCTTATGCGGGACCCAACTAAAGAAAGGGCCATTTTGTCTGGGATGATTTAGTGAATCCTGCACTGAGCAGGGGGTTCGACCAGATGACCCTGGAGGTCCCTTCCAACTCTACCATTCTATGATTCTATGACTTAATATTAACCAAAAGACCTGATAGAATAACAGGAATGTGGGTCATAGGGACACCTTGGAATTAGTGACCATATTATAGTAAATATCAACTTGTCCATCAATAGCTTCAAAACTACTAATATTTAGGTAGGTGAAGTACAATCAGCTTATAAATGCCTTCAACCTTACTGACTGGGGCAATATTCTCAGAAATTAAAGTACAGACAATAAATGGAAAATTTTTAAACGCATCTTAAATTGCTACTGTGAGTAGTTCATATCTTACAGGAATAATAAAATTAGTAGGACACTAATGTGGCTCATTAAAGATGTAAAGGGGCAATAAACAACAAAAATAAAGTATTAAAACTACTAAAACAAGAAGGCAGTGAAGAAGCAATAAAAAAGCTGCAATGAAAAAAATAAACTATGTAAAAAGCAAATAAAAGCAGCAAAGACACAGACAGAGAAACTTATTGCCAAAGAGTGTAAAACTAATCCTAAACAGTTATTCAATTATATAAATAAAAAAACATTAAAACAAAAAGTGCTGGCCCTTTAAAAAGTAATAAAGGAAAAATAGTAGAGTGTGATGAGGAAAAAGCAAATTTGTTAAATAGTGTTTTCCATCAGAACATTTAATCGGGAAAATGAAATGTCAGAAGAAATGCAAAGTGATAATGTAAACTGTCCATTAAATGTTATCAGTGTATCCCAGGAAGAAGTGCAGAGTTGCCTTAAAAAGATTAAACTAGACAAATCACAGGGTCCTGATGGCATATACCCATGGGATGTAAGGGAATTAAGTAATGCGATAGACCTTTCTTTCTTATATTTAAGCAATCTATAGTGATGGGTTCTGTTTCACTGCATTAGCGCATAGGAAATGTGGTGCTGATATTCAAAAAGGGGTTGAAAAATTAACCTGGTAACTATAAGCCAGTAAGTCTAAATTCTATTGTGAGTAAAAATGTTTGAAGGATTTCTAAGATATGCTGTCCTGGAGTACCTTAATGAAAATGGCTTTATAACTTTATATCAGCATGGGTTTATGAGGGGTCGTTTCTGTCAAATCAATCTGATTAACTTCAACGAGGAGGTAAGTTCTAGAATAGAACAGGGAGTGTCATTGGATCTCGTGTATCTTGATTTTTCCAAAGCGCTTGATACTGTGCCACACAAAAGGTTGGTATATAAAATGAGAATGCTCGATCTGAGTGAGCAAGTGTGTAAGTGGGTAAGTAACTGGCTCAGTGATAGAAAGCAGAGGGTGGTTATTAATGGTACAAACTCTCATTGGGTCATCGTTACCAGGGGATAAAGGCCTTATTCTTTTTAATATATTTATTAGCAATGTTGTAGAAGGATCGCAAAGCAAAATATCAATATTTGCAGATGATACAAAACTATGTAAAGTAATTTATGTAAGAGATGACAGAATATAGTTCTAAATAGCTTTGGATAAACTGGGGGCTTGAGCAGAAAAGTGGCAAATAAGGTTTAACACTGATAAATTTAAGTTTCTGAACATGGGCAGGGGAAATACATGTCATCATTACACATTAAATAGGAAAACACTGGGCAAAACTGGCATGGAAAGGGACTTGGAACTTTTTATTAACTAAACTTAACTAGAGCAGCCAGTGCCAAGCAGGTGTTCTTTCTCTTTATAAATCACTGGTCAGAACTCATATTGAATATTGTGTATAGTTTGGGGCACGTATTCTCAAGTAGGACAACTCAGAGCTTGAGCAGGTTTATACATGGGCAACCAAGTTAACTGGAAGGGATAGACTACAATGCCCAGAGATGTTATCAAAATTTGGGTTATTTAGTTTAGAAAAATACAGCTGAGGGGCGACCTAATAACTTTGTATAAATGTATTAGGGGACAATGCATAGATCTCTCCCATGTTCTATTTATACCAAGGACTGTATAACACACAAGGGGGCATCATTTTTTGTCTAGAAGAAAGAACGTTTCTACACCAACATAGAAGAGGGTTCTTTACTATAAGAGCAGTGAGACTATGGAACTCTGTACCCAAGAATGTGGTTGTTATGTCCATACAGTCCACTAAAGCCCCACGCTTCAGCATGGACGCAAGAAGGTGTCCTACTAAAACTGCAACAACTCTTATAATGTTGCATAGACCACTTACACCTCTCCAGGTAAAGATTGAAGTACACCTATCCCTTACTAATTAGGGAAAGTGGGAAACCCCTGCCTAAAAGCAGGGTGATTGTCCCGATAAGGACAGCCCACTGTCTTTATCTCGGACCTGGCTATCCCTGATTAGGAATCTGGATATATGTACAGAACACAGAACACGACTGTTCACACCTCATGTCTAACCACCTGCATGGACATTTAGAACACGACACTATTCACACCAACACACCCGGTAATGCACACCGCACAGAACAGGACTGCACATAGAGCTCATGTCTGGCCACTTGCACAGAGATACAAGACAAGTCGCTGTTCACACCAATACACACTGTAATGCATACCACATAGAACAGGAACCCCACCCAGACCTTACATGCATACAGATAGTAAACCATAGCTAGTCTAAGTGTCCACACACCGAGGGGATAGAGTATCAGCCACCATGCTGACATACAAGGAACAGTGACAGGCATCACCCATCTGACACACACATAAGACATCAGACGTCTGGAGGCCACACCTGCAAAGGGACAGGGATAAACTTGCGAGTGTATGCACCAGTGCGGTCATCGTACTACACACTACTCGATGCATGCACCCCAGAACACAAGGAGGGGAGGGACAACAGGCGTCCAGACCATCCTCAGGGAGGGTGAAAGAGGCACCTTAGACAAGCATGCATAACACCAGCTCTGAGTCAGCTTAACACAGAATGCAAAGACAAGATAGAAATGACCAGCATCTTTTACCAAGAGATGCTGATATTTATGTGAGGCAGACCAGAAGGGATTGGCTGGAGAAACAGCACACCCAGCCAGCTCAATTACCCTCACCTGTAAAGTTGTGCTCATGGAAACCTGTCGAACAACAGTTCCCAGATACACAGCCTAACAATGGTAATGGAGAACTCATTAACCATCTCAAAAGGGGCCTAGACGCCTTTCTTGAATGTATTATTACATGTTACTGATTCTTCGGAGGGTGTATTGACCCAAGGATTATTGTGATTGCCACATTTAAGTCAGGAAGCAAATTTTTCCCCTAAAATGAGGAAAATTGGCTTCAACCTCTTGGGGCTTTTTGCATTCCGCTCGATCAACATTGTGGGTAATAAGCTGAACTAGAAGGACATATGTCTTTTTTCAGTCTTACACACTATGCTACTATATGTCCATAATTCAGTACAGTATAGTATACTCATAATGAATACACTTGAAACATGAAATGCTGTCATGACACAGAAGCTTTAGAGAACTTCCATTACAAAGATCTACAAAAGCTACATGGGCAATTTTTTATAGCATTCTACAAAACTGTGTGAAATTGGAAGTACAAGGATCATCTTTAGAAGTTTTTCTTCAAAAGTGTTGCTAAAAATTGCATGTACTTATTACTTATACAATAAATTACTTTTCTCATCTAAATAATAATCCAGTTTTTTCCAGCTACCTACAATTAAGCAAACAATGCGGGCATTTTACTGCTACTAGTCATAAAATTCTTAATTTTGTGATGGTCAGCAAGTCTTAAACTTAAGGAAAGATCTATTTTAAACATTCAATCTCTGGAGATTTTAATACCTTTTTGCATAGGCCAAATTAGTATAAAGATTGGCTAATTAATTTTTATGTATTTGGGACATTTTATACTTCTACAGTCAGAGAAGTAATCGTTGACAAATAATAGAGATAATATAGAACAATTTGGCACAGAAATGTTCACTTTGTAAGGTACTTTGATGTTTTACTACCTGCAAGCATGGATACAATTATTGGAATTACTTTCATATAATTTATTTAAAATTCAATAAAATTGGTATACTTGCACTTGAGTATGTATTGAAAGGGAATTTACAGAAGTTATAACCTTCATTTCCTTGGGCTTTAACTTTTAATGTGCCCGTGTTGCCAGGACAATTCAATTCTATTGCATACTTTTTGCCGACCTTTTAAATTTGTGATCTTTAAAACAGTTTTCTTGCTCTGAATTCCATAGTCTGAATGACAACCTGAAAATGCATTTTATTCATGTTTAAATGTAAAACATTTTGTAGTAAGAATTTTATATTTTATGAACATTAAATTTGAATGCACTCGAACACTGTTGAAATTGTATTTACATTGAGCAGAAATGCCGTCTGCAGAAAGCGATATTGTATTTATTAGTTCAACCAAATGTAATGTCTTGCAATATTGCTGTCACGCATGCATTCTGTTGAATGTTACTTAGAACAAAATGTCTGCAAATGCAAGCACTTAAAATAAATCTCATCTGAATCTTTTGTAACAGATTTGAAAAAGAAGGCCTCATTGAATTTATGTTTCCATCAGGAACATAAAACCAACTTTAAATGCAGAAAAAGACCATTAGTGTTGATGTTCCCTGTGATATAATCATTACAGAGTTACATGTTAATTAACTCAACAGAATTCATGACAATTTCTCTCTAAAGTATTGTCGAGCATCTTGTTGACAAATTCTCATTTTCCTTCATTAGGCGTGCATCATAAAAATCAATCAAGCTTATTTTTCCATGGACTTAAACTGACAAAATTTGGCATTTATTTATGCACATTTTGAAATCTCAAAGATCATGCTCTTTACAGGACAGATGTAGTAAATGGATGTTATGATTAGTATGCAACTTTAATTAGTATGAAAAATATGGATGATAATAAAAACAAGAATAAAAGTACTGGAAACGTCCACAAGCTTTCTGATGGAAATTCTCTGATAATAAAATATTAGCCTATTTACAAATTTGGAGTTATTATTGCATCCTAATTGCAGCCTTCGAACTGAATTGCAGACTTCCAACTGCAATAAAATGTAATATTATGTCCTGTTGCACAGAAGTAGTGCTTGCATGATTGCTCTGTGAGCCCTCATGATTGACTAGACTACAGTAATCGTGTCCTGATATAATGCGAAAAGGTAACCCCTTGTGAAGTTTTACAGTCTTTAATGTATGTAGACATAATTAGGAAAGTTTTCAGAAATATAAAAATTTCTCTTCATGGAAAGGTAAGTACACCCTTGGCTCTAATGCCTGGTATTTCTGCTTTTAAAAGAAACAACCTCAGGCATACAAGTCTCTGATATTGACAGTTAAAAATTAGAAATGAGCGAGCATGCTTGGTAAGGTCAGTTACTTGAGCGAGCCTCGCTCATTTCGAGTAACTGCCTTCTCCTCCTAGTGTGCTCGGGGGGGGGCGGGGGGGGGGGGGGTGAGCGGCGGGTGGCAGGGGGGTAGTGTGGGGGAGAGAGAGAGAGATCTCTCCCACTCCACCCCCTGCTCACCTTCATTTTCCCCCGCCGCCCCCCACTGCCCCCTGAGCACGTTCGGAGGAGAAGGCAGTTACTTGAGATGAGTAACTGAGCTTACCAAGTGTGCTCACTCATCTCTATTACAAATTAAATAAAATTGTTATGTTTGAGAGGTTTATTGTATACGTAGCCCATTTGAAATCACTTTTACCCTTAAAGGGGTTTTCAGGGCCATTTTCTTTTTATTAAATTCATGTTTTACATTTTTCCAGATTCCACTACAGATTTCAGTGGATTTCTGGAGGTCCAGGCAGTGCAAAACAAAGTGATATATTAATTTTTGGGATCCTTCTACTACAAATTTTGGAAAGCCTCTTTACCTCTCTATAGTATGTCAATCCATGAAACAACAAATGTGATAAGCACTGTGGTATTATTGGCGTTTTGTAGTAGAAATGGGTGTAGAAGATAAAGTCCATTACATTTTTACAACACTTCACCGGATTTGTTTTTAGCTGACTTGCATCTTAGCAAAAATTGCAATCAAAATGAAACTTTTACCACTGTTAAGAAATAGGATTCTCCTCAGCAAAGTCATCCCCAAGAGTAATGGCTCTGCAGAAATAAAAACAAACAATAACATAGATGTGGGTGTAAAAGTTAACCAATTTATGATTGTGACAAACTGCTAGCACATATTCTTCCTGTTTAGCATTTTGATTGAGTTACAGAAGACATTTATCTTACTTGAATTTTGATTATTTTATAGACTTCAGACATATCTTAATCAGAAAGTCAGAAAGAGTTGTAGCATGCTGCACATTACATAAAAGCACATTTTAATTTAGCAGAAATTGATATCTGGGTAAAGATTCATATAGTTATCACCAAAGTCAGACAAAACTTGGATTTATTTTTCATAAAGGGTGTTCTAGTTCTCCAGCTTTATTTATATCTGTGTATAATTAATAGATAGTCTATTAATAGTACATTTTTAGTATTTTGCCATTGTTGCATCACATTATTAACCCTTTGCAATCCAATTTTGGATTCAGGGTTTCCTAGGGGGCTTTCTCTTTCTGCCATTTTACAATGGCGTCATCTGCTGGCTAGAACCAATACTGCGGTATGAGACATGCTGGAGAGGCCCCCGACAACAGAGTGGACAGTAATATATGGTAAGAATACCCTGCTGGATGTCTTCCGACATCAGAGTTGTACAGGTTTCAATCAGAATGTTGGAAGACATTAGACAGTGGATTGGAAAGTGTTAAACTGTAGTTTACACATCACTGAATTTTGGCTCACTCTTCTTTAGAATGTAGTTTCAGTTCATTAAGGCTTGCGGGCATTCGAATATGCACAGCATTTCATTTGGGTTGATGTCTGAACTTTGACTGGGCCATTGTCATATTAAGATTCTTTTCCTTTTCAGCCATTCTGATGTAGATTTGATGTGTTTGGGATAATTGTCCTGTTGCATGACTCAGCTTCAGCCAAACTTATCTTTTGGATAGATGACCTCAAATTTGACTATATAATACTTTGGTATAAATGGTCAACTGAATGCCTGCCCGGTTCACAGATGCTTCGGCTGCAGAACAAGCCCAAGTCATCATCTTTCTACCACTGTACTTGACAATTGGTATGAGGTGTTTGTGCTGATATGCTGTCATGTCCAAACAGGATGAGCTAGATTTGTAACCTTTAGATACGCTACTATACACACGCTAAACACCAAAAGAAAGTGAACTAGTAACTGCGAATGGGACTCACGAGCAAATATGCCACAATGACTGACAAACACCCAAAACACTTAACTAACATACCTGCACACATAAACAGATGGAATTGCTACAGTATGTATGAGGTATTGGTTCATATTTTGGCCAAAACATCTAAGCTCACGAGCCTGTGACAAAGGTTCTCATTGTTTCGTGGGTCCCTACTGTAACAAGACCACAACCCTGTGAGTTCTTCCTGTAAGTGGAGCAATCATCCCTATAGGGATTGCCCCACGCTGGAACCTAAGGGAATGTGTTAACATATGCCTGAATGCTCCAAACCGGAAAACTGCCAAAACGTCTGCTTTTATAGAGGTGGTCATACTTGCTGATGATCAATTAATCAAGGGCATTTGATTAGCAGCACAAGGCTTTTACTTACCCTCTTAATTGCTATGGAAGAAAAGAGTGTATTTAACTTTTCACAAACTTATTAAAATAAATAATGACAGTGTAATTTATCATGTGTTGTTGTTAATTTGAGGTTGTATTGAACTAATTTTAAGACCTTCGAAGGACCAGATTTTTTAATGTCCTGATACATAAAGCTATTGAATTCAAAGATAGTATAATTGGTTTTTCTCAAGACTCTACTGATATTTTCATTTTTCAAATGGCTAAAAGTATAAAAATTACAATAATCATGTCTACACTTGAAAATAAAGTTGTCCTTAATAGAGCTAAAACACAATCAAAGCAGCAGCTCGATCCTTGCACATCCTTTTTTTGACCAAATAACGTAAGTCTGCAGCCAATGTCATTTCAGCAGTGAAAGTACTTATAGCACAGTTTTGCCTTATCCTCAGCATCCAGCTCTTAGAATCCTGTTAGACATGTCAATTCTCATTTGAACAAGCGAACGAGCAAGTGACATCACCACCAACTCCTTTGCACTCGAGCAGCATGTTTAGACAGGCAAATGCATTGTTGTAAGGAGAATGTGTATGTTTACTAAGGAGAAGACAATCTCAGATCTTGTGTAGAAAGCATGGGCCCTTTGGAGAAATACAAATCGCACCAGCCTGTTGCGGTATCCAATGATTTCTAATGTATTCAAAGTTGCATGTTGTTTATCTATATATATAAAATTGAATGTATGTCTGTCTGCGTGCGTGCGTGTCTGCGTGCGTGTCTGTTTGTCCTTTATGCGCTACTACACCATTCATCCGATCGCCATGAAACTTTGGGAAGTTGTTAAGTACACTCCTGGGAAGATTATAGGCATAGTACAAATATCCTACGATAAATGGCGCGCGAGCGTCGTCGAAAGTTACGCCCCCCCACGTAGATCGAGTAAGTAAGCCACCTGCTATTGTGATGTCATCACTGATGTCATCAACATCGGACGCCCTTGAACATGCCCCAACATGTTCTATAAAGCTGCATTGTGATGTCATTAAGGCTGTATTATGACACGTACAGCTTGGAACCACTAGAGCACGCCAGCCAATTACCATTGGAGTTGGAAGTGGGTAAACAAGTACTAGGATATCTTCCTAAGAAGCCACAGCAGCCGGATAAATTGTATGTTCCACCCAACGGCTATTTTATTCAGCCCGCAAGGGGGAAGCAGCGGCCTACAAAATCTAATTCTCTCATTTCCTGATGTCATAGATAGATAGATAGATAGATAGATAGATAGATAGATAGATAGACTGTATGCAATAACCCAGATAGATAGATAGATAGATAGATAGATAGATAGATAGATAGATAGACTGTATGCAATGACACGTACAGCTTGAAACCATAAATACTAGAGCATGCCAGCCATTTACAGTCAGTCTCCATTGGAGTTGGAAGTGGGCAAACATGTACTAGGCCAGTGATGGCGAACCTTTTAGGGACCGAGTGCCCAAACTACAACCCAAAACCCACTTATGTATCGCAAAGTGCCAACACGTCAGGGGGCAGGGCTTATCACAACGTATGATTTTACCCCCGTCGTTCTAAAAAGGATAAGGCTGTTTCAGAATAGACCGGGTGCAGATTCTGACTGCTTTTTGGACGCGGAAATACTGCAGAATGTCCTCAGCGGAGATTTCTGTGGAAAATTCTGCAGCATTTCCGCATCTAAAAAGCAGTCAAAATCTGCACCCGGTCTATTCTGAAAGAGCCCTGCCCATTTCTGCCACATGTACACATACCCCAGCGGTAATAGTGACACCTTCACCCCAGCGATAATAGTGACATCCCACAGCAGTAATAATAGTGACACTCCCCCCATTAGTAATAAGAGTGACATACCCCAGCGGTCCCCCAGCAGTAATACTGCCCGCTCCCCCCCCCCAGCGGTTCCCCCAGCAGTCATAATACCCCCCCCCAGTGGTCCACCAGCAGTCACAATGCCACCCCCAGCTGTCCGCCAGCAATAATAATGCCCCCTCCCCCCAAGCGGTTCCCCCAGCAGACATAATGGCTCCCCCCAGCGGTTCTCCTGGCAGTCATCATGCCCCCCTTCCCCCACAGAGATTTTCTTGGCAGTCACCATGCCCCCCCTCCCCCCAACGATTCTCCCAGCAGTCATGCCTCCGCTCCCCCGCCAGCGATTCTCCCAGCAGTCAGAATGTCTCCCACCCCCCCCAGCGATTCTCCCAGCAGTCAGAATGTCTCCCATCCCCCCCCCAGCGATTCTCCCAGCAGTCAGAATGTCTCCGATCCCCCCCCCAGCGATTCTCCCAGCAGTCAGAATGTCTCCCATCCCCCCCAGCGATTCTCCCAGCAGTCAGAATGTCTCCCATCCCCCCCAGCAATTCTCCCAGCAGTAAGAATGTCTCCCCCTCCCCCCCCCAGCAATTCTCCCAGCAGTAAGAATGTCTCCCCCCTCCCCAGCGATTCTCACACAACGGCTATTTTATTCAGCCTGCAAGGGGGAAGCAGCGGCCTACAAAACCTCAGTGGTCCCCCCCCCAGCGGTTCCCCCAGCAGTCATAATACCCCCCCCCCCCAGTGGTCCACCAGCAGTCACAATGCCACCCCCAGCTGTCCGCCAGCAATAATAATGCCCCCCTCCCCCCAAGCGGTTCCCCCAGCAGTCATAATGGCTCCCCCCCAGTGGTTCTCCTGGCAGTCATCATGCCCCCCTTCCCCCACAGAGATTTTCTTGGCAGTCACCATGCCCCCCCTCCCCCCAACGATTCTCCCAGCAGTCATGCCTCCGCTCCCCCGCCAGCGATTCTCCCAGCAGTCAGAATGTCTCCCACCCCCCCCAGCGATTCTCCCAGCAGTCAGAATGTCTCCCATCCCCCCCCCAGCGATTCTCTCAGCAGTCAGAATGTCTCCGATCCCCCCCCCAGCGATTCTCCCAGCAGTCAGAATGTCTCCCATCCCCCCCAGCGATTCTCCCAGCAGTCAGAATGTCTCCCATCCCCCCCAGCAATTCTCCCAGCAGTAAGAATGTCTCCCCCTCCCCCCCCAGCAATTCTCCCAGCAGTAAGAATGTCTCCCCCCCCCCCCCCAGCGATTCTCACACAACGGCTATTTTATTCAGCCTGCAAGGGGGAAGCAGCGGCCTACAAAACCTCAGTGGTCCCCCCCCCCAGCGGTTCCCCCAGCAGTCATAATACCCCCCCCCCCAGTGGTCCACCAGCAGTCACAATGCCACCCCCAGCTGTCCGCCAGCAATAATAATGCCCCCCTCCCCCCAAGCGGTTCCCCCAGCAGTCATGCCTCCGCTCCCCCGCCAGCGATTCTCCCAGCAGTCAGAATGTCTCCCACCCCCCCCAGCGATTCTCCCAGCAGTCAGAATGTCTCCCATCCCCCCCCCCAGCGATTCTCCCAGCAGTCAGAATGTCTCCGATCCCCCCCCAGCGATTCTCCAAGCAGTCAGAATGTCTCCCATCCCCCCCCCCAGCGATTCTCCCAGCAGTGAGAATGTCTCCGATCCCCCCCAGCGATTCTCCCAGCAGTAAGAATGTCTCCCATCCCCCCCAGCAATTCTCCCAGCAGTAAGAATGTCTCCCCCTCCCCCCCCAGCAATTCTCCCAGCAGTAAGAATGCCTCCCCCCCCCCAGCGATTCTCACACAATGGCTATTTTATTCAGCCTGCAAGGGGGAAGCAGCGGCCTACAAAACCTCAGTGGTCGCTGCTGCCGTCATCTATATATATAAAAACGAATGTATGTATGTATGTATGTCTGTCTTCGCAGCAACGCGCGACGGGTACGCTAGTATAGCATAAATGACATCACAGAAAAAGTATATACCTCCAAAACTAATAAGAATACATGATAGGCTGTAACTGAAATGATTAACATAAGTTCAAACCTTTTAGGCCTTAGTCACACGGGCGTTTTTTGACGCGATTTGCGCATGCGCATGCGTCGGCCGATTTTATAAAACCATGGCTTTGCAATGGTATCGGACACATGAGCGCTTTTTATGCACTCGTCCGATAAATTATAGAACAGAAATCGCAGATCGCACCTATCTGCGATCTGCGATTCCTGTTCTCTTCTCTATATGCGCTCAATGGGGCCGGCGGCAGCAGCGCTGACCCCATTGAGAACATATAGAAGACAAATCATTCTTCTCTGCCACAGCTGTAACAGCTGTGGTAGAGAAGAACGATGTTTGCCCATTGAATTCAATGGAGCCGGCAATACAGCCGGCTCCATTGAAAGCAATGGGCTGCCGGCGATCGCGGGATGAATTGTCGGGAAGGGCTTAAATATATAAGCCCTTCCCTGCAATTCATCCAGAAATGTGTAAAAATAAAATAAAAATATATACTCACTGTAAGCCGCCGACCGGGGTGGGCTTTCCAGAATACAGCGAAGTCCTGAACAAAAGACGCGAGTCAAAACCAATCCGTAGCAATGAGATTTTACTTAATTTGGCAGAACCCTTAACCAACCCGAACTCCCCCAGAAAGTTACATACACTCAGCGGGGAAGCTGAGACTCTTGTGCCATGCAGCGCTGTGCTCTATAATGTGCGCCTTCAATATCCTCCAAGCTTTTGCCTAGCCGCAGGCCGTCTCTATCCAGCCGCTATTACCTTCTATCACCCTGGAAGTAGGAACAATCAGTGAGGATGCTAGGGAAGCACCGGCGGCACAGCACAAGAGCTTACAATCTTATCAACACACCCGTATTCTCCCCTTACACAACACCACTCAACAGATATAACAATATATATAGCTCACAAGTCAAGGCAAAGTACAGTTGCGTAACGTGTGACTTGTAGATATCCTTAGACAGCTCTACGAGTATAGAGTTCTCTGTGTGTTAGGACTATGTCGGACAGCTCAGTCCTTAGCAGTGCGGCCGGCGGCCATCAGTATGCCTAACTAAACTAGCTAACTGCCGTCCTTGTTATTAGTCTCAGTCAGATTGGCGGTGCGTGCACGGTTACACCAGAGGCCTTAGTTCTCTGGCTGACCCGGGTCTGGTGGGTACCTTTAGACTTTGTCCGGAACGCAGGAATAGGATTTCATCCAAGAACCATATGAACTCACTGACGCCGCTACTTCTGAGCCCGGTCTGTAATGACCATCTTCTCCGTTAAGATGGTAGTCTGACAAACTCTGGAACAGTCTCTAATGCAGCTCCCCTCACGGAAGCTCCGGTCCTCGTTGGGGTCCTTTTTCCGGTGGATCGCAGTGTCTGTCTCGCTAGCTGCAGTCCTCACCAGCTCATCTCATCTCGCTCACACGCATCTAACCGCTTTCCTCTGCTCCTCTCTATGGTCATGATGCACTTCTTTTTTCTCTGTCCCAGTCCAGAGCACAGTGACCTCTTGTGGTCAAAAAACAAAATGACAGTTACAACAGAAACGGACATTCCCAGCAGGAGGACTGTTTCACCATCTTACATGCCACCCCACTAGATGTTGCCGTCCCCGGCAACCTCCCCCACTCAAACTCATCCTGCGCGTAGCGCTGTGGGGGTACACCAGCGGTGGACCTGGCTGTCCTGCGCAGAGTCATAGGACCAGGGACAGTTGGCACACTCGGTGGATGTGGTTCTGCTGGCTGGGCATCTCTCTCCCTGGGTGGCGAGCTTGTCACGACCGGGGACTCCGACATGGCCGGGACAGGAACTACCCACCATTCATCATCTACCAGGGGTTCCCCAATACTAGGGGTAGGGATAAGCATCTCCTTATCAGCCGCAGGTTGCTGAAAGTGACAGTGTCTCAACATGTTACGGTGGAGGTTCCTTGAGGGTCCCCCATTCCCCTCGGGCTCAACCTCATACACGGGGATATCAGGATCTACCTTCTGCTTCACTATGTATGGAACCGCCTCCCACCGCCCATCCAATTTTCCGGTTGGCCTCTTGGCTCTGACTATCACACGATCACCTGGAGCATACTCGTCCATCTGCACTGGCCCCGGGTTGGGGTGTACCACTTGTCTCAGGCGCTCACCCACAACCTTATGTATTGCTCTCAGTCGGCGACGATGATCTTGCACCCAGGCGGTGGTGCTTCTCGGCGGAGGCTGTCTCAGATCCGGCATGTGAAGATCCTCGATCTCCTGGCCTGCTCTCCCAAACATAAGCATGTGTGGAGAGTAACCAGTGGTATTGTGAACCCTATTGTTGTAGGCCCACATCAGCTCAGGTAAGTACTCTGGCCACTGGGCTTTTTGACTTTCCTCTAGAGTCCGCAGCATCTGTATCAAGGTGCGGTTGAACCGCTCACACGCCCCATTCCCTTGTGGATGGTACGGAGTCGTGCGGGAACGTTCGATACCATAGAGCTGATACAGCTCCCTCATCAAAGCACCCTGGAAACATGCCCCCTGATCTGAATGAATTCTCCGCGGACACCCAAACACTTGTATAAAGTGTTTACAGACTGCCTCAGCAGCCGATTCAGCCGTCTGATCTCTGGTGGGCACGGCCACTGCATATTTTGTAAAGTGGTCCGTCATGACCAAACAGTAGGGGTGTCCTGAGGTAGAGTACCCGATCTGTACATAATCAATCAATAAGATTTCCAGGGGGGCGGAAGTGCGGATAGTTTGCACAGGGGCCCGTTGCTCGGGGCTTTTACTCAGCCCGCAGGACCGACATTTCAGACATGCCTCGGTCACCATTTCTCCCAAATCCGGGCAATATACGAAGCGCTGGAGCCATTGGTACGTCTTCGCGCTCCCGAAATGAGCCCCCCTCTCATGGGCTTCTTGAGCGGCAGCTGGTCCCAGTGACATAGGGATGACAACCTGTTGCCGGTGCTGCAGCTCTGACTGTACGTATATGGTCCGGCACAGGAGCCCCTGGTTAATACTCAGCTTATCCCATTGTCTCAGCAACTTCTGACCTTCCTGCATCAGACTGGCCCGCTCGTCCGGGCGAGGCCAAACCTTAGTTCGGACCCACTCTCTCACTTTCCATAGGTCCGAGCAGCTACTTTGGACTCGTTCCCAATCTCCCAACGTCTTCCCCAACACCATCGGCATCCCTGAAGCCACCCCACTTGAATGTGTCAGATTCTGGAATGGTGGTACTCTGCCGAGGTGTGGAATTTCAGTGTCTTCTAAATCCTCTTCTCCCCTCTTGGTCGGCGACCCCACTGGAACTCGGGAGAGGGCATCGGCGTTGCCGTTCTCCCTCCCTGACCGGAACTGGATGCGGTATCGATACTTGGAAAGGCGGGCCATCCATCGCTGCTCAAGGGCGCCTAGCTTAGCGTTCTCCAAGTGCGCTAGCGGGTTATTGTCCGTCATCACAGTCACTTCTGCACCCGTCAGATACTCTGGAAACTTCTCAGTCATGGCCCAGACCAGCGCCAAAAGCTCCAACCTAAAGGAGCTATAGTTGTCAGGGTTGCGCTCCGACTCCCTTAACGACCTACTGCCATAGGCAATGACCCTCTCACGCCCGTCTTGAACTTGAGATAACACAGCTCCAAGACCATGTAAACTTCCATCCGTGTACAGCAAGAACGGGCTATCAAACTGTGCATAGGCCAGGATTGGGGCGCTGGTCAGAGTTCTTTTCAATGCCTCGAAGGCTTCTTGCTGTCGTGGCCCCCACTCAATGGGGCGATTCCTGGGCCCTCCAGTTGTGCCTCTCAGCAGCTCGTTTAGTGGACCGGCCAGATGAGAGAACTTGGGTATAAATCTCCTGTAATAACCGGCCAGGCCTAGAAACGCTTGTACTTCCCGTAGGGTTCTTGGCTGGGGCCACTTTTGCACGGCCTCCACCTTGCTAGGGGCCGGTTGTACCCCTTCTGGAGTGACCACATGTCCCAGGAACTCTATGCGCTGTTGAAGCAGTTGACACTTTTTGGGCTTGATTTTCAGACCATGATCTTGTAGTCGTCCCAGGACCTGCCGCAGTTTTTTAAGATGATCTTCGAATGAAGTCCCAAACACCACAATGTCATCCAGATATATCAATACTGATTCAAAGTTTAGGTCACCCAGACAGTGCTCCATCAACCACTGAAACGTCCCTGGAGCGTTGGTCAGTCCGAACGGCATCCTATTGAACTCATATAGTCCCATGGGCAAGATAAAGGCTGTCTTTGCCTTGTCTTTTTCAGCTACTGGCACTTGCCAATATCCACTAGCCAGGTCGAGCGTGGAAAAGTACTTGGCTCGACCCAAGGAGGATAGTGACTCTTCGATCCGTGGTAGAGGATAAGCATCCCGGATGGTTCGGGCATTCAATTTCCGATAATCTACACAGAACCGAAGACTTCCGTCTTTCTTTCGCACCAGGACCACAGGAGCAGCCCACGGGCTTTTACTTTCCTGTATCACCTGGTTTTCCAGCATGCTGGCCACCATATTTTTCACCTCTTGATACATCTTGGGTGGGATTTGCCTGTACCGTTCTCGAACTGGCGCAGCGTCGCGGGTAGGGATTTCATGCTCGATAGCGGTGGCACACCCGAAGTCTTCATCATGCCTTGAGAACGCTTCCTGGTATTCCCATAGCGTGTCTTCCAGAAGCTTTTGTTGCCCCGGGGTCAGAGAGCGGGGGTCCACTCCCATCAGAGACATGATCACTCGACCGTTCCACTCAGCTGTTGGGGCCTGTTCTTGCTGGACCTTCACAGCAAAGGTCCAAGCTGACCTCCCATCTGGCTGTAGCGTGAAGCTCCTCCGGTGAATGACACCGCCCTCGGGCACATGAACTTCAGCCAGCAGGGTATTCCCAGGAACGATCGACTCACTGTCCCAGACATTGAGGCAGCGTATAGGCACGCACCCATCTTTCACGGTGACGAGTGCTCGGGCTACCAGTGGGCGGTTCTGCAGTTCTCCCCGTGGAGCAGGTTCGATCAGGACCTCCAGTCCATTCAGTGGCCGCCCAGCTCCCACTGGAAGCATCAAAATTTTCTCCTGGCGTGGTGGAATCTTCACTGGAGCTCTCAGCGGTACTCTCACATGCCCAATAGGACACCCTGACATGAGGCTCTTCTGTAAACTGCAGCTCCTCACCATCTGCTGTAGGACCTTTTGAGTTGGCCGGTGCGTGGTGGTCCACTGCCAGTATTTAGGCCCTTCCTTGGCATAGAGGTGATGATCGAGGTCTCTCAGCACGTTCATGCCCAGCGTTACATCGAGTCCCTTTCGGGACGGATGATCTACCAGCACGATCCCCTTTTTGCCAATGTCCTGCCCAAACAGCCGGATTCGCATCCAGACGATCCCTTGTACATCCATTGCACCATTATTGGCAGCTGTCAACCGGATAACACTTCCATCTTCCGGTTCCATCATATGCCCGAAGTGTCTCTCGAAAAACTCCAACGGCATCAGGGTGCATTCCGATCCGGTATCCACTAGGCAGTGTACCTTTTGGCCCTCCAGCTCAGCTTCCATAATGGGACTGCTAGCATAGAGATCGCGTTCATTGCGTAGTGGGCTTAGCTCTGAGGGAACTGCCGCAGGATGCCCTGTTACTGCGGCAGTCGGAAGTTTAAAGCCAGCTCAGGTTCCGTCTGTTGGTGGCACTCTCGAGCGATATGGCCATACCGTCGGCAGCTCCAGCAAAGAGGTCCCCTTGATCCCCGCACCCCGGATGGGTCTGGATTAATGGATCCTCGCCCCCGGAACACTCTGTGGAGGTGGGCAGGACGATGAGGTCAATCCCGGGGCCCTGGATGAGTCTGCCTTCATCTGGGACACTTCCAGGCGGAGTTCTCTCATTTCTGCTCGTAGGGCCTGGACCACATCCTTCAAGGACTCGGAGTCTTCAAAACCTCCCCGGGCCCCTGTCACTTGGGTGCTACTCACTGCCTGCACACTCACAGCCGTGGGCTCTTCTCTCTCTACAGCAGCCCGGTAAACGTTATAAAATGTCAGGTCAGCATCTGCCCGGGTCATCTCTTGCAGTTTATCCTGTAAAAATCTATTGGATAGTCCTAGAATAAATTGGTCTCGTAGTAGCCGGTCCACTTCCTTGAAAGCTCCCATGGCCCCTGAATCCCGTCGTTGCACTTCATTCAACACTTCCTGTAGGGTGTTAGAGTATTGTATCAACGTTTCACCCTCTTGCTGGGACCGGTTGAAGAAGCTGCTGCGCAACTGCGCTACCCTGGTTCGCCCTCCCTGTGCCCCCTCCAGCAGGGAGAATATTTTCTCCAAAGTGTCTCTTTCTGACTCGGGCCGTACCATCACGGTCCGTCTAGCGTCGCCTTCCAGGGCTCCCAATGCTATCTCTGCACGCAGCGCAGGTATCAAATTACTCAATTTAACTATACTTTGTACCCTTTCGGTCCAGTCCTGCAACCCCATATTTTTACCGTTAAACTTTGGCAAGTGCTGCATTAGTGCTCCAGCCGATAAGTACCCTACTTGGGCTGGCGTGACAGGTACTGGGGCTAGGAAATCTTGTTGCGCCGGGGCACCCTGGGCCGCTGGCGCTAGGGGAATGTTTCCCGCCACGTCTCCGTCCATGACGATCGCTGTATCCTGCCGAACTACGCCAAGTGTAAGCCGCCGACCGGGGTGGGCTTTCCAGAATACAGCGAAGTCCTGAACAAAAGACGCGACTCAAAACCAATCCGTAGCAATGAGATTTTACTTAATTTGGCAGAACCCTTAACCAACCCGAACTCCCCCAGAAAGTTACATACACTCAGCGGGGAAGCTGAGACTCTTGTGCCATGCAGCGCTGTGCTCTATAATGTGCGCCTTCAATATCCTCCAAGCTTTTGCCTAGCCGCAGGCCGTCTCTAACCAGCCGCTATTACCTTCTATCACCCTGGAAGTAGGAACAATCAGTGAGGATGCTAGGGAAGCACCGGCGGCACAGCACAAGAGCTTACAATCTTATCAACACACCCGTATTCTCCCCTTACACAACACCACTCAACAGATATAACAATATATATAGCTCACAAGTCAAGGCAAAGTACAGTTGCGTAACGTGTGACTTGTAGATATCCTTAGACAGCTCTACGAGTATAGAGTTCTCTGTGTGTTAGGACTATGTCGGACAGCTCAGTCCTCAGCAGTGCGGCCGGCGGCCATCAGTATGCCTAACTAAACTAGCTAACTGCCGGCCTTGTTATTAGTCTCAGTCAGATTGGCGGTGCGTGCACGGTTACACCAGAGGCCTTAGTTCTCTGGCTGACCCGGGTCTGGTGGGTACCTTTAGACTTTGTCCGGAACGCAGGAATAGGATTTCATCCAAGAACCATATGAACTCACTGACGCCGCTACTTCTGAGCCCGGTCTGTAATGACCATCTTCTCCGTTAAGATGGTAGTCTGACAAACTCTGGAACAGTCTCTAATGCAGCTCCCCTCACGGAAGCTCCGGTCCTCGTTGGGGTCCTTTTTCCGGTGGATCGCAGTGTCTGTCTCGCTAGCTGCAGTCCTCACCAGCTCATCTCATCTCGCTCACACGCATCTAACCGCTTTCCTCTGCTCCTCTCTATGGTCATGATGCACTTCTTTTTTCTCTGTCCCAGTCCAGAGCACAGTGACCTCTTGTGGTCAAAAAACAAAATGACAGTTACAACAGAAACGGACATTCCCAGCAGGAGGACTGTTTCACCATCTTACACTCACCTTGTCCCGGCAGACAGAGTTCAGCCGCGGCTGCCGGCAGTTCTCCTGAACTGCTCTCTCTAGTATTCAGCAGCCGGGGATTTAAAATCCCCACCTGCTGAATGAGCTGCCTCTGATTGGTCACAGCCTGACCAATCAGAGGCAGCTCTCACTCACACCCATTCATGATTCAGGCTGTGACCAATCAGAGGCAGCTCATTCAGCAGGCGGGGATTTTAAATCCCCGGCTGCTGAATACTAGAGAGAGCAGTTCAGGAGAACTGCCGCCGGCCGCAGCTGAACTCCGTCTGCCGGCACAAGGTGAGTATATATATTTTTTTTATTTTTACACATTTCTGGATGAATTGCAGGGAAGGGCTTATATATTTAAGCCCTTTCCGACAATTCATCCCGCGATCGCCCGCAGCGCATTGCTTTCAATGGAGCCGGCTGTATTGCCGGCTCCATTGAATTCAATGCGCTGGACAGCTCCGGCCCGTTTCTATTGAAACGCGGCTAGGAGCAGTATTTTCGGGCGATTTTTCAGCCCCGGTCATGCGATTTGTGGATGCGCATCCGTCATGCGATCCGCAAATCGCGGGAAAAAACGCCCGTGTGACTAAGGCCTCAAGGTGTAACTATAACATACAAAGAAACTGTTATTATTACATTAGGAAGGAATGCAAGGGTGGGGGTCTGAAGGACTTCCTTATCTCTGTCCTATACACTCACTGGTATATAGAAGTGGTTACATTTAACCCCTTTACAACTTATACTAGCAAGATGCTATATCGTTCTAGTCTATAGTCTAATAACACAAGCAATTAACTGATGTATTGATCTACAATTTTCTTAACAATTGTTGACTCATTCAAATGAGAATCATTCAGTCCCTGTATAAGCAAATAAGAGGGACTAAACAATTGCTGTTTAAACTGAATGACAGGCGAAAGAGCCAATGACAGACTCTATGCCTGGATAAAGTATGAATTTAAATGTGAGAACAAGATATGTACAGCTATCTTAAAGGACATTGTGTTATTAAAAATGACCTGTTGTATAAATGAAGCTTTTATGTTAAACATTTTTAAGATCCACAAAGTAGAATAAACAGGCAGCACTCGATGATATGAAATTCTGTAGCAGTACTCTATTCCATAGCAAAAGCGCAGGAGTAAAAATGAGAACATGCTGCACACAGAAAGGGTTTAATAATTTTTTGTGATTTTTTTTTTAAATTTACTGTCGCGATCTATATTTTTAAGAAATAATTCTAAAACCATGCAGTTTTCACACTCACCACAGAAGCTAATAGGCTGATACTTCCGGTTCTGTAGCAAACCTTTTTAGCAGTCATCTCATTATTATCATTGATAGAGCAAGCGTTATTCAAACAGTTAATTGCTTTATATTTCTGCCTCATATCTATCTATCTATCTATCTATCTATCTATCTATCTATCTATCTATCTATCTATCTATCTATCTGTCTCACATCTAGTTATCTCATACCTATCTTTCTCATATCTAGCTATCTTATATCTATCTGTCTCATAGCTAGCTATCTCATATATATCTAATCTATCTATCTCACAGTATAAGCAGGACAGCGCCTTGATGCATATGCAAATATAGAAATTATTATTATAGATAAAAGACAATGGAACTTACCTGGGGTAACATTAGGAGCTCACTCCAAGATTTTTAAATTTTATCAATCCCTCTCACCCCTGCCAACCACACGGAAAATAAACTTCCAAGAAGAAGGGGTAAAAAGGGGGGCAAATGTCTCACTAAAAAACGTTAAAGAAGCCCAATGTAACCTGCCAGACCAAGAAGTAACTTTTTTAGAAACCCAGACTTCAATATCTACCATATCTTTTTCAGGAAGGAAGCAGAGGTTTTAGCGAAAGGTCTATCGTTTTGCCCATCCAAAAAGTTGGATCTTTATGACTTATTCGTAGACCTTAACAGTTTTATCAGAAAACTCACTTTACACCAGCATTTTTCCATTGCTAGCTCCATGGCATGCTCCATAATAAGGGATGATGAACAAGGGACATTTAGACTTGAGGACCCAATTATCACAGATCTAAAACCACAAGTCGATTTTATCCGATAAAAAGTAAGGGGAATCATTTACAGACCTTTTTTTCACAATGTCTCTAGGGACTTCACATTAATGTGCAAAGAAGGTTATAGTTTACTACCAAACTAGAGTAAACCACAAAAAAACACCCTTAACAATCTAGCCCAAAACGACAATATCGTTAGCAAAAAAAGCAGACAAAGGGGAGGGAGTGGTTATAATGAATCGAGAAGACTACTCTGAAGAGTCTGTTAGAATATTTGGAGATCCAAGTTATTATAAAAATTGGGTGAGAATTTCATGAAGATTTATGTTGTCCCTGACTAGGTATGCAATAAAGATTGTTGAAAGTGGTCACATTGGTATGGACGGCCCCCTGGTGACATCATCACGCAGCCTGCCGTTGGACCTGTTTTTACTCTCCATTCACTCCTAGCTTTCTGTGGAACACAAATTGCGCTCCATAGATTTGTGGGAAGCGTCCACCACAGTCACATAACTGCAGGAGACGCCAGTATGACGTCAGTACAGGACCCGGCGTTGAGCTCCACTGGTAGCTTCACAGCCATAACTGCAATAAGTAAATTAGTTAATATTAATCACGATATATATGTGAGTTGTATTGATTGTTCTTTTTGCTTGAGAAAGGCGTTTGTTATACGCTGAAACGCGTTGCACTATACACATTTTATTTTGTTATTTGTATTATATTGGTTGCATTCATTTGCAAAAAATAAAAAAGACGCTTTGGCATTAGCCAGTGGTTTGCAAGTTGGATTTTTGGACAGAGGAACTCAGGGATTTCTTATGAGAAACACCCCTGTATACATCTATTATTGGATGATCAGTGTCACATTTGCCAATGTTACACTGTAGCTTCAGCACAGCACAAGCGCATTTAGGATTTTTCTATCTATCTATCTATCTATCTATCTATCTATCTATCTATCTATCTATCTATCTATCTATCTATCGTTGCTTATCATCACTAGTCAATCAAATCACAAGGGTGTCACTGAAAACAAATAAAAGAAGGCCCACATAGGGTCTCCTAGACCAAAATTTACACAAAGGAAGAAAGCAGACGTGGTGCTTTTTTTTTTTTACAATCAATGTTATTTTTTAAAGGACAAAGTATACCAAGGGAATAGAAGAGCCAAACACAGGCCTCCTCCAAGAAAAAACAATAGAACTACCAGAAATTATGCCGAGGAAGACAGCAGACATGCCACAGCTCTTTCTTGTGCTTTTCAATAAAAAATTTGTTTTGGAGGAGGACTTTTAGCACAGCATAGTGCAGCTTCCCACAAGTGTCACTGTATGGAGGCCAGGTTTTGTGAGATTCAAACAGCTGTGTTGATGTAGAGGGTGTTAAAAGGAGGTAATAAGAGGGGGAGAAAGAAAAGGAGGAGGAGAAGAAGTAGGGTGAAGCGGGGACAGACACAGATGAATGTCCCACAAGTCTTGGGGGAACCTTGAAAGGAGGGCGACTCCTTTCAGCTTCATGCCACACCTCAAGAACATTGACACGGTATTGTTTTAGGATATGTAATGACCCTGGCAATGTGTCATGTTCACCGCCAGTGAGCAGAACTGGATGCTGAAATAAACACCTAGGAACTGTTAACTTCACAGATTCCAGAAAGCAAATAGTTAATGGAAATAGAAAAATAAACAAAAAAGGGAATTCTCCCTGCAGGACTCTAACACGTGAACATTCCTGCCTAAATAGTGGATGGATCGTCTCGATAAAGATGCACTCATGCTGGAACCTGGGGTACTCTCTCACCCTGAACCCCGCGAACAAAACAAACAAAAGATCCCACTCCACAATAGCAAATAACCATGGAACCTATCTGTAGAGAGCTGGCAGAACACAGACTCCAACTAAGGAGACCACTGTTCCCAGCACTGTGTCTCTCTAGCATCCAGCAGAAGACTGAGAAGAACTATTGAATAGTACAGCTCTGAGTGTGAAGAAGGATTAAGAACCCTCCCAATTAAGCCAAAGGTGCACTAAACCAACAGCCCAGACAAAGCAGCTCATTCTGACATAACACAATGCTTTCTGAACCACGTGTCTGTAGTTAGGTACAGTCTGCCTCTGATAGCGTTCTACAACTCCATGGACATGTCATCACTAACATGGTGGTGAAGAGTAGGGTCGGCTTTTTGGTGCAGGGCAGGGTCGGCTGTGTTTCTGGTGTTGTAGGTTAGCATGGAGCATCATGTCTGTGTCCAATAACCTAAAGGGTAGTATTTGCATTGCCAGAAGCTGTGCAATGCTTGTATACAGGCTCTGTGCTCAGGAATGGTTGGTATGCTACTTTTTATGTTTCCATAGCTGAGGCATGGAGGGCTAGCTGCTGACCTAGGACACGCTGTAATATGGGGTAGGTGTCAATGTCAAAGTACAGGGTGCTGATGGTGCTGGCTCAACATCTACTGTACGTTCCCCACTCCTAGCTCTGAAGCCTGAAATCTGGTTGTCAATACTGGAGGAGAGGCCTGAATTAGCCCCGCTACTGCCCCTTTACAAAACTGCCTCTCTGTTCTCAGAGTCTACTGCATGACTAGGGTGACAGATGGAAGAAGAGGTAGCTACAGCATCGGAAGAGGGAGCAGGTAGTTCATGTAGCTCTTTCTCAGGTGGTCTCTCAAAGGAAGCGGGTGATGCACGTTCATGTAGCTCTTGTGCTGTGTTATGTTGTCAACATGTTTGTTGAGGGTGTTTTTATTTTTGTCTCATTTCAAATGCTTATGCAGGTCTTACCGATGACTGCTGTTTTGTCATCATGTGCATTTTCAAAGAATGCCCATCCTGCACAATTCCTGTGAGCAGACCTATCTGTGGACCTGATGTTGCTGCTGCTAGTAGTAGCTGTTGGTGGTGGGACCGCCCTTTGCAACACCCTACTTTCTCCCTCTTTGTACTGCTATAATGATGTTTCCTGCCTGAGCATATAGGGTCAAATGCGTTATCATCTTGCACCTCCTCTTCCTCTTCTGTTGTCCTTCTCCTGAGTGAACTCTATGCCACAGTCAGCACTGGGAGATGACACCTGCGTTTCTGCATCCCCCTGACCAGACTTTGCCTGTGGAGAGTTGACTGCATATGATGACCCACATTCATTCTCCTAATGCTCTGATGATTGAGTATTAGTGCATTACATGTCTTATTCTTCTCCCTCTGTTTTTTTGGACTGCCCCATTGACATCAATGACACTAAGTGATCAAACATCTCTTCAGACTGATAAATGTGAAATGCTTCAGTATGTGGGGGGGATTTTTGCACGGGGTGAAGTAGTGGAGGGATGTTTCAGGCTTACTGGTGCAGACTGACTGCTCTGTGCTTGGGACTAGAAGGAAGAGGAGGTAGAAAGGGAGGAGAGAAAAATTAGATATTAGAAAACGCTTTCTGACAGTGGGGGTGATCAATGAGTGGAAAAGGTTACCACTGGAGGTGGTGAGTTCTCCTTCAATGAAAGTGTTCAAACAAAGGCTGGACAAATATCTGTCTGGGATGATTTAGTGAACCCTGCACTGAGCAGAGGGTTGGACCAGATGACCCTGGATGTCCCTTCCAACTCTACCATTCTATGATTCTAGTGGTAGTTGATGCATGCTGTGGCATCCACTCTACAACCTATTTTACATACATTCTGAACTGGGACCCCTAAGAGACGTCACTTGCAGATTGAGTGAGAGCCACAGAGACTGGTGAGTCTAAAATATTCTTCAAAGAGAACTGGTGGCTGCGCATTTTCTCTGAGCAACATGTTCGGCATTGTAATAGAATTGGTTTAACAAACAGCTTCATCAAAAACTAAGTAGATACTCAGACTGTGGAAAGATTAATTAATTTGGAATTTACATATTGAGCCCAATAGAGACAGGGACTAATCAGAGTGGTGTCAGTCTCTGTACAGTACAGTAGAATATGCTGGTGCTATGTAAAAGAATAAAATAAAAAATGAATAACTTGGAGAGAGCTTTTGATGGAGTTGTCAAAGGATTTTGACCAGGCGAAGACCGGCCATCTGCCCAATCAGGCAGATTCCCAGGGGGCTGCTGTGACATTAAACAAGCTAAGTTTGCCACAGGCCCTGAAGTTTAGGATGGAATGCATGCACAGGGTCCTCGCTGAGCTCAACATACTGCTTGCCCCCTAACCATATTGGCTTAGCCTCCCACTTACCAGTACTCCACCACTGAATGTTTAAGGAACTGCTACTGCACTTGAGCAGCTTGCTCCCACAGGCTGCTGCATGGTGGTGAGTCCACTGCAGTTTATTCAACCCCTCATATTAGCTTATATGAACTTTGTATCCTAAGAAAGGCTGCTTCCACACGAACGCGTTGGAGTAGGCATGCAGGAGCCTGCAGCAGATTCCAACCCTGAATCCGCAGCCTTTCAGCAATTTGTTCCAAATCTCCAAAGATATGTGACCCATATGTGGAACTCCATAAGCTAACTTGGATAATGGAGGAGGCACTGCTTTCTTTCGTTCATCTATCATCCACTCACACACCAAGAGTGCTGAATCTTTTTTAACTTGTTTTCTTTTTTTGCATTATTTTGTGGTACAGTATACTACCAGACATAGAGCTGAGCTGCTGTATCAGATAAGGGCAGCATATGACGCTGACAGATCTTCTTTAAATCCCCTTCTAACTGCATCAAACTTTTTACTTCCACCTCAGCATTATTTTCATATATACACAAATATTGCCTGCGCTGCTGTGATTCGGAGAAATACATTTCAGCAGCCACATAGACCTAGGAAACTGCTGTCTGTACATAATTCATTGAAGTGTGAGAGAGTGTTATGAACATGCTCTGTGACCTGAGAAGATGTCACTATGCAAGGAGGGGGAGGTGGTGAGCTGTGACCAACACTTGATGTCATCTCCTGTTATCTGCATTCCGCTTTACAAAGATATGAACACAAGTAGCAGTCACAGTGTAGTTGAGTTGCTGTGGTGATGTGAATGAGCATATATCTCCTTTATTGGAGAATGGAGCTAAAAGAAAATCAAAGCAATGGGTTTCTCTCTGAAAACTGATATTAGATGATATTTCTTGTTCTATTCTGTCTCAGAGTCATTTCAAGCCCCCCTGAGGCTACTAAAGATACATGTGAGTAACCACTTCAGAAAACATAAACTGTTGCAGGATATACGATTTAATGTTGTGCAACCACAGATCAAACTGCAGTCTTAAAAAGCACATTCAGGGTGTTCTGCCTCATAAAAACGTAATTTTTCTAAAGAATATAAATTTCACAGTTTCGGATTCACTAAATGGGTTCTATACAGACTCCCTAGTTATAATGGCACAAATCTTCCAGTATTTATATGCCTTTTGCATTACAATTTACAATATGAAGACCACCTGTTTATGATGCCCATAGTGCTGATGTCATGTGAAGAATAAGACAGTAAAGTTGATTCATATGTATCACATAATTGTTTACAAACTTAACCTATTTTGGAGATGTTATTTTTCTATGAAAAAAAGTATGAAAGACGTGATAATAACCTTTGTTGGTTAAGTAGAAAATTTATATTTGCAAATTTTCAAAGTCCAGAGGCCCCTTTTGTCATATGCCCACAGGATGATACAAATACAGATGTAGCAGCACTAAGCTTGAGAATCGGTAACACAGGCAAACCATAATAGCTACACTATTTAAATAAAGTGGCAATTGTTATCCAGTTTGAATGGCCGAATCTCAAGATTGGCACTGCTAAAATGTTACTCCATTGTTGCAGCAGAATCGCAGACTAACATCTTTTAAATATTGAGTATTTCTATTAGTTCTGCATTTGTTAATGAAAAAGTTTCTGTGCTCTGAGAAATTGCGAATATAACTTTTCTGGTTAGCCGGTAAATGTACTGTATCACTCCTTTGATACACTTGTTTTGTTTTGTTTATTTTTTTTCACAAAATCATTTGCTTTTAAGATCACCCAGCTTTTTCTTGCTAACACAGTATTGCACTACTTTTAACACATCAATATTATAGATACTGTAGATGCATCTAGATGTGTCATTTTTTCATGCACAATTTTAATGCTAATACTGCCATCTAGTGTATGAAATAGCTTATGTTAAGAAATAATACCTGAGATAGTAAATGAGTTGGGGACATTACAGAAAATGAGTTGACATTTTCTTTCTTGTTGCTGTACACAGTTGGCCCTCTGGAAATTATATTTACAATATACAGACAAAAATATGGCAATTGACCTGATAGTATACAGAGAGCCAGACTGCAATATGAGCTAGCTAAATGTTCAATGCCGACTAATATGCAGCCACCCAGCTCAACCCAGCCCAAATTGGGGGAGGGGTTACTGCAAACAAACATAGTCTGCACTGATACCAAGGATGTCAGCCATAGATAAGTGCACCACACTATACAGGAATGCAACCCATACTATCAAAGCAGTGGATTGCCGTGTATCACCACAGTGTGTGACATTGGCATGACACACCGAACTTGCTCAGCATCTATAGCAAACTGCATGAATAAAAAAAAAAAAGAACCACGCTGATAAATGTGGGTGTTAGTCTGCATTTTGGCCTTGCCGTGTCCTGTGCAGGGTGCAGGAATTTCCAGATCCTCGGTTACATTGTAAGGCCTTAGTCAGATGGGCGTTTTTTGCCGCGATTTGCGCATGCGCATGCGTCCGGCGATTTTATAAAACCATTGCTTTGCAATGGTATCGGACACATGGGCGCTTTTTATGCGCTCGTCCGATAAATTATAGAACAGAAATCGCAGATCGCACCTATCTGCGATCTGCGATTCCTGTTCTCTTCTCTATATGCGCTCAATGGGGCCGGCGGCAGCAGCGTTCCCAAAGCGTTCCTAGTCCATAGTTCTCCAAAAACAAGACATCATGAAGTTAGTCTCATACTGGGAATTCTACCCCACTCCTCATTCTGCTGCAACAAAGAAACATGCTGTTCCAAAATGCAAATAAGAGGGGTGACAGTGTTGATGCAAGTTTCTATCCTACTGACAAATTTAGTAATATCCTCAAAAAGTTCGAGCAAGTGAATGGCATCTTTGTTGAGTTGCCAATGAAAAGCTATAAAGATTCTTTCACTGCTTTGCTGCTGTACTGCAGTATGAATGATACCAATTTTTGTGTGGCTCTACTCTCCAATTGATGCAGCATGGCAAGCTAGCATCTTGCTTTACACATGTTGAAACTAAACAGAGTATAGGTGTCTGAAGTTCGCATAGAGCCATTCATAGTGATCTTGTGAAAGTATTGAATTATATTGTGAAAATATTGAATTATATTTTATGCAGTAGTATTGTGTTCATTATATTTGTGCCATGTGCAGAGCAAGAAGTATGTGTGCAAAAGACGCATTATAGTGAAATCTTACTAACCGGGTGCCAGATGTTGAGCATGCAGCTTTGTCATAATTAAACTTTGTAATGTTTTACTAAGAAAGAAGTATCAAACATGCTACAAACTTTGAATTGTTGATTTTGTGGGAGTTGCCACACTATATAACCTCTTGAATTCTAATAATAAAACTGTAGAGCTTGGAAACATTACTTGAGTGTTTCTCATTGTACTCTTCTCTGATGCACCTTCTATATATAATTGGGCATACCATAAGTATGACCAAAATTAAGTGATTACTTTAACAGTCTCATCAACTCCATGGCTCACTGGTGGCACTTCTTGGGGCTGTAAACAATACCAGCATGCTGTGCTATCTTGTCTGGGATTTCGTGCCAGATATGCACCAGAACTTCTGATGCAGATGTAAATAAAATCTGACCATGGTGATGTAAACTTAGGTCTTTAATAGAGATGAGCGAGCACCAAAATGCTCGGGTGCTCGTTACTCGGGACGAACTTTTCGCGATGCTCGAGGGTTCGTTTCGAGTAACGAACCCCATTGAAGTCAATGGGCGACCCGAGCATTTTTGTATTTCGCCGATGCTCGCTAAGGTTTCCTTGTGTGAAAATCTGGGCAATTCAAGAAAGTGATGGGAACGACACAGCAACGGATAGGGCAGGCGAGGGGCTACATGTTGGGCTGCATCTCAAGTTCACAGGTCCCACTATTAAGCCACAATAACGGCAAGAGTGGGCCCCCCCCCTCCCAAAAACTTTTACTTCTGAAAAGCCCTCATTAGCATGGCATACCTTTGCTAAGCACCACACTACCTCCAACAAAGCACAATCACTGCCTGCATGACACTCCACTGCCACTTCTCCTGGGTTACATGCTGCCCAACCGCCCCCCCTTCCCCCCACAGCGCACACCAAAGTGTCCCTGCGCAGCCTTCAGCTGCCCTCATGCCACACCACCCTCATGTCTATTTAGAAGTGCATCTGCCATGAGGAGGAACCGCAGGCACACACTGCAGAGGGTTGGCACGGCTAGGCAGCGACCCTCTTTAAAAGGGGCGGGGCGATAGCCCACAATGCTGTACAGAAGCAATGAGAAATAGAATCCTGTGCCACCGCCATCAGGAGCTGCACACGTGGGCATAGCAATGGGGAACCTATGTGCCAAACACTATTCATTCTGTCAAGGTGTCTCTGCATGCCCCAGTCAGACCGGGCTTTTTAATTCATAGACACAGGCAGGTACAACTCCCTATTGTGAAGTCCCTGTCGACCGACAGCATGGGTGGCTCCCTGGAACACACCGGCGATACACAAAAATATCCCATTGCATTGCCCAACACAGCTGAGGTAGTAATGTCGTGCTTAATGCAGGTGGGCTTCGGCCCACACTGCATGCCCCAGTCAGACTGGGGTTCTTTACAAGTGGACACATGTAGGTTAAACTCCGTGTGCACCTACAGCATGGGTGGGTGCCAGGAACCCATCGGCGGTACATAGAAATATCCCATTGCATTGCCCAACACAGCTGAGGTAGTAATGTCGTGCTTAATGCAGGTGGGCTTCGGCCCACACTGCATGCCCCAGTCAGACTGGGGTTCTTTACAAGTGGACACATGTAGGTTAAACTCCGTGTGCACCTACAGCATGGGTGGGTGCCAGGAAGCCACTGGCGGTACATAGAAATATCCCATTGCATTGCCCAACACAGCTGAGGTAGTAATGTCGTGCTTAATGCAGGTGGGCTTCGGCCCACACTGCATGCCCCAGTCAGACTGGGGTTCTTTACAAGTGGACACATGTAGGTTAAACTCCGTGTGCACCTACAGCATGGGTGGCTCCCTGGAACCCACCGGCGATACACAAAAATATCCCATTGCATTGCCCAACACAGCTGAGGTAGTAATGTCATGCTTAATGCAGGTGGGCTCCGGCCAACACTGCATGCCCCAGTCAGACTGGTAATATGTACCTTAACAGTAACCGCGTTGGTGGTAATGTGGTGGTGACTGCGGACCTAGTAGCACGGTTTTATTTTGTTGGTTTTCGGAATGTGGCCAGGATTAAGTGGGCCGTGGCGGGGGATGTTTTGGAGGCACTACGTGTCCTCTCCACGTGTCCGTGGTTATATGCACCTTAACAGTAACAGCGTTGGTGGGAAATGGCCTCGCCGCCATCATGTCTTTGGGAAGCCTCTGTTTCCACACCCCAGAGACATACCATTAGCAGCGGTATAGGCAGAGCCCAGAATTAGTAACATTTCAGCCGTAGCATTAGCAACAGGCCCCACTAACATATCACTAGCAGCATTATAGGGGGAGCACAGTCTTAGTTCCATTTCAGTAATAGTAGCAGCCTACACAGGCCCCAGTAACAATTCCGAAGCAGCAGTATAGTGTGAGCGCAGTCTTCGTTCCATTTCAGTAATAGTAGCAGCCTACACAGGCCCCAGGAACAATTCCGAAGCAGCAGTATAGGAGGAGCATAGTCTTAGTTCCATTTAAGTAATTGTAGCAGCCTACACAGGCCCCAGGAACAATTCCGAAGCAGCAGTATAGTGGGAGCGCAGTCTTAGTTCCATTTCAGTAGCTGCAGTATAGCCAAGGCCCAAGTTACATTTATGTAGCTAAAGTGTAGGCCAACCCCACACACACTTCTGTACCATGAGTGCAGGCGAAGAACATACAAATTGCTATGATTACACTGTAGGTGAGGGCCCAAAAAAATTGGTGTACCAACAGTACTAATGTACCTCAGTAAAAATTGGCCATGCCCAACCAAGATGGCAGGTGAAACCCATTAATCGCTTTGGTTAATGTGGCTTAAGTGGTAACTAGGCCTGGAGGCAGCCCAGTTTAACTAAAAATTGGTTCAAGTTAAAGTTTCAACGCTTTTAAGAGCATTGAAACAAAAATTGTTTAGAAAAATTAGATGAGTGAGCCTTGTGGCCCTAAGAAAAATTGCCCGTTCAGCGTGATTACGTGAGGTTTCAGGAGGAGGAGCAGGAGGAGGAATATTAGACACAGATTGATGAAGCAGAAATGTCCCCGTTTTGGATGGTGAGAGAGAACGTAGCTTCCATCCGCGGGTGCAGCCTATATATTGCTTACGTATCGCTGCTGTCCGCTGGTGGAGAAGAGAAGTCTGGGGAAATCCAGGCTTTGTTCATCTTGATGAGTGTTAGCCTGTCGGCACTGTCGGTTGACAGGCGGATACGCTTATCTGTGATGATTCCCCCAGCCGCACTAAACACCCTTTCCGACAAGACGCTAGCCGCAGGACAAGCAAGCACCTCCAGGGCATACAGCGCTAGTTCAGGCCACGTGTCCAGCTTCGACACCCAGTAGTTGTAGGTGGCAGAGGCGTCACGGAGAACGGTCGTGCGATCGGCTACGTACTCCCTCACCATCCTTTTACAGTGCTCCCGCCGACTCAGCCTTGACTGGGGAGCGGTGACACAGTCTTGCTGGGGAGCCATAAAGCTGTCCAGGCCCTTAAAGACTGTTGCACTGCCTGGGCTGTACATGCTGCTCGATCTCCGCACCTCCCCTGCTACCTGGTCCTCGGAACTGCGCCTTCTGCCACTAGCGCTGTCGGATGGGAATTTTACCATCAGCTTGTCCGCCAGGGTCCTGTGGTATAGCAACACTCTCGAACCCCTTTCCTCTTCAGGAATGAGAGTGGGAAGGTTCTCCTTATAGCGTGGGTCGAGCAGTGTGTACACCCAGTAATCCGTCGTGGCCAGAATGCGTGTAACGCGAGGGTCACGAGAAAGGCATCCTAACATGAAGTCAGCCATGTGTGCCAGGGTACCTGTACGCAACACATGGCTGTCCGCACTAGGAAGATCACTTTCAGGATCCTCCTCCTCAGGCCATACACGCTGAAATGATGACAGACAAGCAGCATGGGTACCGTCAGCAGTGGGCCAAGCTGTCTCTTCCCCCTCCTCCTCATCCTCCTCATGCTCCTCCTCCTCCTCCTGAACGCGCTGAGATATAGACAGGAGGGTGCTCTGACTATCCAGCGACATACTGTCTTCCCCCGGCTCTGTTTCCGAGCGCAAAGCGGCTGCCTTTATGGTTTGCAGGGAACTTCTCAAGATGCATAGCAGAGGAATGGTGACGCTAATGATTGCAGCATCGCCGCTCACCACCTGGGTAGACTGCTCAAAGTTTCGAAGGACCTGGCAGATGTCTGCCAACCAGGCCCACTCTTCTGAAAAGAATTGAGGAGGCTGACTCCCACTGTGCCGCCCATGTTGGAGTTGGTATTCCACTATAGCTCTACGCTGCTCATAGAGCCTAGCCAACATGTGGAGCGTAGAGTTCCACCGTGTGGGCACGTCGCACAGCAGTCGATGCACTGGCAGATTAAACCGATGTTGCAGGGTGCGCAGGGTGGCAGCGTCCGTGTGGGACTTGCGGAAATGTGCGCAGAGCCGGCGCACCTTTACGAGCAGGTCTGACAAGCGTGGGTAGCTTTTCAGAAAGCGCTGAACCACCAAATTAAAGACGTGGGCCAGGCATGGCACGTGCGTGAGGCTGCCGAGCTGCAGAGCCGCCACCAGGTTACGGCCGTTGTCACACACGACCATGCCCGGTTGGAGGCTCAGCGGCGCAAGCCAACGGTCGGTCTGCTCTGTCAGACCCTGCAGCAGTTCGTGGGCCATGTGCCTCCTATCTCCTAAGCTGAGTAGTTTCAGCACGGCCTGCTGACGCTTGCCCACCGCTGTGCTGCCACGTCGCGCGACACCGACTGCTGGCGACGTCCTGCTGCTGCTGACACATCTAGATTGCGAGACAGAGGTTAAGGAGGAGGAGGAGGAGGGTGCTTTAGTGGAGGAAGCATACACCGCCGAACATACCACCACCGAGCTGGGGCCAGCAATTCTGGGGGTGGGTAGGACGTGAGCGGTCCCAGGCTCTGACTCTGTCCCAGCCTCCACTAAATTCACCCAATGTGCCGTCAGGGAGATGTAGTGGCCCTGCCCGCCTGTGCTTGTCCACGTGTCCGTAGTTAAGTGGACCTTGCCACTAACCGCATTGGTGAGGGCGCGTACAATGTTGCGGGAGACGTGGTCGTGCAGGGCTGGGACGGCACATCGGGAAAAGTAGTGGCGACTGGGAACTGAGTAGCGCGGGGCCGCCGCCGCCATCATAGCTTTGAAAGCCTCCGTTTCCACAACCCTATACGGCAGCATCTGAAGGCTGATAAATTTGGCTATGTGGACGGTTAACGATTGAGCGTGCGGGTGCGTGGCGGCGTACTTGCGCTTGCGCTCCAACACTTGCGCTAGCGACGGCTGGACTGTGCGGTGCGAGACATTGGTGGATGGGGCCGAGGACAGCGGAGGTGAGGGTGTGGGTGCAGGCCAGGAGACGGTAGTGCCTGTGTCCTGAGAGGGGGGTTGGATCTCAGTGGCAGGTTGGGGCACAGGGGGAGAAGCAGCGGTGCAAACCGGAGGCGGTGAACGGCCTTCGTCCCACCTTGTGGGGTGCTTGGCCATCATATGTCTGCGCATGCTGGTGGTGGTGAGGCTGTTGGTAGTGGCTCCCCGGCTGAGCTTGGCGCGACAAAGGTTGCACACCACTGTTCGTCGGTCGTCAGGCGTCTCTGTGAAAAACTGCCAGACCTTAGAGCACCTCGGCCTCTGCAGGGTGGCATGGCGCGAGGGTGCGCTTTGGGAAACAGTTGGTGGATTATTCGGTCTGGCCCTGCCTCCACCCCTGGCCACCGCACTGCCTCTTGCAATCTGCCCTGCTGCTGCCCTTGCCTGCCCCTCTGAAGACCTGTCCTGAGTAGGCGTTGCACACCAGGTAGGGTCAGTCACCTCATCGTCCTGCTGCTCTTCCTCCGAATCCTCTGTGCGCTCCTCCCTCGGACTTACTGCCCTTACTACTACCTCACTGCAAGACAACTGTGTCTCATCGTCATCGTCCTCCTCACCCACTGAAAGGTCTTGAGACAGTTGCCGGAAGTCCCCAGCCTCATCCCCCGGACCCCGGGAACTTTCCAATGGTTGTGCATCAGTGACGATAAACTTCTCTGGTGGGAGAGGAACCACTGCTGCCCAATCTGAGCAGGGGCCCGAGAACAGTTCCTGGGAGTCTTCCCGCTCCTGAGCATGTGTCATTGTAGTGGAGTGAGGAGGCTGGGAGGAAGGAGGAGCAGCAGACAGAGGATTTGGATTTGCAGCACTGGATGGCGCAGAACTGTGGGTGGATGATAGCTTGCTCGAAGCACTTTCTGCCATCCACGACAGGACCTGCTCACACTGCTCATTTTCTAATAAAGGTCTCCCGCGTGGACCCATTAATTGGGCGATGAATGTGGGGACGCCAGAAACGTGCCTCTCTCCTAATCGCGCAGCAGTCGGCTGCGACACACCTGGATCAGGAGCTCGGCCTGTGCCCACACCCTCACTTGGGCCTACGCGTCCTCGGCCGCGTCCACGTCCTCTAGGCCTACCCCTACCCCTCAGCATGCTGTATTACCAGTGATTTCCAAGCCAGGAAAGAAATTGGCACAAGCCTGCAGCCAAAATAGAATTTTTTCCCTTGTTTTTCAAAGGACAAGCCACACTGCGTGTATTCAATGAATACTACTAAGTTTAATAACTGTGTTGTGGCCCTGCAAATGTGTCAGAGAACTGCAGTGATGCAAAGTTATTCGCTACAGCAGATCAGGGATTTCCCATGCAGGAAAAAATTGGCGCAAGCCTGCAGCCAAAATATAATTTTTTCCCTTGTTTTTCAAAGGACAAGCCACACTGCGTGTATTCAATGAATACTACTAAGTTTAATAACTGTGTTGTGGCCCTGCAAATGTGTCAGAGAACTGCAGTGATGCAAAGTTATTCGCTACAGCAGATCAGGGATTTCTCATGCAGGAAAAAAATTGGCGCAAGCCTGCAGTAAAACGTAGCTGGCTGCGTCTGATTTTTTTTAACGTTCTGCACGCAGCACACACGTACCCAGAGCCCTGAGGACTGTCAGAGGCAGGCGAAATAGAATTTTTTCCCTCGTTTTTCAAAGGACAAGCCACACTGCGTGTATTCAATGAATACTACTAAGTTTAATAACTGTGTTGTGGCCCTGCAAATGTGTCAGAGAACTGCAGTGATGCAAAGTTATTCGCTACAGCAGATAAGGGATTTCCCATGCAGGAAAAAAATTGGCGCAAGCCTGCAGTAAAACGTAGCTGGCTGCGTCTGATTTTTTTTAACGTTCTGCACGCAGCACACACGTACCCAGAGCCCTGAGGACTGTCAGAGGCAGGCGAAATAGAATTTTTTCCCTCGTTTTTCAAAGGACAAGCCACACTGCGTGTATTCAATGAATACTACTAAGTTTAATAACTGTGTTGTGGCCCTGCAAATGTGTCAGAGAACTGCAGTGATGCAAAGTTATTCGCTACAGCAGATAAGGGATTTCCCATGCAGGAAAAAAATTGGCGCAAGCCTGCAGTAAAACGTAGCTGGCTGCGTCTGATTTTTTTTAACGTTCTGCACGCAGCACACACGTACCCAGAGCCCTGAGGACTGTCAGAGGCAGGCGAAATAGAATTTTTTCCCTTGTTTTTCAAAGGACAAGCCACACTGCGTGTATTCAATGAATAATGTATGTCTTCTGGCCCTGCCTACACAATTCTATCCCTGTAGTATTAATGCCGGGTGCAATGGTCTGCACAGCCGGTTTTGAGAAAAAAAAACAAAAATGCAACACTGCTAACAGCAGCCTGGACAGTACTGCACACGGATGGATGTGGCCCTAGAAAGGACCGTTGGGGTTCTTGAAGCCTACACTCACTGCTAACACTCTCCCTGCCTAACCACCACTTCTGTCCCTATTGCAGGGCGCAATGCTCTGCAGATCCAATTTTGAAAAAAAAAAAAAAAATACAGTGCTAACACAGTACTGCACACTATTAGATGTGGCCCTGAGAAGGACCGTTGGGGTTCTTGAAGCCTACACTAACTCCTAACGCTCTCCCTACAGCAGCTCCAGCACGATACCACTGTCCCTCAGCTAACTCACAAGGCATGTGTGGCGAGCCGCGGGAGGGGCCGACTTTTATACTCGGGTGACATCTGATCGCCCCAGCCACTCACAGCAGGGGGGTTGTATAGGGCTTGAACGTCACAGGGGGAAGTTGTAATGCCTTCCCTGTCTTTCAATTGGCCAGAAAAGCGCGCTAACGTCTCAGAGAGGAAACTGAAAGTAACCGGAACACCGCGTGGTACTCGTTACGAGTAACGAGCATCCCGAACACCCTAATATTCGCACGACTATCAAGCTCGGACGAGTACGTTCGCTCATCTCTAGTCTTTAATAATGCTTTTGTAGATTTTTTCCTGCTTCATGCATCTCAATAACATGTTTCCTGAAAGTTTTTTACATCATGGCACTGTTCACACTAACCAACCTTTCTTGAGAAAAACAGGTTTTGTGTGCCTTTTTTTAACCCCTTCAGTGGCGGGTTTCGTACCAAATTATCAGATCTACCAGGGCAGGTTTTTTAAATGGGCCAATCATTTAATTTTAACTCATTTTCCAGTCGTGTTCCAAGAGCCATAACTTTTTTCATTTTTCCATTGACTCAGCCAAATGAGGGCTTGTTTTTTGCGGGGCAAGTTGTATTTTTTGATGGCACCATTTGTGAGTATATATAATGTATTACATAACTTTTGTAAAAAAAATACGTAGGGAGATTGGGGGAAAAATAGAAATTCTGCCATTTGTTTTTTGGATTTCATTTTTACAGCGTTTAGAATAAATAACGTGATATTATTCTGAGTCAACACGATTCCGGCGATACCAAGTTTATACAGTTTTTTTATGTTTTGCTATTTTCGTACATTTAAAAACTTTTTTTTCTTAAAAGGCTGGCTTTTGTGTCACCACATTCCAAGAGCCATATTAATTTTATTTTCCCATTGCCAGAGCTCTAGAAGGCCTTGTTTTTTGCGGGATGAACTCTAGTCTTTATTTATCTATTTTTTAGGAGCATGTAAAATTTTGATCACATGATTTTTATTTTTATTTTTCACTGCATTCTCTGAGCAGTTTAAATAATATATTAAAGTAATTCTACAGGCCAGTACGATTATGCCAATACCAAATTGTAATATTTTTTTTCTTTTTCGCTACTTTTTCACAGTTAAAAAAAAAGATTATTTTTTTATCGCTGCATTCAAAGACCCCTAGCATTTTAATCTTTTTATCAATGGAGCTGTGTGAGGGTTTTTATTTTGCGGGATGAGATGTTCTTTTTATTAGTACCATTTATTGAACTGTGCAGAATTTTGAGCACTTTCTATTCCTTTTTTTGTATGGTTAGATAGGCTAAATTAGCTATTTTTGCCACATTTTAAATTTTCCTTCCATGCTGTGCACCCTGCAGATTAACCTCTCCCCGCTGCAGGACGTACTTTTATGTCCTGCAGTGTTGAAGTATGTATGAAGAGAGATCACGGCGCAACCTCTCTTCATACAGTGCGGGCGTCAGCTGTTTATTACAGCTGACACACGGGGGCAATAACTGCAATCGTACAGCATTATGTCATAATGCAGGAGCAATCAAAGCATAGCTAGTTGTGGTCCCCCAGGGGGACTTAAAAAAAAAGTAAAAATAAGATCAATATTTTTAGTAATTGTAAAAAAAAAAAGTAATAAAATTTTAAATCACCCTCCTTTTGCTATATCTATAATAAAAAAAATCTAAATCATAAACGAAAAATACATATTTGGTATCGCCATGTCCGAAAAAGTCTGATCTATCAAAGTAGCACATTATTTACCCCACAAGGTGAACATAGTCCAAAGAAAAAAATAACAATCACAGAAAACGGCCATGTACTTACTGACTAAGGCCTCGGTCACACGGGCGTTTTTTCCTGCGATTTGCGGATCGCATGCCGGATGCTCATCCGCAAATCGCGTGACCGGGACCGAAAAATCACCTGAAAAATCTGCTCCTAGCCGCGTTTCATTAGAAACGGGCCAGAGCAGTGCAGCGCTGTCCAGCGCATTGAATTCAATGGAGACGGCAATACAGCCGGCTCCATTGAAAGCAATGGGCTGCGGGCGATCTCTTAAAAATATAAGCCTTTCCCTGAAATTCATCCAGAAATGTGTAAAAAGTAAAAAAAAAAATATACTCACCTTGTCCCGGCAGACGGAGTTCAGCCGTGGCCGGCCGGCAGTTCTCCTGAACTGCTATGAGTAGTATTCAGCAGCCCGGGATTTAAAATCCCCGCCTGCTGAATGAGCTGCCTCTGATTGGTCACAGCCCTCACCAATCAGAGGCAGCTCTCACTCACCCATTCATGAATTAAAATTTTGTCCATTTAGGGGACTTCCACAGAGACCCATCAGGACCCCCTAATCACATTGTGGGGGTCTGATGGTGACAACCCTTTACATGCTGCGGTCGCATAGATTTAAACAGCAGAGATCGGAGGTTTTCTCCATTCTCTGCTGTAAGAGCTGATGCCCGGCTATCCTCTGACAGAGGGAGCCCCCTCCCTCTGTCAGCCCTTTACATGCTGCGGTCGCATAGACCGCGGCATGTAAAGGGTTAAACAGTAGAGATTGGAGGTTCCTCCATTCTCCACTGTAAGAGCTGGTGCCTGGCTATCCTCTGACAGCCAAGCACCAGCTATCCTCTGACATCCAAGCACCAGCTCTCCCTACCACAGGCACTATCGGCCGGCCAAGCTGATGGTCTCTGTGGAAACCTGTAAACAAAGTACTGCAGGAGCTTAAAAAAAGAAGCACGGAGTTGCCGGCAGACCGGTTCTATCTTCCTGCTTCTTTTTTTAACCCCTTAAGGACATGGTCTATTTTGGGCTTAAGGACGCAATGATTTTTGGGGGTTTTAATCTCCATTTTTCAAAAGCCATAACTTTTTTATATTTCCATCGACACGGCCGTTTAAGGACTTGCTTTTTGCGTGCCAAACTGTAGTTTTTATCGGTGCCATATTTAGGTACATAGACTATATTGTAAAACTTTTATTATTTTTTTTATGATAGCAGGGAGAGAAAACGCATCAATTCTGCAACTTTTTGGGGGGAGGTTTTTTAAGCGTTAATTATGCAGCATAAATGACACAATCCATTTTTTCTGTGGGCCAGCATGATTACAAGGATACCAAAAGTCTTTTTTTTTTTTTTGGTTTTTTGGAAAAAAAATTTTTCTAAATCGCTGCATTCAAAGTCCTATAAATTTTTTATTTTTCATGGACGGAGCTCCATGAGGGCTTATTTTTGGCAAGACAAGCGGTATCTTTTATTGGTACCATTTTGGGGTACATATGGCTTTTATGATAACTTTTATTGCGTTTTTTGGGATGCAATATGCTAAAAATTAGCATTTTGCCTCGTTTTTTTAACGTTTTTTTTTTACACTTTTTGCGGTGCAGGATAAAAAGTATGTACAATTTATTGTATGTGTCGTTATGGACAAATATGTGAGTTTTTTTGTTTTTTTATGCTAATATGAGAAAAAGCTCCAAAAAGGTGTTTTTTGTTGTTTTTTTTACTTTTTTTAAATATTTTTATTTTTTGTACAATATTTTGGTCTTTTTTTTTTTTACATCATTTGTGTCCCTCTGAGGGAGTTACACCATACCAGCTCTGATCGCTATGATAAGGCATTGCAGGACTACTCTCCTGCAATGCCTTATCGCTTTTTACATCGATCATAGGCAATGGCAATATAGGACGCCGGTATCTGGCATCCTGTTGCCACGACAACCATCTGGGCTCTCTGCGATTACATCGTGAGAGCCCGATAACATCACAAAGTGACCGCATTTCCTCTGTGAACCCTTCCCATGCTGCAATCCACATAAATCGCAGCAGGGAAGGGATTAACAGCGGGGGGGGGGGGCGCATCTCCGATGCACCCCCGCTGTTGCAGTGGGAGGCTGGCTATCAGTGATGGCTGGCTCCGGCTGCTAGATAGTGCAAGATCGTTTCTGATCTCGCGTTATCCATATGACGTCAGGGTACGTCCAGTTGCAGGAAGTAACCCACAGCCATAACGTACCCTTATGTCATATAGAGTGAGGGAGTTAAAGTCCTGCACTGTTCTCTGTGGGTCTGTGCAGGCAGAGCACACTGCCACAGCTTATAGCATTGTGCTCTGCAGGTCCTATAGTGAAACATAGCCTGGAAATCTTCCGGGCTATATATTACTATGGGCAGTGGAGCTCATCCCAGAAAATTTCTGGGCATGCCACTGAAAAGGTTAAGTGCAAAATACCTGTGAAAGCCGAACTTCAAATCTCATCTCCTTAATTAAGGGAAAAGCAGGATTCCACAGTGCTAGAATGCAGACTCAGAGACCGTCTTCATTCCTCCAGGTGCCATAGCAACCCATTGGCATCACGTGATCAGATCCCAGGGGTTGATGGGTGACAGAGAGAGCCCCGGTGCTCTGTCATACTTTTTACATGCTGCAGTTGCATTGACTGCAGCATTTAAGGTTTGAACAGCTGGGATCGGAGGTTTCTCTGCTCCTAGCTATTAGAGCTGGAGCCCAGCTGTCAGACAGTCGAGACCCCACACCTCCTGGCATGCAAGACCCGTGCCACCCTTATCTTGATGAAAATACATACAGAAAACAAATGCCAGCACTTCCAACAAATAAATTAAATGTGTAGGTTCACATAAGCCATGGCTGTGACAAATACAGTAACAGAAACACGTGCCTCAGCACTCATGCCCATTTAATAACTGAGTAAAATTGCACAACTGTTGATTGTACTACTTGCGTAAAATGCATGGTTCTTAGCACATACTTTATTTTGATCAAAACATATGGACTCTGCTGACACGTCCAGGTAAACCTTATTGGACAGGTACCTAACTTTAAAAGAAACCTCTCTTTAGGCTAAAAACCTCCAATGGCCTCAGAGAAAGCTAGATACCTGGCTATATACTTTCAGTAAACCACATGGGACAGATGAGTGAATGGAATGTAAGACACTCCCCCACCAAGATATGTGCTTAGAATCTTGTACTTTTTTGCTGTTAGCATTATCATAATATGCCTTAGAAAGTGTATGCAATGGAATAAGGGCCTTTGTGATCGCTTTAAAAAAGCGGTCACTAAGGGGATAGAGTATTATTAAAAATGCCACAATCAATACTCAAACTGCTTTTAAAGCTTTATGATAAGCAATAACGTCCCTATCTCAGCCAACCAGACCCGCCTTCGTTCCTGGAAAAAGAATTATATCTTTTATTTAGGTATGTTAAAGTCAGTTTTATTCTTTTTGCTCTTCAAGGTCCATTTTTCTTTATGACAACACATTTATCTAGTTATCAAAGCTCCTATAAGATTCCTGAACTTCTACACCATCTGAATCTGTTGGATAACAAGTTTTGCTAAAGATGTTACTTTCATATAAGCACTTTATCAAATGTTTGGTAGACTTGCCCCATACTTATCCTATTTTAGAAAGCTGTAGAATCAGTACAAATTAGCACATTATATTTTCCATCAGTTCCTCTTAAACCCAAAGCAAAATTTCGACAGTGTAATTGACACCAGAAAAATTGTTTTTCTACGTATTCTTATTTAATTCCAGGGAGAATTAAATTACTGTGCCACCAATTATGGGAATAATAGTAACTCATCTGCTCCAATGGACACCAGTAGACATCACCTTCATCGACTAGACCACAGTCAATACACTTCCAAAGAATATGTAATCTGAGAGAAGAGGCATTTGCTGCATTTGATTAATTAATTAAAATCAGAAATGCTTTTGCCATAAGCAATAATTACAAATTGGATCCCTGTAAAATATAACGGTTATTAAATTGATTAACAAAATGATTGCACATGGAAAGAAAGATATTTAAAAACATTTTATTTTCGGCATAACCAGGGTGACATAAGCATTGGTATGTTCTCCCTACTACCATTTGCTGAGGAATCTCAGGTGGAACTGGTGTCGCCCCACGTGTTGTGGTTACCTCTGTGGCTTTAGAGGCTTCTTCTTGCCTTTTGGTCATTTTATAGGACTACTTGGGGAACCACTGGAAACGTCCATATCCAGAATGAGACACTAAATGGTACCACACATGTGGTAGTGTATATTCCCGTCCAGGGCTTCATTTTGCTGGATCATTACTCATGGGGGAAACTCCAACACACCGGAACACTCAGATTCTGGAACGGGGTCTAGTTTTTCAGCATTAGAAGCCGTCCAGTCAGCAATAACAGCGCACCACCTGGCTAAAGACTCTGGAGAAATTGGGTGTTCCTCTGATTCTGTGTGATGTAGAGAGGCTTCCTCTATCTGTAGGCCTGACTGCCTATTGCAATCCATGAGGCGGACAGAATCCTTTGCAATGTCAGGGCATGAGATAACTGGGCACAAGATGGTGGCTATTGGTGCTGGTATAAATAAATGAGCGGGTGCATCTCTGGGGGTTTTAGCGTCTATGGATGACACTGGTATAGTCTGTCTGGACAGTTGATTGACAGGAGGGTTGAGGCCTGTAGGAGCGGGGACATTATCATCAGCCAAGGAAGCTACATAGGTAGTGGGGCCTAGCGGAGCTGAAGAAAGTCTCTTACCCGGTTTCACAGCCTCTACTGTATCAGCAATATCCTCATCGATGGCATCGGTGGCTCCAGCGGGAGCCGGAACTACAGTCCATCCTGACTGAGTAGCAGCAGGGGAACCGAGGCCTGTAGGTACATAGACAACTGCAGCAGTGTTGGAGTCTGCAGTGGTAGCAGGGCCTAGCTGGGCCGATGGAGATTGCTTAACGCATCAAACATGCACTCCGGAATGAACGGCTCCTGTTGCAGTGGCAGCAGAGGCATCACGCCCCTCAACACGAGAACCACGGGATTCAGCACTGACCCGTTCCTCCAGAAGAAGTGCCAGCACCTCTGGCTCGTCGACGACCATCCAACCCAGCTCTTTGGGTGGATAGCCTGCCAGTACTCCATGTAAGGCCATGCTAAAACTGGATTCAAACTGGTTTCTTAGTTTGCTTGCCAAAGTACAGAAACAACTAGGACGTCCGCTCTCTCTGAAGTCTCTGTTGCAACTGATCCTCCTCAGCAAGAGTTTAGCACTAAGAGTGCAGGTATCCGCTCAGGGGTGGAGCTTCTCCTCCTGCACGGAGCATTCCACTGTGGGGACTTGCTTCCCCCCTTCTTTGACCTTTGCAGTGGTATGCTCCCAATGGCCAAATCTCCTGGGGCTATCTTCTAAATCTCTGATGCAGCAATAAATCCTCGGCTGCCTGGCGTCATTTTGCAATATAACTGCCATATCGCAGTTAAAATTCCTCAGCTTTTCTGTGCCATTTTGGATGTCCATTGCGCAGTAATAACAAATAAAACAGTTCTTTTGTACAGTGGTAAACAGTAAACAACACTTGTTTTCTTGTCTGTCTCCACATAATATAAATCCATCTGGCAAGATCTTCTTCTGTATTTTTACATATTGGCTTCCAAGATGGCTGATTAACCCCTTGTGGGCTGACACATATTGAAAGTCTCTTTTTAAAGCACAAAAACACATGCTTTTCTCCGGAATAAAATTTTGTCCTATACACACAGGCTCAGAGGATCTGTGAATCTTGTTCTACTACTTTTAGGCTCAGAAGATCTGAAGTTTTGACCTTCCCTCTATAAGGTACAGAGGATTGGGGAATCTTGTCCTGTCCTGGGAGGGTCAGAGGATTTGCACAAAATCTTGTCCTGTGTTTCGAGGCTCAGTGGACTTTATCCAGGGCATAGAATAAAATCTTGTCCATTTTTTTCCTTTAAAGCACAGAGGATTTTTATCCCTCTTTGTCCAGGCAGTAAGACATACCCTAAAATGCTTCCCCTAAAATAATACACCCCCTGAAAATAAGACCTAGTAGAGGTTTTGCTAAAGTGCTAAATATAAGGCCTCCCCCGAAAGTAAGACCTAGCTCTGTCCCTGCTGTGCGAGTCTACTGTGATGAGCTCCCCCTGGTGGCCGAAAGCCGCAATACCTGTTGCACAAGGATTCCAGGATCTGCTGTGGGTGATCATTACAGTCTCCAGACAGTGTGTGGGAGCCAGGTACTTTACAGCTCTTTTGTGGCCCTGTGTTTGAGTCAGGCAACCAGTGTGTCACTTTGATTCTTTAGGGGTTTGTCACAGATTGTCTGGTTATGCTGGTTTGTGATGACAACTACTGTACAGTATATAATAAATGTTCATTTTTTTGTTCAACAATAAATGTGAACTCTTCTTCATGGAAAAATAAGGTATCCTCTGAAAATAAGACCGAGCACATTATAGGGAGCAAAAATTTATAGAAGACACTGTCTTATTTTTGGGGAAACAGGGTAGGCTCAATCCTGTTCGTGACGCCAAAATCTGTGGTGGCTCCGCAGCTTTTCCTAACAAACAACAGCAGCCGACAGAATGTAAAATAATATAAAGTCTCTTGTTTGGTGTTTCTTTAGTGCTACCTGTTGGTCGGGCAAGGTATGGTGGTAAAAATTATTAATTTGTTCATGACACCAGCCCGTATACAAGTCTAAACCTGTTCTGGACAAAAATAAATAAAAAAGAAAAATAACATTAAAAAAGGAAGATGTAGTCCCTTCCCCTGGAGAGTGGTGTAGTATGCTTTAGTGCTAGTGGTAAAGTGGTGAGAAGGAAAAGTCCAGGAGTCACTTTGAACCATTAAAAATTAAAACAATTTATTTTCTGAGACAGGTCTTGAATTTATCATATTCATACAGTGGACACTTCTTGGACTTTCTTAGTAACATAGACAGGCACTACTTCCATTACAGGTATCACATCTGTCCTCTTTACTTTACATTTATATTTTTTTTCTTTGTATATGTAGATCTCCTTTTACTGCTGTCTCTTTTTTTTTATTTATCAATTTGTCTTCATCTATCCTTCTGCTTGTAATCATCATTCTTTAACCTACTGTATGTATATAATCTTTGTATTCAGAACTTTCTTTTCTTAATACAATCCTTTCTATATCCTTCTTCGTTATGCTGCCTTTCTATATCCTTTCATTACAATATTTTCCTGTTACTTACTACATCTTCTCCTTCCCACTGCACTATATGTCTTTCTCTCCTGTTCTGGTCTTTGCTTCCTCTCTCTTTGTTGGACTTTTGTCTAATTCGTCGCTCTGCTCTTGTCAGGAATTAACTGACCAACCTGTGCAGAGAGCTGCTCCACCAATCACGAGCTCTCTCACCCCTAACTGTCCTGCCATCCAATTTCTGCCCTGTTGCTGGGTGGTGGAATGCCCAATGGGAATGTGAGACCTGACAGCCAATTAGTTCCAGGGATGGTTGTCAGACAGATTAAGCTGGTTGCTAACATGCAGTAAAACAGTCTTAAGGTCCTACACACACACACATTTAAATAAAAAGAGACCACATTGCTTTTGTAGTGTGTAACTCTCGGCCACTACAGGCAGTACTCTGGAGGCCTCACTGCACCTCCAGTTAGGAGGACCTATTTGGTGTTACTGGTCTGTATGGGGAACGCGTGCCCTGATCTATTTTTGACCATTCATCAATCTCTCCAGTACTGAGCTGCTGAATAATAAATGTAAACATAGCTATAGTCATAGACTGACAGCTATCTGAATATAGGATAACATTGACACTACGGATGGTAATAAACCACAATATAAAAATATATATGTCTGTACTATATACTGGATTTTTAAACATCTTCGTTTCCATGTGCAATCTTTTTAAATCATAGAATTGTAGAGTTGGAAGGGACCTCCAGGGTCATCTGATTCAACCCCCTGCTTAGAGCTGGATTCACTAAATCATCCCAGACAGAAATTTGTCCAGCCTTGGTTTGAACACTTCCATTGAAGGAGAACTCAGCACCTCCTGTGGTAACCTGTTCCACTCATCGATCACCCTCACTGTCAAAAGTTTTTTCTAATATCTAATTTGTGTTTCCTTCCTTTCAGTTTCATCTCATTGCTTCTAGTCTTTTCTTGTGCAAATGAGAATAGGGCTGATTTCTCTGCACTGTCACAGCCCTTCAGATATTTGTAGACAGCTATTAAGTCTCCTCTCTGCCTTCTTTTTTGCAAGCCAAACATTACCAGATCCTTTAACCGTTCCTTATAGGACATGATTTGCAGACCGCTCACCATCCTGGCAACACTTCTCTGAATTTGCTCCAGTTTGTCTATGACGTTTTTAAAGTGGGGGGCCCAGAACTGGACACAGTATTCCAGATGAGGTCTGACTAAGGAAGAGTAGAGCGGGGGATTAGTTCATGTGATCTAGACTCTATGCATCTCTTAATGCATCCCAGAATTGTGTTTGCCTTTTTGGCTGCTGCATCACATTGTTGACTTATGTTCAGTCTATGCTCTGTTAGTTTACCCAAGTCTTTTTCACATGTGCTGCTGCTTAGCCCAATTCCTCCCATTTTGTATGTGCTTTTTTTCATTTTTCTTGCCCAGATGTAGGACTTTGCATTTCTCCTTGTTAAATACCATTCTGTTAGTCGCTGCTCACTGTTCAAGCTTTTCTAAATCTTTTTGAATACTCTCTCTCTCTTCCCTGGTGTTAGCTATCCCTCCTAGCTTTGTGTCGTCAGCAAATTTGATCAGTTTTCCAATAATTCCCTCCTCCAGATCATTTACAACAATGTTGAACACTGGGCCTAGGACAGAGCCTTGTGATACCCCACTTGACACATTCTTCCACCTGGATGTGCAGCCATTTATGACCACTCTTTGAGTACGATCACTCAGTCATTTGTGAATCCACCTAACAGTTGCTTTGTCACTCTCATATTTGGTGATTTTTTCAATAAGTATGGTATGAGATACTTTGTCAAATGCTTTACTAAAGTCCAGATATACTATATCCACTGCATTTTCCTGATCAACCCAGTCGGTGATTCTGTTATAGAAGGAAATTAGATTTGTCTGGCATGACTTGTGTGTTACAAACCCATGCTGGCTCTGGTTAATTAATCTATTTTTCTCCAAGTACTTGCATACATGATGTTTAATAATTTGTTCAAAGATCTTTCCCAGTATAGAAATCAGGCTCACAGGTATGTAGTTTCCTGGATCCACCTTCTTCCCTTTTTTGAAGATAGGGACAACATTTGCACTTTTCCAATCTTCTGGGACTTCTACTGTTCTCCAGGAATTTTCAAAGATTATGGTGAGTGGTTCAGCAATTACCTCCGCGGCTTCCTATAGTATCCTAGGATGTAATTCATCTGGACCTCGAGACTTGAATTAATTTAAGTTAACTACGTGTTCCCTCACCACCTCTCTGCTTATAGATAGCCTGCATTCTTGTATTCCCCCCCAATAGCACAGGGAAGATCAGTTGATGTTTCATCTACTTTTTGAGAGAAAACAGATACAAAATAGGAATTTAAAAATTTGGTCTTCTCAATGTCATTCTTAACTAATTCACCATTTTCATCTTTTTAAGCATCCAATAGCCTCTTTGACTTTTCTTTTGCTTTTAATATACCCTAGAATCTCTTTTTATTGCGTTTGGCCTCTGTTGCAAGCCTCAGTTCATTATTAGCTTTAGCTTTTCTGACACTTGCCCTAAAGTTTCTGCAGACTGCATTATATTCTTCTTTAGATATTTCCTCCTCTTTCTATTTGATAAACATATTTTTCTTCTTTTTTAACATGTGTGCAAGTTCTGTGTTAATGCATCCTGGTTTCTTTAAATGCTTCCCATTCTTCCTTCTTTAAGGGATTGTTAATGATTGTGCTTTGAGAATCTCATTTCACAATATTTCCTAACCTTCTAGGACATTTCCGTCCTTAAGAACATCCATAGGATAGGATTCTTCCTACCCTCTTTCTGAGTTCATTAAAATCTGCCTTTCTGAAATCCAACCTTGAGGTCTGAGTTTTCTCAGGTCTTCCTCCCCTTTTTTTCCAAAATTCAAGGATAGCATGGTCACTGCCTCCTAAGGTCCCAGCCACTCTTGCGTCCTCAACCATTCCCTCCCTGTAGGTAAAAAATAGGTCCAAGATAGCAGATCTCCTTGTTTTCTCTTTTACCTTTTGGAAGATAAAGTTGTCAGCAAGAGTGGATAAGAGTTTGTTGGATCCATTACTTTTACCTGAGAGAGATTCCCAACAAATGTCTGGATAGTTAAAATCTCCCACAATTACTATGTCATGCTTTTTTGAGAGCTTGGCCATCTGATGTAGAAAGAGTTCATCAATATTTTCTGCTTGTCCAGGCAGTCCATAGTAAATGCCTACAATAGTGTCCTTTCTGTTGTTCTCTCCTTGTATTCTTACCCAAACAGTTTCTACAGAACTACCATGCTTTGTTAAGCATTTTAATAAAAAAATTATATTTTAAAGGTATCCAATTCATAGTTATTGCTTATAGCATGAGAATTTTTGATTTTGATTATTACTGGATTGGATCCTGGGCCAATCTCTTTTTTCTGTCTGATTCATTAACCTTACATCATTTCAGAATTGCTGAATAAAATGTATTGCCATGCATTTTTAAAAAAAATAGCTTTACAGGAGTTGTCCAGTTGAAAATTATTGATCTGCCTATCTGCAAGATAAGCCATCATTAGTAAATTGGTTGGGCTCCAGCTCTCAGTATTCCTGCCAATCAGCAATGAGCTGAATTCTGCACGGGGCATACAGCTCCATTCCCACTGCAATATCCCAGCTTGGTATTACAGGCAAAGTTCCTATTCACTTTAATGGCCAATTGGCTTGAAATACCAAAGCTGGCCACCGCAGTGGGAACAGAGCTGTCTGCTTCCTGCAGAAATCAGCTCAGTGCATGAGCACAGCAGCCCGGTGAACAGCTAATCGGCAGGGGTCCTGGGCAGCAGAACCCGACCAATCTACTATTGATGGCTTATCCTGCAGATAGGCTCATCAATGGTTTGTAACTGGACAACACATTTATGGGCTCATGCACATGACTGCATTCTCATCACGAATTACGCATTGCATTGCACACATGCGAGATACACAGTGAAAATGTGGTCAATGAAAGTCAATGGACTTTCATTGATCCATGCACACTTGTGTGTGGCACACTATATCGATACACAAGAGAAATAAATCCCAGTGTGCTCTATTTCTCTGTGTTCGTATGCAGCATGACCACTATGAACTTGAATGGGCAGCGTATGATATGACGTCCATATGCAATGCATTGCATGTGGGCAGTGTTTCTATATGCGTCTCTGTTCTGAACAGAGTGGAGAATTTATTTTAAAAAATCAGAATGTGCATGTCCATGAGCGTCTGATTTGCGAGCGTGCAAAGTGCCATAAACAGCCATACGTGGTGCTTGCCAGCAGAGTGCATGACTGCCGAATTTGTCAAAGGCTGCTTTCTATGCATATGGCTGTAGGCATAAGCCCTAAGTAATTGGAAAGTATGCATGAAAGATTGCACAGATGTTTTAGTGAAGGGGCGGAAACCAATTTCTCTATGCAAAATAATCCTGATTTTGTTAAATACCTCTGATTAAATTTTAACTACTTAGAATATGACTATGATACCAAAATTTACAAAAATCAGTATAATTTTTCAGCATGAAATCGCACTGTACTTTTCAAGAGTATACACAAAATGTAAACTGTAAACATGGTGTAAATGACCCCATAGGCTACTTTCAGATTAGCGTATTTTTAATTCCTATTTGATCTGTGTTTTCCAAACTCTGAGAGCTTAAACACATGAATGTGTTTTTCTCCTGTCATGCAGCTGGGATAATGCCGGCTGCATAACAGGACAAAACAAAACCACTAGTTTCAATTTATTTCAGTGCTTTCGTGCTCATTAATTGTGCAGGCGAGAAAATATAGGACTCACCCTATTTTTCCCACACATAGTATTAACTAAGTGTGGTAAAGATAGGGCAGGATCTATCTTCCTGCTACAAAATTTCAAACTCCTGCGCTATAACACGAAGTTTGAATGGCTGACGAGGAAAAAAAAACTTGTTCATGTGCAACTGCGGCCAGTATAAGCAGGGCTGGTGTCCTGATGAGGACAACCCCACGGTCTTCCTCTAGGCGCTAGCTGGCCTGGCAGGACAGAACACCTATACAACAAAAGACAGAACAAGACTGGGAGAACTAAAGAGATAGGAGAGAGACAGGTTTGCAAGGAAACACAGAGGCACAGGTGAAAACTATACACAGAGGGATGCAAGTATGGACAGAAAGACAAAGCACAGGACACAGAATGCAAACTAGATAACTTCTACAAACAGGAGCTAAGCTGGGAGCCGGAGAGCAGAACTAAAGACAGCAACTCTGCATCACAGTCCCAGTACAGCTATATAGGAAGGGGATTTGGCAAAAGAACATACAGCTGAGCAGAGTAGCCCTGGAGCAATTAATCATATGTTGTGTCCAACATGGATGTGCTGGATCTGTCACCCGCAAATCTCCCACAAATGCAAAATAACAAAACAAGAAATAGAACCAAAATATGGGAAACACTGTTCCTATATAACCAAACCCAGGGAAGGACCTTGCCTGAACACAGGGTGATTGTCCCGATAAGGACAGTCCTGACCGCGTGCCTCGGTCTCTAGTTGACCCTACTTGGGAAAGGGAAAGAACACAAAAATACCAAAACTGAAAAGAAAATAAACGAAGCTCTTAGCTTGAGATGTGGCAGGTAACTGAACTATCCAGGACCAAGCTCTGACTGAAAGCTCAGCCAGGGAGAGACTGACAATCAACAGCAGCTCAGCTCAGTATCCAGCCATGTTAAATAGCCATGCTAATTACCCACAAGTGTGACTAAGCACTTCACACCTAATAACACACCCACTGAGCCAAAAGATGTAGAGCCATGTCCAAAACCAGTACCAGACTTGTCAGTAAGGCAGCAATCCTAGCACTGCCATATCACCATAGCAGTGCTGGAAGCAGGTAAGAAAGTTCAGGTTACAGCGAGAGTAGGACGATGTCCGTGTTTGCCAGAAGCGGGGAGAGGGAAGTTAGTCTGAACAGAGGATCTAACAAATGGGTTCTATTCTCTGTGTACTACACATGGAAATACGTCTGTCTGAAGCTGTCCTAATGGCTACAAATTAATACATGTCAAAAGGATTCAATGATATTTTATCATTTTAAAAATACAAAACTGCAAAAACACAATTAGCCACAAGATGGCACCATAGGACTGAATATCACAGCAACATGCTCAGCATTGTCTTCTAATAGTAATAATCTTATTTATATAGCATGAACATTGTACAAGTTAGAGGGATTAAACACAAAATAAGACATAACACAACACATAACAGTATTAAACTGATAGTTTGAAACAAAAGTGGTGAGGATCTTGCTCAGAAGAGCTTACAGACTATAAGGAAATAGGGGTGACACCAGGTATAACAGTGTGTTCTGTACAAAATAGGGTACTGGACATGCAGTATACACATAGATCTGTATGAGCCAATCACCAGCCGTATCTATGTAGATATGCATTAGGGCGGTCTCACGCAAACAGGTCGGTTTCCACTTCGGAAGACCAGTGAGTGATCGCAGAAACAATCTCTTTCTCTCTCTTTCCCCAGCCATAATGTTAATTGTGTATGGACTGAGGGTCGCAGACATCCATAGACCTTAATACAGCCCATCCGCGTGGAATCCGTGCTAAAATAGAGCATGCTGCGATTTTTCTTCCGCTTGTGGAATCCGCAAGTTGTACCCACAGGTGTGAAAGAAACTTGGAAACTACATGCCTTTCAATGACTGCATATTACTGCGGATCGTATGCTCGGACTACGATTGCGGAATCCGCAATTCAAATCTGGTCATGTGAGACCGGCCCTTGGGTCTGGGGGATACAGTGGGATGGCGGGCGTCAGGTTCTGAGGGGAAGTGTAAATGAGGAGTAAATGAAGAAGAGAAAGAATAGGAAAGTGTGATGATAGGCCTCCCTAAAAGACGTGTTTGTAGAGCACACTTAGAGCTGTGGATGTTGGGAATTAAACAGATTGTCTGGAGTAGCACATTCCAAAGAAAAGGTGCATTTATTATGCATTTTGACTCAATAAAACAAGGAATACTTCAAAAGTATGTGCATATGATAGTTCTATGTATATAACATAGGCATAGTTAAGCCAAAAGTACAAAGAGAAATGTTATTTTATCCATGCAGATGGTCTGCCTCACTTTGCTCTCACTTTGGCCGGAGGCATGGGCAGCATTTACTCTACCATCACTATAATGTGGCCTTCTCCTACACCACAACATGTCTTATCCAGGGAGTTTCTGCAGCTGCTCTTCTGACGGACTTCTTTGTCAGCCTGCTTGGGACTTTCCCTGTTACTGTTGTTCCTGTTGCTTGCTACACATCTGCAGTCTTTCTGGCATACCTGTGACTTTCCCTATGGACATGAGTCAGTTTTTTCACTTTAGTTGAGCCTTATACCACAGAGTCTGTTCAAGGGTGTCAACCTTCTAATTGGCATTACTTATGTCTGATTGTTCTTCTATCCTCCTTTATTTTATTGTCTACACCCCATTCATTCTTTTTGTTAATTAGGTGTGTATGAAGGAGTGTTACACTTACATTTATCATTTTTACATATCATGCCATGCTTACTTTAAATCTCTACTTCAATACCTGCAATGTTCATGTCTAAGGCCCCTTACATGCCCCCTCCTCTTTCCACTACTTGCCAGTAGTGAAAGAGATGATATAGCCTTGGTTAAGACATCTACTTTGGAGCTTTTACTGCCAAGCACCCTATTTATAGATTCACTTTTTTGCCACCTCCCCTTCCAGCTCAGCTCCTGGGGTAGCTGTTACTCTTGATGCTTTGATATCTTATATCAGGGATGCACAACGTGCAGCCGGGGGTCCACACGCAGCTCACAATGTCATTCTGTGCGGCCTCAATCATCTAGACACAGAAATATCTATACATGGGTGTTTACATGTAGTTTCCATATCAGGGTGAAGAGGAGTGCCACATTACAGGGCAACAGGAATGGACAAGTACAAAGGGTGCACAGTGTAGCCATGTCTGGGTCCCCTCTATATAAGGACAAGTACTAAGGGTGCACTATATAGCAATGTCTGGGTCCCCTGTATATTAGGAGAATAAAGTCTCTTGACCCATTGGGGAATCCTGAAAAGGAGTATATAACTTAGGGTCTCCATTGTAGGTGTGGAATGATTGAGCTGGGTGTGGTGCTCTCCTGCTCGCCAATCACTACCGGTCTGGTTCCAGATAAATATCCTACCTCTGCAAGAAGAAGCTGGTTTCCCTTCACTCTAGGGCTTGTTGGTTCTGCATGCTTCTATATGTGTTATGTGAGTGAACAGTGTCATGTCCAGTGTTTGTGCATGTGGCCAGACATTAGGTGTGAACAGTCCTGTTCTGTGGATAATGGGAACAGGGGGCTAGTCCAGTGTTTGTGCAGGTGGCCAGACATTAGGTGTGGATAGCCCTGTTTTGTGTATAAGGTGTGAACAGTGTCAAGTTCTGTATGTCTGTGCAGGTGGAAAGACATGAGGAGCCTTGTTGCGGCCTTGCAGCTTAAGTTCATTGGCCAATGTACGAACTAATCCCTCGTTTTTTTATTCTGCTTTACCATCTGCTTTACTGTGTGAGGTCATGTGGTAAGTGAGTTTGTGCATTTTGTCAGTTCCACCTGGGAGAGCAGGGGCAAGGTTCCAGTGTGGGGCTACCTTTATAGAGGTGATCGCTCTGTTTGTTAGGTAAAATCTCGTCATCTTCCTTGCAGCATAGGGACAGTTTTCCCTAACCCGTATTTTCGGGTCACATTTGTGTGGGCCCGATGCTTACTTGCCCACACGAACGTAACATAATGCCCCTCCAGTTATAAAAAGGGGTGCATTATGTTGCTACAGATATGTTGTATGTTATGTTGACATGCAGTATGCATGTCATCTTGAGTGGTCCTGCTATATTATGTACATTATGTTAGTATGTTGTTGTACATTATGTTGGACTATGCTGTACTATGGTATGTTGCAATATGTTATGTTGGTAACACGTCTATGTTGTGGACGGTCTGGTGTGGCTGTTAGTCTCACGACAATTGCATTTATTTTTGGTGGTGCTCAGAATGTGATGTCTTTGCATGTGGTTTTTGGAGTGAGTTCCCCCCGTATTCCCTGAAGATGGTTTGTACACCTGCTGTTCCTCCCCACCTGGTGTTCTGGGGTGCTACATCCAGTAGTGTGTGGTACGGTGACTGCACAGGTGCAGTTCACTCACAGGTTTCTCCTTTTCCCCTGGCAGGTGCGGCCTCAAAACATTGGATATTCTTGTGTGAGGTTCGGGCTGGTGATGCCAGCCATGGTGTTACTTGTATGCCAGACGGGTGATGCCTGGTGTCCCTTTCCCTTGTACGGTAGGTGTGGTGGCTCCATACGGCTTGTGGTATTATTGGTAGTATGCATGACTTCTGAGTGGTGTTCATATATTATGTTGGTATGTGGTGTTATGCATAATGTCATGGTTGATGTCTGTGGTAATGCGATACCGGATCCGCATCTGTGCTGCACCCAGCGAACGTAATATAATGACCAGCCTACTACCATTTGCACCAGACCACTGTGATATGTACCTGTGTGTATTCCCTTTTCCTAGCTGGCTAACTGGTATCTGCATCAGGCCTGTACGGATAAGTCCTGTGCACGTTATGTCAGCAGGGAGGATTACGATTTTTCCCCTCTGGGCTAGCAAACTCTTCCTTGCAGGCTACTGTGACCGAGGCCGGTTGTGTAAGGAGCAGTAGCCCTGTTTTCAGGTGCACTATTTGTTACTCTCTCCCATTGTGCCATCTTTGCCTTGGTGTCAGGACCTTTATAAATAAATCCTGTACACTTGCGCTTTTCAGAGGAGTTGCATAAATTATACTATAAATTCTAAATTCTACTTTATATCCTACATTTACATTAATACAGAATCCCTCTAACTGATATGACTGAAAAGCATAAAAATACAGAATTGAAAGACTATTGATTAGTTCTAGGGTGCATAAGTATATCTTTAATTGTATTTATAGAACTTTACAATGTAAAACTCTTATTTCATAAGATTCCTATTTTAATCAAATTGTGAAAGCCCATCTACTAGATCATGTTGACCTCTTTCAGATAAGTCTTTATTCTCACATTATGCCTGAATAAACAGAGGTATTCTCTTCCTCTCTTGGGCCTCGGCCTACATATTTCAATCTCTGGTAGGAACAACTTTACATCATTGTAAATCATTAAAGTTGCAGTACCAATTTGCAAAGTTATATAAATACTGTTAAGCTTGCCATCTTAGCACTTAGTGCAATTTTGTATTTGCATGCATAATATGTCATCGCGTGTATTTTTGGCATTGAAACTACAAGAAAAGAGATACCAATTTATATCAATATATATAAATATCATACAATAAAGCAACCCTCCAGTTTCAGGACAAATGTCAGCCCTAGGATGGAAGGTGGAGGGAAAATATTACCTGCAGAAAATCTTCTATTCCTCCATTGCACTGGTTGCGGGTGTAATTTTTGGGTGACTAAAAAACCCACTGTCATTTTCTAACTACACTATGCTCCGCTCTGTGAATGGCTGATTACATGAGAAGCACTGGCCAATCACAGAGCAAATACAAGATAGTGCATTGGTAGTCCTAACACTACCAATGCACTATATATGATTAAGTACTCCAAGAATGGCAGAGGCCATCTTGCTGCCCAAAAACAACATCCAGAGCAGGCAGAATGGAGAGACCATCAAGAAGATCATCTACATGTAATATACCCCCTCCACCTTCCAGTCCTAGAACAGAATTTTGTCCCAAAACTGGAGAGTCATTTTAATGTGTATGTGCTGGTGTGGGTTGTGTGCCAGTTTTCTGCTACTAGTCTATGTTTGCTTCAATATGTTTTTAATAAAAATTAAACAAACTAGTTATGAGCTTCATGTGGCGCAGAGTGTAAGCTCTCGCTTACGACCTGAAGGTTGCAAGTTAAATCCCCGAATGGTTCAGGTAGCCGGCTCAAGGTCGACTCAGCCTTTCATTCTTCCGAGGTCAGTAAAATGAGCACCCAGCTTGGTGGTGGTGGTGGTGGTGGTGGGGGGGGGGGGCAATAAATAAAAATTACCTGAAAGCGCTGCGGAATAATTTGGCGCTATACAAATAACAAGATTTATTTTATTTTATTTTTTTTTAGTTGAAAACTGCTTACGCTATATATATATATGACTGAATATGCTGCTTCAATTTGCCCTGGTCTTCATCACTCTCTTCATGATCAGTTTTTACAGTACCAGTTTTCCTGTTTTTGATCATCTGATCAGTTGTTCAATCAGAAATCAGTTTCAAAGGAAGGAACTTTCTGCAAAAATATTCAAATGTGAACTCATGAAAAAATGAATAGAATCAACACAGCGTGCCTTTTGTTTGGGGAATGGATCATAAAGGATCCATGAACAATTCCCAGACTCTGCCTGCACTTACATTAATAGGGTCTGTTGGGGATTTTGTCAACCTCAGACAACATGGTAACTCAGTGGTTAGTACTGCTGATCTGCACTGCTTGGCTCCTGTGTTTAAATCTGGCTGTCTGAAAATGACACCCGGAACTGACAGAATGGAGAGACCAAAAAGAAGATCATCTACAGGTAATCTGCTCCCTCTAGTCTCAGGACAGAATTTTGTCTGAAAACTGGAAGGTCGCTTTATTTAGTGTTGCTTCTCTTGATCATCCTCATTTTTCAAAAAATCAAAAAAGTCCAAATCAATTCTTGGCAAAAACCGCAGGAAAATCACATTTTCCGTAATACCTACTGCAGATGTCAGCTTGCAGGAAATCAGCAGCCAGGGCAACTTGCTGATGTCATCAAATGTTTCTACCATCTTGCATATGGGCAGCAGTTTCATTGGACACCTACATCACATGGCCTAGCCATATCTAATGTAGGCACAGTGTAACCAGCGGCCATTTTACAGTTGAGCACAGGAGAAGCTGCATAATGTTTGCATACCTATATAACATGTGGTCTGTTGTTAGGGTGAGCTATTCCACAGAGGATATATTGTTGCTGGTGTAAAAGCTTGTATACCAGGGTTATATTGGAGGGAACAGAGAAAGAAGCTGCATCATGTTTATATGCCTATGTAACACGTGGTCTGTTGCTAAGGACAGATATTCTACAGAGGATATATTGCTGCTGGTTGTGGCCTCAGATGTCAATCAAAGTCGCCAGTCCAGCCACTACATATTATTTACAGACCTTGCATAGCTAGCAGTGGGGTTTGGCAAATTCAATTATGCTGTGCCAAACAGGGACTGTGCACAAATATGCAAGCTGTACTACATAGCCCTCTGTTCTCATGTAACATGCCACACACAGATTGTGCCTTATTTTGTTGGTGCTTTTTTTTCTTGTTTATATAAAACAAAAGGAGAATGAAACAGGGAAACAGCAAATACACACAGTGTGTGTCAAGGGCTTCAGACATTGTTCAAAGTTGACTGTCCTAAATTGAAATTACAAATTATTTGCAAACTTATGCTGCTAGCAGTTGGTTTTGGGAAATTCAATTATGCTGCGCCAAAAGATACAAGCTATACTTGATGGTTTTCTGTTCTAGGAATTGCGGCTTATGTAGTTGGCTGTTTTTGTTTGCTAATATACACTCTCGTCCTGAACATATCGCTGAGCTGTCATTGTCCATCATACCACTACTAGTTGTGACCAACTGTCGTATCAGATGGTCCACTTGACCATCAAACTAGCAGTAAGGGCAGTGTGCCTCTCTACAGCAAAGGTAGAATTGAGGCACTTACCACTAGTTCTCCAGACACAAACACGGCCATTGTCAGTGCCTAAACGTAACCTGGATTAATTGCTGAAGACAACCCGGTTCCACTTCTTAGCACTCCAGTTTCATTGCTTATGACACCACTGCAAATGGAGGCAACAGCGGGTGTCAAAGGCACTACACATAATCAGCGCTGTGAGACCAAATCTCTTTCAGCCAAATGCCTGGAAATGGTTCTGACAATTACAGGGGCCAATAATGATGGTGCCACCTGGCTCTGGATGGGGGAAAACAAAACAGTCAGAGCTGCTTGTGTTTGTTGGATGTTTAGACAACTCTCTCTGCTGATGGTCTGTTGAGTGCATCCTGAACCCAGTCATCTTCTATATGTGCCTGAATGCATCCACTAGTCCAAACACCTCCTATCAGTCTAATCAGAATGCGGGGCAATTCATCAATACCACCATTCAGCTTCTCACATTCTAATAATTTGCCCCCACTGAAATTCTCTTATCTGGGTGAAATCTCTTTGATTGTATCATAGAGGCATGACTAGTGGTCAACACACTCTACACAAACAGAAAAAGAGGTCCACTGTATAGTAACATAATATGTTAGGCTGAATGAAGACAATGTTTATCTTGTTCAGCTTGCTTCCACCCCCCCCCCCACCCTCTTGTTGATCCAGAGAAAGGCAAAAAAAACCAATAGGGCAGAATAAGTAGCTTTTGAAAGCCTTTTTATAGACCTCAGGTAGAACCACTTTTAGGGCCTCAGGTGGCAAGTCTGTTCATCTAATAATGCCACAACTCTAATCATTTGCATTTCTGCCTGAGATGTAACTACATAAAGAGTTTTGCAGAAAAACAACAACTCCTATGTGCTCAATTTTTAATTTTTTTTTACGAAGAGTGTAAAACAAAGAGTAACCCAAATAGGGAAACAGCAAATACACACAGTATGTGTTAGTGGCTTGAGCGATCGTTCAAAGTCGACAGTCCATCCACTACGGATTATTTGCAGACCATATTCAGCTAGCAGTGAGGTTTTGAGGATTCAATTAAGCTGCGCCAAACAGGGACAGCTCACAAGGATACAAGCTATATTTTGTAGCATTCTGTTCTCATATAGTGTACCTCCCAGGGATTGTGGCTTATTTAGTTGTCGCAGATTTTTTGCTATTATTAAGCAAAAAGAAACCCAAGCAGAGAAACAGCAAATACACACAGTATGTCTCAGTAGACCGCAAAAAAAACTAAATGAAAAAAAAAATGAATAAATGAAATGGAAACATGAGGAAAGCAAGAAGTAGGGGGCATGCCAGTGGTGGTTGTGCTGCTGTTGCTTTGCTTCTCCTACTCCCCTCTAAATGAAAAATACTTCAATAATGAAATATGGAGCTACAGCTTTCATGTTTTCACAAGGAGCACACTCTGCCATTAAGGTGTTGTTGCTAGTGGTGGGGGGTAAATGCTGCTCTCCTTCTCCTGCTTCTGTCATGCTTCCTCTTTTATCTCCTCTGAAAATTTTCTAGAGCACAAGAAACAGCTGTAGCTCTATGGATTTTCCTTGGAGAAGTCCCGTGCTTTGCATACTTCATGACATTACTTTCAAAATAAGCACCACGCTTGTTCTATTACTTATCAATATGTTTGGTAGCTTTACAACTGTTCCTTGGAGTAGGCCTATGCTTGAGTATTATGTTCATCTTGTGGAATTTCTCCTTGTAAAATTTAAGAAATTGTTTTGTTTTTTTTAAATTGAAAGTATTTTTTATTCAACTTTTCATCTTTTACATATCTTTATAACATTTTTATATATATAACTGTTCCCCCTATTCCCCCCTCCCACCCCCTTTCCCTCACCTCTTTTCTTGTCATCTTATTAGCGCAGTGATTGTTTTTGCTGCTTACAAGGGGCAGCGGTATACCTTTGCCCATTGTCTGGTCTCTCTCTCTCCCCTCTATCTTATCTTATCCTGCCCTCTCAATTCTTTCTGGTTTATTTTTCAGTATACCAATCTTGTAAATGGCTCTATTTTATTTAATAAACTTTATATATGGCAAATACTTGTTTTACTGTGTCTTATTTACTTCTACTCCTCTCCCGGGTCAGGTCCCCAACCCGTTGGTGCCAACCCACACGGCTCACCCCCCACCCCCTATATATTGGTTCCGTCATTCCTTGTCTGGCTCTGGGCGTGTATCCATCTCAGCCATATATCATAATATTTTTGGCTGGTCTTGCGTTTAGTATATAAACTTTTTTCCCATGGTAAAATTTGGTTGACCTTGTTTTTGAATTCCCCTAGCATAGGCGGTTCTTCATCTAGCCAGTGTTGAGCTATTGTCTTTCTAGCTATATACAATAGTCTGGATACCGCCAGTTTTTCATTATCATCTAACGCAAGATCATGCGTATATCCTAGAATGCATACGTATGGTGTGAAGTCCATGTTTATGCCGAATGCTGCGTTTATTGTATCTCGTATTTCCGCCCAGTATCTATGCAGTTTCGGGCATCTCCATAGCATGTGGATTAGGTCCGCCGTGTGGGTTTTGCACCTTACACATATCGGAGAGGTTCTTATACCTATGCTATGCAGGAAGGCCGGAGTACGGTAAACTCTATGTATTAGGAATATTTGTGATATTCTGTGTGCTTCGCTTAGAGATAGTTTGGGTGTCATTTGTAGGATCTCCTCCCAGTGCGACTCCTCAATGGGACCTATGTCTGCTTCCCATTTTGCTTTCGTTAGTATCGGGTTGTGTGCATTGACCATATCTTGTATATAAGAATATAATATGGATATTTTACCAGCTGTGGTGGTAGCCTTCCCTATTATATCCGCCACTGTGTTTGTTGACACTGTGATCTCTGCTGTGCTCTTCTCTGCTTGTATAGCATGCCTAAGCTGTAGGTATTTGTAAAAGTCCCTGTTAGGAATGTCGTAGTTCTGTCTTTGCTGTTCAAGTGTTTTCAGCTCTCCCCCCTCCAGTATCTGTCGCTTCCTTCTGACTCCCCTGTTTTTCCATCCCTGGAAGCCTTGTAGCTTGTTAATCTCTGGTAGGTATGGATTATTCCATATGGGGGTGTGCTGCATGCAGCCTGTTATACCAAGCATATTTCTGGCCTTCCACCACACTCTATGTATAAGTAATAGAGTGGGGGCGTTCTGGCCATCCCTTCTAAACGTTCCACGTTCCAGCGTTTCGAACAGATGTGACCCATCAGAGAAGTCTTTAAGGATCTTGAAACTGGCTTCCTGTACCTCTTCCGTCTCCCACCCCCTGAGGTGTTGCAGCTGGGAGGCCATGAAATACGAAAACGGGTTGGGTAGGGCCAGTCCACCCTTTTCTTTGGAATTATATAGCAGTTCCAGTTTGATCCTAGTCCCCCCCCTCCCCCCCCCCCATATGAGTTCCCTGAATAGTCCCCTGACTTTATGGAAGAATTTTTGTGTTATCCAGTGGGGGGCATTATGTGTTAGGTATAACAGTTGTGGCATCCATATCATTTTTATGAGATTCGCTCTTCCTATAATTGTCATAGGTAATTTGCGCCATATGTGGAGCTTTTTTTTCCACTTTTCCATGAGTGGTTCTAAATTTATTTCTGCGTACTCGCTAACTTTTCTGGTGATTTTGACTCCCAGATAATTAATTGTTGGTGTACATTTCAGGGTTATTTATCTGTTAGTGATTTGCATCTCGGGGTTATCTATTGGAAGTATTTCCGATTTATTCCAGTTGATGGAAAGTCCCGAGAAAGTTCTGAATTCTTTGCATGGCAGTTTCTAGGGACTTTCCACCATCCCCCAGGAACAGTAACATGTCATCTGCGTACAGGGCGATTTTCTCCTCTGTATTTTCCCTTTGAAACCCCGTTATTCCCTGGTGTGTTCTTATTTTGCACGCTAGGGGCTCTATTTCTAGTACGAGCAAGAGAGGTGACAACGGGCACCCCTGTCTCGTCCCTCTGTATAATGGGAATGTTTCTGAGGACCCCCCGTTAATGAGTACATCCGCCTCCACTACGGTATATAGGAGTTTTACCCGTCTCACAAATATTGGGCCACATCCCATTTTTTCTAATACTTTCCATAAGTATTGCCATTCGACGTTATCAAACACCTTAGCTGCGTCTAATGAACATAGGATTCTATCTCCGGCGTTGTCTACTGGTATTTGTAAATTTAGGAATACTCTGCGGATGTTTGTTGCTGTTGATCTTGCTGGTATGAACCCGCTCTGATCCGGGTGCACCAGAGCGGGGGCCACTCTAGATAGTCTATTAGCTAGGACTTTAGCTATTATTTTAACATCTGCATTCAGCAGCGATATTGGCCTATACGAGTCCATCAACAGGGGGTCCTTCTCTGGTTTTAATATAATTGTTATTTTTGCCTTTCTCATTGTTTGTGGTAATTCCCCTTTCTGTTCTGCCTCCTCCATTGTCTCTAACAGATGTGGCAATAGGATATCTGCATACTGTTTATAGAATTCTATTGGGAAACCGTCCTCTCCTGGGGCCTTGTTGCTTTGCATATCCTTCACTGCCTCCTGTAGTTCCTCCAAGTCTATTGGTGCATCTAAGAATTCTCTCTGTTCTTCCGTCAGTCTACGTGTTGCTATCCCCACCAGGTATTCCTCAATTTGTTCTGTTGGTTTATCCAGTTTTGAGGAGTATAAGGAGGAGTAGTATTCCCGCGCAGTCTCTCTTATGGATGTTGTATCCCTAACGATTTCGCCTTGTACGTTTTTTAATTCAATAATGTATGTGGGACTAGTTTGTGCTCGGGCTATAACTGCCAGCATATGTCCCGTTCTTTCTCCCTCCTCATAGTATGCCTGCTTCCTGAACCCATTTTTGGTGGCAGCTGCTTCTAATGTATATTTATTAGAGATGAGCGAACACCAAAATGTTCGGGTGTTCGTTATTCGTAACGAACTTCCCGTGATGCTCGAGGGTTCGTTTCGAACAACGAACCCCATTGAAGTCAATGGGCGACCAGAACATTTTTGTATTTCGCCGATGCTCGCTAAGGTTTTCATGTGTGAAAATCTGGGCAATTCAGGAAAGTGATGGGAATGACACAGTGACGGATAGGGCAGGCGAGGGGCTACATGTTGGGCTGCATCCTAAGTTCACAGGTCCCACTATTAAGCCACAATAGCGGCAAGAGTGGGCCCCCCCCCCCCTCCCAACAACTTTTACTTCTGAAAAGCGCTCATTAGCATGGCATACCTTTGCTAAGCACCACACTACCTCCAACAAAGCACAATCACTGCCTGCATGACACTCCACTGCCACTTCTCCTGAGTTACATGCTGCCCAACCGCACCCCCTCCCCCCCACAGCGCACACCAAACTGTCCCTGCGCAGCCTTCAGCTGCCCTCATGCCACACCACCCTCATGTCTATTTAGAAGTGCGTCTGCCACGACGAGGGACCGCAGGCACACACTGCACAGGGTTGGCACGGCTAGGTAGCGACCCTCTTTAATAGGGGCGGGGCGATAGCCCACAATGCTGTACAGAAGCAATGAGAAATACAATCCTGTGCCACCGCCATCAGGAGCTGCACACGTGGGCATAGCAATGGGGAACCTATGTGCCACACACTATTCATTCTGTCAAGGTGTCTGCATGCCCCAGTCAGACTGGTTATATGCACCTTAACAGTAACCGCGTTGGTGGTAATGTGGTGGTGACTGCGGACCTAGTACCACGGTTGTATTTTGTTGGTTTTCGGAATGTGGCCAGGATTAAGTGGGCCGTGGCGGGGGGATGGTGGGGGGGCTCTCTTGTAGTGTCGGTAAAGGTGAAATTCTTGGACTGCCACCAGACGAACCAATGCAAAGGCATTTGCCAACAATGTTTTCCCTGTTGGAGGAGGAGGGGGATGTTTTTGAGGCACTACGTGTCCTCTCCACGTGTCCGTGGTTATATGCACCTTAACAGTAACCGCGTTGGTGGTAATGTGGTGGTGACTGCGGACCTAGTACCACGGTTGTATTTTGTTGGTTTTCGGAATGTGGCCAGGATTAAGTGGGCCGTGGCGGGGGGATGGTGGGGGGGCTCTCTTGTAGTGTCGGTAAAGGTGAAATTCTTGGACTGCCACCAGACGAACCAATGCAAAGGCATTTGCCAACAATGTTTTCCCTGTTGGAGGAGGGGGATGTTTTTGAGGCACTACGTGTCCTCTCCACGTGTCCGTTCCATGTAAGCAATAGTAGCACTCAAGACAGGCCCCAGTAACAATTCTGAAGCAGCAGTATAGCGGGAGCGCAGTCTTCGTTCCATGTAAGCAATAGTAGCACTCAAGACAGGCCCCAGTAACAATTCTGAAGCAGCAGTATAGCGGGAGCGCAGTCTTCGTTCCATGTAAGCAATAGTAGCACTCAAGACAGGCCCCAGTAACAATTCTGAAGCAGCAGTATAGCGGGAGCGCAGTCTTCGTTCCATGTAAGCAATAGTAGCACTCAAGACAGGCCCCAGTAACAATTCTGAAGCAGCAGTATAGCGGGAGCGCAGTCTTCGTTCCATGTAAGCAATAGTAGCACTCAAGACAGGCCCCAGTAACAATTCTGAAGCAGCAGTATAGCGGGAGCGCAGTCTTAGTTCCATTTCAGTAGCCTTAGTATAGCCAAGGCACAAGTGACATTTATGTAGCTAAAGTGTAGGCCAACCCCACACACCTTTCTGTACCATGAGTGCAGGCGAAGAACATAGAAATTACTATGATTACACTGTAGGTGAGGGCCCCCAAAAATTGGTGTACCAACAGTACTAATGTACCTCAGTAAAAATTGGCCATGCCCAACCAAGATGGCAGGTGAATCGCTTTGGTTAATGTGGCTTAAGTGGTAACTAGGCCTGGAGGCAGCCCAGTGTAACGAAAAATTGGTTCAAGTTAAAGTTCCAACGCTTTTAAGCTAATTGAAACTTATAAAAATTGTTCTGAAAAATTATTTGAGTGAGCCTTGTGGCCCTAAGAAAAATTGCCCGTTCAGCGTGATTACGTGAGGTTTCAGGAGGAGGAGCAGGAGGAGGAGGAGGAGGAATATTAGACACAGATTGATGAAGCAGAAATGTCCCCGTTTTGGATGGTGAGAGAGAACGTAGCTTCCATCCGCGGGTGCAGCCTACGTATTGCTTAGGTATCGCTGCTGTCCGCTGGTGGAGAACAGAAGTCTGGGGAAATCCAGCCTTTGTTCATCTTGATGAGTGTTAGCCTGTCGGCACTGTCGGTTGACAAGCGGCTACGCTTATCTGTGATGATTCCCCCAGCCGCACTAAACACCCTTTCCGACAAGACGCTAGCCGCAGGACAAGCAAGCACCTCAAGGGCATACAGGGCTAGTTCAGGCCACGTGTCCAGCTTCGACACCCAGTAGTTGTAGGGGGCAGAGGCGTCACCAAGGATGGTCGTGCGATCCGCTACGTACTCCCTCACCATCCTTTTGCAGTGCTCCCGCCGACTCAGCCGTGACTGGGAAGCGGTGACACAGTCTTGGTGGGGAGCCATAAAGCTGGCCAGGCCCTTAAAGACTGTTGCACTGCCTGGGATGTACATGCTGCTCGATCTACGCACATCCCCTGCAACATGGCCCTCGGAACTGCGCCTTCTGCCACTAGCGCTGTCGGCTGGGAATTTTACCATCAGCTTGTCCGCAAGGGTCCTGTGGTATAGCAACACTCTCGAACCCCTTTCCTCTTCGGGAATCAGAGTGGGCAGGTTCTCCTTATACCGTGGATCGAGCAGTGTGTACACCCAGTAATCCGTCGTGGCCAGAATGCGTGCAACGCGAGGGTCACGAGAAAGGCATCCTAACATGAAGTCAGCCATGTGTGCCAGGGTACCTGTACGCAACACATGGCTGTCTTCACTAGGAAGATCACTATCAGGATCCTCCTCCTCCTCCTCCTCCTCCTCCTCAGGCCATACACGCTGAAAGGATGACAGGCAATCAGCCGGTGTACCGTCAGCAGCGGCCCAAGCTGTCTCTTCCCCCTCCTCCTCATCCTCCTCATGCTCCTCCTCCTCCTCCTGTACGCGCTGAGAAATAGACAGGAGGGTGCCCTGACTATCCAGCGGCATACTGTCTTCCCCCGCCCCCGTTTCCGAGCGCAAAGCAGCTGCCTTTATGGTTTGCAGGGAATTTCTCAAGATGCATAGCAGAGGAATGGTGACGCTAATGATTGTAGCATCGCCGCTCACCACCTGGGTAGACTCCTCAAAATTACCAAGGACATGGCAGATGTCTGCCAACCAGGCCCACTCTTCTGAAAGGAATTGAGGAGGCTGACTCCCACTGCGCCGCCCATGTTGGAGTTGGTATTCGACTATAGCTCTACGTTGTTCATAGAGCCTGGCCAACATGTGGAGCGTAGAGTTCCACCGTGTGGGCACGTCGCACAGCAGTCGGTGCACTGGCAGCTTAAAGTGATGTTGCAGGGTGCGCAGGGTGGCAGCGTCCGTGTGGGACTTGCGGAAATGTGCGCAGAGCCGGCGCGCCTTTACGAGCAGGTCTGACAAGCGTGGGTAGCTTTTCAGAAAGCGCTGAACCACCAAATTAAAGACGTGGGCCAGGCATGGCACGTGCGTGAGGCTGCCGAGCTGCAGAGCCGCCACCAGGTTACGCCCGTTGTCACACACGACCATGCCCGGTTGGAGGCTCAGCGGCGCAAGCCAGCGATCGGTCTGCTGTGTCAGACCCTGCAGCAGTTCGTGGGCCGTGTGCCTCTTATCGCCTAAGCTGAGTAGTTTCAGCACGGCCTGCTGACGCTTGCCCACCGCTGTGCTGCCACACCGCGCGACACCGACTGCTGGCGACATGCTGCTGCTAACACATCTTGATTGTGAGACAGAGGAGGAGGAGGAGGGTGCTTTAGTGGAGGAAGCATACACCTCCGCAGATACCAGCACCGAGCTGGGGCCCGCAATTCTGGGGGTGGGTAGGACGTGAGCGGTCCCAGGCTCTGACTCTGTCCCAGCCTCCACTAAATTCACCCAATGTGCCGTCAGGGAGATGTAGTGGCCCTGCCCGCCTGTGCTTGTCCACGTGTCCGTAGTTAAGTGGACCGTGGCAGTAACCGCGTTGGTGAGGGCGCGCACAATGTTGCGGGAGACGTGGTCGTGCAGGGCTGGGACGGCACATCGGGAAAAGTAGTGGCGACTGGGAACTGAGTAGCGCGGGGCCGCCGCCTCCATGATACTTTTGAAGGACTCCGTTTCCACAACCCTATACGGCAGCATCTCAAGGCTGATGAATTTTGCGATGCGGACGGTTAACGTTTGAGCGTGCGGGTGCGTGGCGGCGTACTTGCGCTTGCGCTCGAACACTTGCGCAAGCGACGGCTGAACGGTGCGCTGAACTACACTGCTGGATGGGGCCGAGGACAGCGGAGATGAGGGTGTGGGTGCAGGCCATGAGGCGGTAGTGCCTGTGTCCTGAGAGGGGGGTTGCATCTCAGTGGCAGGTTGGGGCACAGGGGGAGAGGCAGGGGTGCAAACCGGAGGCGGTGAACGGCCTTTGTCCCACCTTGCGGGGTGCTTGGCCATCATATGTCTGCGCATGGTGGTGGTGGTGAGGCTGTTGGTGTTGGCTCCCCGGCTGAGCTTTGCGCGACAAAGGTTGCACACCACTGTTCGTCGGTCGTCAGGCGTCTCTGTGAAAAACTGCCAGACCTTAGAGCACCTCGGCCTCCGCAGGGTGGCATGGCGCGAGGGGGCGCTTTGGGAAACACTTGGTGGATTATTCGGTCTGGCCCTGCCTCTACCCCTGGCCACTGCACTGCCTCTTGCAACCTGCCCTGCTGATGCCCTTGACTCCCCCTCTGAAGACCTGTCCTCCTGAGTAAGCGTTGCACACCAGGTGGGGTCAGTCACCTCATCGTCCTGCTGCTCTTCCTCCGAATCCTCTGTGCGCTGCTCCCTGGGACTTACTGCCCTTACTACTACCTCACTGCAAGACAACTGTGTCTGATCGTCATCGTCCTCCTCACCCACAGAAAGTTGTTGAGACAGTTGGCGTAAGTCCCCAGCCTCTTCCCCCGGACCCCAGGAACTTTCGAATGGTTGGGCATCAGTGACGATAAACTCCTCTGGTGGGAGAGGAACCGCTGCTGCCCAATCTAAGCAGGGGCCCGAGAACAGTTCCTGGGAGTGCTCCCGCTCCTGAGCAGGTGTTATTGTAGTGGAGTGAGGAGGCTGGGAGGAAGGAGGAGCAGCAGACAGAGGATTCGGATTGGCAGCAGTGGACGGCGCAGAACTGCGGGTAGACGATAGGTTGCTCGAAGCACTTTCTGCCATCCAGGACAGGACCTGCTCACACTGCTCATTTTCTAATAACCGTCTCCCGCGTGGACCCATTAATTGGGCAATGAATGTGGGGACGCCAGAAACGTGCCTCTCTCCTAATCGCGCAGCAGTCGGCTGCGACACACCTGGATCAGGAGCTTGGCCTGTGCCCACACCCTGACTTGGCCCTCCGCGTCCTCGGCCGCGTCCACGTCCTCTAGGCCTACCCCTACCCCTCAGCATGCTGTATTACCAGTGATTTGATTTAACAGGCAGGAAATAAATTGGCGCAAGACTGCAGGCCAAATATAATTTTCGCCCTTTTGGGAAAACGAAAGGCCCCACTGTCTCTAGTGAATGAATAATCTAAGTTTAATAACTGTGCTGTGTCCCTGCTTATGTGTCACGGAACGTGAGGGTAGCAGAGTTATTATAACTGTGGCAGAGCAGGTATTTTTTTTCCCAATTAAGGAAAGCAAATGGCGAAGCCAGCAGTAAAGCGTAGCTGGGTGCGTATGATTTAGCAATGTTTTTCACGCAGCTCACACGTGTCCACCGCCCGTAAGGACGGACGGAGGCTGGACAAATAGATTTGTTTTCAGTTTTTTCCCACCAAAAGGCAGCACTGCGTATATTCTATGAACATGAGAAGTTTAATAACTGTGCTGTGTCCCTGCTTATGTGTCACAGAACGTGAGGGTAGCAGAGTTATTATAACTGTGGCAGAGCAGGTATTTTTTTTCCCAATTAAGGAAAGCAAATGGCGAAGCCAGCAGTAAAGCGTAGCTGGGTGCGTATGATTTAGCACTGTTCTTCACGCAGCTCACACGTCTCCACCGCCCGTAAGGACGGACAGAGGCTGGACAAATAGATTTGTTTTCAGTTTTTTCCCACCAAAAGGCAGCACTGCGTATATTCTATGAACATGAGAAGTTTAATAACTGTGCTGTGTCCCTGCTTATGTGTCACAGAACGTGAGGGTAGCAGAGTTATTATAACTGTGGCAGAGCAGGTATTTTTTTTCCCAATTAAGGAAAGCAAATGGCGAAGCCAGCAGTAAAGCGTAGCTGGGTGCGTATGATTTAGCACTGTTTTTCACGCAGCTCACACGTGTCCACAGCCCGTAAGGACGGACAGAGGCTGGACAAATAGATTTGTTTTCAGTTTTTTCCCACCAAAAGGCAGCACTGCGTATATTCTATGAACATGAGAAGTTTAATAACTGTGCTGTGTCCCTGCTTATGTGTCACAGAACGTGAGGGTAGCAGAGTTATTATAACTGTGGCAGAGCAGGTATTTTTTTTCCCAATTAAGGAAAGCAAATGGCGAAGCCAGCAGTAAAGCGTAGCTGGGTGCGTATGATTTAGCACTGTTCTTCACGCAGCTCACACGTCTCCACCGCCCGTAAGGACGGACAGAGGCTGGACAAATAGATTTGTTTTCAGTTTTTTCCCACCAAAAGGCAGCACTGCGTATATTCTATGAACATGAGAAGTTTAATAACTGTGCTGTGTCCCTGCTTATGTGTCACAGAACGTGAGGGTAGCAGAGTTATTATAACTGTGGCAGAGCAGGTATTTTTTTTCCCAATTAAGGAAAGCAAATGGCGAAGCCAGCAGTAAAGCGTAGCTGGGTGCGTATGATTTAGCACTGTTTTTCACGCAGCTCACACGTGTCCACCGCCCGTAAGGACGGACAGAGGCTGGACAAATAGATTTGTTTTCAGTTTTTTCCCACCAAAAGGCAGCACTGCGTATATTCTATGAATAATAACTGTGTTGTGGCCCTGCCTATACAATTCTTTCCCTGCAGTATCAATGGAGGGTGGAATGCTCTGCAGAGGCGATTTTGAGAAGCCCAAAAAAAATGCAGCACAGCTAACAGCAGCCTGGACAGTACTGCACACTGATAAATATGGCCCTAGAAAGGACCGTTGAGGTTCTTGAAGGCTACACTCACTCCTAACACTCTCCCTGCCTATGCAGCACTTCTGTCCCTAATGCCAGGTGCAACGGTCTGCAGAGGCGATTTTGAGAAAAAAAAAAATCCCACTGCTAACAGCAGCCAACACACAGCTATCAGTGGCCCTAATAAGGACCTTTGGGGGGTCTTGAAGCCTACACTAACTACCAATTCTTTCCCTACAGCAGCTCCGGTATAAACAGCACTGTCCCTCATCTAACTCACACCGCATCTGAGGCGAGCCGCGGGAGGGGCCGACTTTTATATTAGGCGAACACCTGATCTCGCCAGCCACTCACAGCAGGGGGGTGGTATAGGGCTTAAACGTTGCAGGGGGAAGTTGTAATGCCTTCCCTGTCTTTCAATTGGCCAGAAAAGCGCGCTAACGTCTCAGGGAAGGAAGTGAAAGTAACCAGAACACCGCATGGTGTTCGTTACGAATAACGAACATCCCGAACACCCTAATATTCGCACGAATATCAAGCTCGGACGAACGCGTTCGCTCATCTCTAATATTTATTAAGGGCCTCTTGGGCTTCTTTCCATATGTTAAGTGTTGTTATGGTATTCTCTTTTATGTGATTTTCTTCCATTTCCTTCAGTTTTACCTGTAGTTTCTGCCCTCTCTCTCTATGTCCCTTTTTTGCCTGAGTGATTTGTTGTATATATACCCCCCTCATATATGCTTTCATGGCCTCCCAGCCGACTGTCATACTTGTGGTACCTTTATTTAGTTCAAAATATTCCGCTAGGGCTGTTTTCCCGTTTTCTTTGTTTAGTAGGTTTAGTCAATGCGGGTTTAATTTCCACCTCTTTTGTGTGTAGTTACCGGCGTTGCTGTGTTGTAAATCTAGGCGTAGTATGGAATGATCAGAAATAACTCTCGGCAGATATTCTATTGCAGTTATGTCACTGTATAGCCTAGTATTCCCTATTGCTAGGTCTATCCTGGATAGAGATTGATGTGTGGTCGAATAGCATGAATATTGTTTATTTGTGGGGTGCTGTGTTCGCCATATGTCTATTAGTGATATTTTGTTTAATAATCGGCCCAGTGATGTCAGGTTCCTTTCCTCATTTATATTTTCTGTCCTTAGTCTATCCTGTGCGGGGTTAATTACCGAGTTAAAGTCGCCTATTATTAGGATTGGGACGTCCGGCGTATCATTTGTAAACCCTACTATTTGCCGCATTACTGTGTTGTTGTATGGGGGCGGGATGTATACCGAGGCCAGGATACATGTGTAATTGTATATTCTACAGTGTAGGCATATGAATCGGCCTTCTGGGTGAATTTTTCGCGCAAGGCATTTAAACGGTATGTTTTTATGCACTACTATACTGACCCCCCTGGAGTATCTTGTGTGTGTCGAGTGGAAGCTCTGTCCCATTCCCCCCACTTTGAGTGTATCTGTGGTTTCTTTTGACAAGTGTGTTTCCTGCAGGCATATAATAGCCGGGCCCTGCTCCTTGATTACTTGTAATATTGCCGAGCGTTTTGTCTGATCACTCATGCCTCGCACATTCCATGAAACAATCCTGACCTTTCTACTCATTTTCTTACTCTTTACCTTCCTCGGGGTTTCTATTCTCTGGTAATTGCGGTTCTCTTTTATTTTTGTGAGTGAGCCGCACTGGGAGGATCCATATCTCTATCAGCGTTGCACCTACATCCCTCCCCACATATATGCATACAATTTTACCCATTCTCCGTCTCCACCATCAATATTTACATGTATCTTCCTTTACCTTACATATTTCTATTATTTCCAGTATTCTTATCATCTGCACATTTATGCAAGCATTCTTTCCCCTTACCCCCCCCCCTTGCCCCATGTTTCTACCGCATGACATTACCTCCTCTACCTGTGAATTATTTAACATTTCCCCAACATACGAGAGAGAGACCAAACAACGAACATCCCCAACATGTAACTCACTGATCCGTTGTCTTCCACTCGGATCAGGGTACCAGTCCTCCATTCTTCCGAACGATGTGTCCTGTCGTCTCAGGAGCTCCTCTCAGAAATTTTGGGTCCCTTCAATTAAGCATTTCTTTAGGTGTTGTCTCTTCGTGGTGATTTGCGCGGTGTTCTTCCCTTCCGGATTTCCATTTCGTTGTGATCTATCCAGGTGCCGGCTTCTTTTGGGTTTTCGAAAAAGTGTGTTGCACCCAGCGCCGCCACCCTCAATTTGGCGGGGTATAGCATCGCGTATGGCACTTGCAGGTTTCGCAGTCATATCTTTATTTCTATAAATGTTGCGCGTTTCTTTTGTATTTCCGTAGAAAAATCCGGGAAGAAAGAGACCTTTGCGCCATTAAATTGAATTTCGCCCTTCTCGCGGGCTTTTTGAAGTATGATGTCTCGGTCTCTGTAGTGTAATATTTTCATAATCATTGGTCTAGGGGGAGCCCCCGCGGGGGGGGGGGGGTCGTGTAGGGACACGATGAGCTCTTTCAATTGCAAACATCCTGGTGAGGGTATTCCTTCCGAATAGTTCAGTCAGCCATGTTTCCATGAATTCTGCTGGGTTTCTTCCTTCTGCTTTTTCTGGGAGGCCCACAATCCGCACGTTGTTCCTTCTTGACCTATTTTCTAGGTCGTCTACCTTGTTCTGTAGATATTGTATATCTTGCAGGTTTTTCTCCACATCTCGTTGCATTGGCTGTATTGCGTCTTCCACGTCACTTATTCGTTGTTCGGTTTCTGTCAGACGCTCTGCTATTTTTTGCACGTCGTGTTGTAGCAGGTTTACATTCGTTTGCATCGCACCCATTTGCGTATTGAGGTTACTCAGCGATGCATTGCATTTGGTGATTTCTCCAAAGATGTCTTTCAGCGTGGGTTCTCTGGCGCCTCTTGCATCTTTTTGTTCTTGGTTATTTGTGTCGGGGTCACCTGCGTTGTTTATAATATCTTGTGCATAGCTGTCGGATGTACTTGCATAATTTGTGCTATTTTGCATGCGGTTGTCAATAGTGCTTGTATTATTTGTCTTGTCTTGCGTGCGTTTACCGCATGCTCTTGCATTGTTTATGCCTTCTTGTGCCCTGTTTCCAGGTACGCTTGCAATGCGCATGTCATCTTGCATGTCATCATCTGTTTCATTTATGATGCTTGCATCATCTTGCAGGCAATATTCATCTGTGTTTACCCTATTTGTTTCTCTGCCGTTAGGGTTTCTCGTTTTGAGCACAGTATCTTGTCTTTTGTTTTCATACTTTTGTGTAGTGCTGACTTGTTTGCCTTCTTCTTGGTTAGGGTCTATTATTTTGTTTGCTTTATCCCTTCTCTCCTCTGCTCTGCTTTCTTGGTATGTGGCTTCTTCCTCCCCTCCTGTTCCCGCCATTTGCCTGCTTGTTTGTGGGCTCGCCCGCTCCTTTGTGTCTCCCCTCTGCTGCCCCGGGCTTGATTCTTCTTCTTTTCTGTCCCTCTCCTCCCTGGCATACCTCCCTAGCTTCCGCGCTGTATCTGTGCTGCTTGTGATGGGGCGCGGTATGAATGTCCTCAGCTCTCTCCCTCCGGCGCCATCTTGTTTCTGCCGGCCGCCGGCTTCTTCTGCCTTTCCCTTCTCTTTGCCGCGTACCATCTTCTCCACGGATGCCCGTTTCTTCTCCGGTGGCCTCCGCTGTGCTGCTGCTATGTTTGTGGCCGTTTTTCTTTCTTTCTGGGTCCCGCTGACAGGATATTTTCAGGCTTCTCCGGGAGCTGCTCTGAGTTGCGGCCGTCTACATCGCCGGTCAGACTCCGCCAAGAAATTGTTTTTAAAACAAGCAGCACTAGTCTAAGAGACCCTTTGTGGGCCTTTTTTTTAGTTTTCAATGACACCTTGTGCTACAATTGACCCCTACACTACCATACAATGTTTTGATCAATTTTTAGTGGGGTCACAGTGTTCCCCAGAAGGGTGGCTGTATTTTCATGCAATTAGTGTTCTTTGGCTACATTGGGGACGCAACCAGAAGGGAGGCCAAATTAGTTAACCAAATTTTTATTCCCATTGACTTGGGAGTTGAATTGGCTGTACCAATTCACAATGATTTTGGTGAAATCAGTCTGATACCAACACAAACTGATTATTCCACTCATTGCTCATTGCTAGCTGATGGGCTAGTGTGGATTTCTGATTTCAATCAGAAAGCAGTTACAAAGAAAAGAACTGATTGCGTAGAGTTTGTATGGGCCTACTCCAAAAACATACATAGGTAAATTTACATTGTGAGCCCCAATGTGAACAGAGTTCAATACAAGTGATGACAAGCTATGCACTGAGCTGTGGAAAATATATGTCCTGTGTAAATGATGCTTTTATGGTGCTTTTTACAAGAGCAGTTAAATCTGCAGATTTACTCTTGTAAAAAATACTAGAGCCATAATAAAACAAGGTTGGCCCCTATCAAAATTCACCAGTCTCATTTCAAAATGGATCCACCATAGCTCCATTATAAATGGTAGTTATGATGCTAGTGTGAATAAAGCTTTATATATTGTTATCGGACTCAAAACTGATGTAATTTATCAGCATTATCCATTTTTACAGCTCAAATTTTTTTTAGCATGAAATGTAATGAAAGTTAGCTTGTAAAAAACAGTGGATTTGTGGCTGGGTTCACACAGGGCAGATTTGCTGCGGTTTTGCCGCGGATTACCGTTGCATATCCGCACTGCGGCAAAACCGCTGCGTTTGCAGTGCAATGCAGCACAAATGAGATTTGCCAAAAAGCTCTTCTCACAGGACAGATTTTTTCCGCACAGCCGCAGTGCGGAAATGCAACTGCGTCGCGGTTTTAAAAGATGCAGCATGTTCATTCTTTGGTCTTTTCCGCAGCGCTTTTTTGTCCATAGACCTCTATGGACGCAGCCAAAACCACACCAAATACGCGACAAATACGCAACTAAAAGTAAAAAAGCGCTGCGGAAAAAAACGCGCGCGGATTTTTCCGCACGAAGATCCGCAGCAAAATCCGCAAGCCCAAATTAACCTTTGAAGCAGTTTTGCCGCAGAAGCAGTTCTTCTGCGGCAAAACCACAACGGAAAAACCGCGGCAAAACCGCGACAAATCAGCCCTGTGTGAACCCAGCCTTAAGGTACATGGCTACAATTAGGATAAATACAAGTCCAGGTAGGTGTCTAAATTTCCAAATGGTTGCATAGCTGATCAAAATCAGAAACCTGGTTGTTGTACAGGTTGTTTATGTCAAGAAAATATAATCTTCTGTGTTTAGCATTTACAATTTCAAGTTAAATTAATCACTGACTATAAACCCTTGATTAGGGTTTAAGGCTTCATCAGCCTGCAAGAAAGTCGCTGATCAAAGTGTCGCTTTCTGCTCCTATCTGGAAGGAATGAAATCTTATTAATCATATTATAACGTTATAGTAACATATTTCAAAGGGAATAATTATACATGTTAATTCTTTTGATGTAGATAATTAATTTTAATGTTTATGTTTATGTTTTGGCTGCCACAAGAAACCCACAGGGTACTGCATATTTTATGGTTTATGGGCTTACACTATTTACAAGGCAAATACTACTGTAAAGTGTATAAGGATAGTTGGATTTTAGAAATTATTATAACATGTTCTGTGGTAACTTGGAGGTTACTCATTCAATAGAATCGCCATCAACTTCACCTAATATGGTTGGCACCCCTTCTCACAGAAACACTGGACAACTGGACTTCTTTAACTCATTGGTGTCTGCCAGCTTTATTGCAAACAGCAATGGTTTACAGCATCAACAAACTGCATAAATACTATCACACAACACATCTTCTTGGTTGACAATCTGCAGTCTCTTTGTCATTATACACAACCAGGGTGTCTAAGGGGCGTCCTCCCCTGTCGCACTTGCAACAAACATAGTCTGATCCGCACCAGGCCTTAGGCTTGCAGCTCCTGTAGCTGTCTCTGCAGCCTCTTCCCAATGAGTGTGGAAGGAACCAATGCTTTTATCTTTCTTCCGGACACACCCACAGGTGTTCTCTATCATTAGTTAGTAGCTGAATGCCTGTTTACAGACCCCTGCAGGCCATTCTGTGCACCGCCTTGTCACAGTTCATAACATACAATATGTATTGAGTGGGAAGACAAAAGGTGAAGTCATATTCCTCATATTTGAAAAAAAACTGGCAAATTACAGAAAAAAAGATAACTTCACATTTATTACAATACAGAAATATTCTCCTAATATCACCTTTTTTTGTATCCTGCCAATAAGAAATGCTACAAACAGACTTTTTAGAACAAGTGTGGAAATTCTGTTTATTAATGCTGCTCAGGACATTGGGGTATGGGAAACTGTAAAATGGAGAAGTCAGATAAAATTATTTTTGAAAAGCAGCTCCGTCTACTGCTATTACAAGCTCTGTCAAGTGCAATATATTCATCACATAATTATATTTTAGGCTTACAGAAGCACAATAAGGACCCATGTATCTCTGAGTGCCCTTTGATGCTTGAAAGTTAGTATTTAGTGCTCAAGATAGATAGCATGCATCAACCATTTTTGGGGTGGTGGGAGCAGGCGCATGTGTAACCCATCCAGTTGTTCGAAACTGAAGTCATCCATTGGTACTGTTTAATTAGTGATGACATTTTGGTTCTTTGGTCGTGGTCTTTGCAATCAGTTCTGCTGTTCATTAATGAATTCACTCAGAATCCCTGGCATATCTTCTTGACAGCTAAATTCACTTTTGTCTTGATGGAATTATTGAATCTCAGTATTTCTCTCTCAGATGATAGGATTTATACTACATTATTTAGAAAAGAAACATTTACAAATAGCCTTTACATTATTCAAGTTTTCACCCTGTCCACCTCAAAAATGGTATACCTGTGGGGCAGTTCTTGCAGGTGCCACAAAAATGCAGCACTGAATTTTGGAAACATGCTTTTGATCTTACTAGATAGTTTAAGGATAGACGTTATCCACAAGGAATAATTGCCAAGACATTTAATAGAGCCCGGGGGTCTAGAAGGAATGGCATTTTGAAACCTAGACTCCACTCTCAGGATAATCTGCTTAGGTTGGTTATTTTATATTTGACAGTTGTTAGACTTGTATAGGATTTTGAACCATAATTGGAATATTTTGCTCACAGAGCCCACTTTGGCTAGACACATTTCCCCCCAAGCCACAATTGGCGGTACATAGGGAGAGAAAATTAAAGGGCATGATCACCTCCAGTCATTTTATGAGTCCCACAAATAATTTGGGTAGGGGGGGGGTGAAGTTATGTGGTTCCTTCCTTCCCTTGCAGCTCTTACTCTATCTGCCAGTATATCTTATACATGGATAAATCTGTTAATCTGATGGATGGCAAAAGCTGCGTCTTGAATAAATGTATAAACTATCAATCTTAGAATCTTATAAATGCTTTGTTGTGACCTTTTCTAAGGTGGAGCATATTTTTTGCTCTATAAGACACACCTGATGATAAGACACACCAAGGTTTTAGAGAAGGAAAATAGAAAAAAATACTTTGAACTCACCTATAGACTTTAGGTGACAATGCAGGGGATAGAACATGGTGACTCCTTTCCTTTTTCTTCTCTGTAACATTGGCGCTTGTAGTACAGTGGGAGGAAGGGAATAAGTAGATTGGTGAGGCATAGGAGCAGCAGCAGTTCCTGCTGATGCTCACCACCAATTAGTGGTACATACGGGTGGCAGTGCAGAGGAGAAAGAGAACTGCTATTCTCCCCCACTATGGAGAAGTGGATGTACGGATGTGCGATTTATGCAATAGTGACGGCCATCCTGAATTTTGGCACGTTCACTCTATAAGATGTACTGACTTTATCTCACCACTTTGGGGGGAAAAAGTGTGTCTCAGGGTGCATTCACCGAGCCGATATACGTTGTCCTGGTGTGCAGGGGGGGGGGGAGGATGGAAGAGCCAAGTGCAGGAACTGAGGCTCCCGCCCCCTCTCTGCCTCCTCTCCGCCCCTCTGCACTACTTGCAATGAGAGGAGGCGGGACGGGGGCGGGGCTAAAGTACGGGAATTAGCCCCGCCCCGTCCCGCCTCTCCCCATTGCAAATAGTGCAGAGGGGCGGAGAGGAGGCAGAGAGGGGGCGGGAGCCTCAGTTCCTGGCCCTGGCTCTTCCATCCTCCCCCCCCTGCACACGAGGACAACGTATATCGGCTCGGCGTGAAACCCGAGCCGATATACGTTCGTGTGAATGCACCCTCAGGGTGGACACCCATTTGCTATGCGATAGCTTTGTGATGCAAGAGTGAGTGAAAACGCATGATATTGAAACCCATGACTTTCAATGGTTTCATTCTCATTTGCGATGTTTTCACTGTAATCTCGCAACGCAAAAGGGAATGGGTGATATTACCCATAGTTTTCAATAGGGCCAGTGGCAGCAGCGCTAGCCACATTGAAAACAATAGGGAGAGCATTGCGCTCCCCTGACACAGCTGTGACAGATGTGGCAGGGGATTCCATCACCCCCGCAGGGACCGCGGGAATGAAGGAATCTTCTGCCACAGCTAGGACAACTGTTGCAGAAGTTCATGATGCTTTCCCACTTCTTTTCAATGCGGTCCCATTGAAAGCAGTGTGTTTGCAGCGATGTTTTTCGAGGAAGGGCTTGAAATATAAGCCCTTCCCTGAAATTCATAGCAAGCTCTAAAAAAAGTAAGGAAAAAAAGATTAACTCACCTAGAAGAGCCATCCGGCTCTTCTCTCTAGCCCCGGCAGTCTTCTTCTCTGTTCTAGAGGCCGGGGATTGAAAAATCCTGAAACTCTGTAAATACGTTTTCCCCCCTCACCCACCCAACCAGTCATCACTTTCTTGGGTCTATCTGAAGACAGAATATTTTGCTATTTGCACTCCTCCAAATATAATAGCTAACATTAAATGTTGCTACCAAATATTTAACATTCTGAAAAAAACATGTCAGGCATATTATTTCTTCAAGAAACACACTTTAGACACAAGAAAGCAGGTTTTATCACCTTTCATCAGAAGAAAGCATAATGTCATTATGTCAATTTTATCGTTTTTTCCACTGTGAAATTCACCTCTTCTTGATAAAGGGATGAGTGATGCACAAAAATACATGCTAAACCCACGTCAAACCCCACAATGGGTGCAGATTTTGAGATAGACTTTCCAGTACTGATCTGCTCTAGAATGTCCACTGAGGACAAATCTGCCCTGTGTGGACCCAGACTTCTGCTGGAGTCTTCACTTTATCATCATCAGCACCCTGTAATAGGGTCGCAAATGGGTTTGCATGGAAACTGGGGGATTAATTGTGATATTACCACATTTGTCTCCAATAGTGATGAGCTATGGGGGAGAATAGTTTTACATCTACAACTTCTGGTTTCCAAACTTGGTATGTCTTACTGCATTCCGGGGATTCTGATCTGAGCATCTGTCATGAACTCTGCTGTTCTGTTCTCTAGCTCTGCTACATCTCACCAGTTAACAAACAGTTAATCCTTTCATGCATTGTACTTCACCACTCATCACTTATCAGCTGTTTTCAATTTAGATTCTGTGATATATAGTGTCACGGATGGGAGAGGGGGCACCCCACCTGATCCCACCGCTATCACCGATTTGTCACAGATCGAATGTTCCAAGCACTTCACCGCTATGACCACACGTCACGGCAGAGCCTCGATCGATCACTCTAGCGAGATTGCAAGTGTGGAGTCCCCACACTACAGGTGGATTTGTAACCAGCTTTCAAGGGATTCTGCCACATGCAGACTAAAAGCGCAAATCGCCCCCTGATCCGGGCTAACGCACTCCAATGCTCTACAATGCCATGCATACAGGCACGCTGCCACCACCAGCTGTTCAGGTAAGCTGGGACCCAGACTATGAATTATGAACACAATCTTCAGAATTTATGGTCCGTTTTAAAATGGACAAAGCTTGACTAATAAATTGCAGATTTATTCTAAGAAAACTAGCAGTGCAGATATATATATATATATATATATATATACATACAAAGGATATACAAAAAGATTGTTACACGGAGTATAAGGGTATATAGGTATGCACAACAAGACAATATTTAAAAATAAAACAAGGAGAAAAATAAATGAAAGATATCAGATTTGGGATCCTGATCTGTGCGGAGCCACTGAATTAATGGAAAGTCCTTACGTTGGGCATATCTCCGAAGGTCTGACAAGAGGGGCCTGTGGCATCCCAAATTATAAAGGATCCCTCAGAATACACCTTCCCCCACCCGCCCTGAGGTCATTTGAGGAAAGGTGGGTTACATTCGTACGAGCTCTGAAAAATCATAATTCCCTGTTTCGGCAATATCTCTGTGTGATATACTCGGATCAGGAATATACACCTGGCATATTTCTGGTCATGATTTTATCTATTCTGTGATATCAAACATGACCCAGAAATTATAAGCAGATTTGGGGATATGCAGTTTGAGAGTGTTTTAGGGGCACATACTGAAATGTGTGTGGGTGCATTTTGCTCAACTAACCCGCATGATTCTGAAAATATAATTCATATCGGGATTGGTCCTTCACATGGTCAAGAATCCTTAATAATAGATTCTCCATGAATCTAGCTTTCGGTGACACGGAGTCTGTGGGAAGTACCCGAGATGTTAAGCCTCACTGGCAGGGGGGACAATTAACATCTGCCTGTCACTGCCTTAACTTTATTGCCATTATGATCAAAAGACTTCCTGGGGAAGAATGCATATCAGAGGCTTCTCAGATGTGAGTGAGGAAGAGGAGATTAAAACATTGAATTAATCTTTCCCAGTATCCTGAGTGGCAAGTTGTTATGGACAGTTGGAGGACACTTTATCAATATCTCTATACCACATATACCCTGTATGTTTCTTTAGTCCTTGCTTGTTGGTCAGGGTCTATGTTTGGTTCCTATTTCCTGCTTTGTCATGTTTGTACCTGCTTTGTTCCTGACTCAAGACTCCTCACCAGTTTGTGCTCTGATTGCATGCCCCATTCCTGCCTGATTCATATTTGCTCCTGTGTGTTATTAGGCGACTTTCACACGGCCATGAAAATGGCGTGAGGTTTGTGCGATACGCACAAATCTTGCATGAATTTGAACCCCATTCTTTCGAATGTGGTCATATATATGAGTGATTTTTTTCCGTACTCGCGATGTGCACGTGAGTGAGATGCAAAGTTTCCTATTGAAATCAATGGAATACACTTGCCGATACTTGGACGTGGCTGAAAGCCGCTCCGCAAGATCGCAACTTTCCAGAAGTGATGGAAGACATTTTTGACACAAAAATGCCTTGCATCTGTGAGAACATCGCGCAAACACGATATTAGGCTGAGATTCACTGCCTAATATCGTGCTCGGTCGTGTGCAGGAAGCCTTATTGTGAGGATTAAAGTTTTATGTTATCAAGATTCATCCTGCTATGTCTGTCGTATCTACAAGGTCCCAAACTGCAGAAAACCACATCCAGTGCCCAGAGAACCCATTCCCTGTGACGGCATCCTCTATAAGCCAACACTAACATTCTGAATTCACTAGACACATCCAAGTTTCTCTGGAACCTGGTGGATCATGCATGCTCTGATTATAGACCACTTTGGAAGCTTCATCTGCTTCTCTGCTCACGTTCCACCTGCTTTATCTACTCCTCCATAACAGGCCACTGTTTCTTCTGACCTCTAGTTTTCCAGCCATTTTCTTAGCAGATAATAAAATGGGAATCTTTGTTTTCATCTAAATTGTAAAATTGAGTAAAAACTCAACACTGCTGTTCAAGGAACATGGTCTCAAAATAGTTTCAACAAAGTATATTTAAGAAATATTCTACTTCTATTTTATGTCTGCTTATAAAAGTGTAAATCAGGAAATTGTATTTATCTATATACAGTACATGGAAAATATTGAAAATAAGAGAATAAGATCTTTCTTAGCATCATTCCAAAATTCTAAGTATGCTACAGTATTTTAGAATAAACTATATATTTGTAATGCTTGTGTAAGGGGAAAGTGCTGCCTGTGTACTCCTCACACCTAGGAGCAGCTCAGCTGCTTTGTTCCATAGGCACAAGAGACACAGCATTAAATTCCACTGCCTTTGGTCCGATACTTGGCCAAGAGAGGGGATGGGGAGAGCAGAGGGGAGGAGCACTTGTAACCACAGGGTCATGGTTGAGGAAGCACTATGATAGAGTAAGATCTGCCATCCCTTAGGTCAGTAGTGATGCGATTAGTGTTTAATGGAAGATTCATGAAATTGTTTGTTGCATACAATGCATTTGAAATGTAAATGTCCTGTAATTCATCTTTATTAAGTATAATAAAAATGGAATCTGAAAAATGTATTTGCATCACTATCAGTATTATACACAACTGAATCATTTAAACAATGCATTTTTAGTGAAATGATGAAAAAGAATATAACCAAAGGCCTGTTATGAAAAAATCAAAATCACTGCTAGAGATCCGGACCAACAGTGGAAAAGGATATGAGGGGCTAAGCCCTTCCCTTAGGTCAGGAGTTTTTTAGGTACCCTTCAGGCATTAAAGAGTTATTTCAGCTGCATCAAAGAGTGCAGCGCACAACAGATGTGTGATATGCTGGATAGAGGAGACAGCTGACGTGGCAGTGGCCATTGTGAGCAAAGAATGGCACGAGCAGCAGGAGCAGTGGGGACTGTGTTATGGAGTAGCAATAAGTCATAAATGAGGCTTTCCCCATTAAAACAGGCATGCAAACCAAGAAAGGGACTAAATAGTCAGCAGGCCTGCTGTGAAGGTAGCAAGGATGTGGATACTAGTAATTAGTATTAGTAATTATGTTGCTTACCCAGTTTGACAGTTGCTATAAAGTAGACGTACCCAAGTATTACACATAGCGTGCTATAATTCTGTGTGACGTTTTATGCAATTCAAGTACCAGTGCCCTCCTATGGAGTGCAAGCATATAAACATTGCTTCTTCAGGAAAGTTCTTTTTATTTTTATAAAAAGGTGGTGCCTCTGCCCCCGTCTGTCACTGCCCTGCTATGACATACCACCCACCTGTTTCACTTGTATACTGAAAGTGAAACATTATCAATTTGATTTACATAAACCATGAACATAATGGGTATCAATCCTTCCTTTTAGTTTTCTCAGTTCCCCTTCTCCTTTCCTTCCCTTCCTTTTCTAATTTGTCCAATTGGCAACAAACTGTTACTTTATTGTTAAATTTGATTGCATAGACTATATTGACTATGTCTCCAAGTAAAGATGGACTTTTCAAAAATTGACATTTAGACTTTTGATGAATTAACATAATTGACAATCCTAAGCCTATTCAAGCCTCAAATTTAAAGTGTGTCCAAATGTATTGCCTGAGCAAACATGACATTTTAATTAAACTGTCAGAACATTTCTTTTTATTTATTCACCTCATGATTGAAACATTCATTGTCCAAATTTAGTGTTTAATGGAAGATTCATGAAACTGTTTGACGTATACAATGCATTTCAAATCTAAATGTCCCGTAATTCATCTTTATTACGTATAATAAAAATAGAATCTGAAAATCGTATTTGCATCACCATCGGTCTTATACACAACTGAATCATTTAAACAATGCATTAGATGGTCATTTCAGTGAAATAATGAAAAAGAATATCACCAAAGGCATGTTATGAAAAAATCAAAAGCCAGGGTACGAAGAATAATTATGTTTCGTTAAATCTGTATTTGTAACATTCTGAAGATGAACTTAGTTGAAGAAAAAACATAATGGAGAAGATTTATGAAACAATTTAAAAGAAAAACTGTCTTTATAGCAACCAATCATCGTTCAGCTTCTTTTTCTTATAGTGTTTTGAAAAATAGAACTTGCACTGTGATTGATAGTTATGGGCAACGAAGATATTTTTTTTCTTTTTGACAGTTTTGTAAATCTGCCTCATTGTTATAGCAAATTCAATGCAATTTGCTCTGCACAAATAAATCAGTGTCTAAAGTGTAACTTCAGTAATTAGCAACTTTCCATAAATCAGCAGTAGAAGGGAATATAAAGAAACTTTGTAATATATCTTATTAGAGAGTAATGCCTCTTTCTCCACTAATCAAGCTTCCATCCCCTGCCTCCTCAACGGTTCACGCACTCATCATTAGATATTACTGAGACTTTCTATATGGAGTTGGATCCAGAGGTATTTAAACGGTGACACAATTTGCATAAGTTACATCTGCACAATGGATATTAAGAAAAAAAATAAAGATCTGATTACTGTTCCCTGTAAGCTGTATGCTCTGGAAATGATTAAAAAAATACTTCCTCCGATATTTTTAATTTCGCTTGTTGACGTCATTCGTATGTTGTTCCAATTCTTTTCTTTCCAGATTACTCAGCTTTTAGGGAACGCTGGATGTGATTGGTATAGATTTTCAGCTTTAATTCAAGGTGTTTAACAAAAATGTGCTACCTCTTTTGGATTTTAAGTATACCTGAGTTTTTAGATACAGTAACTTTTAAAAATAAGCAGCTATATTTGTGTACAAGAGGATAAACTCTCTTTCAGGTCATATATATGGTTTGTATTCTGCATTTTCCCCATTTTCCCAATGTATATTAGAGATGAGCGAACGTACTCGTCCGAGCTTGATGCTCGGGCGAATATTAGGATGTTCGGGATGTTCGTTATTCGTAACGAACACCACACGATGTTCGGATGTTCGGGTTACTTTAACTTTCTTCCCTGAGAAATCTTTTCTATATGCGCTCAATGGGGCCGGCGGCAGCAGCGCCAACCCCATTGAGAACATATAGAAGACAAATCCTTCTTCTCTGCCACAGCTGTAACAGCTGTGACAGAGAAGAACGATGTTTGCCCATTGAATTCAATGGAACCGGCAATACAGCCGACTCCACTGAATGCAATGGGCTGCCGGCGATCGCGGGATGAATTGTCGGAAAGGGGTTAAATATATAAGCCCTTCCCTGCAATTCATCCAGAAATGTGTACAAATAAAAAATATATATATACTCACCTGGTGCCGGCAGACGGAGTTCAGCGCGGCAGGCTGCAGTTCTCCTGAACTGCTCTGAACAGCTGTGAGTAGTATTCAGCAGCCGGGGATTTAAAATCCCCGCCTGCTGAATAAGATGCCTCTGAATGGTCACAGCCTGACCAATCAGAGGCCAGCCCTCACTCACACCAATTCATGAATGGGTGAGTGAGGGCTGCCTCTGATTGGCTCAGGGGAGGAGCCATGCCATGAGGAGAAACCGCAGGCACACACTGCAGAGGGTTGGCACGGCTAGGCAGCGACCCTCTTTAAAAGGGGCGGGGCGATAGCCCACAATGCTGTACAGAAGCAATGAGAAATATAATCCTGTGCCACCTCCATCAGGAGCTGCACACGTGGGCATAGCAATGGGGAACCTATGTGCCACACACTATTCATTCTGTGAAGGTGTCTGCATGCCCCAGTCAGACCGTGGTTTTTTATAAATAGTCACAGGCAGGTACAACTGGGAATCCCCAACTCCGCAATGGGAATTCCGTGTGCACCCACAGCATGGGTGGCTCCCTGGAACCCACAGGCGGTACATAAATATATCCCATTGCAGTGCCCAGCACAGCTGATGTAACGTCAGCTGTAATGCAGGTGGGCAAAAAATTAATTGGATTACACTGTAGGCGAGGGCCCCAAAAAATTGGTGTACCAACAGTACTAATGTACCTCAGAAAAATTGCCCATGCCCAACCAAGAGGGCAGGTGAAACCCATTAATCGCTTTGGTTAATGTGGCTTAATAGGTAACTAGGCCTGGAGGCAGCCAAGTGAAAATAAAAATTGGTTCAGGTGCAAGTTTCAACGCTTTAATGAGCATTGAAACGTATAAAAATTGTTTACAAAAATTATATGACTGAGCCTTGTGGGCCTAAGAAAAATTGCCCGTTCGTCGTGATTACGTGAGGTTTCAGGAGGAGGAGCAGGAGGGGGAGGAGGAATATTATACACAGATTGATGAAGCAAAAATGTCCCCGTTTTTGATGGTGATAGAGAACGATGCTTCCGTCCGCGGGTGCAGCCTACGTATTGCTTAGGTATCGCTGCTGTCCGCTGGTGGAGAAGAGAAGTCTGGGGAAATCCAGGCTTTGTTCATCTTGATGAGTGTAAGCCTGTCGGCACTGTCGGTTGACAGGCGCGTACGCTTATCTGTGATGATTCCCCCAGCCGCACTAAACACCCTCTCTGACAAGACGCTAGCTCAGGACAAGCAAGCACCTCCAGGGCATACAGCGCGAGTTCAGGCCACGTGTCCAGCTTCGACACCCAGTAGTTGTAGGGGACAGAGGCGTCACTGAGGACGGTCGTGCGATCGGCTACGTACTCCCTCACCATCCTTTTACAGTGCTCCCGCCGACTCAGCCTTGACTGGGGAGCGGTGACACAGTCTTGCTGGGGAGCCAGAAAGCTGTCAAAGGCCTTAGAGAGTGTTCCCCTGCCTGCGCTGTACATGCTGCCTGATCTCTGCGCCTCCCCTGCTACCTGGCCCTCGGAACTGCGCCTTCTGCCACTAGCGCTGTCGGATGGGAATTTTACCATCAACTTGTCCGCCAGGGTCTTGTGGTATAACATCAATCTCGAACCCCTTTCCTCTTCGGGTATCAGAGTGGAAAAGTTCTCCTTATACCGTGGGTCGAACAATGTGTACACCCAATAATCCGTAGTGGCCAGAATGCGTGTAACGCGAGGGTCACGAGAAAGGCATCCTAACATGAAGTCAGCCATGTGTGCCAGGGTACCTGTACGCAACACATGACTGTCCTCACTAGGAAGATCACTTTCAGGATCCTCCTCCTCCTCCTCCTCCTCCTCAGGCCATACACGCTGAAAGGATGACAGGCAAGCAGCATGGGTACCCTCAGCAGTGGGCCAAGCTGTCTCTTCCCCCTCCTCCTCATCCTCCTCATGTTCCTCCTCCTCCTCCTCAACGCGCTGAGATATAGACAGGAGGGTGCTCTGACTATCCAGCGACATACTGTCTTCCCCCGGCTCTGTTTCCGGCGTCTGCCTTTATGCTTTGCAGGGAACTTCTCAAGAGGCATAGCAGAGGAATGGTGACGCTAATGATTGCAGCATTGCCGCTCACCATCTGGGTAGACTCCTCAAAGTTTCCAAGGACCTGGCAGATGTCTGCCAACCAGGCCCACTCTTCTGTAAAGAATTGAGGAGGCTGACTCCCACTACGCCGCCCATGTTGGAGTTGGTATTCCACTATAGCTCTATGCTGCTCATAGAGCCTGGCCAACATGTGGAGCGTAGAGTTCCACCGTGTGGGCACGTCGCACAGCAGTCGGTGCACTGGCAGATGAAACCGATGTTGCAGGGTGCGCAGGGTGGCAGCGTCCGTGTGGGACTTGCGGAAATGTGCGCAGAGCCGGCGCACCTTTCCGAGCAGGTCTGACAAGCGTGGGTAGCTTTTCAGAAAGCGCTGAACCACCAAATTAAAGATGTGGGCCAGGCATGGCACGTGCGTGAGGCTGCCGAGCTGCAGAGCCGCCACCAGGTTACGGCCGTTGTCACACAGGACCATGCCCGGTTGGAGGCTCAGCGGCGCAAGCCAGCGGTCGGTCTGCTCTGTCAGACCCTGCAGCAGTTCGTGGGCCGTGTGCCTCTTATCTCCTAAGCTGAGTAGTTTCAGCACGGCCTGCTGACGCTTGCCCACCGCTGTGCTGCCACGCCGCGCGACACCGACTGCTGCCGACGTGCTGCTGCTGACACATATTGATTGTGAGACAGAGGTTGCGGGGGAGGGGAGAAGGAGGAGGGTGGTTTAGTGGGGGAAGCATACACCGCCGCAGATACCACTACCGAGCTGGGGCCCGCAATTCTGGGGGTGGGTAGGACGTGAGCGGTCCCAGGCTCTGACTCTGTCCCAGCCTCCACTAAATTCACCCAATGTGCCGTCAGGGATTTATAGTGGCCCTGCCCGCCTGTGCTTGTCCACGTATCTGTTGTTAAGTGGACCTTGGCAGTAACCGCGTTGGTGAGGACGCGTACAATGTTGCGGGAGACGTGGTCGTGCAGGGCTGGGACGGCACATCGGGAAAAGTAGTGGCGACTGGGAACTGAGTAGCGCGGGGCCGCCGCCGCCATCATACTTTTGAAAGCCTCCGTTTCCAAAAGCCTATATGGCAGCATCTCCAGGCTGATAAATTTGGCTATGTGCACGTTTAACACTTGAGCGTGCGGGTGCGTGGCGGCGTACTTGCGCTTGCGCTCCAACACTTGCGCTAGCGACGGCTGGACGGTGCGCTGACATACATTGGTGGATGGGGCCAAGGACAGCGGAGGTGAGGGTGTGGGTGCAGTCCAGGAGATGGCAGTGCCTGTGTCCTGAGAGGGGGGTTGGATCTCAGTGGCAGGTTGGGGCACAGGGGGAGAGGCAGCGGTGCAAACCGGAGGCGGTGAACGGCCTTCGTCCCACCTTGTGGGGTGCTTGGCCATCATATGTCTGCGCATGCTGGTGGTGGTAAGGCTGGTGGTGGTGGCTCCCCGGCTGATCTTGTCGCGACACAGGTTGCACACCACTGTTCGTCGGTCGTCTGCACTCTCAGTGAAAAACTGCCAGACCTTTGAGCACCTCGGCCTCTGCAGGGTGGCATGGCGCGAGGGGACGCTTTGGGAAACAGTTGGTGGATTATTCGGTCTGGCCCTGCCTCTACCCCTGGACACTGCACTGCCTCTTGCAACCTGCCCTGCTGCTGCCCTTGCCTCCCCCTCTGAAGACCTGTCCTCAGTAGGCGTAGCAAACCAGGTGGGGTCAGTCACCTCATCGTCCTGCTGCTCTTCCTCCGAATCTCCTGTGCGCTCCTCCCTCGGACTTACTCCAATTACTACTACCTGAGTGATAGACAACTGTGTCTCATCGTCATCGTCCTCCTCACCCACTGAAAGGTCTTGAGACAGTTGCCGGAAGTCCCCAGCCTCATCCCCCGGACCCCGGGAACTTTCAAAAGGTTGGGTATCGGTCACGACAAACTCCTCCAGTGGGAGAGGATTTGGAACCCTTGCTGCCCATTCTGGGCAGGGGCCCGAGAACAGTTCCTGGGAGTCTGTCTGCTCCTCAGAATGTGTCATTGCAATGGAGTGAGGAGGCTGGGAGGAAGGAGGGGCAGCAGCCAGAGGATTCAGAGTTGCAGCAGTGGACGGCGCAGAACTCTGGGAGGTTGATAGATTGCTGGATGCACTTTCTGCCATCCAGAACAGGACCTGCTCACACTGCTCATTTTCTAATAAAGGTCTACCGCGTGGACCCATTAATTGTGAGATGAATGTGGGGACGCCAGAAACGTGCCTCTCTCCTAATCCCGCAGCAGTCGGCTGCGATACACCTGGATCAGAAGCTCGGCCTGTGCCCACACCCTGACTTGGGCCTCCGCGTCCTCGGGCGCGTCCACGTCCTCTAGGCCTACCCCTACCCCTCAGCATGGTGTATTACCAGTAGTGCAGAAACAGAACGCTGTAATTGAATGTGCCGCTTATTGGCCTGTGGTTGGAGGCTGACTTCACTTACGGAACGCACAGCAGAGCCAGGAAATAATTTTGCGCAAGCCTGCTTTAACACTTAGCTGGCTGCGTATGAATTAGGACAACTACCCCCAGCACAGACCCAGTACCCTGAGAACGGTCACAGGCAGCCCAAATAGATTTTTTTTCCCAAATGTTTTTGGAAAGGCCCACTGCCTATATACACTGTATATGTCTTCTCTCTCTGCGTCACCACTACTGGCCCTGGAGTATGTAAAATAACTGCAGACTGTTGCACTGTGGACTGGAATACAGCGGTGATGTAACAGCCAACACAGAGCCAGGAAATAATTTTGCGCAAGCCTGCTGTAACACTTAGCTGGCTGCGTATGAATTAGGACAACTACTCCCAGCACAGACCCAGTACACTGAGGACGGTCACAGGCAGCCCAAATAGATTTTTTTTCCCAAATGTTTTTGGAAAGGCCCACTGCCTATATTCAATAAATATGTCTTCTGTCCCTGCCTCACCACCACTACTGGCCCTGGACTATGTATAATTACTGCAGGGCGCATTGCTCTGCACAGCCGATATACAAAAAAAAAAAAAGTGCAACACTGCAAAAAGCAGCCTCCACACTACTGCACACGGTTAGATGTGGCCCTAAGAAGGACCATTGGGGGTCTTGAAGCCTAAAATAACTCCTAAAGCTCTTCCTATAGCAGCTCCGGCACCAGCAGCACTGTCCCTGATCTCTGTCAGAACGCATCTGTGGCGAGCCGCGGGAGGGGCCGATTTATATACTCGGGTGACACCTGATCTCGCCAGCCACTCACTGCAGGGGGGTGGTATAGGGCTTGAACGTCGCAGGGGGAAGTTGTAATGCCTTCCCTGTCTTTCTATTGGCCAGAAAAGCGCGCAAATTTCTCAGAGATGAAAGTGAAAGTAACTCGAACATCGCGTGGTGCTCGTTTTGAATAACGAGCATCTCGAACACGCTAATACTCGAACGAGTATCAAGCTCGGACGAGTACATTCGCTCATCTCTATTAGTGACCCTTTAAAGCCATTTTTTATGTAAGTCATTTCATGATCTTGTGTGACCTGTTCCCTTTTTAGTTCATGGCAAATTAAGATGGGAGTTGATTCCAAGTGTTGAATTTGCATTTGGTAGTTGTTCTTGGAAGTTCTCAATATGTGGTCCAAAGAGATGTCAATTCAAGTGAAGGAGGCCATAATTAGGCTGTATAAAACAAAATCAGAGAGATCACAGGAACTTTAGGAGAGGCCACTTCAACAATTTGGTACATTTTTAAGAAGAGAAGCGCTGTTGATCTCAGCAACACTAAAAGAAATGGAAAAACATGGAAGACAGCTAAAGTTGCCTTCCTTTCTAAAGACAAACCCCTTCATAATATCTAGTCACGTTAGGAGGAGGGAAGCCAGTCACTATCAATGTTTAGAATTAAGAGATGACTTCATGATTGTATGCATGCAGAGTTTTATCTCAAAATGTAAATCATCGATAACACTGAAGAACAGAAAATTCAGATTAAGCTATGCTGAAAAACATCTAAAAATAGTTGTTCAATTCTGGAACAAGATTCTTTGGACAGATTAAAACCTGAATAACTTGAACCAGAATGATGGGAAAAGGATGGTATAGAGAAGAAGAAGAGCAGAAAAATAAGGGCTCATGATCCAAGGCACCACATAATCTGTTAACCATGATATAGGCATTGTTATGGAATGGGCATGTATGACTATGAATGGTACTGGCTCGCTATAATGATACCTACTGTAGGTGGTATTTGTAGATCCTTAAAGATGCAATCTGGTTGTTGGTCATAGTGTAGCTTGTCAACACAGATGAGCAGACAAAGCTTGGATGTATAGCAGAACAGAACAGGTTCAGGCTGTATAGCAGAGCTGAATAGGTTCTGGTGTGCATTAGGTCTGAACATGTTCTCGTGGTGTATGTGGGTAAGTGTTGGAAGTATGGCAGAGCTGAGTAGGTACTACCAGAGTAGTAGAGCTGAACAAGCTTTAGCTTGACAAGGCTGGACATCTGAAGATCGACTTAGCTTGGCAGTTCAGGGGACCAAAACTAGGAATAAACTGCATTGACACTCAGGCAGGGTATAAATAGAGAGGGTAATTTGCAAATTAGCATCCATTATGGCAACAGAGTTCAGAGACAAGGAAGAATAAACTATTGTATAACCACAGTGGACTAGAGCATACTGAAAACAGATGCCAGCACAATCACATGGTGCCCTGGCTGAAACCCCAGCAGCATTCACAGAAGGCCTAGTATCATAGCACAAATTCCATAAAGACGCAGAAGGATGGTGCGAGAATAGTAAGTTGCGAGCAACTTGGTGAAGTACATAGCACTCACTGGTGTGTATTGATGTCATGACTACAGATAAATGTAGATGAATGTATTTTAACATGTATACAGTTATACTTTCTACTCAAACTTAGTCAAATGCTATAAAACTGATAGAACAGAACTTCACAATATGCATCAATGATGACTTAAAGCTTATCACAAAAATAACCAAAAAAGCAAGCAAATGGAATATTGTTCAACTACGGAGTCAGTCATCTGATTTTAACCTAAATGAGTATGCTTCTGATTTACAGAAGACAAAACCTGAAAATAGAAAGACCTACACAAAAGCGGCAACTAAATGTAGCTGAAATAAAGGCTTGGCCAAAAAAGGAAGTAAACTCTAAAGTTGAAAGTCTATACTTCAATCATTTACTGCATTAATGGCTTTGTTTCATAAATATTACTAGCTTGTATACCTGGCTTCGCCCGAGTTAATTTGGTACTGGTGTTTATCTGGTGTACACACGGAAAATCTTATGAAGTCGTGGTTAATTTAGAGATACCGAGGAAAAAATGTGTTCACCATTTTCCATGGTTCTTTCCGTTACCAAGGAAACAGCACGTGAAGGTAACCATGCGACGTTTCCTTTATATAAAATGACATAGGGAAGTGAGAGAATTAGATTACATACGTAAATTTTGGACGCTAATTCCTTTTCACTTAGAATTGAATAATCGAGTTGGGACTTATTAACTTTTCCTATTTATAACATAATCAATGCTCGTGCCAAATTTCAAGTTTCTACGACATGGGGAAGTGAGAGAATCAGATTCCGTACGTAAAATTTGGACGCTAATTGTTTTGCGCTTAGAATTAAATAATCGAGTTAAGACCCATTAACTTTTCCTATTTATGTCATAATCAATGCTTGTGCCAAATTTCAAGTTTTTATGACATCAGGAAGTGAGAGAATTAGATTTTGTAGGTAAAATTTAGATGCTAGTTCTTTTGCACTAGAATTGAATAATCGAGTTGGGACCTCTTTACTTTTCCTATTTGGGACATAATCTATGCTTGTGCCAAATTTCATGTTTCTACGACATCGGAAAGTTGGAGAATAAGTGGTGAGTGAGTCAGTGAGTGAGTGAGTGAGTGAGTGCTTTCATCTTTATATATATATATATATATATATATATATATATATATATATATATACATAGAGAGAGAGAGAGAGAGAGAGAGAGAGAGAGAGAGAGAGACTGTATGTGGGCTATGAGTTATGCATTTTAAGGCAGGAAACTTCCAACTAATTTTTATATTAGTGTCAAAACAGGTATCTTAAAACAAATCATTATTATAGCATAGATTATATACTGTATTTGTACTTGATGTCACTGGTCTTTATTCAAGAAATACATTATGTGTTAGTGCCAAAAGGGTTTGTATATGTCTATCTCAGAAGGCAGTGGTGTGCATATGCTTTGGATATATGGAATTGGTTTTTATGTAGTCTTTTGATGTTTTGAGATAGAGATTTTACTGAGTATAAAGTTCTTAAAATACTCATGTGTTTGCTCCGTGCTATGAATCTACAATACTTCAGTACATTTACTTAGTTTTACAAAAGTTTGAACTTTCCTAAACCCTGAAATACTTTACAAAATGTATCTGAACACAGTTATGAAACTCTTTTATCCACTGAGTCAGTCTGTATTTGAAATGCCAGAATGAAATATTTATTTCAGCACACTGTCCTTGCACTATAAATTCTGATGCTTTACTTACGGTAGATTTCACAGTATCTTACAGAGTGGAATTTGGTTCCATTAGTACAAATGCATTTTTCATGAAAAAGCTTTATTCTCATCCAAGTTTTTCTTTTCAAAAATATTATGAGAAAGAAAATATTACATGATTTTAACATCTGAACTCAGCACTTTCTTCATGTAAATAATCCATCGCTCAAGGTTGAAACTAAGTATTCATTGCCATTTTCTGTTATATATCATTGTGCTAGATAATGTCGGTATTACTTTGTCACATTCAACATATAAACTTCCATTTTCAAAGTAAATGGTTTTGAATACATTCAAAGTACAGTACAGTTTACAAATATATGTATGTAAAAGAAAATTTGTTTAGCTGTACCTGTTATTTAAAAGGCTTCCTAGGTACAGTAGCATATATAGAGCATAGTTGTCACTCCCTATTTAAATACAGTATAGTAAAAAAAAGTTCTACTACTTTATGGTCCAGTACAACCTTATAATGTCTGTAATTGCAGTGACTTTCCATAAGCCCTAGTTGTATAGGTTATCTGAAGTATTGGCACATGTAACAAATCAGACAATAGGACTAGCAATGTTTCTAACAATTCTTTACCATACCCTTTTAGGCAATGCAAAAATGCATGGAATTACAGAATATCTATCATGGCAATTCAAATGTTATTCTGCAGCTGCATATCCTTATAGAGCAAGTAACACAATATTGAAGTAGAAAATAATGTGCAAAGTGAGAGAACAAAAAAATTAGGCCCCGGTCACACGCTCGTTTTTTCCCGCGATTTGCGGATCGCATGACAGATGCGTATCCGCAAATCACGTGTCCGGGGCCGGAAAATCGCCCGAAAAAACTGCTCCTAGCCACATTTCATTAGAAACGGGCCGGAGCTGTCCAGCACATTGAATTCAATGGAGCCGGCAATACAGCCGGCTCCATTGAAAGCAATGGGCTGCGGGCGATCTCACGATGAATTTTCGGGAAGGGCTTAAAAATATAAGCCCTTCCCTGAAATTTATCCAGAAATGTGTAAAAACAAAAAAAATATATATACTCACCTGGTCCCGGTAGACGGAGTTCAGCCGCGCGCCGGCCGGAAGTTCTCCTGAACTGCTCTGAGTAGTATTCAGCAGCCGGGGATTTTAAATCCCCGCCTGCTGAATGAGCTGCCTCTAATTGGGCACAGCCTCACCAATCAGAGGCAGCTCTCACTTACCCATTCATGAATTCATGAATGGGTGAGTGAGTGCTGCCTCTGATTGGCTCAGCGCAGGGACCAATCAGGGGCAGCTCTCAACTGAATGCCGCGGCTGAACTCCGTCTGCCGGGACAAGGTGAGTATATATATTTTTTTACTTTTTACACAGTTTTGGATGATTTTCAGGGAAGGGCTTATATTTTTAAGCCCTTCCCGAAAATTCATCCTGAGATCACCTGCAGCCCATTGCTTTCAATGGAGCCGGCTGTATTGCCGGCTCCATTGAATTCAATGGGAAAACATCATTCTTCTCTGCCACAGCTGTTACAGCTGTGGCAGAGGAGAATGATTTGTCTACTATATGTTCTCAATGGGGTCGGCGCTGCTGCCGCCGGCCCCATTGAGCGCATATAGAGAAGAGAACAGGAATCACAGATCGCAGATAGGTGCGATCTGCGATTTCGGTTCTATAATTTATCGGACGAGCGCATAAAAAGCGCTCATGTGTCCGATACCATTGCAAAGCAATGGTTCTCTAAGATCGCAGATCGCATGCGCAGGCGCAGGTCGCACGGAAAATCGCCCGTGTGACCGAGGCCTTAGTATGAGAAACACTCATGTCAATAAAGGCAAATCAATATGCATGTATAAGTAGGAAAAAGTAAGGGAAAGGATAGGATCACACCAATAAGTAAAGGAAAGAAACATGTATAAAAGTATTGTAAACTTTACTAAATGTAAAACTAATAGTAATACTACATTTCATGTAATTGTTATACAAGACGTTGCACAGTGAAATGGTAAAATATGTAAAAAAAAAAAACTCATGTAGGTGCACATTGAGAGGAAAAACTATATACTCCACCTTTAGGCGGACTTTGTTGTGCATTTGTCACACTGAAGGATTTTCAATCCAATTTCAAATATAGTGCACACTATATTACACATCTACAAGCAGAATGAACACAAACTCTTGAACTACTGCTGAAAATATTTAGGAAATTTAGTTATTCTGCATATATGTGAAAAAGTTACAGCCCCCTTAAAGCCAACTCTTCGTTGCACTAACTGTAGGCCAGGTCTATTGTGCATTATAATACTATTACTATATTATTAGAAGGTTGGGGGAGTGTTTAAACTAGGAACTGGAGGGAGGACAACCAAAGAGATAGAGGGGAAGAGAGTGTAGACAGTGATCTTGGGGCTAAGTAATGGAAATTGTGTGGAGCAGTGGTAGGGCTTAGTATAGTTAGAACTGGCAGAAGTGCTCATGGGGACACACTTCAAATAAAAAAAAATTTCAAAACTGTATGTTGATTAATGCTAAAAATCTGACCAATAAGGTTGACGAACTGGAAGTAATTATGTCTGAGGAAAACCAGGATATAGCAGGAATAAAAGCAGACCTGGTTGGGTGAAAGCTGTGACTGGGCAGTTAACTTACAGGGTTATAATTTGCTTAAAAGGAATTAAAAAAACGCTAAGGGGTGAGTAGGTGCTTGTCGTTATGGAAAATTCTGTTAAAGCCCACACTAAGTAAAGATATGTGTGAGGGAAATGAACAAGTGGATTCTCTATGGATAGAGATTAGAGATGAGCGAGCGCCAAAATGCTCGGGTGCTCGTTACTCGGGACAAAATTTTCGCAATGCTCGAGGGTTCGTTTCGAGTAACGAACTCCATTAAAGTCAATGGGCGACTCGAGCATTTTTGTATATCGCCGATGCTCGCTAAGGTTTCCATTTGTGAAAATCTGGGCAATTCAAGAAAGTGATGGGAACGACACAGCAACGGATAGGGCAGGCGAGGGGCTACATGTTGGGCTGCATCTCAAGTTCCCAGGTCCCACTATTAAGCCACAATAGCGGCAAGAGTGCCCCCCCCCCTCCCAACAACTTTTACTTCTGAAAAGCCCTCATTAGCAATGCCTACCTTAGCTAAGCACCACACTACCTCCAACAAAGCACAATCACTGCCTGCATGACACTCCGCTGCCACTTCTCCTGGGTTACATGCTGCCCAACCCCCCCCCCCCCCCCCCCCCCGCACGACGCAGTGTCCACAGCGCACACCAAAGTGTCCCTGCGCAGCCTTCAACTGCACTTATGCCACACGCTGGCCTCATAGCCACACCACCCTCATGTCTATTTATAAGTGTGTCTGCCATGAGGAGGAACCGCAGGCACACACTGCAGAGGGTTGGCACGGCTAGGCAGCGACCCTCTTTAAAAGGGGCGGGGCGTTAGCCCACAATGCTGTACAGAAGCAATGAGAAATATAATCCTGTGCCACCGCCATCAGGAGCTGCACACGTGGGCATAGCAGTGGGGAACCTATGTGCCACACACTATTCATTCTGTCAAGGTGTCTGCATGCCCCAGTCAGACCGCGGTTTTTTATAAATAGTCACAGGCAGGTACAACTCCGCAATGGGAATTCCGTGTGCACCCACAGCATGGGTGGCTCCCTGGAACCCACCGGCTGTACATAAATGTATCCCATTGCAGTGCCCATCACAGCTGAGGTAACGTCCGATTAAATGCAGGTGAGCTTCAGCCCGCACTGCATGCCCCAACCTGACCGAGGTTTTTAATTCATAGACACAGGCAGGTACAACTCCCTATTGTGAAGTCCCTGTGGACCGACAGCATGGGTGGGTGCCAGGAAGCCACCGGCGGTACATAAATATATCCCATTACATTGCCCATCACAGCTAAGGTAATGTCATGTTTAATGCAGGTGGGCTTCGGCCCACACTGCATGCCCCAGTCAGACTGGGGTTCTTTAGAAGTGGACACATGCAGTTACAACTCCGTGTGGACCGACAGCATGGGTGGCTCACTGGAACCCACCGACGGTACATAAATATATCCCATTGCAGTGCCCAGCACAGCTGAGGTATTGTCATGTTTAATGCAGGTGGGCTTCGGCCCACACTGCATGCCACAGTCAGACTGGGGTTCTTTAGAAGTGGACACATGCAGTTACAACTCCGTGTGGACCGACAGCATGGGTGGGTGCCAGGAAGCCACCGGCGGTACATAAATATATCCCATTGCAGTGCCCATCACAGCTGAGGTAATGTCATGTTTAATGCAGGTGGGCTTCGGCCCACACTGCATGCCCCAGTCAGACTAGGGTTCTTTAGAAGTGGACACATGCAGTTACAACTCCGTGTGGACCGACAGCATGGGTGGCTCCCTGGAACCTACCGACGGTACATAAATATATCCCATTGCAGTGCCCAGCACAGCTGAGGTAATGTCATGTTTAATGCAGGTGGGCTTCGGCCCACACTGCATGCCCCAGTCAGACTGGGGTTCTTTAGAAGTGGACACATGCAGTTACAACTCCGTGTGGACCGACAGCATGGGTGGGTGCCAGGAAGCCACCGGCGGTACATAGATATATCCCATTGCATTGCCCATCACAGCTGAGGTAATGTCATGTTTAATGCAGGTGGGCTTCGGCCCACACTGCATGCCCCAGTCAGACTGGGGTTCTTTAGAAGTGGACACATGCAGTTACAACTCCGTGTGGACCGACAGCATGGGTTGCTCCCTGGAACCCACCGGCTGTACATAAATGTATCGCATTGCAGTGCCCATCACAGCTGATGTAACGTCAGCTTTAATGCAGGTGGGCAAAAAATTTATTGGATTACACTGTAGGCGAGGGCCCCAAAAAATTGGTGTACCAACAGTACTAATGTACGTCAGAAAAATTGCCCATGCCCAACCAAGAGGGCAGGTGAAACCCATTAATCGCTTTGGTTAATGTGGCTTAATTTGTAACTAGGCCTGGAGGCAGCCCAGTTAAAATAAAAATTGGTTCAGGTGCAAGTTTCAACGCTTTAATGAGCATTGAAACGTATAAAAATTGTTTACAAAAATTATATGACTGAGCCTTGTGGGCCTAAGAAAAATTGCCCGTTCGGCGTGATTACGTCAGGTTTCAGGAGGAGGAGCAGGAGGAGGAGGATGAATATTATACACAGATTGATGAAGCTAAAAGGTCCACGTTTTTAATGGTGATAGAGAACAATGCTTCCATCCGCGGGTGCAGCCTACGTATTGTTTAGGTATCGCTGCTGTCCGCTGGTGGAGAAGAGAATTCTGGGGAAATCCAGGCTTTGTTCATCTTGATGAGTGTAAGCCTGTCGGCACTGTCGGTTGACAGGCGCGTACGCTTATTCGTGATGATTCCCCCAGCCGCACTAAACACCCTCTCTGACAAGACGCTAGCCGCAGGACAAGCAAGCACCTCCAGGGCATACAGCGTGAGTGCAGGCCACGTGTCCAGCTTCGACACCCAGTAGTTGTAGGGGGCAGAGGCGTCACCGAGGACGGTCGTGCGATCGGCTACGTACTCCCTCACCATCCTTTTACAGTGCTCCCGCCGACTCAGCCTTGACTGGGGAGCGGTGACACAGTCTTGCTGGGGAGCCAGAAAGCTGTCAAAGGCCTTAGAGAGTGTTCCCCTGCCTGTGCTGTACATGCTGCCTGATCTCCGCGCCTCCCCTGCTACCTGGCCCTCGGAACTGCGCCTTCGGCCACTAGCGCTATCGGATGGGAATTTTACCATCAGTTTGTCCGCCAGGGTCCTGTGGTATAGCATCACTCTCGAACCCCTTTCCTCTTCGGCTATGAGAGTGGAAAGGTTCTCCTTATACTGTGGGTCGAGCAGTGTGTACACCCAGTAATCCGTAGTGGCCAGAATGCATCTAACGCGAGGGTCACGAGAAAGGCATCCTAACATGAAGTCAGCCATGTGTGCCAGGGTACCTGTACGCAACACATGGCTGTCCTCACTAGGAAGATCACTTTCAGGATCCTCCTCCTCCTCCTCCTGCTCCTCCTCCTCCTCAGGCCATACACGCTGAAAGGATGACAGGCAAGCAGCATGAGTACCCTCAGCAGTGGGCAAAGCTGTCTCTTCCCCCTCCTCCTCATCTTCCTCCCCCTCCTCCTCCTCCTCCTCAACGCGCTGAGATATAGACATGAGGGTACTCTGACTATCCAGCGACATACTGTCTTCCCCCGGTTCTGTTTCCGAGCGCAAAGCGTCTGCCTTTATGCTTTGCAGGCAACTTCTCAAGAGGCATAAAAGAGGAATGGTGATGCTAATGATTGCAGCATCGCCGCTCACCATCTGGGTAGACTCCTCAAAGTTTCGAAGGACCTGGCAGATGTCTGCCAACCAGGCCCACTCTTCTGTAAAGAATTGAGGAGGCTGACTCCCACTACGCCGCCCATGTTGGAGTTGGTATTCCACTATAGCTCTATGCTGCTCATAGAGTCTGGCCAACATGTGGACCATAGAGTTCCACCATGTGGGCACGTCGCACAGCAGTCGTGCACTGGCAGATTAAACCGATGTTGCAGGGTGCGCAGGGTGGCAGCGTCCGTCTTGGACTTGCGGAAATGTGCGCTGACCCGGCGCACCTTTCCGAGCAGGTCTGACAAGTGTGGGTAGCTTTTCAGAAAGCGCTGAACCACCAAATTAAAGACATGGGCCAGGCATGGCACGTGCGTGAGGCTGCCGAGCTGCAGAGTTGCCACCAGGTTACGGCCGTTGTCACACACGACCATGCCCGGTTGGAGGCTCAGCGGCGAAAGCCAGCGGTCGGTCTGCCCTGTCAGACCCTGCAGCAGTTCGTGGGCCGTGTGCCTCTTCTCTCCTAAGCTGAGTAGTTTCAGCACGGCCTGCTGACGCTTGCCCACCGCTGTGCTGCCACGCCGCGCGACACCGACTGCTGGCGACGTGCTGCTGCTGCTGACACATCTTGATTGCGAGACAGAGGTTGCATAGGAGGAGGAGGAGGAGGAGGGTGGTTTAGCGGAGGAAGCATACACCGCCGCAGATACCAGCACCGAGCTGGGGCCCGCAATTCTGGGGGTGGGTAGGACGTGAGCGGTCCCAGGCTCTGACTCTGTCCCAGCCTCCACTAAATTCACCCAATGTGCCGTCAGGGAGATATAGTGGCCCTGCCCACCTGTGCTTGTCCACGTGTCCGTTGTTAAGTGGACCTTGGCAGTAACCGCGTTGGTGAGGGCGCGTACAATGTTGCGGGAGACGTGGTCGTGCAGGGCTGGGATGGCACATCGGGAAAAGTAGTGGCGACTGGGAACCGAGTAGCGCGGGGCCGCCGCCGCCATCATGTTTTTGAAATCCTCCGTTTCCACAAGCCTATACGGCAGCACCTCCAGGCTGATCAATTTGGCTATGTGCACGTTTAACGCTTGAGCGTGCGGGTGCGTCGTGGCGTACTTGCGATTGCGCTCAAACAGTTGCGCTAGCGACGGCTGGACGCTGCGCTGAGAGACATTGCTGGATGGGGCCAAGGACAGCGGAGGTGAGGGTGTGGGTGCAGGCCGGGAGACGGTCGTGCCTGTGTCCTGAGAGGGGGGTTGGATCTCAGTGGCTGGTTGGGGCACAGGGGGAGAGGCAGTGGTGCAAACCGGAGGTGGTTAACGGTCTTCGTCCCACCTTGTGGGGTGCTTGGCCATCATATGTCTGCGCATGCTGGTGTTGGTGTATTACCAGTAGTGCAGAAACAGAACGCTGTAATTAAATGTGCCGCTTATTGGCCTGTCGTTGGAGGCTGACTTCGCTTACGGAACGCACAGCAGAGCCAGGAAAGAATTTTGCGCAAGCCTGTAGTGAGACGTAGGTGCGTATGACTGAGCTATTGGAATTCACAGCGCTCAAGCAGTCAAGTGGCCAAACGCCACTGGTAGGCCTTAGGCCTCCTTCCCACGAACGGATTTACGCCGCGTAAATTCGCGGCAAAAATCCGCTGCGTTGCACCCTGCTATTAGGTTCTATTGAACCTAATAGCACAATGCTCACGATGCGTAATTCCACCGCGGAATTACGCACCGCGATTTCTCCCGTCCTCACCCGCAGCATGCTCTATTTTCTGCGGGTGAGGACGGGCTGTACGCGCTGACGACTTCCATTGCAGTCAATGGAAGCCGTCCGTTCACGCTATCTCCCGCTGTAACCAGCGGGAGATAGCGTGAAAAAACGCTTTCCCGCCCACCGCCGCGCGTCATATGACGCCATATGACGCGGCCGGCCACGTCACGTGACACGGCCGGCCGTGCACGTGACACGGCCGGCCGTGCACGTGACACGGCCGGTGACGCGGCGGCGGTGGGCGGTGACGGGCGGTGGCGCGGCGGCGGTGGGCGGGGAAGCGATTTCACGCTATCTCCCGCAGGTAAGTATAGGGGCTCTGGGGGGCGCCATGACAGGGCTTCACTGCGTAATATTACGCGGCGGAGCCCGTCACGCTCGTGGGAAGGAGGCCTTAAGTGTTTTGCTTCTATTTTTTGAAAGGCTGAGCTGAGACAGCAGACAGATACTGTAGGCAGCGTATATATGTATACTGTTTCACTGTGGATGGGATGATGGCAGTGATGTCACGGGCAACGCAGAGACAGGAAAGTTTTGCGCAAGCCTGCTGTAACACTTAGCTGCGTATTAATTAGGACTACTACCCCCAGCAGACACGCAGTACACTGAGGACGGTCACAGGCAGCCCAAATAATTTTTTTTTCCCAAATTTATTTGAAAAAGCCCACTGCCTATATAGACAGTATATCTCTTTCACCTTTCCCACTGTCCCTGCCTCACCAGTACTGGCCCTATACTATGTAAAATTACTGCAGACTTTTTCCCTCTGGATGGGATGAAGGCGGTGATGTAACGGGCAACGCAGAGCCAGAAAACACTTTTGCGCAAGCCTGCTGTAACACTTAGCTGCGTATTAATTAGGACTACTACCCACAGCAGACATGCAGTACACTCTGGACGGTCACAGGCAGCCCAAATATATTTTTTTTCCCAAATTTGTTTGAAAAAGCCCACTGCCTATATAGACAGTATATCTCTTTCGCCTTTTCCACTGTCCCTGCCTCACCAGTACTGGCCCTATACTATGTAAAATTACTGCAGACTGTTTCCCTCTGGACAGGATGAAGGCGGTGATGTAACGGGCAACGCAGAGCCAGGAAACACTTTTGCGCAAGCCTGCTGTAACACTTAGCTGCGTATTAATTAGGACTACTACCCCCAGCAGACACGCAGTACACTCAGGACGGTCACAGGCAGCCCAAATATATTTTTTTTCCCAAATTTGTTTGAAAAAGCCCACTGCCTTTATAGACAGTATATCTCTTTCACCTTTCCCACTGTCCCTGCCTCACCAGTACTGGCCCTATACTATGTACAATGACTGCAGACTCAGGACGCAATGCTTTGCACGGCCGATATACACAAAAAAAAAAATGTGCAACACTGCTAAAAGCAGCCTCAACAGTGCTGCATACGGTCAGATGTGGCCCTAAGAAGGACCGTTGGGGTTCTTCAAGCCTAAAATAACTCCTAACGCTCTCCCTATAGCAGCAGCATCAGTAGCACTTTCCCTGATCTATGTCAGAATGCATCTGTGGTGAGCCGCGGGCGGGGCAGATTTAAATACTCGGGTGACACCTGATCTCCCCAGCCACTCACTGCAGGGGGGTGGGATAGGGCTGGAACATCACAGGAGGAAGTTGTAATGCCTTTCCTGTCTTTCTATTGGCCAGAAAAGCGCGCTAATGTCTTAGAGACGAAAGTGAAAGTAACTCGAACATCGCGTGGTGCTCGCCTCGAGTAACGAGCATCTCGAACACGCTAATACTCGAACGAGCATCAAGTTTGGACGAGTACGTTCGCTCATCTCTAATTAAAAAGCTATAAGGAAAAAATGTAATGTTTTCAAAAACAAAAAAAGCAGCAAAGGTGAAGATAGAGAGACTCATTGCCTAAAAGAGGAAAACTAACCTAAACTGTTCATCAACTATAAAAGTAGCAAAAATAAATTAAAACAGAAAGTGTTGGACCTATAAAGAGTAATGAAGGAAAAATAATAGAGTATGGTGAGGGGAAAGCAAATCTGTTAGTTTTTTTTACCAGTGTATTCACTTAGGAAAATGAAATGTAGAGTGAAAAAGTAAACTCTCCATTAAATGTCACCAGTCTAACCCAGAAAGAAGCATAGAGCCGCCTTAAAAAGATTAAAATAGACGATTTGCTGAGTCCCGAAGGTATACACCACCTGATTCTAAGCGAATTAGGTAGTGTGATAGACAGACCATTGTTTCTTATATTTAAGGACTCTATAGTGAAGGAGGAACTTCTATTGTGGGTAGAATGTTTTAAAGGAGATGTCCCGAGGCAGCAAGTGGGTCTATACACTTCTGCATGGCCATAATAATGCACTTTGTAATGTACATTGTGCATTAATTATGAGCCATACAGAAGTTATAAAAAGTTTTATACTTACCTGCTCCGTTGCTGGCGTCCTCGTCTCCATGGTGCCGACTAATTTTCGCCCTCCGATGGCCAAATTAGCCGCGCTTGCGCAGTCCGGGTCTTCTTCTTTTATGAATGGGATCGCTCGTGCAGGATGCCGGCTCCGTGTAGCTCCGCCCCGTCACGTGCCGATTCCAGCCAATCAGGAGGCTGGAATCGGCAATGGACCGCACAGAAGCCCTGCGGTCCATGAAGACAGAGGATCCCGGCGGCCATCTTCAGCAGGTGAGTATGAAGACGCCGGACCGCCGGGATTCAGGTAAGCGCTGTGCGGGTGGGTTTTTTAACCCCTGCATCGGGGTTGTCTCGCGCCGAACGGGGGGGGGGGGTTTAAAAAAAAAAAAACCCGTTTCGGCGCGGGACATCTCCTTTAAGGGTTTCTAAGAAATACTATCCTGGAATACCTTAATGAAAATAACTGTATAACTTCATATCAGCATGGGTTTATGACAGGTCATTCCTATCAAACTAATCTGATTAGCTTCTAGAAGGAGGTACATTGTAGAATAGAATGGGGAGAGTCATTGGATGTTGTATATATTTATTTTTCCAAAGTGTTTGATATTGTGCCACATAAAAGGTTGGTCTATAAAATAAGAGAATGCTTAGCCTGGGCAAGAATGTATGTAAGTTGGTAAGTAACCGGCTCAGTGATAGAAAGCAGAGAATAGTTATTACACACTGTGGTACACGCTGTGATTGGGTCACCATTAGAGATGAGCGAACGTACTCGGTAAGGCCGATTTTGCAATCGAGCACCGCGATTTTCGAGTACTTCACTACTCGGGTGAAAAGATTCGGGGGTCACCGGGGGGCGGGGCGTGGCGTGGTGGAGCAGGGGGTAGCAGCGCGGAACAGGTGGGAGCTCTCTCTCTTTTCCTCTCCCCCCCCCACTCCCCTCTGCAACCCCCCGCTCACCCACAGCGCCCCCGAGTACTTTTCACCCGAGTAGTGAAGTACTCAAAAATCGCGGTGCTCGATTGCGAAATCAGCCTTACCAAGTACGTTCGCTCATCTCTAGTCACCATTACTAGTGAGCTACCACAAGGCTCAGTACTGGGTCCTACTTTTTAACATATTTATTAACAAGGCTGTAGAAAGATTGTGCAGTAAAATATCAATTTCCAGATGACACAAAACTATGTAAAGTAATTAACACAAGAGAGGACAGTATACAGTTGCAAATGGCTAATGTGGTTTAACACTAATAAATGTAAGGTTATGTACATGGGCAGAGAAAATACATGTGACCGTTACACACTAAATGGGAAAACATTGGGCAAAACTGACATGTAAAAGGACTTTAAAAGGATTTTAATTAACTGTAAACTCAACTGGAGCAGCCAGTGTCAAGTAGCTGCTGCCAAGGCAAATAGGATTATGAGGTGCATCAAAAAAACTCTTGGGGCACATGACAAGAACATTGGTCAGACCACACATAGAATGTTGTGTGAAGCTTTAAGCACAGGTACTCAAGAAGGACTCAAAATTGGGAATACTTATGTTAGAAAATAGACGCCAACAGGTAACCTAATAACTACATATAAATATATCGGAGGTCAATACTGAGCTCTTTCTCATGATCTATTCATACCTGGACTGTGACTGTAATGAGGGGGCATTATTTATGTCTAGAAGAGAGAAGGTTTTTACACCAACATAGAAGGGGTTCTTTACTGTAACAGCAGTGAGACCATGGAAGTTTCTGCCCGATGATGTGGTGAGATGGTGAACTCACTAAAAGAGTTCAGGAGGGGCCTGGGTGCCTTTCTTGAGTGTAATAATATTAGATGTTATAGTCACTAATTACTTCAGGGGTGTTGTTGATCCGTGATTATTGCGATTGCCAGATTGGAGTGGGAAATAATTTTTTCACCCTAAAATAAGAAAAATTGGCTTCTAGCTCATGGGTATTTTTGCCTTCCTCTAGATCAACATTGGGGTTTAATAGGCTGAACAAGATGGACATATGTTTTTTTTTTCCAGCCCCACATACTATATTACTATGTTACCAACCATGTGCACTGAAAAACAAAATACAGAAGCAGCCATACACAGAAAAAGGGAATTTACAGGGGAAAAAATTGTGATTTCAATCATGTGTACTGTAGACTAGCATTAAATGTGACATTACAATGAACTTTAGCATTCATGCATGATGACTGTCTGTTAAAATGTTGTGTGGTCCTTGAATTAGCAGCAATACTTGTGAACAAGGTTCCTAGAATTTGATGTCAGACTGTTACATTGCTGAGGAAGAAATAACTCCATACCTCTTTGCAGAATTATTTTGACTCAGATACATGAATAGAGCTGTGTATATGATCAAGGTTCAAAATAAAACTTGAATCACTCAGAATTTTCATACATTTTTTTCAGCAGTCTGATATAGCCCGGTCTCACACAACAGGATTTGTATTGCGGATTCTGTGATCAGCATCCATGAAGGCTTTCCACGGTAAAATGCAGGCATCGAAAGGCATGCATTTTTGAATCTTCCTTCACACTTGTGGACATGATTTGCGTATTCTGCGAGTGGAAAAAAATTGCAGCATGCTCTATTTTCCCATGGAACTCATGTAGACAGCCTCCATTGATGTCAATAAAGGCATCTGACCCTTAGCCCATACGCAATTAACATTGGGACCCAGAGAATTGTTAAGCAATGGCGCGGGAAATACAATAGAAAAAAAACTGTACTGCGCATGATCTCCATGGTCATTGGCAATACAGTTCCTTACCGTATGCAGGGTCATTGGCCGAGCTTACAGCCGGAATCCACTGAAGGCATCCTGCATGCGGAATCTGACCCATTCGTGTGAGCCTGACCATACATTTGCCTTAGCATTTTGTATAATTTTCTTGTTGATAAACCACAGTACACTTTAGCTTCAACTTGAGCAATTGTCACCAATTAGATTGCAGATTTCATTTTCCAAAGGACCTCTGAAAAATGAGAGGTGAAATTGGGTTTTATGGGTGATTGCTCTGTTTTTCTTAACAACAGTTGTGATACATTTCATCCATATTGTAAATAACTCCATTCTTAAGGTAAGGTACAGTGAGATTTAATAGAATTTGAGTCAAGATGAGCTATTACTAAATTTAATTTTAATTTGTTACGGTCAGATGATTGGTTGAATAACTAATTGTGTAACTAGGCTTCAACCCAACAGATATGGCAATGTCAGACTGGGGTATGATGGGCTTCTTGGAGGAAATAATTAAAAGGGCCTAACCATAATTGAGAGAAAACATGTACATGTCCACTTTCCACAGTATCATACCATTTTTTGCTATCATTGCACATGGTGGAAAGATCAGCAATATGACCTAATAATTTATCTGTGAATCAATCCATAAGAAATGGATTCTGGTAGAAAATTATTGGTTCCATAGTGTGTTGTTAAATGGGTTGTCTTCTGCTAGATATTTGGGGAAAATTATCATGTCAAATCTTGGGTGCACTGGAGTACCTTCTATTACTGTAGTAGACCAGTCTGGCTCTAGTTTTGGTACTGGATAATTTTATAACTAAAATAAAAAGTATAACTAAAGTACAAGTAAAATGCAAAGCTGGTGCATATGTATGGCAAGCTATATATATACATATTAACCCCTTCCCGCTATAGGATGTACATTTATGTCATGCAGTGTAGGGGTATGTTTGAAGAGAGATCGCAGGTGATCACTCTTCATACAGCATCAGTACTGGCTGTTTATTACAGCTGTCAGCCAGCTGAGTGGAGTCGTTAACCCTTTAAATGCCGCTGTCAATTCTGACCGCGGCATTTTAAATACCCCAAACATTGTTCAAGGGACTCGTACGGCCCCCCTTGATGAGATCACAGGGAGCTGTGCAGGTGTCATGGTAGCTGTGGGCCTTCTGAAAGGTCCCAGGGCTGTCTTGGCAGAATTCATAGCAAGCCATCCCCGTGGGGTGGCTTGATAGACTGCCTGCCCGATCACAGTATGATGTCATGGTATGGCATTATGTCATACTGCAGGAGCGATCAAAGCATCGGATGTTGTTGTCCCCTCTGGGGACTAAAAAAAAAATGTAAAAAGAACAATAACATTTTACTAATTATAAGAAAAAAGTAATAAATGTTAAAAAAAACTTGCCATATTTACAATAAAAGAATTTAAATAATAAAACAAAAATACATATTTGATATCACTGCATTCGTAAAAGTCCGATCTATGAAAGTATTGCATTATTTACCATGCACGCTGAACATCGTGGTCACCTTGTCTCCAAGAAAGAGCGATCAAAAAGTCTTATGTATTTCAAAATAGTACCAATGCAAACTACAGGACGTCATACAAAAAAAGAGCCCTCGTACAACTATGTGGATGGAAAAATATAAAAGTTATTGCATGCAGAAGATGGCAGAAGATAATTTTAAAAAAAGGTCTTTGAAAATAAGTTAAAGTAGTAGAGCAAAAAAAAACTATATAAATTTGGTATTGCAGTAATACGCATAGAATAAAGTTATCATGTCACTGAAAGATGGCAGAATGTCATTTTTTTTTCATTTTACTCCACTTAGAATTTTTTAAAAGTTTTTCAGTACTGTATATGGTACATTAAATAGTACCTTTGAAAAATACAACTCGGCCCCACAAAAATACAAGCCCTCATACAGCTATATCAATGGATAAATAAAAGAGTTATGATTTTTTTAAAGCAACTTGCCTTCCTGAAATAATAATAGATGAGCGTATGCTTACGTGCTCCAGACTCTAGCTCCAGAACTACATCTTCTGTTTTCCCCACTCTGTTTTCATCCTGATGACATCCCATATATACGCTAACTACTGCAGCTAATCACTGTACACTGCTGCGATCTGTGACTGGCTGCACGGTTCAGTCTGTTTAAGGGTTGTCACTGACTGCAGGATGAAAACAAAGTCGGTGGGAAAATGAGAGATGCAGCCCTGGAGCTGCGGGCCCAAAACAGGTAAGCATAGGCTCTTTTTTATATTTTAGCATAGCAAGCTGTTTTTAAAAAATACAGTTTCCCTGAAAATGAACCCTAGTATGATTTTTCTGAATTTGTGAGGATGCTTGAGATATAAGCTCTACTCCAAAAATAAGCCCTAGTTACAGTTAATAAAAAAGTCAATTCAAATAGTGTCCAGGCAGCTACACGTGTAAAAATGTTAAATCTTTTGGAGCAAAAATTAATATAAGGCCTTGCCTCACTTTCAGGGGAACAGGGTATATATATAAATATATATACCTGGAAAATCCATTTACCCATCCATTTGTAACCAAAGTTATTAGCTAGAGATATTGACCCGTCTCTAACCAGACTTCTCCATATTATTAGAGCTCCATTATTTTGTTCTAACTTTGTAGGTAGACATTTGGTTCTTGGAGATAATTACAATGTAATAAGAGTTTTCATGAAAAGGAGGCCTCAAAAACAACTGATGTACTGTATCTTATCCTTTTTATTTTAGGCTATCGTACATTGCAACAGATAGCAATTAGTCCTAAATCTCAATAACTAGAGTATAATTAGTGTTTAATGTTTTCTTGTTTTTCCTAAAGTAAAAATATCTTTATTCAGACATCAATCAAACTAATAACAGGACGATTAAAAACAAATCTACATTGCCAATGCCAAAAATGATTAATGTGAGCAGGAACATGATTGTGAGAGACGCTTTGTTGTCTAAAAATATACAGCATTATAGTAGAATATAACATAATCTTGAAATGGAAGGATCTGACTGCTGGTTCATTTGAGAAGGCTGGGAAACAAAAGGACAAGAATAAAAAATAGCATATCTGACTATTAAAGTTTGGAAGAAAATGCTAAACCGAAATTAGACTAACTAGTTATTTTGCTCTTCTGAATTCTAGCTGAAAATGAACATGATACAAATGTATTTAGCCGTAGTCAAAGGATAAGGAAATAATGAACAAAACAATAAAAATGTATCAAACGACATGTGAAGCATTCAGTCATAACATTCTGTTTGTGATCCACATTTGGCAGTCAGTAGTGTACTGAATGACCTTGTTCACAGGATTCTTGATTATATCTTTTTACTGATCGCACTTGTCATCCTACTTATTGATATAATTTCTCAGCTGTATCCAAAATTACATCTTCAGTTATGCCATAAAGCGTGACTGCATGCGAATTTCAAAGTACAAGTTGATTACAATTATATACAATTACTTTTCTTTTTAAAGGAACAGTAAACTTAGCAATGAATGTTAGAAGTAAACAAGTGATATATTTGCTTACAGAGTTTGTCAGTCTGCAGGATTTTCTGCATAAAAGACTAAATTATTCCTATCTCTCTGAACTGATCAAATAAAATGCAAACCAAAGAAAAGCATGATAAGCAGGATTCTGGTATTCCTTCTAATTGGAAAGCAGTTTAATTACTATTAGTTTCTATTAGATGCTATTTTTGGAGAACTTGGCAGTGACATAATGACATAAGATGAACAGATTAATCAACAACAGGGCTCCTTCATCTATCTCCCACTCCACAAGGCAAGCAATTAGAGGGGGTTATCAGATCTATTAGACATTAAGGAAAGCCACTGTGATGAATAATTCCCTTTTGGATGACTCACACAAGCATGGACCATATAGTCAACTTGTAGCACACAAGGATGCTGTTACAATGTCATGATCAGGTTACCTGATTCCTGTAGGAGAGGGTGCCAGAGTCCTCTCAGGAAGGCTAGAGAATAGACAATGTCTGGAGAAGAAACAGGAAGAGGAGTTGTTGCTCTACAAGTGCAGCAGGTGTTGTAGCAAGGAGGCCAGCAGCAGAGAAAACTGAAGTATGCGATGCAGAAGTTCTGCCACCAGTCACCACTTTCCATATAAAGGCATAAGCACTAGGACTGTTTTACAAGGAGAGAACCGACCACTGCATGGTGTAGAAACACTGATCAGGTTATGATCAGAGCTGTGATCCAAGTGAAGGGTTTGTCTTGTACTGGTGGGTCAAGTATAAATTCTATAAATCATAGTCAATGTTTAAATCAAGGGCACCTGGTGTAAGAAGCAATTAGCGAAGGAAAGCACAGAGATAGATATTCAAAGTGTTGTGCTGACAAGTCTAGGCTTGCTAAAAAGGCAAAGTGGCAGCATAAATTGGTGAAAAAAGTAGAAATTCAGTTTATTCTCCCATAACTGTAAACAGACAGCTACATTTCGACCAAAATAGGTATTTGTCTGATTTACTCCAAATTTATTCTGCAGCAGGACAACGTTCCCAAACATGCAGCCAATGTCATTAAAAACTATCTTCACTGTTAGGGTGCGGGCAGACGAGCGCATAAACGGCGCGTTTTTGCAACCAAACGTATATACGTGACCATCTGAGGCAATGGTTTCGAATGTATTAGTTCACATGGGCGATTTTACGGCGCGTAAAAACGGCAAATCGAAAAAAAACGGAACATATGCGACCGAAATACGCGCCAACGCATATTCGATCGCCGAAAAGACCGTTTGCAAAGTAGGAACAAACAAAAATACGCTTTCTAGCTCTGGTTGTGATCGGTGAAAAACGATCGCTCGGGCGATTATACGTTGCGCTCGTGCGAACGTAAATACGCCTACGCTCGTCTGCCCGCACCCTAAAGAACAGGGGGTCCTGAAAGTAATAGTATGGCCTCGTTGAGTCAGTCTGGGATTACATGAAGAGACAGGATTTGAGAAAGCCTATATCCACAGAAGATCTGTGATTAACTTTCCAAGATTTTTTTAAAACTCCCTGCCAAGTTCCTTCAAAAAACGTGTGCAAGTGTACCTAGAAGAATTGAGGCTGCTTTGAAGGCGAAGGGTGGTCATACCAAATATTGATTTGATTTATATTTCTATTTTCTTTTTCATTTTGCATTCTGTTAATTGACTAAAAACTGTTAACACTTCTATTTTTGAAGCCATTCTTACTTTGCAGCATTTTTTCCAAACCTGCCTAAAATTTTATATAGTACTGTATATGATTTTTAACAATTTGGTGCGTACACGTTTTGCATACTACACGCTTCCTTAACTTTAAACGTCTGGTTCACGCTCTTGAATGTTATCAGGGACAGTCCATGTATTTCAAACTCTGAAGTCATATAGTGTTCAACCCCCGATTAAGCGTTGGTGAGTGAGAACAATCGGAAATTATTTATGCTCACACAAACGGCAAGTATCACATTTGAAACACTTATGTCACATTTGAGGTCCATGAAACATTCACAACTACTGCATATTTAATTACTGGCCATCCTAATATATTCTGCATTGCAGTGCCAGTTGCACCAGTTTATTGGTTGTTGTATAATTCTCAGTAAAGATGAAAAGTTTGTTTCAACCTTGCCTTGGTGGTATTGTCACTCATCTTCTAGCACCCCTTACAGACCAATAATTTGAATGAGCATCAGATAATTCCAAATTGTTGCTGCTTGCATCTTCCTTAGGTCTTGTTCACACAGACGACAAGGCATCGTCGCAAGAAAATTGCAGCAATATCGCTTCACTGGTCCGTGCGATATTGCTGCGGTTTCTCATGGTAATACCACGATTTTGTAGCACTACAAAGTAGCATGTGGTGCTCCAAAGTTGCGCGACTTTGTAGCACCACATGCAAGGATTTTTGGGGAAGGGGCTTTAAATATAAGCCCTACCCTGGAAATAAGCCCTAGCTGCAGTAAAAAAAAGTATACATCACCTTGGAAGCAATGTTCAGTGCAGCTTCCTCTAAGTCCCCAGCACTGTTCTGAAACAACCCCCCCTCCTGTAAGTCCTGGCTGTGATTGGCTAATGCTTAGCTAATCAGAGCCAGCGCTCGATGAATGGCTGTGATTGGTTCATCAAGCGATGGCTGTGATTGGCTAAGGATTTCCTACTGCCAAAGTTGCATCACACTGCATGAAAATCACGGTTTAATGTGATGCAATGCAACAGAGATTAAGGCTATATAGGGAAGCATGCACTACAAAACCACACAAGTCGCATGCATATCGCAGGACCCGCAAGGTTTTTGTGTCGGGATGTTGCACACTCCAAAACATCGCACGTTTGAATTAACCCATCGGAAAGCATGGGCTGAGCAAACACGCGATTTGTCACATTGTCGCAACGCAACAAAATCGTGTGACTTTGTCGCTTATGTGAACGAGGCATTAGTGATATACTAGTTTCATTGCTATGGGTTTCAGGAGCCAGACCTGTGGGTACTTGCTGGCTTCCTTCTGAGAGATTTTTCAGTGTACCCCGTATAAGTTAAAATATGAAGGGGGAGGGATATTGATAATCTCTGAGAACTCAACCACTATGCAATTTATGGAGCTTTTCCAGCACTGCTTAAAGAAAACTAACAGGCATCTAGACAAATACAAATGTAAGGCTTATTTGTAAAGCCTAGAATTATGTTTAGCAATAGGAAAATATGGTATGCTTGTTATATTATTTGATAATGTGAATTTTCAGTAAAACAGAAGCAATTTCCACTCAATACTTTCCGTAATTTTATTTTAAAGTTGGTTGCAACATTTACAACAACCCCAAAATCAATGTCTAACACAGGACTGCAGAAATTATCCTTAAAAATTGTTTATTGAAAATTACATATATAATAAAAATATTTTTAAAAAACAGAACATGAAGGAAATGCAACATCAATACATAGAGAAATACATCAACAAGGTCACACATATAAGAAGTTCCTAAAGAAAATCATGCTTATATCAAACTACAATAGGTGCAACCAAGCTCAATGTCATGCACATAATAAAGTGTTACCACGTGACCGAAGGTCTGGAAATCCCTGCAGCTTAACGCGCACGTTTCACCCTTAGATTCGTCCAGGGGGTAATGAATGTAAAGGCCCATTTACACGAGCAGATAATCGCTCAAAGATCACTCAAACAACAGTTTGAGTGACAGCTTTGAGCGATTATTTTGCATTAAAAAAAATTGGTGTTCAAGCAGCTTCTAAGCTACTTAAATGCCAATTATGTATGTTAATGAAGCCTTCCTTGAATGCAGCTAATAGCCTGAGGCTATTAGCTGAGCTCAGATCCTTTGTTCTCCATGGGAAAAACAATGCTATCAGCACTCCCCGTGGAGAACTAATGATAAAACTGATCACTAAAATGAAGTGAGCTTGATTTTAAAGATCAGTGAAAGGTGCCCAAAATGCAGGTGCCCCACGCCCATTCACACGCACCGATTATCGCTAAAACGATCGCCGATGAAGAGTGGGCAGTGCAGAGAGGTGAGTGGTACACAGGCTGAGTGGTACACAGGACGAGAGGTGCAGAGGCAGATAGGTGAGCGGCATAGGCGTGCCGTCAGGAGTTGCAATGGCAACCGGGCCCCTGCGCTGAGGGGGCCCAGAGGTTGACCTCCACTATATACATATGCACATTCACTGCATTACCAGCTGGTTGCTCTGCCTGTAGCACCACATTGATCACACGCCTGGCAGTGTAGCCAGCCTGAGAGGAAGTAGAGAGAGGAAGAGGGAGGCAGCTGCATGGGCCAGCAAGGAGTTGAGCACAGTATTGACATCATGTGTGTGTATATATGTGTATGTGTGGGTGTGTATATGTGTGTGTGTGTGTATATATGTGCGTGTGTATATGTGTGGGTGTGTGCGTGTATATGTGTGTGTATATGATGGGAGGAGAGGGGGGGAGATGGGAGGAGTGAAGTTGTGGGGGTGAGAGGGGTAAAAGGAATGAGGGTAGAAGAGGGGAGCTGCCACGTGCAGCTGGACACACTCAGCTCTGCCACATGCAGGTATATAGTCAGCTCTGCAAGACACAGGTATACACTCAGCACTGCTACAGGTAGACATATAGTGGTCTACAGCTCTGCAACTGTATTCTCTCTCTGTAGTAGATGCAATCTGTAGAGTATACCAGTAATACAAGATATTACTGCACAATACGCGGATATACTGGGGGCTCCACAGTAACATATACTATAGTAAGTGGTGTAATATACGAACATGTAATATACACTAATTGACTGTTGCAATGTCACCAAAACATGGAACGCCAAGCCGTGCACGACAAACAGTTCAAGCTGAATCCTCATTTGACAACCATTTTTCCAAACATTTTATGTTCGCGTAGCAAACAAGCAGGTCAATCTAGTCAATGTAAAAGCAATACAAAACATTAAAAAACACAATGAAAGGGTGCAAAAAGTGCTCCCCCAAGTGAATAGTGAAATCATGAACAAACTTAATGATGCAGCTCATTACATTTATAACAAGTAAAGATAGGTGTATAGAGAAGCCTTATTGAGACAGTTGATTGAGTTTTATTGTTATGTATAAGATTGTCTTTGTACATGTGACTATATGCATTAAAACACAACGCTAAACACATTTTAACAGTATATTTCATTATGACTGTTCATGGGTTCCAGAGATTCCAGAACATTTTGTTACCTAGGAAACAAAGCTACAGAAGATGGTAATTTTATTTTTCAAAACAATCAAGGATCTCCTCAGATAACTGATCATTGCTTAAACATTTTTGTTCAGGCTAATTCATCCATGATTCCATCAGTTTCCCACAAACCCAGTGCAGTAGTTAAAAGGACACTGTAAGAAAATATGACACTGTAATGCCTACTGGCCCTCTGGAGGTGGCACATGACTCAAAAATTCTCTCTTTGGTGTGTTTTGAATTCTTGTGTGCAAAACACAGATTCAGACAGGATAGAGAATGAATGATCAATATGATCCATATTGGAGAGGATATGGAACATGAAAGCTACAATCCCCTGGTAAATGAGCATTTTTTTCATTTGTTTGGGGATTGGCTGCACCTTCACATGATATGATGTTCAGGTAAGCAAACATTCTTATCAGATCATTGAGCCATGTAAAGGCCGTTAAGGCCGTTAAGGATGATATAATACCTCTGCTGCACCTATTGAAAGGTAGCTTCCCTAAAAATCAATCCCTGACCTTTTAACAGACCTTTCATGCACCACCCTCACAAACAATGTCCCTTTACCAATTCAGAATCCAGTTTAATAGAATCAAGAAGTTGTTCTCATTGAATGGATATTCATTCAAGTAATTTTCCCATCTCATTTTTTTCCTTAAGTACATTAATACTGCATTAGCTAATTGAAGCTTTGATTATGCATGCAATCTGTGATATAATTCTAACACAGTATGCTAGATTGTGAACTCCACTGGAAATAATAAAAGCTATGAGAGGTGATAATATGTAAATTAGAGCACTCGGGTTATTAAAGAGGTAATCCAGGGAGGGAAATACTTGATCTAGTTTTGGTCCAGTTGTGTTGGCACTCCTGCCCAACTCCAACATTAGGTCCTCTGGTATGGAGTCTTCTTCTCCCTCTCATTGTTAGTGAAGTTTTCAACTGGCTGTTCTGAACATTGTAATAATAAGTCAGCCCCTCTTTCCTGTCATTAATGCAAAAAAGAGAAGGGGGCAGGCTTAGCTACTGAAAGGAGTCAAATAGCCAGCCTACCACAATATAGACAACAATGAGAGGGGGAAGAAGACTTCATACCACATGACCTGGAGTCTAAGTTGGAACACAAGTGAAGATAAATTGCTGGACCCAAACTGGATTGAGTAAGTATTTTGTTCCCTGAAGAACCCCTTTAAGGCGTAATAGTGTACCACTCTCATCAGAAGGGCAATGAGTCAATATTTCCTGTATGCTCAGTGTGGACACCCACTATAACCTAACCAATTCATTCAAGGTTCATGTAACTGAATTTGTTGTATTAGAGTTCACCACACAAATACACTATGATACACACTATGGATTACATTAGCATCATATGCAGTGAATAAGGAGTAGTAAAAAAAATATATAGCACTATAGAAATTACTTGTTTTCTCGCTGTGCTTACAGTATACAGTATATTTCTCACTAGAGTTTTAATATATAGTACGTAGAAATGTGTATAAAGTAGTTCCTTACTTTGCATGGGAAATTTGATGGTTACTTCAGAGGATCCAAGAAATAAAATATGTATACACATAGAGAAGCATTAGATTCTCCTCAGACTGCATGTACCGATGTCTGTCTGCAGAATGTGCCACCCTCCCACTCTCCTCATTTTTTACCTTTAAAGGTAACACCCCGTTTTATTAAAATGTAATCCCAGACTGGAGGTTGCAGCTCCTTCTTAGCCTTAAAGACATGCTCCATCTCTGCAGTCAATGGCTGCTTCCTTTTGTACTTTACAGCCTTTCAGTATATTTTCCTCAGTATATATACATAGAGGTGAGGTAGATTCTCCTCAGTATATGCACACAGAGGTCAGTTAGATTCTCCTTAGTAGATACACATAGAGTTGAGGTAACTTCTTCTCAGTATACAAATCATTTCCATAGGCTTTATGGTCTCTGGGAAAAGAAATATTGCATGTATCATGGATTTTCAACATTTTTCATGCTTAGAATTGAATGTTGAAGTTGCAACCCCTTTACTTTTCTTATTAGGATATAAAGACTGGTTGTGGCAAATTTCAAGTTTGTACGACACTGGGAAGTTACATAACATAGGGGTGCACTTACTTTCACACTTCGCATTGAATAATTGAGTTGTGACCCCTTTACTTTTCCTATATAGGACCTAAAGAATGGTGCCAAATTTCAAGTTTGTACAACACCAGGAAATTAGAGAATTAGATTAGGTACATTACATAGGGGTTCACTTATTTTTCAATTAGCATTGAATAATCAAATTGTGACCCCTTTACTTTTCCTATTTAGGACCTAAAGAATGCTCATGCCAAATTTCAAGTTTGTACCACACCGGGAAATTACATAACATAGGGGTGCACTTACTTTTGCACTTAGCATTAAATAATTGAGTTGTGACCACTTTTCTTTTCCTATTTAGCACCTAAGGAATGGTCATGCCAAATTCCAAGTTTGTACAACATCTGGAAGTTAAAGAATTAGATTAGGTACATTAAATGGAGGTGCACTTACTTTTGCACTTAACATTAAATAATCAAATTGTGACCCCTTCACTTTTACAATGTAGGACCTAAAAAATGCTTGTGCTAAATTTCAAGTTTGTACAACACCAGGAAGTTACATAATACTATGGTGTACTTTCTTTTGCACTTAGCATTGAATAATCGAGTTGTGACCCCCTTTACTTTCCTATGAAGGATCTAAAGAATGCTCGTGCCAAATTTCAAGTTTGTACGACACTGGGAAGTTAGAGAATTAGATTAGGCACATTATACAGGGGTGCACTTTCTTTTGAAATTAGCATTGAATAATGAAGTTGTGACCTACTTTACTTTTCCTACTTAGGACCTAAAGAATGCTCTTGCCAAATTTCAAGTTTGTACAACACCGGGAAATTACATAACATAGAGGTGCACTTACTTTTGCACTTAGCATTGAATAATCAAGTTGTGACCTATTTACTTTTTCTATTTAGAGCCTAAGGAATGGTCGTGCCACATTTCAAGTTTGTACGACACCAAAAAGTTACATAACATAGGGGTACACTGACTTTTGCACTTAGCAGTGAATAATCAACTTGTGACCCCTTTACTTTTGCTATGAAGGACCTAAAGAATGCTCGCGGCAAATTTCAAGTTTGTATGACACTGGGAAGTTATAGAATAAGATTAGATACATTACATAATGGTGCACTTACTTTTGCAATTAGCATTGAATAATCAAGTTGTGACCCCTTTCATTTTCCTATTTAGTACCTAAAGAATGGTCGTAGTAAATTTCAAGTTTGTACAACACCGGGAGATCACATAACATAGGGGTGCACTTACTTTTGCACTTAGCATTAAATAATTGAGTTGTGACCACTTTACTTTTTCTATGAAGGACCTGAAGAATTATTGTGTCAAATTTTGAGTTTGTACAACTTAAAGAAGTTAAAGAATTCAATTAGATATATTACATAGCGGTACACTTACTTTTGCAATTAGCATTGAATAATCAAGTTTTGACCACTCTACTTTTCCTCGTATAGTCATTTACTCAACTGTCGTCCCATGTAAAAGGGCCATTAGACTGTTATATAGATAAGCTGCAATCACTAATCATAAGTGATGAAGAGTTCAATTCTAAACATCCCCAATTGTAAGCATCACCAGTGGGGTAGTGGCCTACACACTCTTTATCAATATGTTTAAACTGTCAGCAGACTCATTCTGCCCAAGAAATACTGACGGGCTCCCTCATTAAAAATAACTACTATACATTTTACTGTGAAATGCTGAAACATTTTAGACAAAGCATAGTTTTAAAAAGAGATGGGCAGGTGGAGTAGAGTCAGCTGGGCAGCTTCCCTTTGGCTTCATCCCACCTGGCTTGACCTGAATGACAACTATCTCCCTGCAAATACTGTAGTTTCCTTTAATATATCATGTCACTAACATATTCTATTTCATTGTGCTTAATATGCTTCTATCATTTGAATTCTGTTTTTACCGAATTTTAGTTGAGTAGCTATATTTTTTGTTGTATTGTTGATATTGAGGGGGATATTAACTTGCTGTTTTCCAGAATCATATAATCAAGGGTGGCAGCCTAGTATAGTGTAATGCCATCAAACTGCTAAAGACCAGTTGTCAGTTAGTATGTGAGAGCTTCTGATTAGAGATGAGCGAACGTGCTCGGCCACGCCCCTTTTTTGCCCGAATACCGCGATTTTCGAGTACTTCCGTACTCGGGCGAAAAAATTCGGGGGTCGCCGTGGCGGCGCGGGGGGTTGCAGCGGGGAGTGGGGGGGAGAGGGAGAGAGAGAGGGCTCCCCCCTGTTCCCCGCTGCTACCCCCCACGCCGCCACGCCTCTCCCCGCCCCCCGGCGCACCCGAGTACTTTTCACCCGAGTAGTGAAGTACTCGAAAATCGCTGTATTCGGGCGAAAAAGGGGTGGGGCCGAGCAAGTTCGCTCATCTCTACTTCTGATCTTACCATGTCCCCTGGTGATGTCATCACTATGCTCCTGGTGACATCATCAAAGGTCCTACAACATATATAAAACACAGAGCCTGACCAACAGAAGAATAACACAGTTAGGGCTCTTAAAAAGGGGAGGACAAAAATAACAAAATGAGAATACAACTAAGCCGTTATTATCTCAGACACAACGCTGAGTCCTAACAGAAGACACCGACCTACCACCACTGCAGAGATCGGGTGGGCTGAAGGACCTGTAGTGATGTCACTTTGAGGAGCCATTGTGCAGTTTGGTAGAAAGTACTGTATGCTGGATAAGCCGACAGCAGCTACTACCAGGATCTGTGATGACGTCACCGTCATGTGATCACCTGTGTGGGTGGAGTCAGGAATTACATGACCAGGGCTGTATTCAGGATGTTGGTGATGTGTGGAAATCAGGATGCATGTGGATGTAGCAGTGCTGTGTGTGTCATGTGTGTGAATCAGAATGGATGTAATAGTGCTGTGTGTGTGATGTGTGAGATTAGGATGGATGTACAATGTAGCAGAGCTGTGTGTGTGTAATCTGCTGTGTGTATAGTGTGTGGAAATCAAGATGCATGTAGTAGAACTGTGTGTGGCATGTAGTAGCGCTGTGTGTGTAATGTGTAGTGTGTGTAATGTGTGGGAATCAGGATGGATATAGTAGAGCTGTGTGTGTGATGTGTCGGGATCATAATGGATGTACCATGTAGCACAGCTGTGTGGTGCATTGTGCCAGTAGAAACACTGGTACTATAATTTCCTAATAATTACTAGTAATTACAAAAGCACTTGTTTAACAGAAAAACATGCTAATTCTGCCATGTAATAATTTTCATGAACAGGTTTCGATAACCAGAATTGTAGTCTTGGTTTATGTTACAACTAAAACAAATGAAGATCTATTTCCTAATCATCTAAGTAAAGGTTACTTCAAATCAAATAATAGACATGGCATGAAATCTGCTTGCAATGTTCTTTGGGTTTTGTCATGAAAGAATAAAAGTCATATTTAATACATCCTAGCTTTACATTCCCTGAACAATTGCGGTATTTATTGACCAGATATATTTTTAGCAAACAATATAAAGTTGGTAGCTAAATTTTTATTTTTGTGAGGGCAAGATGAAGGCCGCAGTCACACGGGCACATCAGCACCCGTGCACCGGCGCCGATGCGCCCGTGTGACTGACACCAGCAGACGGACATACCTGCAGACGGCCGTCTCTCTGCGGCGCTGGAGGAAAGAACATGTGACCAGCTTCATTGCCGGTCATGTGTTCTTTCCTCCGGCGCCGCAGAGAGACGGCCGTCTGCAGGTACGTCCGTCTCCTTCCTGCAGTCACACGGGCGCATCGGCGTCGGTGTACGGGTGCCGATGCGCCCGTGTGACTGAGGCCGAAGACAATAAATTCCCAGCCCCTATGTGGGCTGGGAATTAGGCTAAAGGAGACGTTATTACTCAACATTGGAAACACTTCCAGAGAAATTAAGCCCTCACTATTATGCAGCCCCTGATGTCACATTGGTGTTGTTTACCGCATTTTAGTAAAAAAGGAAGGTGACTTTCAAAAACATGGGATTCATAGTGAACACTTCAATGATGATGGGGAATTAAATGTATTTATCCTTGAGAAGAAATGTCTAAAAGGAATCTAATAAATTTGTTGTAGTAAATAAATCATCTGTACAAAAATTACAATGAAAAACTGTTCCATGTAAAATCCTCACAAAGGATATGGGGTCACTGCGTCTGTCTGGAGAAATAAAGGTTCATTCTTTGAATATAAAAAGCCCTTTTTTTGAATTTGTGGAATAGATCACTCATGAGCTGGTTTTATCAGAAACAAATTAACAGCTTCAAGAAAGTCTTAGAGGATCAATGTCATGTAAATGCATAGAATTCCTGTTTGACTGTTGATGTGATGGCCACCTAGGTTTAGGAAAGAAATCTTTTCTCTTGTAGTTAGGATTGGCTCATACAATCATTGACAAAAAATAATGCACCAAGATAAAAGTGTAGAATTCCTGAAAAACTTGGCATGCAGTTCTGTGTGGGCAGATATGTAAAAGATTATAGTTCTAGTATGATTAGAAACTGGGTCTTGCCACCAGAGGCTGTAAGAGTGCTTCTCCCATTGCCCTATAAAAAGGCTCTCAGAGGCTACTTCTGTGTACGATGGACTCCAAGACATTTTACCCAGTTAACAGACTTTGAGAGAGGGAGCATCACTCGAATGAGAGAAGCAGCATGGTCATTTCGATGAATTGCCCATCATCTTAGTCATTCTCACCAAGTTGTTAGGAAGTGTTAGGAGCAGTGGTTACGTGAGGAACACACATGGTCAATAAGTACTGGATGGCCCAGACAGACCACCAGTAAAGATGCTCATTTCCACTATAGCACGAGTAGATCCAAAATATTCATTGTCCACCTTTCAGACACAGGTGGCACTTCACTACAGAATAGTCTCTGCCCAGACTATTTCTAGGTGCTTAGCAAAAGTAAATTTGATGTCATGGCACCCATTACATATCCTGCCATTAAAATCATCGCTTTTGTTTGCTGTGGTGCCATGAGTGAAAAACCTGGACCGCTACAGACTGGAACCATATTGTTTTTAGCAACAACTCCATGTTCTGCTGTGGAATGACACACTGCCAAACTGCTGGTGTGGTGATCTAGAAAACCATCACATACAATATTTGGCTATTCCTAGTAGCTTAGCGACATGTCCTGAAAATCCTGCGGCCATATGTGTTGCCTCTTATAGCAAGGTTTCCAACAGGCATTTTCAGTAGGATAATGCTCACCCACACACAGCAAGGGTCTCCCAGGATTGACTCCACCAAGTTGCTACACTTTCTTGGCCTGCCTAGTCAGTGGATTTATCACTGATTGAGCATTTATGGGACTTGCTGGGTGACAGCTTTGGGAGCCTACTAGTGTGCAGAATCTATAGGCCCAGTTGTAACATCTGTGGCCACATTTGCTGCACAATAACATACAGAGCCTGTATGCCTCTATGCCCAACTGTATCTCATCATGTATCCAGGATAGAGGTAGCCTAATAGGGTACTACAGTCTCTTCTGAACTGTACAGTTTTTCCCAATAAACTTATCCTTTCACTCTAATAGTATAATCACTTACATATATCATCATTACATTCATGCATATAAAGTTTCATTTGATTCCAACAACTCCTTCTTGGTGCCTTTTTTTTTTTACTAATGAGTATACTTTATAGGGTTTATTGCTCTAAAAAGCTCTAAAATTGAACTCTGTTACTTGCTTTCATCCAGGTCTTCTCCCTCCATGGTTGAATATGATGGATATACAGTGTATCGTTTTATTCAACAACTAATTTTTTCAAGGCAGTTAGGCCAGATAACTGAAGTAATGATTCCCATAGTGTTTACATTAAGTTTGAGAAGAAAATAATTTCTTGACTATAATCTCTTTGGTATAGAAAGTCACTTATTCTTGTGTAATTTCGACCTTGCAGGCGTTTTACGGTTCTAGCAAACAAAGCTAGATTGTATATTGAAACGTTAAACAATTTTTCAATGTACTGTACATTGTATTTTCTTTGTCCATCACATGACCAGGAAAAGTTTTAATCCTCTGATGTTATTCTGATTTAAAAAAAAGTTTCTACTGGATGATTGCAGATATTGATATGACGAGACGGCTGCGCATGTCACCTGTTGATGATGCTCGGAGTCTCCTTTTTCAGCACTAGGGGCTGTTGCTGGACTCCACCCTCAGCCAACACTGGAACACACATTGAGGTAAGGAGTGCAAACGCTCCTGCCCCCTTTGACTCCTCCCCCTTTCTTGATTTATCTTTTGGATATTCTATATGTGGTAATGTGAGTATGATAGACTATGCTACAAAAAGGTGCTCATTTCATTACCGAAATGCATTGCAACCATTTAGATATTTGTCTTTGTTTTGCAAATAAAGCTTTCTGTCTTCAATACCTTACTGCCCATGCTGTCTTGATGCAACCTTGGAGGGGGTTTCCATTGTAACTGGATCCCCCTCCCTACAGTAAGTACTTCTTTTAATTTTTACACTTACTTATGTACGTGGCTATTTTTTATATACTACGGTATTTCTCTTGAAAATTATGAGGAATTGATTCAGAAAGAATATTGGTGAGCGGTCAATATGGCAATCACTAGAAATGCTTTCAGTTGTTGCAGTGTTTTTAGCATGGAATTCTTAAAACAAAACTGTTAGCACATAATGAATCTCATAAATCCCCTACATTGCGTAGTTGTGACAGCAGATAACATTACCATCTTGTTAGATATATTTTTGTAGGGGTGTTAAACATCATTAGAATTTTCAAACTTTGTATTAAAATTGCAGTATATTGTTCTAGTTTATTTATTTTCTATGGAAATTGTATATTAAATATTTAAATAAGCTTGTCATATCAAATTCTTTGAAAAGTGAGAATCTGTATTGTTACTGACATTTTTGAAATATACATGCAATTTTGAAACCATCTGCTTTGCATTAACTTTTTCTAGCATCAAAACCATTCAACTCACATAAAACGTTTAAAATTGAAGTTAGTACATATGCTGCGATCAAGCCCATTCAATGTCCAAGATATCAGATTATCTATGTATTATGCATTTTCATATAAGAGTGACTTGTCCCATATTTTAGCCTTACAAATTATAAAGCTTAATCATTCAGCTTTAATCTAAGTGAGCAACATTCGTGAAATGATAGTATAAACTGAAAATCCATAAAATGAGTAATAGCAACAACAGCCTCCTACTCAAAAGCTAATTTAGTAATGCTGGATTTTATTCAAGTTATAGATCATAGATTAAGTCTACTATTAATATTCATTAAATACCACATGCAATAAGTAGAATACAGCAGTCGTATTGAAGTGTCATTTTATTTTCCTATAAAGCTTTTATTCTTTCAAAGAGATCAAGTAGTTCATTTGTACTATAGAATGCTGCCATCCAATAGGTGGCACTGCAGAGGAGTTTTTCCATCTTCCTTATTTGCATATTTCCCAGAGGAGCATGCATGGCCTTATAAGTTTACTCACTCACCTTCTAGGTGCTCTCCTTAGGGAGAGACGATACCTCTTCTGACCTACTGTAGAAATATAATGCAGGGAACCCAAAGGAACATAAAGTAAAAAAAAATTTAAATGGATGTGGGGTAACCATTGTTTTAGCTTGGAGCAATTATTTCACTTCAACTTTTTGGGAGATGATAGGCTTGAAAGGAAGTGGAGAGGTACCCTTTTGGGAAATCTGATAATGCTATTTAATCTGTGTATTAAAGAGTTTATTGCATTGCACAGATAAAATTGTTCTTTACATGTTTGAACATAAGAAGAAGCATTGGTATCATGGTAGGTGGTATCCAGTGGGCATGTGGGAGATGATGGCTCTGTAGTCATGTATAGACATAAGGAATATACTACAATACCAGGACGGAATGGGGCTGCAAGTGACTTCAGAGCGTTGTGTCAAATGTGTGTCATTGCACAAGAGATATTTTGGGGGTCTAGTTTCTGCCTTGAGTGGTGGAGTAATATGATAATAATTGGAGTGTGCTGAGACAATGTGATAAAAAGGTAACAGTGAAATGCGGAAGCAATCTATGGACTGGGCTATGGATGCCTGTCCAGAAAAACATTGTGTAAGAGGTAGCTGCGAGAGAGTGACTAAGGAATCCAACTGTGCAGGATGAAAACAAAGTGGCATCAAGACTTTGATGATCCATTACTTGTTCATGGAGCCAGTATGAAGTAGTCATGGATATTGTGTATCCACCCCATGGAAAGACACCACTACAGCCCAGTTATTGGCTATCTCAGCCTTGGGTTCCTAGTGATGTTAGGGGAGGTGGCGGGGAGTCGGGTGATGTATTTTTTTATACTTACCAGATTCCATTTCAGAGTCTTGTGCACACACAGTACTCTGAAAAAAGTAAAGCCAAAGGGCACAGCCCACATATTTCTGAAGAGCAGAGTGTATAAGAGGGATATTTTCCCTGTAAAAAAAAAAAATACAGTCAGTGAGCAGATGAGGTGCTGAAGAGTGTTAATGCAGGTAGAGCCAAGCTGATGGAGACTGTGGGAGGAGAGGGAGTTTCCTTTCTCCTTAAAGGCCTAGAAAATTCGTAGCCTGTTGGGAATAATGAGGGCCAAGACTGATCAGGACCTTGAATGTGCCGTAGATCCAAGACACAAGAAGTGGTAGTAGAAGATTGACCAGTAGCTAACACGATGCCAAATGTATTGCTTTTTAACAAATGGAGGAGGGCACCAAAAGAAATAGGGGGGTGAATAGTGTGGACAGCAATCTGGGACCAAGTAATAGGAGTGGGGGTCGCGCAGGGGGTGGGGTTAGTACAGTTAGAACTGGCAGAACAGCTAATAGGACTAGAAGTAGAACATAGAATATAAAGAATAACAACCACCGTATAAATTGTATGGCAAGGAATGCAAGAAGTCTGATGCAAGAAAGTGGGTAAACTTGAAACAAAAATGTTTGATGAAAATTACAAAATAGTGGGAATAACGGGAACATGGTTTGATGATAAGTACGATTGGGCGGTGAACTTACAAGGTCACAAACTCTTCAGAAGAGACTATTGGAACCAAAAAGCCAGAAGGATGTGCCTGTATGTTAAATCGTACTTAATGCCAAAGCTACGGGAATACATAGGTGTAGGAGATGAACATGTTGAATCTCTGTAAGTAAAAATACAGGGAGCAAAAAATAACAAAATCCTGATAGGGGTTTTCTATATAGGCCACCAAAAACAACAGAAAAAAATGAAAACTTATTATTAAGACAAATAGAAGAGGTGTCAAACCGCAATGAGATAATTATTAAGGTAAACATTAATTATCCAGATATAATATGGGAAGACAAAACCTGCAAATCCCAAAAGGGCAATCAGTTTTTAAGAATAATTAAAGATAACTAGCTTTCCCAACTTGTCCGGGAGCCAACTAGAGGAAGGGCCACTCTGGACTTAGTATTAACAAACAAACCAGACAGAATCACGGGCGGGGGGGCAGGTCGAGGGACACTTGGGAAATAGTCACCGCAATATAATTAATTTCCAGCTGTCATTCAATAGAAAGGCTTATCAGGGAGTGACACAAAAACTAAACTTTAGTAAAGCAAAATTTGATCAATTCAGAATTACTTTTTGAAACATTAATTGGAACAACGTCCTCAAAAATAACAGTACAGACAACAAATGGGTGAAGTTTAAAAACATCCTAATTACCTCATGTGAGCAGTTCATACCCTTTAAAAATAAAAGAACTACAGTAGAAGGAAACCACTGTGGCTCGACAAGACTGTAAGGGGGGCAATAAGCAAAAAAAGGAAAGCATTTAAATTACTAAAACAAGAAGGCAGCGAGGAAGTGCTAAAACATACAGGGAAAAGAACAAATTATGTAAGGAAAAGATAAAAACTGCCAAGGAGGAGGTAGAGAAACTGATTGCTAAAGAGAGCAAAAAAACCCTAAAATATTCTTCAATTATATAAACAGTAAAAGGATTTTCACTGCGAGCACTGGCCCCCTAATAAATAATGCAGGAGAAACCATAGAAGACGATGGAGGAAGGCAAATCTATTAAATAGTTTTTTCTCAAGTATATTCACGAATGAAAAAGAAATGTCACAAGAGATGCAGGGGAATAAAATAAGCCCCCTGCTAAGTATTGCATGCCTAACACAAGAGGAAGGGCCCCCTTCAGTATTAAGCCCCTTTAAGTTCAATATATTTATCAATGACCTGATAGAAGGACTACAAAATTGATATTTGCAGATGAAACGAAACTATACAAGATAATTAATACAAAGGAGGACAATGTGGGGCTATCCATCCCCCTACCCTTTTCCCCCGTATTCTACCCAATTGGTATCTCCCGTTTCAAATGCGGTTCCAAAACCACACGGTCAGAGAGTTTGCAGACAAGTTGTATAACTATTGAGAGACCGTCGCATAGTTGTCTGAACTGGTTTTGAAACTGATGGTAGTACCTCAGTAAGTTCAGAATGTTGAGAACGTAATGTACTTTAGCTTTGTCTGTATTCGTTAAATTGCTGACAATGTTCATGCTAAGACAAACGTTCCCATCTGCATCAGGAGTAGCAGACAGTTTTATTTGTATGTAACCTTGTTTATTGAAAAACTAATAAAAATTGATTTGAAAAAAAAAAAGAAATAAAAAAGCCAAAATAATAATCATGCAGATAATATGTCTTGCCTGTCTGCATCTTTTGATCCCTGTCTAAGCGTAAAACTATAATTTTCCTTACTTTTTAACAAACCAATCTGTTTTGCTCTTTCTCAGAAAGAAAAAAAAAGATCAGTATTCCTACTGATTGTATTATATAATGTTTTTTTCTATATACCAATGCTTTAACTTTATGGATATATTTGTAGGATTTATAACTTCCTAGAGATGGAGTTGTTACATGTGGAATGGTTAGTTGATTAGTGGGAAAGGTGCAGCTGCAGGTTGTTAATTTCGACAGTCCTTAGAATTAATGACTGGAAACTCGTAAACAAACTGAAGACATCTGCTTAAGTACATCATCAGTTATATTTACAGACTCCACATCACTAGTGGAAAGATATCAATTAATTTGATGATCAAGCATTTCATTTAGGTTACAGAATGAGGCAAGTTTTAATACTGTCCCAAACTAACCACGCAGTTTAATCTAATTTTTATATAAATTATTATTAATTGATTTTACATGCAAACAATACTTGCACAGCGTATAATAGAGCATGTAGAAACTATTTGTCCAACGCTGATATAATAGAATTGTAAGACAATCCTACAGTAAATATAGTACAAATCCAAAAGTAACATATACTTATGTGGCTCTATGAGATGTGCATACTACGTCTGAAATTACACTTAGTGCTTGTTAATCACTTCAGGGTTTAGTTTTTGCATATTCTCATGCTTTTATTTTTCAGAACAAGCTAAAAGTGTTTATCAATGCAAAATGCCACAAACATGAAGGTATATATACATGTATAAGGTATATATATATATATATATATATATATATATATATATGCCTTATACATGTATATCAGAGGTCTTAAAAGAATACACCGAACTATATAGCTGCAATTTATTCACATGTTGTTAGATGAGACCGAAAAAATGTTATTCTTCCATAGTCGCTGCTAGAGGGATATGAGATAAAAATGGCTGGCAACAAGGAGAAAGTTTTGTATTCTTGAATTTCCTGCCTACCAGTCTGTTGTTAGTGCGCAAGGTCATTTTTAAACAAAGTTTGGTGAAGATCCACCAAGTGGGCCCACAATTCATAAGTAGTACTCCAATTTAAGAACATTATCCTCCCATTATATAAGGCACTTGTCAGGCCCCACATGGAATACTGTGCACAGTTCTGGACACCGGTGCTCAGGAAAGACGTTAAAGTGCTGGAGGGGGTTCAAAGTAGGGCAACTAAACTAATACATGGAATGAAGTAACTGGAATACCCAGAGAGGCTATCCAAATTGGGATTATTTTCTCTATAAAAAAGACGTCTAAGGGGCGATCAAATAACTATGTATAAATACATGAGGGGACAATACAAGGATCTCTCCCATGATCTGTTTATACCCAGGACTGCGATGGTAATGAGAGGGCATCTGCTACGTCTAAAGGAAAGCAGGTTTCATCATCAAAACAGAAAGGGGTTCTTTACTGTATGAGCAGTGAGACTGTGGAACTCTCTGCCTGAGGATGTGGTGATGGCAAAATCCATAGAGGAGTTTAAAAGGGGACTTGATGTCTTTCTGGAGCGGAAGGATATTACAGGATATAATTCTTGGGTTAACTGTTAATCTGGGTACACAGCAGGTAGGAAATATTAGGGGTTGATCCAGGGATTAGTCTGATTGCCATTAGGGAGTCGGGAAGGAATTTTTCCCCCAAAAGGGCTAATTGGTTTTTGCTCTTGGGGTTTTTTGCCTTCCTCTGGATCAACAACACTGGAGGATAGGCTGGACGAGATGGATATTGTCTTCATTCGGCCTTACAAACTATGTTACTATGTTACAACTCAAAAATATCACTTTGTGGTCATAGTGAAACCTTCCTACCTCTTAAATGTATGACGTTATATTTAGGCATATAAAAAGATTCTTGTGAATATTTGATAGTTCCTTGATATATTTGAACTTAGCAATTAAGTCAACTTTAAGCCAAAATTTTACTAGACTAAATCTCTCTCATTTTGCTAACCTTAACAGGCACTACATTAGTGTGTTCATTGCCCACCTCTGAATATTTGTAGCTCTGCCGTATCTTTCTGAAACACTAGAAAAACAAAACTGTGCAATATTCTAAATGCAATCTGAGAAACAATTTATATAACACTATGACTATGTTTTCATCAGGTTCATCTAAGCCTTTTTGATGCATTGCATGCTTATTTGCCTTGGCAGCAGCATCTGTCTCAGATTGCTAAAGGTAATTCTACTAATATCCCTTTGTCCTATTTTGTATCCATTTGACCAAGTGTTTATAATGTGTAATGAAATGTATTCTCTTCCCTTACTAGTAAAATACTGTACATACTGAAGAGATCAAAGCATTTACTAATTCCCTAAATGTAATTAAAATCATACTATTTTATTTACTTAGTTCACATCAATAATTTGTATATTACATTTATGTTATATAAAAATATCAAAAGAATACAAAGTATCAATTTATGGTCATAGGCAAAAATCTTGAGTTATTTTTTTAGTTATTCTTTATTACATAAAGAAATACAGTAAGGAGGATCTGGGCTCACCTAGTTGTGAGTAATGTGAATATGTCCTTTGTATTGGGACTTGTTGTACGTACTACTTAATCATTGAGTATTACCTTAATTTTACCTGCACCTGTGCCTGTCTGTCTGGTATCCTCCATGTATTCATGCTGGCACACTTTTGTTTAATTTACAAATATAAGTTCTGCACATTTTTATTAGCAGTTTCCATGTTCTGAATTTTAATAACTTGAGTATTATGATTAGCGATCTCAGATGGCAACTTAGTTAATATTATGCATTTGTCTTTATTACAGAATTAGATTCACAGTAAGACTTGTAATCAATGAGTAATTTATTAATACTGATGGAATATTTCTATTTTAAGTGGCTTTATAATGGATTATAATCTTCTTTGCTATTAAATACGATAAAAATAAGAAATATTAATACTGTACTCTATTCTTTTGATGGATTCCATTACAGAAATTTAGACAAAATTGCAACATTCAGGTTCCAAGAGTAAGTTCTCATTCTCATTTAGCAGCTGTCTTCATGGATGATTGACTTTATTAGTGACTAATACCTAAAAAGCCCTCCCTCACAATCAGAGCATTTCTGAAGATTATGGAAGAGTATTACATCTAATTTCAAAATATGGGATCAATAGTCCTAAACATTACACTTTCCTCCTCATTTAGTTAAAAAATATTATACTTTAAAAGGGTTGACTGATTCCTGGGGCAACCGCTTTTCAATAGCGCTGCCTGCATAAATATAATACAACCCAAGAAAATCCCAGTACACACTTCTTTCTAATTCATTGATTTTATTGCATACTAGCAATATAAAGGATGTATTTCGGTCTGTCCAGCCTTTTTCAACTAATACAAAATAATAACTAATAATAACTAAAATAATAAAGTGACATATAATAACCTACCCGACTGCTGCAGCCAATATAGTTTTTCTCCTGGCATTGACGCTTACATCCTGAGCACCAATATACCAAGATTTCAAGAATGTGATGCTGCAGGCATTCATTGGCTGCAGCAGTCAGGTGATTTCCTGTGACATCATCTGTCAGAAAAATCACTGGGACCACAGAGTGCTGCACTGCTGGATGCCAAAAGCCACGGGTGGTAAGTATATGTCAGTTTGTTATTTTAATGCAAGCAGTGCTATTGAAAAGGGGGTGTCCAGTAACCGGACAAGCCCTTTAAGTCTTAACTAGAGATGAGTGAGCGTACTCGTCCGAGCTTGATGCTCGTTCGAGTATTAGGGTGTTCGAGATGTTCGCTACTCGAGACGTGCACTACGCGGTGCTCGACTCCATTACAAATCCTTCCCTGAGAAATTTGCGCGCTTTTCTGGCCAATAGAAACACAGGGAAGGCATTACAACTTCCTCCTGTGACATTCCAGCCCTATCCCACCCCCCTGCAGTGAGTGGCTGGGGAGATCAGGTGACACCCGAGTATTTAAATCTGCCCCGCCCACGGCTCGCCTCAGACACAAGCTAAGAAAGATCAGGGAAAGTGCTGTTGCTGCTGTAGCTGCTATAGGGAGAGTGTTAGGTGTTATTTTACTCTTCAAGAACCCCAACAGTCCTTCTTAGGGCCACTTCTAACCGTGTGCAGTACTGTTGAGGCTGCTTTTAGCAGTTTTGCACAATTTTTTTTTTCTATATCGGGCGTGCAGACCATAGCGTCCTCAGTCTGCAGTCATTTTACAGAGTATAGGGGCAGTACTGCTGAGGCAGGGACAGTGGTACAGGGAAAGAGATATACTGGCTATATAGGCAGTGGGCTTTTTCAAAAAAATTGGAAAAAAATATATATTTGGGCTGCCTGTGACCGTGTTCAGTTTACTGCGTGTCTGCTGGGGGTAGTAGTCGCTGATTAATACCCAGCCTTGCGCATAATTTTTTCTGGCTGCACTGTGCTTTCAAAAACCACAGTCATCCTCCAACAGGGAAATCCATATACAGGCTATATCACAGGCAGTGGGCTTTTTCCCAAAAATCATAAAAAATACTATATTTGGCCTGCCTGTGACCGTCTTCAGTTTACTGCGTGTGTGCTGGGGGTAGTAGTCGCTGATTAATACCCAGCCTTGCGCATAATTTTTTCTGGCTGCACTGTGCTTTCAATAACCACAGTCATCCTCCAACAGGGAAATCCATATACAGGCTATATCACAGGCAGTGGGCTTTTTCCCAAAAATTGTAAAAAAAATACTATATTTGGCCTGCCTGTGACCGTCTTCAGTTTACTGCGTGTGTGCTGGGGGTAGTACTCGCTCATTAATACCCAGTCTTGCGCATAATTGTTTCCTGGCTCTGCTGTGTCCGTTACATGATCGCCGTCATCCCGCCAGAGGGAAAGAGTATACATATATACGCTGCATACGGTGTCTGTCTGGTTTTTCACCTCACCATTTTAAAAAATTGAAGCAAAATACTTAAGGCCTACCACTGGCCTTTGGCCACTTGACTGGTTCTGCCCTGTGAATTCCAGCAGCTCAGTCATACGCACCTAGGTCTGACTACAGGCTTGCGCATAATTGTTTCCTGGCTCTGCTGTGTCCGTTACATGATCGCCGTCATCCTGCCAGAGGGAAAGAGTATACATATATACGCTGCATACGCTGTCTGTCTGGTTTTTCAACTCACCATTTTAAAAAATTGAAGCAAAATACTTAAGGCCTACCACTGGCCTTTGGCCACTTGACTGGTTCTGCCCTGTGAATTCCAGCAGCTCAGTCATACGCACCTAGGTCTGACTACAGGCTTGCGCATAATTGTTTCCTGGCTCTGCTGTGTCCGTTACATGATCGCCGTCATCCTGCCAGAGGGAAAGAGTATACATATATACGCTGCATATGCTGTCTGTCTGGTTTTTCAACTCACCATTTTAAAAAATTGAAGCAAAATACTTAAGGCCTACCACTGGCCTTTGGCCACTTGACTGGTTCTGCCCTGTGAATTCCAGCAGCTCAGTCATACGCACCTAGGTCTGACTACAGGCTTGCGCATAATTGATTCCTGGCTCTGCTGTGCGTTCCGTAAGTGACGTCAGCCTCCAACCACAGGCCAATAAGCGGCACATTTAATTACAGCGTTCTGTTTCTGCTCTACTCGTAATACACCATGCTGAGGGGTAGGGGTAGGCCTAGAGGACATGGACGCGGACGAGGACGGGTGTGGGCACAGGCCGAGCTCCTGGTCCAGGTGTATCGCAGCCGACCGCTGCGGGATTAGGAGAGAGGCAAGTTTCTGGGGTCCCCAGATTCATCTCACAATTAATGGGTCCACGCGGTAGACCTTTATTAGAAACTGAGCAGTCTGAGCAGGTCCTGTCATGGATGGCAGAAAGTGCATCCAGCAATCTATTGACCACCCAGTCTTCTACGCCGTCCACAGCTGCAACTCTGAATCCTCTGGCTGCTGCTCCTCCTTCCTCCCAGCCTCCTCACTCCATGAAAATGACACATTCTGAGGAGCAGACAGACTCCCAGGAACTGTTCTCGGGCCCCTACCCAGAATGGGCAGCAAGGGTTCCGAATCCTCTCCCACTGGAGGAGTTTGTCGTGACCGATGCCCAACCTTTTGAAAGTTCCCGGGGTCCGGGGGATGAGGCTGGGGACTTCCGGCAACTATCTCAAGACCTTTCAGTGGGTGAGGAGGACGATGACGATGAGACACAGTTGTCTATCACTTAGGTAGTAGTAAGGGCAGTAAGTCCGAGGGAGGAGCGCACAGAGGATTCGGAGGAAGAGCAGCAGGACGACGAGGTGACTGACCCCACCTGGTTTGCTACACCTACTGAGGACAGGTCTTCAGAGGGGGAGGCAAGGGCAGCACCAGGGCAGGTTGCAAGAGGCAGTGCGGTGTCCAGGGGTAGAGGCAGGGCCAGACCGAATAATCCACCAACTGTTTCCCAAAGCGCCCCCTCACGCCATGCCACCCTGCAGAGGCTGAGGTGCTCAAAGGTGTGGCAGTTTTTCACTGAGAGTGCAGACGACCGACGAACTGTGGTGTGCAAGGTTTGTCGCGCCAAGATCAGCCGGGGAGCCACCAACACCAGCCTCACCACCACCAGCATGCGCAGGCATATGATGGCCAAGCACCCCACAAGGTGGGACGAAGGCTGTTCACCGCCTCCGGTTTGCACCACTGCCTCTCCCCCTGTGCCCCAACCTGCCACTGAGATCCAACCCCCCTCTCAGGACACAGGCAGGACCGCCTCCCGGCCTGCACCCACACCCTCACCTCCGCTGTCCTCGACCCCATCCAGCAATGTCTCTCAGCGCAGTGTCCAGCCGTCGCTAGCGCAACTGTTTGAGCGCAAGCGCAAGTACGCCGCCACTGACCCGCACGCTCAAGCGTTAAACGTGCACATAGCCAAATTGATCAGCCTGGAGATGCTGCCATATAGGCTTGTGGAAACGGAGGCTTTCAAAAACATGATGGCGGCGGCCCCACGCTACTCGGTTCCCAGTCGCCACTACTTTTCCCGATGTGCCGTCCCAGCCCTGCATGACCACGTCTCCTGCAACATTGTACGCGCCCTCACCAACGCGGTTACTGCCAAGGTCCACTTAACAACGGACACGTGGACAAGCACAGGCGGGCAGGGCCACTATATCTCCCTGACGGCACATTGGGTGAATTTAGTGGAGGCTGGGACAGAGTCAGAGCCTGGGACCGCTCACGTCCTACCCACCCACAGAATTGCGGGCCCCAGCTCGGTGCTGGTATCTGCGGCGGTGTATGCTTCCTCCACTAAACCACCCTCCTCCTCCTCCAACGCAACCTCTGTCTCGCAATCAAGATGTGTCAGCAGCAGCACGTCGCCAGCAGTCGGTGTCGCGCGGCGTGGCAGCACAGCGGTGGGCAAGTGTCAGCAGGCCGTGCTGAAACTACTCAGCTTAGGAGAAAAGAGGCCCACGGCCCACGAACTGCTGCAGGGTCTGACAGAGCAGACCGACCGCTGGCTTTCGCCGCTGAGCCTCCAACCGGGCATGGTCGTGACAACGGCCGTAACCTGGTGGCGGCTCTGCAGCTCGGCAGCCTCGCGCACATGCCATGCCTGGCCCACGTCTTTAATTTGGTGGTTCAGCGCTTTCTGAAAAGCTACCCACGCTTGTCAGACCTGCTCGGAAAGGTGCGCCGGCTCAGCGCATATTTCCGCAAGTCCAACACGGACGCTTCCACCATGCGGACCCTGCAAGATCGGTTTAATCTGCCAGAGCACAGACTGCTGTGTGACGTGCCCACACGGTGGAACTCTACGCTCCACATGTTGGCCAGGCTCTATGAGCAGCATAGAGCTATAGTGGAATACCAACTCCAACATGGGCAACGTAGTGGGAGTCAGCCTGCTCAATTCTTTACAGAAGAGTGGGCCTGGTTGGCAGACATCTGCCAGGTCCTTGGAAACTTTGAGGAGTCTACCCAGATGGTGAGCGGCGATGCTGCAATCATTAGCGTCACCATTCCTCTGCTATGCCTCTTGAGAAGTTCCCTGCAAAGCATAAAGGCAGACGCTTTGCGCTCGGAAACGGAGGCGGGGGAAGACAGTATGTCCCTGGATAGTTAGAGCACCCCCATGTCTATATCTCAGCGCGTTTTGGAGGAGGAGGAGGAGGGGGAGGAGCATGAGGAGGAGGGGGAAGAGACAGCTTGGTCCACTGCTGAGGGTACCCATGCTGCTTGCCTGTCATCCTTTCAGCGTGTATGGCCTGAGGAGGAGGAGGAGGATCCTGAATGTGATCTTCCTAGTGAGGACAGCCATGTGTTGCGTACAGGTACCCTGGCACACATGGCTGACTTCATGTTAGGATGCCTTTCTCGTGACCCTCGTGTTACACGCATTCTGGCCACTACGGATTACTGGGTGTACACACTGCTCGACCCACGGTATAAGGAGAACTTTTGCACTCTCATACCCGAAGAGGAAAGGGGTTCGAGAGTGATGCTATACCACAGGACCCTGGTGGACAAATTGATGGTAAAATTCCCATCCGACAGCGCTAGTGGCAGAAGGCGCAGTTCCGAGGGCCAGGTAGCAGGGAAGGCGTGTTGATCAGGCAGCATGTACAGCGCAGGCAGGGGAACACTCTCCAAGGCCTTTGACAGCTTTATGGCTCCCCAGCAAGACTGTGTCACCGCTCCCCAGTCAAGGCTGAGTCGGTGGGAGCACTGTAAAAGGATGGTGAGGGAGTACGTAGCCGATCGCACGACCGTCCTCCGTGACCCCTCTGCTCCATACAACTACTGGGTGTCGAAGCTGGACACGTGGCCTCAACTCGCGCTGTATGCCCTGGAAGTGCTTGCTTGCCCTGCGTCTAGCGTCTTGTCAGAGAGGGTGTTTAGTGCAGCTGGGGGAATCATCACGGATAAGCGTACCCGCCTGTCAACTGACAGTGCCGACAGGCTTACAATCATAAAGATGAACAAAGCCTGGATTTCCCCAGACTTCTCCTCTCCACCAGCGGACAGCAGCGGTACCTAAACAATACGTAGGCTGCACCCGCGGATGGAAGCATCGTTCTCTATCACCATAGCTTCATCAATCTGTGTATTATATTCATCCTCCTCCTCCTGCTCCTCCTCCTGAAACCTCACGTAATCACGCCGAACGGGCAATTTTTCTTAGGCCCACAAGGCTCAGTCATATTACTTTTGTAAACAATGTTTATACGTTTCAATTCTCATTAAAGCGTTGAAACTTGCAACTGAACCAATTTTTATTTTAACTGGGCTGCCTCCAGGCATAGTTACAAATTAAGCCACAGTAACCAAAGCGATTAATGGGTTTCACCTGCCCTCTTGGTTGGGCATGGGCAATTTTTCTGAGGTACATTAGTACTGTTGGTACACCAATTTCTTTGGGCCCTCGCCTACAGTGTAATCCTAGTAATTTTTATGGGCTTCGCCTGCACTCATGGTACAGTAAGGTGTGTGGGGTTGGCCTACACTTTTGCTACATAAATGTAACTGGGGCCTTGTCTATACTGCAACTACTGAAATGTGAAAGAGACTGTTATCTCCCTAAACTGCTGCAACAGGAATGTTACTGTGGCCTGTCTTGACTGCTACTACTACTGAAATGGAACTAATACTGTGCTCCCCCTATACTGCTGCTTCGGAATTGTTACTGGGGCATGTCTTGACTGCTACTATTGCTGAAATGGAACTAATACTGTGCTCCCCCTATACTGCTGCTAGTGATATGTTACTGGGGCCTGTCTAGACTGCTACTACTACTGAAATGGAACTAATACTGTGCTCCCCCTATACTGCTGCTAGTGATATGTTACTGGGGCCTGTCTAGACTGCAACTACTACTGAAATGGAACTAATACTGTGCTCCCCCTATACAGCTGCTAGTGATATGTTACTGGGGCAGTCCAGACTGCTACTACTACTGAAATGGAACTAATACTGTGCTCCCCCTATACTGCTGCTTTGGAATTGTTTCTGTGGCCTGTCCAGACTGCTACTACTACTGAAATGGAACTAATACTGTGCTCCCCCTATACTGCTGCTAGTGATATGTTACTGGGGCCTGTCTAGACTGCTACTACTACTGAAATGGAACTAATACTGTGCTCCCCCTATACTGCTGCTAGTGATATGTTACTGGGGCCTGTCCAGACTGCAACTACTACTGAAATGGAACTAATACTGTGCTCCCCCTATACTGCTGCTTTGGAATTGTTACTGGGGCCTGTCTTGACTGCTACTATTACTGAAATGGGCGGTTGGGCAGCATGTTACCCAGGAGAAGTGGCAGCGGAGTGTCATGCAGGCAGTGATTGTGCTTTGTTGGAGGTACTGTGGTGCTTACCTAAGGTATGCCTTGCTAATGAGGGTTTTTCAGAAGTAAAAATTGTTGGGGGGGGCCCACTCTTGCCGCTATTGTGGCTTAATAGTGGGACCTGGGAACTTGAGATGCAGCCCAAAATGTAGCCCCTCGCCTGCCTTATCCGTTTCTGTGTCGTTCCCATCACTTTCTTGAATTGCCCAGATTTTCACAAATGAAATATACAAAAATGCTCGGGTCGCCCATTGACTTCAATGGGGTTCGTTACTCGAAACGAACCCTCAAGCATCGCGGGAAGTTCGACACGAGTAACGAGCACCCGAGCATTTTGGTGCTCGCTCATCTCTAGTCTTAACCATTATATCTCCCCCCTCTCCCTCATTGAAAAAAGTTATAATTTCTCTGGTCGCAAAACTTCATTAAAGGCCTACTCCAGCAAAAACACCAATTTCACATTCCTACACCACTCACCTAATTACCTTTCACACTCTGGATGTCTCCTACGTATATTGTACTCACTTCCATTCAGTGCTGTATCCTGTTTATTACTTATCAAGCACCATCCTGATGATTAGATTTCTCCTTGCTTTCTTTTCCTCTGTGCTGTCCTACCAATTTCATGTTCCATCAGTACAGCATCACATGACTAACTGGAGCCAGTACCATCTCTGCCCGCAGGGAAGATATTGTAATTAGCAACTTCTATATTAACCTAAATAAGCTAAGGACCATGAGCAAACAGTCATGGAGCAATAGAGCACGAATTACTCTCTCCTTCATTATCACTGTGTGACAGGAACCTCTAATCATTAGCAGTGACTGGAAGTTTCAGCCACCAAATATAGCATTTCACAATTATGCAACAGTAACGAAATGGTTTGAAAAAGAAATTTGCAGACCGTAAGAACTAACTGGTTGTCAGTAGTGCACACTAGAGGCATTTAATAAAGTATGTTGCCTTTATTATTTATTATTTGCCCATTAAGGGCCCCTGTCCACAGGCAATTGTGCATTGTGTTACTCGTGGTGATAATCCGGCCGTGAGTAACGCACTGCACGCTTTCCATAGCTATGGAAAGCACAGCCCCCTATCCACAAGCTGAAAATCATAGCGATTCTAGACTTGCGGGACTCAAATTGCGGCATGCTGTGATTTGCCACGATTCTCCGCAGTGAGCCTATCTGTCAGATAGGCTCTCCGCAGAGAACGGACAGTTCTCTGCCTGCTACCGGGCAGCGTAATATTGCTAGCAATATTCCGCTTCGCCCGTGGACAGGGGGCCTAAAGCAACACTAAGTTACTTATGAATAAGAATTCAAGGAGCATTTATGACACTTATTTCTACTCATGCACTCCATTATTCGTGACAATTTCTGTCTTGAGTATTGATCATTAATTTGTCTATTTGTACAAACTAAGTTAGTGATTTCAAACTTGTATTTGATAGGTGATCTGGTCTATAAATATACACTAATGTCTTAGGTGTTTATACAGTTCTTCCAACTGAATTATACAATGTCTATTGCTTTAAAAAGTGCTTTATAAACCCTCTACTGCATTTTTGCATTAATGCATCAGCAATGAAAGCTTTTCACTTAGCTGAATGATGAAATGGAAGTCTGATTTGAAGACATGATTACAATGGCTAGGTAAAGTATGAAAGGCACTTGCCAGCAAATGTATTCGCATTGTGTGATCTTTCACTGCTTAGTCCGTTCTCAACATACTAAAATATAGAACTGTGTTTTTTTTAAATTTTCTAATTTGTCACATTTAAATGTTTCACATTATTCTACTAATTTTAATCTATCTATATATACCCCGTTTCCCAGAAAATAAGACAGTGTCTTATATAATTTTTTTATACATCTATAGCTGCCTGGACACTATTTATATTGTCTTTTTTATTAACTGTAACTAGAGCTCAATTTTGGAGTAGGGCTTATACTTCAAGCATCCTCAGTAATCCTGAAAAAGCATTCTGCATCCTCAAAAATCCAGAAAAATCATGCTAGGTCTTATTTTCGGGGTAGGTCTTATTTTCGGGGAAACGGGGTATATAAAGGCGATAGCCCTCACTGACTGACTGACTGATTTACTCACTCACTCACTGACTCAGGGCTCAGTCACACGGGCGCATCCGGGCGCCGATGCGCCCGTGTTACTGCACAAAGAAGACGGCCGCACTGCAGGTGTGGACGACTCTCCACACCGCCGGAAGAAAGAAACCATGACCAGCAATGGAGCCGGCCATGTGTTCTTTCTTCCGGCGGTGCAGAGAGTCTAAACCTTTGTTTAGATCCTAAATAGGAAAGGTAAAGGTGTCGCAACTTGATTATACAATTATAAGTGCAAAAGTAAATGACCCCCTATGTTATGTAACTAATACAACACATCTGTACTGCACAAACGTGAAATTTGGTGTGATCATTGTTTATATCCTAAACAGGAAAAGTAAAGAAGTCACAACTTCCATATTCAATTCCAAGTGCAAAAGTAAGTGACCCCCTATGCAATGTAACTAATAACACACATCTGCACTGCACAAACGTGAAATTTGGCAGGACCATTGTTTAGGTCTTAAATAGGTAAATGAAAGGGGTCCAAACTTAATTATTCAATTTTAGATGCAAAAGTAAGTGACCCCCTATGTAATGTACCTAATCTAATTCACTAACTTCCCAATGTCATACAAACTTCAAATTTAGCAAGACCACTGTTTAGGTCGTAAACAGGAAAACTAAAGGTTGCAACTTGATTATACAATTCTAAGGGCAAAAGTAAGTGACCCCCCCCCCCCTATGTAATGTAACTAATAACACACATCTGTACAACACAAACATGAAATTTGACAGGGCCATTCCTTAGCTCCTAAATAGGGAAAGTAAAGGGGTCACAACTTGATTATTCTAAGTGACCCCCTATGTAATGTAACTAATAACATACATTTGTACTGCATATTCGTGAAATTTAGCACAACCATTCTTTATGTCCTAAATAGGAAAGGTAAAGGGGTCATAACATCAATATTCAAGTGTGAAAAACTGAAAATCCGTGACACATGAGATAGTTCTTTTCTCAGAAACTATAAAGCCTAGGGAAATATTTGTATACTGAGGAGAATCTACATTAACTCTATGGGTATATGCTGAGGAGAATCTACCTCACCTCTTTGTGTATATACTGAGGACAATCTAATTGACCTCTATGTGTATATACTGAGAAGATTCTACCTTGCCTTTATGTGTATATGCTGAGGAAAATATAACTGACCTTTGTGTATATACAGAGCAGAATATAACTGACCTCTGTGTGTATATACTAAGAATATAACTGACCTCTGTGTATATACAGAGCAGAATATAGCTGACCTCTGTGTGTATATACTAAGAATATAACTGAATATACACCTCTTTATGTATATACTGAGGACAATCTAATTGACCTCTATGTGTATATACTGAGGAGATTCTACCTTGCCTTTATGTGTATATGCTGAGGAGAATATAACTGACCTCTGTGTATATACAGAGCAGAATATAACTGACCTCTGTGTGTATATACTGAGGAGAATATAACTGACCTCAATTTGTATATACTGAGGAGAATATCACTGACCTCTGTTTGTATATACTGACCATGATGTGAATTAACCAACTATGTTTTTCTCCTAATATACCTTTATTATAAACCAACAAAATGGGAGAATCCTCTAAAAACTTCAAAGAATGATGGAAATAGAGTCAGTAAGACCTAAAGAGCTCCAGGAGAGTGATAAACCTTCCAAAATCTGTCTTTTGAAAATTCGTAATCTAATAAATTAAGAAGTACCTTATGTGAAGATAAAAATGCTATGTTAATTCCTTCCTCTCCTGAACAAGAAAACAATGCTGCAGCTTTAAAAGACTATATTACAGCTTTGCCTACCAAAGCTTCACATCCTTAGAAGGAAGACTCAAGAACAGGTCCTTTTCGTATCCTTCCTTAAGGTTTGTTAGGAGGTCTTCAGAGTGTAAAATGCCAAAAAAATTGGAGGGAGACAGAATTGTGTTGTCTGTATTTGCCCTCTCTTGAGGCTCTGCACATATCCTGGACAATGCATCTACCTTGCCATTTCGGGAACGGGGCGGTAGGACACAATGAAATTAAACCTGGAGAAGAACAAGGCCCATCATGCTTGTCTCGCAGAAAACCTCTTGGCAGCGCGAAGGAGCTCTAAATTTTTATCGTCAGCAAGAACTGTCACTGGATGATGAGCTTTTTCCGAGAGGTGTCTCCACTCGGTGAAAGACACTTTGATGGCCAGAAGCTCCTTGTTCCCAACACCATAGTTTTTTTTCTGTGGGTGATAATGTGAAGGATAGAAAAGTGCAAGGGTGTAGTTGGAGCTTGTCTCTCATTCGCTGTGACAGAATGGCTCCCACTGCAGAGTCGGAGGCATCCACGCCCACGACAAAAGGCAACTCTGGGTTTGGGTGGATCAGTATTGGTGCTGAAGTCAATAGAGTCTTTAGTTTCTCAAAAGTGTTTGTGCCTCTGGGGACCAGGAAAACGTGTGCACTTACTTTGTGAGGGAGGTGATGGGAGAGATGACTTTTGAGAAGTCCCTGATAAATTTTCTGCAGAAATTTGCAAAACCTATCAGACGCTGTACTTCCTTCAAATTTTTGGGAATGTGCCAATCCACAACGGCTTTAATCTTGCTGGGATCCATATTTAAGCCCTCTGGGAAGATAATGTATCGCAGGAATTGTATTTGGGTTTGTTCGACCTCACATTTCTCTAACTTGATATAGAGATTATTCCTTTGGAGTCGCTCCAGGACCACCTGAATGTGCTTGCGATGTTCCTCCAAGTTATTAGAGAAAATAAGGATGTCATTGAGATATGCCACTATGAATTGGCCCAACAGGTCTTAAAATACATCATTGATAAAGTACTGGAAGGTAGCAGGGGCATTGCAGCGACCAAATGGCATCACTAGAGATTCAAAGTATCCATATCTTGTTCAAAAAGCTGTCTTCCATTAATCTCCAGGGCAGATCCATGCCAGAATTGATGCTCCTCTGAGGTCTTGTTACCATGCAGCGCGGCACGGGGTCCCGCGGTCGGTGCGCGTCGCTCTGGCGGCAGCTCCGGCGGCCTGGAGCCTTGTGTCGGGGTTATCCCAGCGGCTTGGGGCAGCCGGTGGGCGGCGGCGTGGGCGTGTCCGCCCGTAGGGTGCTGCCCGCACTCCTCCGTTCTTCTTATACAGCAGTGGGTGGAGTGGCCTCCTCCCACTCTCCGCCCCTGGGCGGAGCCTTGTGGTTAAAAGACTGGCAGTGAGTTGAGCTCACTGCCAGTTATTGGTTCTGCTTTCATCTAGTCAGTCTGTCTGCAGTTTACCTCAGCCAGTCCCTAGTTGTCTGTCAGCTCCTTCTTGCTATCCTTTGCTCAGTCTATTTCTGTTGGTTCTGTTAGCCTCTAGTCAGGTCTGTCTCAGTCAGCACTAGTTGCTATTCAGTGTCCTGTCAGTTTGCCTGTGAGCTCCATCTCCAGCCCTGCTTGTACTTGTAAGTTCTGTTGGTTTGTTCCACCTGCCTCTTCTGTCGGCACTCTGTCCCCCCCGTCCCCCCCCCCCCCCCGTTAGTGAGTTTCCATCTAGGTAGTCGCCAGGTCCCTAGCCAGAGCAGGGACCGCCGCCCAGTTGTCCGCCTGGGGTTAGCCAGGGCCGAGGCAAGTAAGCAGGGACAGTGGGGTGCGGGAAGATCAGGGCACCCCACCTGGCGCTCGGGGGGGCAGAGTGCCGTAACATAATAACTGGCCCTTAAAATACTGTTTTTCTTTTCATGGCGGCGATATCAGCGCCCTGGCAAACCAGCTGCAAGACCTGGTGCCGGTGATCCGGGACTTGTCAGCTCGCATGGTGGCCCAGGAGCAGTGGGCATTGTCGCAGGGGCAGAACGCCTTTACCAGTCCCGAACCCAAGTGCCCTCTTCCCGAGGTGTTCTCCGGGGAAAGGAACAAGTTTTTCGTTTTTCAACAGGCGTGTCGCCTGTTTTTTCGGATGCGTCCCTGTTCTTCTGGCTCGGAAGCCCAGAGGGTCGGGCTTATAATGTCCCTGCTGCGGGGCTCTGCCCAGACCTGGGCCTTTTCCATTCCCGAGGGTTCCCCCTCCCTGCAGTCGGTGGACTCCTTTTTTCAGGAACTCGGGGGTATCTTCGATGAACCGGACCGAGTGGGGTTGGCGGTTTTGCGGTTTCTGGCGCTGCATCAGGGGTCGCTTTGTGTGGAGGATTATTGCTCCAATTTCAGACGCTATGCGGGTGATACTGCATGGAACGATAGTGCCCTGAAAGATGTTTTTCTGCAAGGTCTCTCGGACGCGGTCAAAGAACTGTTGATCTCCCATCCCATTCCCGGGTCATTAAATGAGGCTATGGAGCTAGCGGTGAAGGCGGATAAGAGGCTCAGGGCTGGGAAGCAAGATAGACCGACCGGTAGAGTCAGGGAGGTCGTTTGTCCTGTTCCCTCCTCTTCCGTACCAGTCTCTGTTCCCGAACCTATGGAACTGGACCCGCTGGACCCCAAGGAGCGACGCCGGATTCGGTTAATGCATCATCTCTGTCTCTACTGCGGGAAAGCTGGACATCGGGTGATAACCTGCCCCCTGAGGCCTCAGCGTCCACAGTCTGAGTCGGCAGAAAGACTCCAAGTCCTAGGCGATTGCAGGGAGGATCGCCTAGGACCACAGGTACGTCCTAGACTTCTGGTATCCTGCCAGGTTAGACTCTGGAACTTCTTCCTCCCAGGGCAGGCGTTTATTGATTCCGGAGCAGCCGCTAACCTGATAAGCATGCGTCTCGTTGAGCCCCTGAGGGCTGAATTTGTGGCGCTGAAGATGCCAATTCGTTTTGCTAGCATTGATGCTACCCCTCTTGCTTCGGGCTTGGTACGATTGAGGACCCCAGTGTTACAACTCACGGTGGGGGGTTGCCACTCGGAAACTCTATCATTCCTGGTGATGGAGAAAATGTCGGTAGACATGGTACTAGGAATGTCGTGGCTGGCGTTTCACAACCCCCAATTCGATTGGACCACTGGGGAGCTAACCCAGTGGGGACCGTCCTGCCATAGCCATCGTGTTCCCCTTCCTCTCTGCTCAATTGATACCACACTCAGGCCCCGAGATCTCACTTCCCTTCACACCCCGTTCGCCTGTCTTGCTGCTGATGCCGCCACCAATGCACTGCAGGGGGGATGGAAGAAAGTGGTGGGGTCTCGTATGCAGTTGCGTAGTGGGGAGAGTCTGTCGGTATCTGAGCCGTATAGGGTGGGACAGAAGGGGTACCGGTCCTCTGGAAACCGCAAAAGGAGGGGTCGCAGGGGGTTCCATAAGTCTTTGTCGAAACCTGTTGTTCCTTCGGAAGACGACCTGAAAGTCGATGATATGTCAACGGTTGGTCCTGAAAAAGAAGTAGAAAGGAGAGCCCCTGAAGGAAACGGGGCAGCCACAGGCTACCGAAGACATGGACCTGAGGATCAGTCCGGGGTGACCGCAAGGGAGGGTCACACTCTCGGGTTGGTACAGCGTTTTCACGGCCGCTTTCTGGATAAGCCTGGTTGAGTTTCCGGGGGCCCGGAGGTCCCCCGTCAGAGGGGGGGTAATGTTACCATGCAGTGCGGCACAGGGTCCCGCGGTCGGCGCGCGTCGCTCCGGCGGCGGCTCGGGCGGCCTGGAGCCTTGTGCCGGGGTTATCCCAGCGGCTTGGGGCGGCCGGTGGGCGGCGGCGTGGGCGTGTCTGCCCGTAGGGTGCCGCCCGCACTCCTCCGTTCTTCTTATACAGCAGTGGATGGAGTGGCCTCCTCCCACTCTCCGCCCCTGGGCGGAGCCTTATGGTTAAAAGACTGGCAGTGAGTTGAGCTCACTGCCAGTTATTGGTTCTGCTTTCATCTAGTCAGTCTGTCTGCAGTTTACCTCAGCCAGTCCCTAGTTGTCTGTCAGCTCCTTCTTGCTATCCTTTCCTCACTCTCTTTCTGTTGGTTCTGTTAGCCTCTATTCAGGTCTGTCTCAGTCAGCACTAGTTGCTATTCAGTGTCCTGTCAGTTTGCCTGTGAGCTCCATCTCCAGCCCTGCTTGTACTTGTAAGTTCTGTTGGTTTGTTCCACCTGCCTCTTCTGTCGGCACTCTGTCCCCCGTTAGTGAGTTTCCACCTAGGTAGTCGCCAGGTCCCTAGCCAGAGCAGGGACCGCCGCCCAGTTGTCCGCCTGGGGTTAGCCAGGGCCGAGGCAAGTAGGCAGGGACAGTGGGGTGCGGGAAGATCAGGGCACCCCACCTGGCGCTCGGGGGGGCAGAGTGCCGTAACAGGTCTAGTTTAGTAAAGACCTTGGCTGCCCAAAGCCTCTCCAGCAGTTCTGGAATTAATGGGAGAGGATAGTAATTCTTAACAGTAATCTTGTTTAGCTGCTGGTAATCAATGCACAGCTGTAGAGTAGAGTCCTTCTTTTTAACAAAGAAAAAGGGTGCTCTTGCTGGGAAAGAAGATGGTCAGATGAAGCGCTTCTTTAAATTCTCATCCAAATTTTCACGAAGGGACCCTAACCCTGATTCTGCGAGGTTGTGGATATGCCCAAATGGAATAGAAGTTCTGGGGAGAAGCTCAACAGGATAACCATATGGCCGATGAGGTGGCAGCTGGTCAACTTTTTTCTTGCTGCAGACATCCTTGAACATCTAACAATAAACCGGTAACTTCCCAAAGTCCTGTTGATCATCCGCAGGATCTTGCACTGGTTCAGGAGTAGATAGTACTACCTGGTAATTCTCTTTATATAATTCTAAAGGGAAAGCAGTAGTCCTTGATTCCCAGTTGATAGTGGGATTGTGGGCAGAGAACCAGGGGATTCTGAGAATCACCAGAAATTTAGAGGACGAGATGAATTGGAAGCTGACCATTTCTTGATGGTCCAGTTTCATGCGGAGCTCCAATTCGATTGTCTCCTGTGTGACTGGTCCCGAAGACAATGGTGACCCATCCATTGTTTCCATTTCAGTTGGTATGAGTTTAGGTCTGGTGGCAATGTCTTTGTCTAGAGCAAATTTTAAATCCATACAGTTTCCTCCTGCTCCCGAATCCAGCATCGCTAAACATTGCGTCATCTGATCACCCGTGAAAATCTCTATTGGGAGAACAAAATGGTGGATCTGATGAAGGGTCTTCACATATTCTTGAATTACAGGTGCAAAGGTGTGTTTGGTGACATCCCCTCCACTGTTTCTTTTACTAAACTTTAAAAAAATCAAAAACCTGTTTTCCGATTTTTATCTAGTAGACCCATGCAGAATTTCTAATTCCTCTACTAAAGATTTTTCATTTTATTATGCTGTACATAACTATATTTATATTTCCAATTCTCTAAATGACACAGCAATTAACACATCATATGACTATTTTTTATTCAGACCACGCCCTTCCAATTAGTTTTTAAACAAAAACCTACTAAAAAAAGAAATTTGAATTTATACACAGGGATTTACAGAATTACTACAAAGAAAATGTGGTAGAATCCTTAAATCTTTAGATATTATGGGAATCACACAAGACAGTGATTAGAGGTCTGTTAATTGAATTAGGTTCTAGGGTGAAAAAAAAAAGAAAAAGCGACAAAAAGTCTTTGCTTGAACAGATAAAGATACTTGAAGCTCATGATAAAAAATCAGGTTTTCTAATACTGAAGAAAATTATACGTAAATATCACATTGTTTATACAGAATAACAACAATCAATAGTAATGTTTTGTCAGAGAAACTTAAATGGAATGCATATACAAATACTGTTAAAATGTACGTTCAATTTCATTAATCTATGTTATTACAACTCTTCGATTATCACTGTACGTTATTGTACATCTCTGACTAAATTTTCAATAAAAACCTAATATTGTAATAAAAAGCAGGTTTTCTACACCTGGAAAGGGATCTTTTTGATTTGCATATTAAGTTGAAAGAATTTCTTTTTTTATGTGAGATTTAAGCATTATACCTTCTCAGACAAATGTGAGAAAAGACTAACCGCTTTAATTAAGAATTTTTTTTTAGAAGTTTCATTTGCAAGATTAAAAATAAGGACGACAAACAACATCATAAAACAGTGCACATAGCAGGAATTTTTCGTCCATACTAAGCAAATTTATATAATATCACAAGTTCCCCAGATGAAACTATGAAAAAGTACTTTTATCTGTGGAACTTTTGATATCGCATAGTCCAAAGGATCCAAAAAATCCAACACTTTATTAACCTTCCTCAGATACCTGATATTCAAAAACACTATCAAATGAACTGATCATAACTCAAGAAGTTGAACAAAGTATTAATTTAAGTTCTAAAGATAAAGGTCCCAGGCCAGGTGGCTTTAGAGCTATTCTAAAACTTTTAAAGAAATTCTTGTTCCAAGTCAATTCTTTAACTATATAAAAAAACAACCCTTTGCTGAAAGCAGCCCTAACAGCTCATATAACTCTCATCTCTAATGAAGAGAAAAATACTTCCCTTTGTGGCAGCTACAGACACTTCTCGGTGATTAACAATGATTTTAAAGTTTACGCCAAGATTTTAGCCACTAGAATCAAAACTATACTTCCCAACTTAATTAAAACAAAACAAGTTGGCTATATGCCAACTGGAGAAGCTAAAGACAATATATTTAGAGTTTTGAATCTGATTCACTATGCTAAACATAATAAAATCTCTTCAACTCTCCTTGCTGTAGATGCAAAGAAAGCTTTTCGATACAGTAGACTGGATATTCCTAAAAAAAACCTTATTGAAATTCGGTCTACCTGACCTTTTTGGACAAGAATATGGCACTACACACAAATCTTTCTGCAAAAATTAGGATCAATAACGAATTCTCAGCCCATTTTTATATAACAAATGATTGTATAACAAAAAGATTATCCTCTCCCCTCTGCTTTTTGTTTTAACTATGGAAGTCTTTTCAGAAAGAATTAGACAAAATAGAAGAATTAGTGGTTTGATTTGTGGTTCGAAAGAGCACAAAACATCTCCTTTCACAGACAATATGTTATTAATTCTTGCATACTCTCAAAACTCAATTGTCGCTGTATTACAAGAGCTGGAAGCTTTTGGACAAATTTCTAATTTTTTTTTTATTATTTATTCTTTATTTATTCAAAGAAAGGCATGTATACGTTCAACAGTTACAGGAAGCATATACAGTTATTTGCTTAGTACATTAGTTGAACAATAAGAAAATTGCAATGCAGTTTTTCAAAGATTTTCCTTGGGTTAGGGGGGTGGGATGGGGGGTTAGGGGGGTGGGATGGGGGGTTAGGGTAGGGGTGGGAGAGGATAGGGGAAGGTATAAGGGGGAAGGGGTAAGGGCACTAGAATTTTCCTGTGACATAGAGTAGCTAATAACACGATACAACAGTGTTAATATAAGGCATCCTTCGGGGAGAGGAATTTACTATTTTAGGTTTCAAGTGTATTGATGAGAGAAGGGGTCTGTGATCCTGTTTCATTGTGGGTATTCTAATGTGAAGCGAGGAGATTGTTAGACCAACGGTCCCATGTTTTCTTACAAATTTTTAATTTTAAACTCAACTTTCCCAAACCAGAGCTCCTGAATATAAATATGGAGTAAACGACATAGTCTGAAATCTACAGAATATCTACTTTTAAAAATACGAATAAACATAAAACATATCAAGGAACAATAATTTCCCTCACACTTACGAACCTGCACAATTTAAACGTTATACCTTTATTAGAGAGGGTATAAAAAGCCTTGATTACGTGGAATTCTTTACAAATTACATGGTTTGGTAGGAAAAATGAAATTAAGCTAATAATACTTCCAAAATTTCTTTATCTACTACAAACCTTACCTATAGAAAATTCCCAGACCTTCTTTTCTAGATTGAAACGTCTTATAATGAAATTTATCTGGTAAGGAAAGGACTATAGAGTTAAATATACAACCCTAATTAAACCCAAGACAAGGGGAGGAATTTGTCTCTCAGATTTGGAAATTTAGAAGAATGCCATACATATAAACCACATGATTAACTTAGCCCACGTTTTAAATAGCAAGCTATAGGTGGACTTAGAACTTTCTACTTTAAATGGGAACATCAACGAAGAACTTTGGCTTATCCTCTATACTAATATGAAAATTTAAGGAGATTAATAATCTCAGTAATAGAGATGAGCGAGCACCAAAATGCTTGGGTGCTCGAGTCAAACTTTCCGTAATACTCGAGAGATCGTTTCGAGTAACGAACCCCATTGAAGTCAATGGGGGATTCGAGCATTTTTGTATGGGACCGATGCTCCGCAAAGGTGATGACTTGTGAAACACCAGAAAACACCAGAAAGTCATGGAAACACCACAGGAACGGATAGGGAATGGCAGGGGCAGCATGAATGGCTGCATCTGAGGCTCCCAAGTCCCACTATTAAGCCAAAATGAGGGCAAGACCCTGGTGGTCACCCCCTTAACAATTTACTTGGAACAAACTCTCATTAGCAAGGCACACATGTTGGCACATCTCAGCTAAGCACCACACTACCTGCAACAAAGGAGAATCACTGCCTGCGGGTGACAACGCTGCCTCTTCTCCTGGGTTACATGCTGGCATTGCTGTCCAACGCCCTGCACGACCCTGCGTCCACAGCACACACAAAATTTTCCCTGCACAGCGTTTAGCTGGCCTCATGCCACACGCTCGCTTGATAGCCACACCACCCTCATGTCTATTTATAAGAGCGTACTGGATTAGGAGGAACCGGAGGCACACAATGCAGAGTGTGGCAGGGCTAGGCAGCGACCCTCTTTGATAGTGTGGGTGTTAGCCCACAATGCTGTTGAGAACTGATGATAAATTGACGTATGATCATCATTCAAATCCAGTGCCACCTCAGTCCCAAAATTGTCAGGAGTCACAAACGTGGGCATAAAGGGGACTCAGGTGCCAGCACTTCTACACATCTCCACAATGCAGCTATACTCTTGGTGGGAAGCACGTGAGCGGGCCCAGGGTCAGGCTCGTTCCCAACCTCCACCTTGTGTGACCCAAGGTGCCGTGAGTTACAAAGCAATGGTAAATCCATGTGTCCCCATACAAGTCATTCTGTGTAGATGTCAGATAGCTCAACACCGCAATGGGAAGTCTTTGAGTTCCTTGGGCTCGCCTATGCTGTGGGTGCACAAAGATGGTATTACACAGGAAGAAATCAGAGTGTCCAAACATAGCAGAGTTTCACTCCACCAAGGACCTCGGCCTCGGCCTACATTTCTGCCCTAGTCAGACAGTGTATTTGTGCCAGACAGGTAAAACACCGCAATGGGAAGTCTTTGTGTATGCACAGCATAGGTGAGCCCAAGAAACTCAAAGATGGTATTACACTTGAGGAAATCAGAGTGCTCACACATGGCAGAGTTTCACCCCGCCAAGGGCCTCGGCCCACATTTTGGCTCTGGTAAGTCAGTGTTTTTGTGCCAGACAGGTAAAACACCGCGATGGGAAGTCTTTGTTCACCCACAGCATATGCGAGCCCAAGGAACTGAAAGATGGTATTACACATGAGGAAAACAGAGTGCCCAAACATGGCAGAGGTTCACCCTGCCAAGGGCCTCGGCCCACATTTCTGCCCTAGTCAGTCAATATATTTATGCCATACAGGTAAAACACAGCAATGGGAATCTTTGTGCACCCACAGCATAGGCGGACCCTAGTAACATTTCTGTAGCAAGAGTATAGGCGGACCCCAATAACATTTCTGTAGCAAAAGTATAGACCGACCGCAGTAACATTTCTGTACCAAGAGTATAGGCGGACCCCTGTAACATTTCTGTAGCAAAAGTATAGGGGGACGCTAGTAACATTTCTGTAGCAAGAGTATAGGCGGACCCCAGTAACATTTCTGTAGCAAAAGAATAGGTGAACCCCAGTAACATTCCTGTAGTAAAAGTATAGGCGGAACCCTCAAACCTTTCAGTAGCAAGAGAATAGGCAGACCCCAGTAACATTTCTGTAGCAAGAGTATAGGCAGACCCCAGTAATATTTCTGTAGCAAAGGTATAGGCGGACCCCAGTAACATTTCTGTAGCAAAAATATAGGCGAAACCCTCAAACATTTCAGTAGCAACTGCATAGGCGGACCCCAGTAACATTTCTGTAGCAAGAGCATAAGCAGACCCCAGAAACATTTCTGTAGCAAGAGTATAGGCGGACCTTAGTAACATTTCTGTAGCAAAAGTATAGGCGGACCCCAGTAACATTTCTGTAGCAAAAGTATAGGCGAACCCCTCAAACCTTTCAGTAGCAACTGTATAGGCAGACTCCAGTAACATTTCTGTAGCAAGAGTATAGGTGGACCCCAGAAACATTTCTATAGCAAAAGTATAGGCGGACCCCTGTAACATTTCTGTAGCAAGAGTAAAGGCGGACCCCAGTAACATTTCTGTAACAAAAGCATGGGCGGACCCCAGTAACATTTCTGTAGCAAGAGTATAGGCGGACCCCAGTAACATTTCTGTAGCAAAAGTTTAGGCAGACCCCAGTAAAATTTCTGTAGCAAGAGTATAGGCGGACCCCAGTAACATTTCTGTAGCAAAAGTTTAGGCGGACCCCAGTAACATTTCTGCAGCAAGAGTATAGGCAGACCCCAGTAATATTTCTGTAGCAAAAGTATAGGCGGACCCCTCAAACCTTTCAGTAGCAACTGTATAGGTGGACGCCAGTAACATTTCTGTAGCAAGAGTATAGGTGGACCCCCGAAACATTTCTATAGCAAAAGTATAGGCGGACCCCTGTAACTTTTCTGCAGCAAGAGTATAGGCGGACCCCAATAACATTTCTGTAGCAAGAGAATAGGCAGACCCCAGTAATATTTCTGTAGCAAAAGTATAGGCGAACCGCTTAAACCTTTCAGTAGCAACTGCATAGGCAGACCCCAGTAACATTTCTGTAGCAAGAGTACAGGCGGACCCCAGAAACATTTCTTTAGCAAAAGTACAGGCGGACCCCAGTAACATTTCTGTAGCAAGAGTATAGGCGGACCTTAGTAACATTCCTTTAGCAAAAGTATAGGCGGACCCCAGTAACATTTCTGTAGTAAAAGTATAGGCGAACCCCTCAAACCTTTCAGTAGCAACTGTATAGGCGGACCCTTGTAACATTTCTGTAGCAAGAGTATAGGCGGACCCCTGTAACATTTCTGTAGCAAGAGTATAAGCAGACCCCTGTAACCTTTCTGTAGCAAGACTATAGGCAACCCCTGAAACATTGGTGTACCAATAGTATAGGCGAACACCTGTAAAAATTTGTTTACCAAGAGTATCGGCGAAGCCCGGAAAAATTAGTTTACTAACAGTATTGGCAATGGCCTGAAAAATTTGTGTACCAAGAGTACAAGTGTACCCTGAAAAATTGCTGAACACCAAAGGGCAGGTGAAACCCATAAACATTTTTTAAAGATACAGCTTAATTTTAAACAGAGCCTGGAGGCAGACCTCCAAAAAAATGGTTTTCGGTAAAATATAAAAACTTTTGAAACTTTTAAAAATTGTAAGAAAATTTTTTCTGGTGATAGAGGATGCATTTTTCTCTTGTTGCAGTGAAAATAAACATTAAGTTCCGCTGCTTTCCGCCGGTGGAGAAATCTAGGAAAATCCAACCTTTGTTCATCTTTATGAGTGTAAGCATGTTGGCGCTGGCAGTTGACAGGTGCATCCGCTTTTTTCGTGATGATCCCCCCAGCTGCACTAAACACCCTCTCTGACAAGACGCTAGCGGCAGAGCAGGCCAGCACCTCCAGGGCATACAGCGCAAGTTCGTGCCACGTGTCCAGCTTTGACATCCAATAGTTGTATGGAGCAGAGGCATCACGGAGGATGGTGGTACGATCGGCTATGTACTCCCTCACCATCTTTTTACAGTGCTCCCTCTGACTCAGCCTTCACTGGGGAGTGGTGACGCAGTCTTGCTGGGGAGCCATAAAGCCTTGGAGAGTGTTCTCCTGCCTACACTGGACATACTTCACGATCCCCGCACCTCCGCTGCTAGTTGGCCCTCTGAACTGCGTCTTCTGCCACTAGCGCTGTCAGATGGGAACTTTAGCATTGCATCACTCTCGTACCCCGTTCCTCTTCGGGAATGAGAGTGGAAAGGTTCTCCTTATACTATGGGTCAAGAGGATTGTACACCCAGTAATCCTTGTTGGCCAGAATGCGTCTTACCCGAGGGTCACGAGAAAGGCAGCCTAACATGAAGTCAGTCATGTGTGCCAGGGTACCAGTACGCAACACATCGCTGTCCTCGCTAGGAGGATGACTTTCAGGATCCTACTCCTCCTCCTCTTCAGTCCATACACGCTGAACTGCTGAGAGGTAAGCAGCATGGGTACCCTCTGCAGTGTGACCAGCAGTCTCCTACCCCTCCTCCTTCCCTCACCCTCCTCCTCCTCCTCCAAAACGCGCTGAGATATAGACATGAGGGTGGTCTGGCTGTCAAGCAACATACTGTCATCCCCTGTCTTTTTCCAACCGCAAAGCGTCAGCCTTTATGCTTAGCAGAGAACTTTTCAGCAGGCAAAGCAGCGGGATGGTAATGCTAATGATGGCTGCATCGCCGCTCACCATTTGGGTAGACTCCTCAAAGTTTCCAAGGACCTGGTAGATATCTGCCATCCATGCCCACTCCTCAGTAAAGAATTGTAGAGGCTGACTACCACTCCGCCATCCATGTTGCAGCTGGTATTTCACTATTGCTCTACGCTGCTGGTACAGCCTGACCAACATGTGCAGCGTAGAATTCCAGTGTGTGGGCACATCGCACAGCAGTCAGTGCTTTGGCAGCTGAAACCGATGTTGCAGCGTCCTCAGGGTGGCAGCGTCCGTGGTGAACTTGCGGAAATGTGCGCAGATGTCGCGCACCTTGCCGAGCAGGTCAGACAAGTGGGGGTAGTTTTTCAGAAACCGCTGAACCACCAGACTGAAGACGTGTGTGAGGCTGCCGAGCTGCAGAGCCACCACCAGGTTACGGCTGTTGTTACACATAACCATGCCCAGTTGGAGGCTTAACGGAGAAAGCCAGAGGTCGGTCTACTCTGTCAGACCCTGCAACAGCTCAGGGGCCGGTGCCTCTTGTCACCTAAGTTGATTAGTTTCAGCAAGGCTTGCTGACGCTTGCCCACCGCTGTGCCACCGCGCGCTACCAACTTCTGGCGACATGCTCACACTTCTTAATTGAGAGGTAGAGGTAGCGGAGGAGGAGGGGGAGGGGGGGGTGGTTAGGAGGAGGTGGCATAAAATGGTGCAGATACCAGCAGTAGGACCCGCTATTCTGGTTGTGGGTAGGACGTGAGCGGTCCCAGGTTCTGACTCGGTCCCAGCCGCCACCAAGTTCACCCAATGTGCCGTCAGGGAGATATGGTAGCCCTCCCCACCAGTACTTGTCCACGTGTGTGTGGTTAAGTGGACCTTCTCAGTAACCGCATTGGTGAGTGCACGATTTATATTGCGGAAAAATAGTGGCGACTTGGTACCGAGTAGCGTGGGACAGCCGCTGCCATCATGTTTTTGAAAGCCTCCGTTTTCACAAGCCTGTACGGCAGCATCTCCAGGCTGATTAATTTGGCAATGTGTACGTTTAAAGCTTGTGCATGTGAGTGAGTGGTGGCGTATTTCCGCTTTCGCTCCAACGCTTGTGTTAGCGAGAGCTGAACGCTGCACTGAGAGACATTGCTGGATGGAATAGAAGACCATGGAGGTGAGGGTGTGGGTGCAGGCCAAGAGGCGCTCGTGCCTGCATCCTGGGAGGGGGAGTGGATCTGTGTCGCACGTTGCGGCACAGGGGAAGAGGGAGTGCTGTGACCTGGAGGCGGTTAATGGCCTTTGTCCCACCTTGTGGGGTGCTTGGCCATCATATGCCTGCGCTTGCTGGTGGTGGTGGTGAGCCTTGTAGTGGTGGCTCCCTGGCTGATCTTGGTGCGACACAGGTTGCACACCACTGTTCGTCGGTCGTCCACGCTCTCACTAAAAAATATCCACACCTTTGAACACTTAGCCCTCTGCACGGAGGCTTGCTGCGAGGGGGTTCTTTGGGAAACAGTTACCTCTTCCAACCTGTCCTGCTGCTGCACTTGCCTCCCCCTCTGAAGCCCTGTCCTCAGTAGGCTTAGCAAACCAGGTGAGGTCAGTCACCTCATCATCCAGCAGCTCTTCCTCCGAATCCTCTGTGCACTCCTCCCTCGGACTTACTCCCCTTACTACTACCTCACTGACAGACAACTGTGTCTCATCATCCTCAACCACAAAAAGCTCTTGAGACAGTTGCTGGAAGTCCCCAGCCTCATCATCTGGACTCCGGGAACTTTCCAAAGGTTAGGCAACGGTTAAGACAAACTCCTCAGGTGAGAAAGGAGGCGTTTTTTCCCACTCAGGGCAGGGACCCGAGAACAGTTCCTGGAGTCTGCCTGCTCAGAATATGTCATTTTCATGGAATGAAGAGGCTGGGAGGAAGGGGCAGCAGCCAGAGGATTCAGAGTTGCAGTCCCTAGGCCGGAAGTAGTGGACTGGGTAGAAGACTGGGTGGTCGATACATTGCTGGACACGTTTTCTGCCATCCACGACAGGACCTGCTCGCACTGCTCTGTTTGTAATAAAGGTCTACCACGCGGACCCGCAAATTGGGATATGAATCTGAGGAGCCCAGAAACTTGCCTCTCCTAATCCCTCAGCAGCCAGCTGTGATTCACCCCGCCCAGGAACTCGGCGGTGCCCACACCCTCACTTGGACTCCCGCGTCTGCATCCTCAACCCTTACCCCTACTCCTCATCATGGCGGATTAAGGATAGAGCAGGGCCCAAACAAATTACCCCACTGGACAGCACTGACAACTGTGGCTAATTCACCGCACACAGAGACTTGTAGATAGCGGAGGCTCTATGCTGGGACTTGAAAAACGTAACCTGCTGTCTTGCGCTGATACCTATCAGGCTGAGAACGCTATAAGTGAAAGGCTGGGAACAGGTCTAGATGCGTAATAAAAAAATTGATGCACTACTGCTCCCAGCCAGCCACAATTGTAATGCACACGGTGAGAAGTAGCCCTAAAAAGGGGCAATTGGGGTTCTTGCAGAGAGGATCACGACTGTAAAACTTTCCCTATATAAGCAGCTCTGCCCCTAAGCTCTGCCTAATGCACTGCAGACTGAGAACGCTATAGCTGAAATACTTTACAGTAGCCTAGGAAATATTACAATGCAGTTTTATGGTGAGACCTCGGTGTAATGCACTGCAGGCTGAGAACGCTATAAGTGAAAGGCTGGGAACAGGCCTAGATGCGTAATAAAAAAAATTGATGCACTACTGCTCCCAGCCAGCCATAACTATAATGCACACGGTGAGAAGTAGCCCTAAAAAGGACCATTGGGGTTCTTGTAGAGAGGATCACGACTGTAAAACAATCCCTATATAAGCAGCTCTGTCCCTAAACTCTGTGTAATGCACTGCACACACAGAACAGTATAACTGAAATGGCCTTAAAAAAAAATTGGTCCACTACTGCTCCAAGCCAGCTGCAACTGTAATGCACATGATGAGGTGTAGCTCTAAGAAGGACTGTTGGGGTTCTTGAAGATAGGATCCTACTCTAACACTTTCCCTGTAAAAGCCTCAGCACTTTCCCTAACCACTGCCAGCATGCGTCTGAGGTGAGCCGTGGGCGGGACCAGTTTAAGTACTCAGCGGTCACCTGATCTCGCCAGCCACTCACTGCTGTTGGCGGGCAGAGGGCTGGCACGTCACAGCAGGTAGTGGTAATACCTTCCTCGCATGTCTATTGGCCAGAAAATGGCGCTAAACATGCGGGGAAGGAAATACAATTGACTCGAGTACCATGCGGTGTTCGTCTCGAGTACCGAGCATCTCGAGCACCCTAATACTCGAACGAGCATCAAGCTTGGACGAGTGTGCTCGCTCATCTCTACTCAGTAATGAGCTTTTAACCATTAGAATTTAGCATACATTTCATAAAAGAAACTCAAGTTTTTGACATCAATAAGGGGATACACTCCCTTTCCATATTTAATCCCTAATAAATTCAAAACTTTTAAACACAAAATATTGCAAGATGCCAAGTTGGCTTCTCAACAAACTCAATACCATCTAGATAACAAAATAGTTCTATCAGACGTTCTCTTTTTGAATAAATTGTGCAGAAACTATATTTGATGAGGAGGAATACCTTACTGGAAGAGATTCAATTCTGACTTATCTTGTGGATATAAAGAATACTAATCAAGAGCTTTTACTTTAGAATTTAATATGGAAGACACATTACATGAAAGATATGATTTATAAAATATACAAATTGCTTTTATTCAATAATGAGAACCCTTAATTTTTTTTTTAACGATGGGAAGGAGACCTTCACAACTGACACAGTTAAGCAGATGTTATCCAACTCACAGTCTTTTTCACCTCAACAAGATTTCAATAATTCAATTATACAATAAAATCCAGATGCTATAAAACCCAAGAACTGTTACATAGAATTGATGCAAACTCCTCCCCCCTATGCTGACACTGCGCTTGGGGTTTAGATAATTCTCTTTATATGGCTTTCCTACCCTCTTATCCAGTCTTATGGGGCTGATTTTCAACCTCATACTGGGCTGTAACGTTGTATTTTCTCCCAAACATATTAAACTAAATTTAGATCCATCAGGCACTGCTAAATAAATTTTCAATATTTTCATTTCTTATAAATGCTTCTAAAGCTTTACTCCCCAGACACTGGAGAGAAAATGTATCTCCCTTAGAGATGAGCGAGCACCAAAATGCTCGGGTGCTCTTTGCTCGAGTCGAACTTTCCACGATGCTCGAGAGTTCGTTTCGAGTAACGAACCCCATTGAAGTCAATGGGCGACTCGAGCATTTTTGTATATGACCAATGCTCCGCTAAGGTTTTCATTTGTGAAAATCTGGAAAACCAAAGAAAGTGATGGAAACGACACAGATACGGATAGGGCAGGCGAGGGGTAACATACTGGCCTGCATCTCAGGTTCCCAGGTCCCACTATTAAGCCACAATAGCGGCAAGAGTGGCCCCCCCCCTAACAATTTTTACTTCGGACAAACCCTCATTAGTAAGCCACACCTTAGCTAAGCACCACACTACCTCCAACTAAGCACAACCACTGCCTGCAGGACACACCGCTGCCTCTTCTCTTGGGTTACATGCTGCCCAACCCCCCCCTCCGCACGACCCTGCGTCCGCAGCGCAAACTCCCTGCGTAGCCTTCAGCTGCACTCATGCCACACTCTGGCTGCATAGCCACACCACCCTCATGTCTATTTACAAGTGTGTCTGCCATGAGGAGGAACCAGAGGCACACACTGCAGAGGGTTGGCAGGGCCAGGCAGTGACCCTCTTTAAAAGGGGCGGGGCGATAGCCCACAATGCTGTACAGAAGCAATGAGAAATCCAATCCTGTGCCACCTCCTTCAGGAGCTGCAAACGTGGGCATAGCAATAGGGAATCCATGTGCCTACACAGTATTAATTCTGTCAAGGTGTCGCAAAGCTCAATCGACACCGCAAGGGGAAAGCCATCTGCACTCTGCCCCCTACCCAAGTCAGTCAGTGTCTTTGTGCCAGACAGGTCAAACACCGCGATGGGAACTAAGTGGGCACCAACAGCATAGGTGGGTCCTAGGCAACCCAAGACATGAACAATTAATAAATCTGAGCGGCCAAACATGGCAGACTTGCACCGCGCCCACGACATAGGCCTCGGCCAACAGCTTCAGCAATCGTAGGTACAAAGCAGATTTTCACCACACCCAGGACATAGGCCTCTGCACAAACCCTCAGCAATCGTGGGCCTAGAGCAGACTCCAATGCTAGCGTAGCTGTGAACGTCTCATTAGCGCTGTAATGCTCCTGTAGTTTGTCCCATTGCAGTGCCCCGGATAGTAGAGCTAACGTCAGATTAAATACAGGTGGGCTTTGGCCCACACTGCATGCCCCAGTCAGACTGGGGTTTTTTATAAATAGTCACAGGCAGGTACAACTCCGCAATGGGAATTCCGTGTGCACCCACAGCATGGGTGGCTCCCTGGAACCCACCGGCGGTACATAAATAAATCCCATTGCAGTGCCCTGCACAGCAGACACAGAATGGTGTAAAAAATGCTTAAATTCTTATTGGCGAGGAGTTGGACTGAGACAACGCTTATGTAACGCAAACAGTAGCCAGGAAAAAAATTATTCAGAAGACTGCAAGCACGCCGAGCTGTGCAATATGCAATACTGATAGTCCTGAGCTCACACCAGCCACGCAGTGAAATGCAGAGTCACAGCTAGCCAAAATGATTTTCCTTTTTTTGGAAATTTTTGTGCAATGCAATGCAGGCTAGATTGCGCCAATGTGAGTTTCCCTGTATGGGGGTCTGTCACTGTGCATGCAGTTTACAGCAGACACACAGCGGTGTAAAAAATTTTTGAATTCTTATTGGCCTGCAGTTGGAGTGAGACAGCGCAAACTGCAGCCAGGAAAAAAATTATTTGGAAGACTGCAAGCACGCCTAGCTGTGCAATAATGAGGTACTACAACTACCAGCAGCCAAGGAGTTAAATGCAGATGGTCACAGATAGCCCTAAACAGGTGCTTTTTTGGGGTACTTGTTGACAGGATTCTACAGTAGCACTGTCCCTGCCTCAACAATACTGCCCCTATACTCTGTAGAATTGGCTGCAGACTGAGAGCGCAATAGTCTGCAGAGCCCAAGATGAAATAAAAAATTTGGTGCAAAGCTGCTCCTAGCAGCAACAACTGAAATTCACATGGTAAGATGTGGCCCTAAGAAGGACCGTTGGAGTTCTTCTACACTACCCACTGTCCCTGCCTGACCAATACTGCCCCTATACTACGTAGTACAGACTGCAGCCTGAGAACGCTATAGCCTGCACGTCCGATATAAAAAAAATATCTTGTGCAAAACTGCTCTCAGCACCCACAACAGTAGTGCACTAGGTGAGCTGTGGCCGTAAGAAGGACCGTTGGGGTTCTTGCAGACACTAACACTCTCCCTATAGCAGCAGCAGCACTGTCCCTAGACCCTGCCAGCGTGTGTCTGTGGTGAGCCGCGGGCGGCCCCACTTTATATACTCGGCGGTCACTTGATCTCACCAGCCACTCACTGCAGGGGGGTGGGATAGGGCTGGAACGTCACAGGAGGAAGTTGTAATGCCTTCCCTGCGTTTCTATTGGCCAGAAAATGGCGGAAATTTTTCAGGGAAGGAAATGGAATTGACTCGAACACCACGTGGTGCTTGTCACAAGTAACGAGCATATCGAACACCCTAATACTCGAACGAGTATCAAGCTCGGACGAGTATGCTCGCTCATCTCTAATCGCCCTCAATCCTGGAGTGGTGTAACACAGTAAATAAGTGCCTTTGAGAGATCTAGAAGCCTGTAAGATGGAGACTGAGAAATATTGGAATATTTTGAGTGCATGGTTTAAATTGCAGAATGAATACCAGATTTTTGCTCACTAATTAGGAAATAATACCATTTTTTTTTCCTTTATTTATTTTCAATCTGAGACTTTTTTCCCTTTTGTATTAGCTCAGCAGTTGTTTATTGTTCTTGGTTTATCTTCTTTGCATGTTTGATTATCACCCTACCCCATTTCCTATTCCTGCATGTAACTCCATTTACCTACCCTCCCTTCCCCTCCTTTACTAAATCAATGTAGAATGATTATATACAAGAGATAACATAAGTAAACACAGAAGGCAACCTTAAATTGATCATTTCATTCACTAAAGATAAAGATTTATTCAAAACCTATATCACCCATGTGACAAAGTAATTGCCCCCTAAACCTAATAACTGGCTGTACCACCCTAAACAGAAACACCTGCAATTAAATGTTTGAAATAATTTGGGGTGAGTCTTTAAATTGCTCTTGAAGGATGCTGGCCTACTCTCTGCAGAATTATTTTAATGTGTCTATATTGGAGGTTGTTCGTGCATAAACTGCCTATTTAAGGTCTTACCACAGTATCTCAATGGGATTCACTTCAGGACTCTGACTCCAAAAACTTAATTTTGTTTCTTTTGAGCTACTCAGAGGTGGACTTGCTTGTGTGCTTTGGATCATTGTCTTCCTGTATAACCCAATTGTGCTTGAGCTTTGAGTTACATACTGACAGGTGGACATTTTCCTTTGGGTTTTTTTTCTGGTAGAGAGCAGAATACATGGTTCCAACAATTACAACAAGTTGCCCTGGTTCTGCAAAAGTAAAGCTCTAGATCACCTCACTATCCACATCATGTTTGACCGCTGGTGTGATATTCTTATTGTGGAATGTGGTCTTAGCTTTGCGCCACCCTTTAACAGAATATTATGGCAAAAGTCTTAAGGTTCATCTAGATGGTTTGGGCAAATGTGAGAGAACTCTTTATGTTCTTTTTGATCAGCAGTAGTTTGCTCCTTGCAACTCTACCGTGGATGTCATTTATGCCCGCGTCTTTCTCATTATGAAATTGTGCTCATTGGCATTAACTGAGGCATGTGAGGACTGCAGTTCTCTAGATGCTCATATGGTCTCTTTTGGACCTTATGCATGAGTCATTGATGTGATCTTAGTGAAATTTTGGTAGGCTGGCCATTCCTTAGGTTTGCTGCTGTTCTAAGTTTTCTCCATTTGTGGATGAAGACTTTCACTGTAGTTGTCTGAAGTTCCAGAGACTTAGCAATGGCTTTCCAGACTGGAAAATTTCAATTACTTTGTTTAGTATCTCTATTTGAATCTCTTTAGAACCTAGCATTATGTTCTAGCTTGCTTTACATCTTGACATTTATATTATATAACGTGTGATTTACAATAGACACACTTTTATGTAGGACAAGATAATGTTTATACAGTATTTAGGAGAGCTTGTTCTATACTTTCAAAATAAGTCATACAACAGAAGCGAAATCTTTGTGACCCTAAATAAATAAATAATTCCCACATATAGAGGAGCTTTGTATATAGTACATGATATATGCATCACATGTGACCTTAACCTCTTAAAGACGCGGCCTATTTTGGTTTTGAGGACGCAACGATTTTTGGTTGATTTTCAGCTCACTTCCGAACCCGCGGCATCTACATGACGTAAGGTTACATCATGTTGCGTTAAGTTCCACGCTGACACGACATAACCTTATGTCCCATTGCGTTAAGAGATTAAATGTCCTTATTGTGGAAGACCACTGATTCAGTGATTCATCAGTGTATGTGATCAAGGCATCTCAGTGCCACTCATGGAAAAAATAATGCTTTTCAAACAGACATACACTATCTGGACAAAAGTATTTGGACACTGCATGTTTTTCAGAAAAAGTGCTTTATTATTCTATTTAGTAAAGTGTAGGCCCTCTTTTTGCTTGTATTACATTGGCCACACGTCGAGGCGTACTTTTCACAAGTTCTCTGTAATTCTGGGCAGGAATAGCTCGCCATTCCTTGTGCAAGGCCATGGGAAGAGATTGTTGTGAAGATTGACTTGGGTGGCGGTGTCGTATCTGTCGCTCCAGTTTAGCTCAAAAGTGCTCCATCAGATGAAGGAATAGTTATTGCAAAATGAGCAGCTTTTTATGTTACCCATACCATTCATCAAACTTAGCATTTGCATATTTGTTGATTTTCTGCAGTGTCCAAATACTTTTGCCAGTGTATGTGGGCTTTATTCTAAGCATGCAAAAATGTTTCTTTAAGAACAGTAGCAAAATTTGACATGAGGTATAAGTGCTTAGACCTTATGCACAGTTTGTATGTCATTTAACAGGAAAAATTGCAACAATAACCACAAAGACCAGATGGCACATTGACGAAATGCAGTGTCTTGTATTATGCATGAGCAGTAATTGTCTTCTAATGTTGGGAACAGTTATGTGAACAAATATGTGCCAATGCTTTAAGGAGCACCAGATAATTTCAGTATTGCAATTCAATGCTATAATAACTATTTTCTGAATTATCATATGCAGTAGATTATGTGCAGTACAAATTAACACTTAAAGAGACTCTTAAGACATGTTGAGTTTGGGGATGTAAGTTTTATACTCACTGTCCCCTGTCATTTCCCTGGTGTGAGCACTGAAAGTCATTTAGCGGTGCACTTTAAGAACCAAGGTATTTTTTGTACCTTTGGGCCCCACTAAACCACTAAACATTTTTGTTTTTCATTTTGGCATTGCAGATTTTTTTTTTTTTTTTTGCATCAATGTAGAAAAATGAGATCTTGTTTTTTGCAGGACAAGTTGTAATTTCTACACATTCCATTTTGGGTTACATATATGTCAACTAGAGATGAGCGAACGTACTCAGTAAGGGCGATTTCGCAATCGAGCACCGCGATTTTCGAGTACTTCACTACTCGGGTGAAAAGTACTCGGGGGCGCCGGGGGGCAGGGGGGGGGGTGCGGCGGAGCAGGGGGTAGCAGCGGGGAACAGGGGGGAGCCCTCTCTCTCTCCCTCTCCCCCCCACTCCCCTCTGCAACCCCCCGCTCACCCCCGGCGCACCCGAGTACTTTTCACCCGAGCAATGAAGTACTCGAAAATCGCGGTACTCGTTTGCGAAATCGCCCTTACCTAGTACGTTCGCTCATCTCTAATGTCAACTCCTAATAAAAATTGCTGATCGAGTTAGGCTCCAGATTGAGGCTACTCTTTCTGGGTGATAACTCTGCTTTATTCTATGAGATAGAATCTAGCATTTAATAGGGATATTCTATTACTTTGATAGCTATTGCACAATATGAAATATGAATATGAAATATATCTTAGACTAGGGCTACATAGCGATTTTAGTCACACCACATGAAGATTGCAATATCACACTGCACCATCACATCTAATGGCTGTCAATGGGGTTGTATTGTGGATTGTGAGCTAATGCAACCATGTCATGAAAGTCACAAAAAATCCCAAACTGTGAGATTTTTAGTCATAAGACAAAAGTCATATGCAATTTTGCTATCACAGACTGCAATGCAGGTCATATGCAGCTACGACTTGCCTATGATCTGTCTCTGATTTAACTGTTTGTTAGGAGCCAAATTTTTGAGTCATGCAACATTTCTTGAGACTTGATGCCATGTAACCAAAGGGTTACAATCTGAAGGATTTCTTCTGCTGTACCATCTTATATCTTACGTTTGCTGTTGGAGCAATTGCTATGCAATTGTCTCACAGCAGATACATTAGAGTGGGTCTGATGACCACACTACAACAACGCAGGCTCATTTGGAGAGGAGTTCCTGATTATTTAGCCTCTCTTTAACCCCTTGACACTTTGAGGCATGCATGTATGCACTCCAGTGTTAACCCTTTCCAATCCAATTTGTATCCTCGTTTTCCTAAGGGGGCTTACTCTTTTTCTGCCATTATACAATAGCGCTATATGCTGGCTAAAGCCAGTACTGCATGATGTGACACATTGGATAGGCTCTGACAGCAGAGAGGCTGGCAATATACAGTAAGAGAACCATGCCGGATGTCTTTCAACATCGGAGCTGTACAGCCCTAAATCATAATGTCTTTAGACGTCAGACAGTGGATTGGAGAGGGTTAAGGTTTGTATGGAGCTAAATCGGGTGCTAGCTGTTTCTGACAGCAGCCGCAATCAGTTCTCATGCTGATTTGGGCTGTTAACCCTTTAAATGCCAAATCTGAGAGTGGAATTTCAATCCCCCCGATCCCAGTTTGGGAGTCCCAAATGGCCCCCTGCAATAAGGTTGCGAGATGTCGTTTGATTGCCATGGCAGCCGGGGGCCTTCTGAAGGCCCCCAGTGCTGCTATTGCTCATAGACAGCCTGTCTAAACATAGTATAATGCAATACTATGGTTTTGCATTATAGTTTTTAAGCTTTCAAATCATTGCACTTTCAAGTCCCCTATGGGAAATAAAAAATGCTAAAAACCAGTGAATAATTAAATTTAATTATTATAGAAAAGAAGGGATACTAAAAACACCCTTTCCTGTATTCATAATTTTAAAAAATCTAAAGAAAAAGGATTATTATGATATACCGATGTATGTTGGTATATTGTACCTAGGAGTCCCTTGTTTAGTTCCAAACTTTCTTCGCCTCCTATGCAGTTGCCTGGATTCTAGCAGTTCTGGGAGGGCAGCAGTGTTTAAAGGTTGTTCATCAGGTAAGGACTGACCGGACACAGTAACTTTGGTGTAATAATATATTAACTCCTTAGTGACAGCCCAATAGTCTTTTTACGTCCTGCTATTGCAGGACGTGTATGGAGGGAGATAGCGCTGCTATCTCCCTCCATACAGTGCGGGCGACAGCTGTTTATTACAGCTGACACCCGCGGGCAATAGCCGCAATCGGCCGTATGGCCGATCGCGGCTATTAACCATTTAAATGCCGCTGTCAATTCTGACAGTGGCATTTAAATCCTCCAAACGACCTTCGCAGGTCCCTACGGCCCCCCCACGGTAAGATCGGGGGAGCCGTGCAGGTGTCATGGCAGCCGGGGGCCTTGATCGGGGGGCCCTGTGGGGTAGCTTGATAGACTGCCTGTCAAAAAGCAGTATGATGTAATGCTATAGCATTACATCATACTGCAGGAGCGATCAAAGCATCGCTGGTTGTAATCCTCTAGGAGTACTAAAAGAAAGTGTAAAAATAAGAACAAAAAAGTTTTACTAATTATTAAAAAAAAAAGTAATAAAAGTACAAAAAAAACCCCTTTTGCATCATTTGCAATAAAGAAATAAAAATAATAAACCAAAAATACGTGTTTGGCATCGCTGCATCCGTAAAAGTCTGATCTATCAAAGTAATGCATTATTTACTACGCATGATGAACATGGTCCGAAAAAGGAAAAAGAACGCCAGAAATGCACTTCTTTGGTCACCCTATCTTTGAGAAAAAATGTAATAAAAAGCAAAAAGTCAATTGTACGCTACAATGGTACCAACGGAAATGACAGGACATACCGCACAAAATGAGCCCTAACACAATTATGTTGACAGAAAAATAAAAAAGTTATTGTGCGCAGAAAATGGATGTAGGAAATAATTTAAAAAAATTAAATATCTTAAAAAAAATACAAGTAGTACAGCAAAAAAAACTATACACGTTTGGTATCGTTTAGAGATGAGCGAACGTACTCGTCCGAGCTTGATACTCGTTCGAGTATTAGCGTGTTCGAGATGCTCGTTACTCGTAACGAGTACCACGCGATCTTCGGGTTACTTTCACTTTAATCTCTGAGACGTTAGCGCGCTTTTCTGGCCAATAGAAAGACAGGGAAGGCATTACAACTTCCCCCTGTGACGTTCAAGCCCTATACCACCCCCCTGCAGTGAGTGGCTGGCGAGATCAGGTGTCACCTGAGTATAAAAATCGGCCCCTCCCGCGGCTCGCCACAGATGCGTTCTGACATACTTTAGGGAAAGAGCTGTCTTGCTGGAGCTGCTATAGGGAGAGTGTTAGGAGTATTTTAGGCTTCAAGAACCCCAACAGTCCTTCTTAGGGCCACATCTAACCGTGTGCAGTACTGTGGAGGCTGCTTTTTGCAGTGTTGCACATTTTTTTTTTTTTTTTGGTATATCGGCCGTGCAGAGCATTGCGCCCTGCAGTAATTCTCCAGGGCCAGAAGCGCTTAGGCAGGGACAGAAGACATATTGATTGAATATAGGCAGTGGGCCTTTGCAAAAACATTTGGGGAAAAAAATATATTTGGGCTGCCTGTGACTGTCCTCAGTGTTCTGGGTCTCTGCTGGGTGTAGTAGTTCTCCAAATTCATACGCAGCCAGCTAAGTGTTACAGCAGGCTTGCGCAAAATTATTTCCTGGCTCTGTCTGGGCTGTTAAATCACTGCTGTATTGCAGTCCACAGTGCAACACTCTGCAGTTCTTTGACATACTCCAGGGACAGAAGCGCTTAGGCAGGGACAGAAGACATATTGATTGAATATAGGCAGTGGGCCTTTGCAAAAACATTTGGGGAAAAAAATCTATTTGGGCTGCCTGTGACTGTCCTCAGTGTTCTGGGTCTCTGCTGGGTGTAGTAGTTCTCCAAATTCATACGCAGCCAGCTAAGTGTTACAGCAGGCTTGCGCAAAATTATTTCCTGGCGTTCCGTAAGTGAAGTCAGCCTCCAACCACAGGCCAATAAGCGGCACATTTAATTACAGCGTTCTGTTTCTGCATTACTGGTAATACAGCTTGCTGAGGGGTAGGGGTAGGCCTAGAGGACGTGGGCGCGGCCAAGGACGCGGAGGCCCAAGTCAGGGTGTGGGCACAGGCCGAGCTCCTGATCCAGGTGTATCGCAGCCGACTGCTGCGGGATTAGGAGAGAGGCACGTTTCTGGCGTCCCCACATTCATCGCACAATTAATGGGTCCACGCGGTAGACCTTTATTAGAAAATGAGCAGTGTGAGCAGGTCCTGTCGTGGATGGCAGAAAGTGCATCCAGCAATCTATCGTCCACCCACAGTTCTGCGCCGTCCACTGCTGCAACTCAGAATCCTCTGGCTGCTGCTCCTCCTTCCTCCCAGCCTCCTCACTCCATTACAATGACACATTCTGAGGAGCAGGCAGACTCTCATGAAATGTTCTCGGGCCCCTGCCCAGAATGGGCAGCAATGGTTCCGAATCCTCTCCCACTGGAGGAGTTTATCGTGACTGATGCCCAACCATTGGAAAGTTCCCGGGGTCCGGGTGATGAGGCTGGGGACTTCCGGCAACTGTCTCAAGACCTTTCAGTGGGTGAGGAGGACGATGACGATGAGACACAGTTGTCTATCAGTGAGGTAGTAGTAAGGGCAGTAAGACCGAGGGAGGAGCGCACAGAGGATTCGGAGGAAGAGCAGCAGGACAATGAGGTGACTGACCCCACCTGGTTTGCTACGCCTACTGAGGACAGGTCTTCAGAGGGGGAGGCAAGGGCAGCAGCAGGGCAGGTTGGAAGAGGCAGTGCGGTGTCCAGGGGTAGAGGCAGGGCCAGACCGAATAATCCATCAACTGTTTCCCAAAGCGCCCCCTCGCGCCATGCCACCCTGCAGAGGCCGAGGTGCTCAAAGGTCTGGCAGTTTTTCACTGAGAGTGCAGACAACCGATGAACAGTGGTGTGCAACCTTTGTCGCGCCAAGATCAGCCGGGGAGCCACCACCACCAGCCTCACCACCACTGGCATGCGCAGACATATGATGGCCAAGCACCCCACAAGGTGGGACGAAGGCCGTTCACCGCCTCCGGTTTGCACCACTGCCTCTCCCCCTGTGCCCCAACCTGCCACTGAGATCCAACCCCCCTCTGAGGACACAGGCACTACCGTCTCCTGGCCTGCACCCACACCATCACCTCCGCTGTCCTCGGCCCCATCCACCAATGTCTGTCAGCGCACCGTCCAGCCGTCGCTAGCGCAAGTGTTTGAGCGCAAGCGCAAGTACGCCGCCACGCACCCGCACGCTGAAGCGTTAACGTGCACATTGCCAAATTTATCAGCCTGGAGATGCTGCCGTATAGGGTTGTGGAAACGGAGTCTTTCAAAAAATATGATGGCGGCGGCGGCCCCGCGCTACTCAGTTCCCAGTCGCCACTACTTTTCCCGATGTGCCGTCCTAGCCCTGCACGACCACGTCTCCCGCAACATTGTACGCGCCCTCACCAACGCGGTTACTGCCAAGGTCCACTTAACAACGGACACGTGGACAAGCACAGGTGGGCAGGGCCACTATATCTCCCTGACGGCACATTGGGTGAATTTAGTGGAGGCTGGGACAGAGTCAGAGCCTGGGACCGCTCACGTCCTACCCACCCCCAGAATTGCGGGCCCCAGCTCAGTGCTGGTATCTGCGGCGGTGTATGCTTCCTCCACTAAACCACCCTCCTCCTCCTCCTCCTACGCAACCTCTGTCTCGCAATCAAGATGTGTCAGCAGCAGCACGTCGCCAGCAGTCGGTGTCGCGCGGCGTGGCAGCACAGCGGTGGGCAAGCGTCAGCAGGCCATGCTGAAACTACTCAGCTTAGGAGATAAGAGGCACACGGCCCACGAACTGCTGCAGGGTCTGACAGAGCAGACCGACCGCTGGCTTGCGCCGCTGAGCCTCCAACCGGGCATGGTCGTGTGTGACAACGGCCGTAACCTGGTGGCGGCTCTGCAGCTCGGCAGCCTCACGTACGTGCCATACCTAGCCCACGTCTTTAATTTGGTGGTTCAGCGTTTTCTGAAAAGCTACCCACGCTTGACAGACCTGCTCGGAAAGGTGCGCCGTCTCTGCGCACATTTCCGCAAGTCCCACACGGACGCTGCCATCCTGCGGACCCTGCAACATCGGTTTAATCTGCCAGTGCACCGACTGCTGTGCGACGTGCCCACACGGTGGAACTCTACGCTCCACATGTTGGCCAGGCTCTATGAGCAGCGTAGAGCTATAGTGGAATACCAACTCCAACATGGGCGGCGCAGTGGGAGTCAGCCTCCTCAATTCTTTTCAGAAGAGTGGGCCTGGTTGGCAGACATCTGCCAGGTCCTTGGAAACTTTGAGGAGTCTACCCAGGTGGTGAGCGGCGATGCTGCAATCATTAGCGTCACCATTCCTCTGCTATGCCTCTTGAGAAGTTCCCTGCAAAGCATAAAGGCAGACGCTTTGCGCTCGGAAACAGAGCCGGGGGAAGACAGTATGTCGCTGGATAGTCAGAGCACCCTCCTGTCTATATCTCAGCGCGGTGAGGAGGAGGAGGAGGAGGATGAGGAGGAGGGGGAAGAGACAGCTTGGCCCACTGCTGAGGGTACCCATGCTGCTTGCCTGTCATCCTTTCAGCGTGTATGGCCTGAGGAGGAGGAGGAGGAGGATCCTGAAAGTGATCTTCCTAGTGAGGACAGCCATGTGTTGCATACAGGTACCCTGGCACCCATGGCTGACTTCATGTTAGGATGCCTTTCTCGTGACCCTCGCGTTACACGCATTCTGGCCACTACGGATTACTGGGTGTACACACTGCTTGACCCACGGTATAAGAAGAACCTTTCCACTCTTATACTCGAAGAGGAAAGGGGTTCGAGAGTGATGCTATACCACAGGACCCTGGCGGACAAACTGATGGTAAAATTCCCATCCAACAGCGCTAGTGGCCGAAGGCGCAGTTCCAAGGGCCAGGTAGCAGGGGAGGCGCGGAAATCAGGCAGCATGTACAGCACAGGCAGGGGAACACTCTCTAAGGCCCTGGACAGCTTTATGGCTCCCCAGCAAGACTGTGTCACCGCTCCCCAGTCAAGGCTGAGTCGGCGGGAGCACTGTAAAAGGATGGTGAGGGAGTACGTAGCCGATCGCACGACTGTCCTCCGTGATGCCTCTGCCCCCTACAACTACTGGGTGTCGAAGCTGGACACATGGCCTGAACTCGCGCTGTATGCCCTGGAGGTGCTTGCTTTTCCTGCGGCTAGCGTCTTGTCAGAGAGGGTGTTTAGTGTGGCTAGGGGAATCATCACGGATAAGCGTACCCGCCTGTCAACCGACAGTGCCGACAGGCTTACACTCATCAAGATGAACAAAGCCTGGATTTCCCCAGACTTCTCTTCTCCACCAGCGGACAGCAGCAATACCTAAGCAATACGTAGGCTGCACCCGCGGATGGAAGCATCGTTCTCTATCCCCATCAAAAATGGGGACCTTTTTGCTTCATCAATCTGTGCATAATATTCCTCCTCCTCCTCCTGCTCCTCCTCCTGAAACCTCACATAATCTCGCCGAACTGGCAATTTTTCTTAGGCCCACAAGGCCAAGTCATATAATTTTTTTAAACAATTTTTGTACGTTTCAATGCTCATTAAAGCGTTGAAACTTTCACCTGAACCAATTTTTATTTTAACTGGGCTGCCTCCAGGCCTAGTTACCAATTAAGCCACATTAACCAAAGCGATTAATGGATTTCACCTGCCCTCTTGGTTGGGCATGAGCAATTTTTCTCAGGTACATTAGTACTGTTGGTACACCAATTTTTGGGGGCCCTCGCCTACAGTGTAATCAAATGAATTTTTAGCCCACCTGCATTACAGCTGACGTTACATCAGCTGTGTTGGGCACTGCAATGGGATATATTTATGTACCGCCGGCGGGTTCCAGGGAGCCACCCATGCCGTGGGTCCACAGGGAGTTGTAACTGCATGTGTCCACTTCTAAAGAACCCCAGTCTGACTGGGGCATGCAGTGTGGGCCGAAGCCCACCTGCATTTAATCGGACGTTACCTCAGCTGTGATGGGCACTGCAATGGGATACATTAATGTACAGCCGGTGGGTTCCAGGGAGCCACCCATGCTGTGGGTGCACACGGAATTCCCATTGCGGAGTTGTACCTGCCTGTGACTATTTATAAAAAAAACGCGGTCTGACTGGGGCATGCAGACACCTTGACAGAATGAATAGTGTGTGGCACATAGGTTCCCCATTGCTATGCCCACGTGTGCAGCTCCTGATGGAGGTGGCACAGGATTGGATTTCTCATTGCTTCTGTACAGCATTGTGGGCTATTGCCCCGCCCCTTTTAAAGAGGGTCGCTGCCTAGCCGTGCCAAAACTCTGCAGTGTGTGCCTGCGGTTCCTCCTCATGGCAGACGCACTTATAAATAGACATGAGGGTGGCGTGGCATGAGGGCAGCTGAAGGCTGGGCAGGGACAGTTTGGTGTGCGCTGTGGACACTGAGTCGTGGGGGGTGGGGGGTGGGCAGCATGTAACCCAGGAGAAGTGGCAGCGGAGTGTCATGCAGGCAGTGATTGTGCTTTGTTGGAGGTAGTGTGGTGCTTAGCTATGGTATGCATTGCTAATGAGGGCTTTTCAGAAGTAAAAGTTGTTGGGAGGGGGGGGCCCACTCTTGCCGCTATTGTGGCTTAATAGTGGGACCTGGGAACTTGAGATGCAGCCCAACATGTAGCCCCTCGCCTGCCCTATCCGTTTCTGTGTCGTTCCCATCATTTTCTTGAATTGCCCAGATTTTCACAAATGAAAACCTTAGCGAGCATCGGCGATATACAAAAATGCTCGGGTCGCCCATTGACTTCAATGGGGTTCGTTACTCGAAACGAACCCTCGAGCATCGCGAAAAGTTCGTCCCGAGTAACGAGCACCCGAGCATTTTGGTGCTCGCTCATCTCTAGTATCGTTGTAATCGTACTGACCCATAGAGTAAAGTTATCATGTCATTTTTGTTACAGTTTGTAGAAACAGGACGCACCGAAAGATGGTGGAATGTCATTTTTTTCCCATTTCTCTCCACTTAGAATTTTTTAAAATGTTTTTCAGTACATTATATGGTACAATAAATAGCACCATTGAAAAATGCATCTCGGCCTGCAAATAACAAGCCCTCATACAGCGAAGTCGATCAATAAATAAAGGAGCTACAATTTTTTAAAAGGGAGGAGGAAATATCGAAAATGGAAAAAAGCAAAAATGCTCCGTCACTAAGGGGTTAAGGTGATTTAACTACCTTTCTATGGTATTACATCATGGTATGGGAAAGGGTTAATATACACAAACTATACATATTATACTGAAGAACGTTTTTTTTATATCTACACCTAATACCAGTAGAGGACATATTACAGAATTTCTGTTTTTGATCAAATTATTTTCTAAATCAAAAGTAAAGAGGTGCAACAAAAATAGAAGCAATTTGCAATCATTTGCACTTCTCTTATGCAAATGAGCTGTTAAGATGTGAAATGTTGGCATGTTTCTGATTAGCATATTTATGCGAGTGATATATAGCAGAACACACTTAAGCAAAAAGCTATTCTGAACTGAAAAAGGAACAAAAATCTCTATTTCCTAAATTCAAAAACTTTAAAACAGTTCATATAGTTTGGTAACAAAATAACATTTAGCAAAGTTTTCCAAGGCCAACTGAAGTTAATATTCTAGAATGATGTTTGAAGTTCTCTATTTTCATGGAAAAGCACAGAGTGGGGTATATAAATATGTGTATTAATTGTGTACATACACGAAGCGACCAAGCTGCCGTAATTGTAAAACACACGTGATTTACTATAAAATGCCATGTATTGTAAGTATACTTGAAGCACATAAAACCGGGTAACGCACATCAAAAAACATATTCTTCACTTCTACTTACCTTGAAACAGAGGTTTATGCTATGCAGCAACTACCATGACTTGAGTGTAAATAAAAGTGATTGCAATGTAGAAAAGTTTGTATTTTTATTTAAATTGGTCTAAATTTCTATGCTTTTCTTAATATATCTCCATAGCAGTTAAAATGCTGTTTTCTGATGCAGAGTATCTAATCATATTCAGACACCACTGGAACTCAGAAAATTACTACTTATGAATTATATTTTGAGATTGATTGTTACATAGTATGCAGTAAACTCTTCCTAGTCGCGGCTGCAGGCAGTCAGAATTGTATAATTTAACTCTAAGTCTTGGAAGGAATTTGGAGCTATATATCAGAAAAATTAGGTCTGACTACCATTTAGTCATAGTTGTCTTTAACCAATCTATACAGAAAAAGAACTTCTCTGCTTTGCATTAAGCTCATTGTCAGAGGAATTGGTTGTGCCATATTATTTTGAATGGTACCCGTCCAAATGACAAGTGATATAGTCATGATATTATTGTAAGCATTCAAAGAATGCTCATTCAATATAATAAACAAGGCTCGAAAAAGGGCTAACAAACTCTCAAAGGTCTACCTGAGGAATTGGATTAAAGAGACTCTCTCAGCTACTTTGAGCCCTGTAAGTAGCTGACCTGCTGAGTCTAGGTATGTAAGATTTATACTTACCTGACCCAACATTTAACCGGTGTCAGCGCTCAAACCAGCTGCTGCAGTGCATTGAGCCGTACGCCAAGTAGTCCTCCCAGTGTAATCTTAGAATGGGAGGACTACTTAGCATACATCATGCGGTCCTTTCAATGCACTGCAGCAGCAATTTCAGTGCTGACACCAGGAGAACAGCGAAAAAGGATGTATAAGGGCTCGTTCAGACAAACGTAGTTTTCTCACTGCTAGCAGCACATGCAACGTGCTTCTATACGGAACCAATAGGTTCCTATAAAAGCGTTCACATGGATGATTGTTAGATGCTCTCAAACTGTGTGCACCTATCAAAGATCGGACATGTGAGTGCAAACTCGAAGGTTAGCTCCGAGGTGCCCACAAAGCTAGGACATGTCCTATCTTTGCTGTGTGCCTTCGATAGGCTCCTATGGAAGTCTTGAAAGCACACAGCTCGCACCTATGATCGTGTGAATGGGCTACTTCAAGTAGCTGGAAGCAGCCCGTGCACGCATATGGCTCCTATAGCCCTGATCTTTTTGCGCTGCTAGCAGCACGACAACTATGCTCATCTGAACGAGGCCTACAATTTACATCCTTGGAATCAGCCGCTCAGCTACTTTGAGCCCATTAGCTTAGCTTATAGAGCTCAGAATATTTGACAGATTCTCTTTAATTCCTGCAAGAAGGGAGTTGAAAATCCTAAGAAGTTTGAGGACTAGAGATGAGCGAACGTACTCGGTTAGGGTGTTTTTGGACCCGAGCACCGCTTTTTCCGAGTAACTGACCACTTGGATGAAAAGATTCGGGGGGTGCCGGGGTGGAGCGGGGGGTAGCAGTGGGGAACTCTCTCTCTCCCCTCCCCCACTCCCCTCTGCAACCCCCCACGCACCCCCGTCGCCCCCCGAATCTTTTCATCCGAGTAGTTAGTTACTCGGAAAAAGCGGTGCTCGGGTCCAAAAACACCCGAACCGAGTACGCTCGCTCATCTCTATTAAGGACCAAATTTAAAAAATAGGGGGGACAGGGTTTTCTTATTATTCTCCTAAAGGAGCAGAAACAATTATTAAATAATGGCGATCAGGATCATTGTATGTAGCTGTAAAAGAAATGTTGAAAGAAAAATATTACTAGTCAAATGCCTTATATTGACTTAGGATAATATGGTGCTTGATGGGCTTGTAATAATTCTTCCCAGCACTGTGTGAATGTAAAAGGTAAGAATTTACAATGTATGAATTTGTTCTTGGAGTTGTCTAATATATCAGGAAGGAGAGACTGTAGCCTGTTGTACATGATTCTGTAAGAATTGTGAAGTTAATTCTCAATAGGGCGATGGGAAGATAAGAGTTAGATAATGTTAAGAGCTGTTTCAAAGACCTTTCTTGACATAGTCCAGATAACAGTAGTAATAAACAGTAGGCCTGTTTTAAGCACAAACCAGCTGATGTTATACCTGGTAGTAAACTTCTCTTCTGCAATCTGGACTTTGTTAGAGTTGTGTTATAATCCACTAATGACACTTGGCAGTAATTCTGCAGGGGATTTTAGAGCATATTACATAAATGTGGAAAAGATAACTTTGTAGTCCTATTCAAGTCTCCCTTACAATAAGGCTTATAAAGATTTTTATCCACACCTGACTGCAGATTTCACCCCTTGTATTGTCAAGGGTGAGATCCACAGCAAAATCGATCAGCTTTCTGCAACAGATCAGAGCATCAATTTGATAAATCCTGCTTTTTGTGGTTTGGAAATTCCCTTTTACTTCTAGTGTAAGTTGCATTGTATTGGATTGGAATATATTGTAGTTTGTGGCCAATTTTCTTTGTAGCTTTACCTTATAGTCATGCCTACTAGTAAGAAAAAAAACAAAGCAAGAGCTGCAGGAGAAAGGAACGTCATTCACATTCAGAGCACATGAGTTTAGTTTACTTTTAGCTGTTGTAATGATCGGTAGTTCTAGTGAAGAATATTATACAATATCTGCCAATATGTAGCAAGACATGGCTGTTCATATATTGTCTACGTGTGAAAACTGCCTCATCCTTATAATGACCCAGCACCACCATGAATCCATCATTATAATCATTTTAGCGTTCATTTGTAAAAGTTCTTTGCAGGCATATGTTGTTTAATATCCTATCTGTTGATTTAATTAGTGTATTTTAGTACTGTTTCCTAACGTCTGTCTAGATGAGGGTGCGCAACATGAAGCTATAATGCCTTTCTGTTTGTTCCTGAACTATCAGGGCGTGTTTTTCCATGTCCTGATAGTCCTGAAAGATACACCATAAAAACAGCCACATCCTAGTAATGTGGAGAACGGAGTTTTGTCATTAAAAGGCACCTTAGTTTTTGCTTCCCTGCACTGATTATAGATATCAGAACAATATTTGGAAGAAACATGTGAGTGGCTGCTTACATATGTACATGTGGTATGGGAGCAGGGACAAATAAATGCTAATAGTAAGCACATCGGTTGGCACTCAATGTTGACAACTGTGTTGTTGGCACATTATGAATGGTGGGTATTGTCAGGGGAGCATTGTATGGCTATAACTGCTATGGAGGCCATTGTGGAGATGTAGGAGTTCCATTTTAAGATACTCAAAGCTGCAATCAAGTCCAAACAGCTCCTGTTTTATGCCCTTTTATTCTAATATTATTTCTTTGGTGCATTTTGATCCTGTTTTATGCACTGCTCCCTCAGGCTCTGCACTAAATACACCCATGGTGATCCATGAAAGGGGTATTTCCATATGAAACATTCATGGCATGTCTATAGAGTATGATAGTTGGAGGTTTCAACTCTAAAAAACCTCCACATATCAAGAAAATAGATGTCCCTTGATCTCCTGCATGCATAAAAAGTTGTGGAAGTTCAATCGGATAATGCTGGTCTATTTATATGTTTTTCCTGACAGGTGGGAGTACAAAAAATGGACCTCCTATGAGACTCTTATTGCATACACTGTCAATATCACATAAATGTCTCAGATGAGAATACTCCTGAGACAGAAATACAAGTATCAGAAGTCAGGTCAGAAACTGATATCAGCAGCAGAACCACAAGAAACAGGCTACAAATCCAAAGGGTGAGATGGGAATGTAATTCAGTAGCAAGGCCAAGATGAAGGTCAGGGCCAGGAGTCTGGAATAATAATAGGAACAATAGCTAGACAAGGATGTACCTTGGCAGCTTCTCTATTAAATAGTCTACCAGTTCCAATGTCATCAATAACTGCCAGACTATTAGATAAGAGTAGGGAGCACTAGCTGCAAACACATCACTGGAGCAGGAGAAGCAGAGGAGAAGGCATCTTGTCTTGCAACTGCACATGGCCAGAAACTAGGGCTACTCACAGCGACTCACCCTAGATCTGGGCAAGGTTTGTAACACCTGGGAGCAGAATGATCTGACAAGGTGGTCTTCTGGTCAGAAGAGATTTTGCATTCCTTTTCGAGACAATCAAGTAACGGGCAATTTACAGGGGCAGATAATTGGCTAAAGAGCATTTGTACAAATGCTGATTCCCGATTATTACCCCATGTAAACAGGACAGTGATCAATTTACTAATCAACAGGCACTCATTGCCAGCTGATTGCCACAAAAATGATCCTTGGTGGCAGCACATCTCCATATGTAAACAGGAGATGGCTACTGACAACAGTGTATGGGGGATGAAAATGTATCCCGCATACAGTTTGCATCAGCCTGTATTAAGGTCCTTTAAACAAGTGCCAATTGACTCAGTATATCGTCAATCAGTGCTCATCATGGGCCTGAAATTGTGTCCTAGCAGTTTTCTGTATTGTGCCCTTCATTCCATGATATAAAAACAAAATTAAAAAAAGCATATGTATTAAAGTAAATCAATATATGTGATTAAAGAAAGATCAAGAAAAACAAGAACAGGTTTTGTGGTCAGTGTTATGTTTACACTACAAGCACACAGGCAATTGGCCATATGTTCCTCTCATACTTTCCTGTTGAGTGCTGAAGTACACATAAAACTGGGCTTCAGGAAATTTAATTACCATCCAATATCAGATTGCTAGAAGGGGTAGTTTAATTATTAGACAGCATCAATATTCCAAGAATATGTAGCTGTAAATATATGCCTTTATTATAAACACAATTGTTCCAGGATGAGATGCGACCAATGAGGTTATGGCTCTTCTAACTCTTTACACAAATACATTGGTTAAGCTACTGATATATCAGAATAGTGTTCTCTACTACTAAAATCAAACTAAAGTTGTATAACGTTTCTCAGCAAATTGTTTCTTAAAGAGGTTGTCCACATCTGAACTACTCATGACTAGAGATGAGCGAACGCGTTCGTCCGAGCTTGATATTCGTGCGAATATTAGGGTGTTCGGGATGTTCGTTATTCGTAACGAACACCATGCGGTGTTCTGGTTACTTTCACTTCCTTCCCTGAGACGTTTGCGCGCTTTTCTGGCCAATTGAAAGACAGGGAAGGCATTACAACTTCCCCCTGCAACGTTTAAGCCCTATACCACCCCCCTGCTGTGAGTGGCTGGGGAGATCAGGTGTCCGCCTAATATAAAAGTCGGCCCCTCCCGCGGCTCGCCTCAGATGCCTGGTGAGTTAGATGAGGGACAGTGCTGTTTGTACCGGAGCTGCTGTAGGGAAAGAATTGGTAGTTAGTGTAGGCTTCAAGACCCCCCAAAGGTCCTTATTAGGGCCACTGATAGCTGTGTGTTGGCTGCTGTTAGCAGTGGCAATTTTTTTTTTTCTCAAAATCGCCTCTGCAGAGCGTTGCACCCGGCATTAGGGACAGAAGTGTTGGATAGGCAGGGAGAGTGTTAGGAGTGAGTGTAGCCTTCAAGAACCTCAACGGTCCTTTCTAGGGCCATATTTAACCGTGTGCAGTACTGTGCTGGCTGCTGTTAGCTGTGCTGCATATTTTTTTTCTTCTCAAAATCGCCTCTGCAGAGCATTGCACCCTCCATTGATACTGCAGGGAAAGAATTGTATAGGCAGGGCCACAACACAGTTATTATTCATTGAATATACGCAGTGCGGCCTTTTGCTTGTAAAACAACTGAAAACAAATCTATTTGTCCTGCCTCTGTCCGTCCTAAGGGCTGTGGACACGTGTGAGCTGCGTGAACAACGTTGAAAAATCAGACGCACCCAGCTACGCTTTACTGCTGGCTTCGCCATTTGCTTTCCTTAATTGGGAAAAAAATACCTGCTCTGCCAGAGTTATAATAACTCTGCTACCCTCACGTTCTGTGACACATTAGCAGGGACACAGCACAGTTATTAAACTTCTCATGTTCATTGAATATACGCAGTGCTGCCTTTTGGTTGAAAAAAACTGAAAACAAATCTATTTGTCCAGCCTCTGTCCGTCCTAAGGGCTGTGGACACGTGTGAGCTGCGTGAACAACGTTGAAAAATCAGACGCACCCAGCTACGCTTCACTGCTGGCTTCGCCATTTGCTTTCCTTAATTGGGAAAAAAATACCTGCTCTGCCAGAGTTATAATAACTCTGCTACCCTCACGTTCTGTGACACATTAGCAGGGACACAGCACAGTTATTAAACTTAGATTATTCATTCACTAGAGGCAGTGGGGCCTTTCGTTTTCCAAAAAGGGAAAAAATTATATTTGGCCTGCAGTCTTGCGCCAATTTATTTCCTGCCTGTGAAATCAAATCACTGGTAATACAGCATGCTGAGGGGTAGGGGTAGGCCTAGAGGACGTGGACGCGGCCGAGGACGCGGAGGGCCAAGTCAGGGTGTGGGCACAGGCCGAGCTCCTGATCCCGGTGTGTCGCAGCCGACTGCTGCGCGATTAGGAGAGAGGCACGTTTCTGGCGTCCCCACATTCATCGCCCAATTAATGGGTCCACGCGGGAGACGGTTATTAGAAAATGAGCAGTGTGAGCAGGTCCTGTCCTGGATGGCAGAAAGTGCTTCGAGCAACCTATCGTCAACACGCAGTTCTGCGCCGTCCACTGCTGCAAATCCGAATCCTCTGTCTGCTGCTCCTCCTTCCTCCCAGCCTCCTCACTCCACTACAATGACACCTGCTCAGGAGCGGGAAGACTCCCAGGAACTGTTCTCGGGCCCCTGCTCAGATTGGGCAGCAGCGGTTCCTCTCCCACCAGAGGAGTTTATCGTCACTGATGCCCAACCATTCGAAAGTTCCCGGGGTCCGGGGGAAGAGGCTGGGGACTTCCGCCAACTGTCTCAACAACTTTCTGTGGGTGAGGAGGACGATGACGATCAGACACAGTTGTCTTGCAGTGAGGTAGTAGTAAGGGCAGTAAGTCCGAGGGAGCAGCGCACAGAGGATTCGGAGGAAGAGCAGCAGGACGATGAGGTGACTGACCCCACCTGGTGTGCAACGCTTACTCAGGAGGACAGGTCTTCAGAGGGGGAGTCAAGGGCATCAGCAGGGCAGGTTGCAAGAGGCAGTGCGGTGGCCAGGGGTAGAGGCAGGGCCAGACCGAATAATCCACCAAGTGTTTCCCAAAGCGCCCCCTCGCGCCATGCCACCCTGCAGAGGCCGAGGTGCTCTAAGGTCTGGCAGTTTTTCACAGAGACGCCTGACGACCGACGAACAGTGGTGTGCAACCTTTGTTGCGCAAAGCTCAGCCGGGGAGCCAACACCAACAGCCTCACCACCACCACCATGCGCAGACATATGATGGCCAAGCACCCCACAAGGTGGGACGAAGGCCGTTCAGCGCCTCCGGTTTGCACGGTTTGCACCACACAGGCACTACCGCCTCATGGCCTGCACCCACACCCTCATCTCCGCTGTCCTCGGCCCCATCCAGCAGTGTAGTTCAGCGCACCGTCCAGCCGTCGCTTGCACAAGTGTTCGAGCGCAAGTACGCCGCCACGCACCCGCACGCTCAAACGTTAACCGTCCACATAGCAAAATTCATCAGCCTTGAGATGCTGCCGTATAGGGTTGTGGAAACTGAGTCCTTCAAAAGTATCATGGAGGCGGCGGCCCCGCGCTACTCAGTTCCCAGTCGCCACTACTTTTCCCGATATGCCGTCCCAGCCCTGCACGACCACGTCTCCCGCAACATTGTACGCGCCCTCACCAACGCGGTTACTGCCACGGTCCACTTAACTACGGACACGTGGACAAGCACAGGCGGGCAGGGCCACTACATCTCCCTGACGGCACATTGGGTGAATTTAGTGGAGGCTGGGACAGAGTCAGAGCCTGGGACCGCTCACGTCCTACCCACCCCCAGAATTGCGGGCCCCAGCTCGGTGCTGGTATCTGCGGAGGTGTATGCTTCCTCCACTAAAGCACCCTCCTCCTCCTCCTCCGTCTCGCAATCAAGATGTGTTAGCAGCAGCATGTCGCCAGCAGTCGGTGTCGCGCAGTGTGGCAGCACAGCGGTGGGCAAGCGTCAGCAGGCCGTGCTGAAACTACTCAGCTTAGGCGATAAGAGGCACACGGCCCACGAACTGCTGCAGGGTCTGACACAGCAGACCGACCGCTGGCTTACGCCGCTGAGCCTCCAACCGGGCATGGTCGTGTGTGACAACGGCCGTAACCTGGTGGCGGCTCTGCAGCTCGGCAGCCTCACGCACGTGCCATGCCTGGCCCACGTCTTTAATTTGGTGGTTCAGCGCTTTCTGAAAAGCTACCCACGCTTGTCAGACCTGCTCGGAAAGGCGCGCCGGCTCTGCGCACATTTCCGCAAGTCCCACACGGACGCTGCCACCCTGCGCACCCTGCAACATCACTTTAAGCTGCCAGTGCACCGACTGCTGTGCGACGTGCCCACACGATGGAACTCTACGCTCCACATGTTGGCCAGGCTCTATGAACAACGTAGAGCTATAGTCGAATACCAACTCCAACATGGGCGGCGCAGTGGGAGTCAGCCTCCTCAATTCCTTTCAGAAGAGTGGGCCTGGTTGGCAGACATCTGCCATGTCCTTGGTAATTTTGAGGAGTCTACCCAGGTGGTGAGCGGCGATGCTACAATCATTAGCGTCACCATTCCTCTGCTATGCATCTTGAGAAATTCCCTGCAAACCATAAAGGCAGCTGCTTTGCGCTCGGAAACGGGGGCGGGGGAAGACAGTATGCCGCTGGATAGTCAGGGCACCCTCCTGTCTATTTCTCAGCGCGTACAGGAGGAGGAGGAGGAGCATGAGGAGGATGAGGAGGAGGGGGAAGAGACAGCTTGGCCCGCTGCTGACGGTACACCGGCTGATTGCCTGTCATCCTTTCAGCGTGTATGGCCTGAGGAGGAGGAGGAGGATCCTGAAAGTGATCTTCCTAGTGAAGACAGCCATGTGTTGCGTACTGGTACCCTGGCACACATGGCTGACTTCATGTTAGGATGCCTTTCTCGTGACCCTCGCGTTGCACGCATTCTGGCCACAACGGATTACTGGGTGTACACACTGCTCGACCCACGCTATAAGGAGAACCTGCCCACTCTCATTCCCGAAGAGGAAAGGGGTTCGAGAGTGTTGCTATACCACAGGACCCTTGCGGACAAGCTGATGGTAAAATTCCCATCCGACAGCGCTAGTGGCAGAAGGCGCAGTACCGAGGGCAAGGTAGCAGGGGAGGTGCGGAGATCGAGCAGCATGTACATCCCAGGCAGTGCAACAGTCTTTAAGGGCCTGGCCAGCTTTATGGCTCCCCACCAAGACTGTGTCACCGCTCCCCAGTCCCCTGAGTCGGCGGGAGCACTGTAAAAGGATGGTGAGGGAGTACGTAGCCGATCGCACGACCATCCTCGGTGACGCCTCTGCCCCCTACAACTACTGGGTGTCGAAGCTGGACACGTGGCCTGAACTAGCGCTGTATGCCCTGGAGGTGCTTGCTTGTCCTGCGGCTAGCGTCTTGTCGGAGAGGGTGTTTAGTGCGGCTGGGGGAATCATCACAGATAAGCGTAGCCGCTTGTCAACCCACAGTGCCGACAGGCTAACACTCATCAAGATGAACAAAGGCTGGATTTCCCCAGACTTCTGTTCTCCACCAGCGGACAGCAGCGATACGTAAGCAATATGTAGGCTGCACCCGCGGATGGAAGCTACGTTCTCTCTCACCATCCAAAACGGGGACATTTCTGCTTCATCAATCTGTGTCTAATATTCCTCCTCCTCCTCCTCCTGCTACTCCTCCTCAAACCTCACGTAATCACGCTGAACGGGCAATTTTTCTTAGGGCCACAAGGCTCACTCAAATAATTTTTCTAAACAATTTTTAAAAGTTTCAATGCTCTTAAAAGCATTGGAACTGTAACTTGAACCAATTTTTCGTTACACTGGGCTGCCTCCAGGCCTAGTTACCACTTAAGCCACATTAACCAAAGCAATTAATGGGTTTCACCTGCCCTCTTGGCTGGCCATGGCCAATTTTTGGGATGTACATTAGTACTGTTGATACAGCAATTTTTGTGGGCCCTCGCCTACAGTGTAATCAAATAAATTTTTAGCCCACCTGCATTAAGCACGACATTACTACCTCAGCTGTGTTGGGCAATGCAATGGGATATTTCTATGTACCGCCGGTGGGTTCCAGGGAGCCACCCATGCTGTAGGTGCACACGGAGTGTAACCTACATGTGTCCACTTGTAAAGAACCCCAGTCTGACTGGGGCATGCAGTGTGGGCCGAAGCCCACCTGTATTACGCACGACATTACTACCTCAGCTGTGTTGGGTAATGCAATGGGATATTTCTATGTACCGCCGGTGGCTTCCTGGCACCCACCCAGGCAGTGGGTCCACAGGGAGTGTAACCTACATGTGTCCACTTCTAAAGAACCCCAGTCAGACTGGGGCATGCAGTGTGGGCCGAAGCCCACCTGTATTACGCACGACATTACTACCTCAGCTGTGTTGGGCAATGCAATGGGATATTTCTATGTACCGCCGGTGGCTTCCTGGCACCCACCCAGGCAGTGGGTCCACAGGGAGTGTAACCTACATGTGTCCACTTCTAAAGAACCCCAGTCAGACTGGGGCATGCAGTGTGGGCCGAAGCCCACCTCTATTACGCACGACATTACTACCTCAGCTGTGTTGGGCAATGCAATGGGATATTTTTGTGTACCGCCGGTGGGTTCCAGGGAGCCACCCATGCTGTCGGTCGACAGGGACTTCACAATAGGGAGTTGTACCTGCCTGTGTCTATGAATTAAAAAGCCCGGTCTAACTGGGGCATGCAGACACTTTGACAGAATGAATAGTGTGTGGCACATAGGTTCCCCATTGCTATGCCCACGTGTGCAGCTCCTGATGGCGGTGGCACAGGATTCTATTTCTCATTGCTTCTGTACAGCATTGTGGGCTATCGCCCCGCCCTTTTAAAGAGGGTCGCTGCCTAGCCGTGCCAACCCTCTGCAGTGTGTGCCTGCGGTTCCTCCTCATGGCAGACGCACTTATAAATAGACATGAGGGTGGTGTGGCATGAGGGCAGCTGAAGGCTGCGCAGGGACACTTTGGTGTGCGCTGTGGTGGTGGTGGGGGGGTTGGGCAGCATGTAACCCAGGAGAAGTGGCAGTGGAGTGTCATGCAGGCAGTGATTGTGCTTTGTTGGAGGTAGTGTGGTGCTTAGCTAAGGTATGCATTGCTAATGAGGGCTTTTCAGAAGTAAAAGTTGTTGGGAGGGGGGGGGCCCCACTCTTGCCGCTATTGTGGCTTAATAGTGGGACCTGTGAACTTGAGATGCAGCCCAACATGTAGCCCCTCGCCTGCCCTATCCGTTGCTGTGTCGTTCCCATCACTTTCTTGAATTGCCCAGATTTTCACACATGAAAACCTTAGCGAGCATCGGCGAAATACAAAAATGTTATGGTCGCCCATTGACTTCAATGGGGTTCGTTGTTCGAAACGAACCCTCGAACATCGCGGGAAGTTCGTTCCGAATAACGAACACCCGAACATTTTGGTGTTCGCTCATCTCTACTCATGACCTATCCTCAACATAGGTCATCAATAGTTGATCGTCGCGAGTCTGCCACTTGAGACCCCTGCCAGCCCTCTGTCAATGTGTATGGAGCCGAGTACAGACAGCTCCATACCCCCTTTGCAGTGGCCTGAGTTTGTATTGCAGGCACTGTTTCCATTGATTTAAATAGAAACAGTGCCTTCAATACCAACTTGGGCCACTGCAAAGTGTACAGAACCGTCTACTTTTGGCTCTGTATACGTTTATAGTAACTAGACAAACAGCTGAGTGGCGCACATCCTGATTGGTGGACCCCTATCAATCAACTACTGATGTCTTACCATGAGATAGGACATCAATAGTTCAGAAGTGGATAACCCCTTTAACTTAAAAAGTACATTTAAGTAAATACTAATTACTGAAAGACTTGAAGTAATATAGCAACATCACATTCTTATACACCCCAACAATAATCACTCATAATTTTCGAGGCCCCAGCTTAATCTTTCCTTTTCTACATTTTAATGCACGAATATAGTCTTTATTTTAGATACAAGTCCTATTAATTATTATTCTCCTAGTAATTGTAGTTACAGTATCATAGACCTTACACTTACAGTATATAAGCAAATTTCTCACAGATCTTCCATAAACTCATTGTGCCCCTCAACAATGACTGGTTAAACTGAATCCCAATTTTCTTAAGATGAAAGGAAAACTTTAGCTATACCAAGAGCTGTTTCTATGGGATTTGCTCCAAGGGCTTTTATCACAAGCAATTAAGCACTTGGCATGTGTGTTTTGTTTCCATTCTCAAAAGACGATAGTCTATTTTTTAACTGTCTTGAGTTTCAACTAATCTTAAGACTTCCCTCAATGTCTTTTTTTAATCAGCAATAAAGTTTATTGCATGGAATCAAAAGAAACAATGTGTTTGAGCAAGAAAAGTAGGGTTGCATGCTGTCATGCAGCGGGTCTGGAACCACTTTGGCACTGACTAATTTGGCTTTGGGCAGCACCTAGGAGTCCCCTGGTTTTCACGCTTTAAGTCTTCTAATTAGGATCTGGTCTTAGCTGCAGGGGCCCCCAGGCCATTACGCGAAGAGTACTCTTGGTTCTTTGCAGCTGAGAAAGATAGGTCAACAACACTGTTGTGTGGTACCAGAGGGATTGTCAGAGGTGCAGAATGCATTTGGAAAGTCTTTAGACTCTTTCACTTTTTTTTTTACAATTGTTTTTTTTGTGCCCAAATCTGCACTCAATACTCCATAATGACAAAGTGAAAAGAGAATGTTAGAAATCTTTGCACATTTTTTAAATATTAAAAACTAACATTTTGCATTGACATAACTATTCACACCCTGTGATGTGGGCCTACAAATGGCTAAATTCCACTGCAAATCTGTTTTCAAATTTGCGTGTTAGGCCTCAGTCACACGGGCGCATCGGCACCCGTACACCGGCGCCGATGCGCCCGTGTGACTGCAGGAAGGAGACGGACGTACCTGCAGACGGCCGTCTCTCTGCAGCACTGGAGGAAAGAACATGTGACCGGCTTCATTGCCGTGTGACTGAGGCTTAAGACATGCAGCTTTTGGTGCCGATTTTGACTGTGCAATATTCGACTAGGTGTGAAAGCACCCTGTGTGAGCCTTCCACAAGCACTGTCAGCCTCTCAGTAGTCCAAACCCAAGCAGCAGTTGTGCAACCCAGAGGGGATTCACAGATAGAACAGTCGATTTTCCATGTCCTGACTTACAACAGTTGTGGAACCCAACATAATTAGGCTGAGAGACCCACACAGGAAAAGAGTGCGGCTGAGCCTCCACACTTAGGCTGCCTGCACATGAACAGATTTGCATTGCGGAATCTGCGGTCGGCGTCCACACTGCAGTTCCACAGCAAATACTGTTAATAGCATGCTATGGAAAATTGATTCTTCCTGCACGCTTGTGGAAACGAATTATGATTTCTGTGAGCCTAGGAAATATCGCAGCATGCTCTATTTTTTTGCAGTATCTGCATGGACAGCTTCCATTGAAGTCAATAAAAGCTGTCTAACCCGCGACCCGTCCGCAATTGACATTGCAGATAGGTCACGGATTCCGCGTCATCACCTACAGTTGCAGGGAAACAAAAAAGATTTAGCGCATATGTCCAATGGCAAGCCGGCAGGTCCATCCGAAGTACAGTTGAAGAAGAAAGAAGACTGATACATGCGGTCGCCAGCTGGGCACAGGACCGGATTCCTCTGCGGGCTCGCCATGCGGAATCTGACATGTTCGTGTGCAGGCAGCCTAAGTAAATCAAGTTATACATGTTAGTGCAGATGCCTGAACTAAGCCCAACACTCTGAGCACTTCTAAACTCTGACATGGCAGTGATGATATAAAGCAGCGGATCGCTACTGTGATGTCTGAGGTGCTCTGTGTGTCCGGGATGGTTGGTCGGTTGCAGTAGCAGACATAAGTTGATTTATTTATTGTGGAGGCTCTGTAGCGCTCTTCTCAGTCTGATTATACTGGGTTCTGCAAATGCTTTAGGTCGGGACATGGAGAATGAGCAAACAGCTGTTTAAATAAGATGGGGGGAGTGCATGAAACTAAGAGGAGGCTGCAGAACTGAAGCAGCATTGCGACTGACTATGTGGGTCTCAGACAGTGGCAGCATAAGTTAACATGGCAATAAATTGTGGTATGTTAGATACTTCCTTCTCCTGTGTGCTGGCTGGCACCCCCCTGCCTTCTCTCTTGTCTGCACCCAGAGCACATGCCCCACCTCCCCATTTACACTCCTTTTGCAGAATATACATCTGAGACATTCTGTCATTATGGTTTGCAGTTACCTGATTAAAACAAAATCCAGGATCTCAGGTAGTTTTTTTTCTTCAAGAAAAAGGCTATAGCTCACTGCACAGAACAGAAATCATGTTATGACCAGGGGCTTCCATAAGATATTGTGAAATAGAAAAAGTGTTATTCTGAAATAGGTCACTTGAGTATTATGTGTGAATTGCCTGTATGAGTTGGAGGTAGAAAAGATGAAAATTGTTAGTGAGAAGGAATTATTCTTTCAGCTGTTGAAAATATTGAATTACTCCTTCAACACAAATATCTCCTATAAAGAACATTTATTCAGCATTCCACTGGGATCATTTCCAAGGTTCACAAGATCAGGAAGAGGCTGATTGTTCCACAAAGGTATAAGTGAGTCAAACCCTCAATCCACAATAGTGGTGTGGAATTTGCAAATTGAAGAATAGTTGGCTCAAGTTACAAGCAGCTGACTTGCCAGGTATAAGGCTGTTCAGATCATAATAAATAATAAATAATATAAATGCATTGATATGATGGGCTATAATGTTCATATCCAGTTGTAACTAGGAAATTGGAAGTTATTTCAGGATCGGTGGGGGTCCCAATAGTCGGACCCCATGATCAGTTTGTTATACCCTACACTGTGGATAGGGGTCTAACTTATGAGATGGGGGGATATCACAATTATATATATATGTAATATATCTCACATAATTGGTAAGACTTCATTTCTGGGAATCCACAGACTCTGAAAGGTTTCTGAATTGTTTTCCGTAGCTTGAACGTGTGAACTACAGAGTGGGCAGAGTTTATTTTACACCAGCAATATTAAAAGAAATAAAATCATTAGCAAAAATAAGTTTCTAAAATATGCAAATTGCTGTTAATATTAAAAGCAGAAAAACTTCCCAAGCAGACAATTCATTAAATAATTTACAGGCAGCATTGCATTACTCATGCAGTGCAGATACAGGTTACCGTTTTTGTTTCCATGGTAATGGTTACATAAGCAGAAAGACACGATAATGTCTCTACAAGTGCATTCTTATTTCTGCTAGCAGAGGACCATCTAAAATATCAGCACTGTCTGTTTCCTTTTGAAATGCATGCTTTTACATGAGCTCTGATATTTGCAGCTAAAAGCCTTAAAATATGTTTCTACAAATAATACTTAGAAATCACAGAAGAAGGAAATATAAACATAAAAAATATATATTTTTTTAAATCACAGAAAGCAGCTGTATACTTACTGATAGACTGACACAAGAGGGCAGGTAGAAATACCACATCCCTCCAACATGCACATAGCCAGAGTGCTAAATGGAGGAACCACCGCACAGATGCAAGTTACTGATGAACAACCACTCACACACCTTCCTTATATTGAGGGGGGTTGGGGGGTTGGGGGGCTGCTTAGTATATGGCCGCTTTCAGTAATTTTTTTTGTCTGTTTATATTTCCGTTTTCTGTTTCTGAAAATCGCGTTTGTACAAATGGGCGATTTTAGGGGGCCTAAGATCAGCTCGCCAGAGAAGATAGCACACACGCATTCCAGCCAGCCGATTTTATGCTGTCAGGAAAAGATAGGCCTGGAAATATCTTTTGGCCAGAATAAGTCGGCCGGGCTCATAGACTAGTATGCGAGCTGCCGGAAAAGTGAGGTGGTAGGGAGTTTAGCAGCAGCTCTGCCAAACTCCCTCCCTTTTCCCTCCCCCTCTCCACCCCGGCTGTCAACAAAGGGAGACAATCATATATCGGGTGAGGCTGATGTAAAAGAAGGATGCCTCAGCCACGTGCATACGCACTAGCAGTAGGCTATGTACTATCTTGAGCACCTGAAATAAAGGTGCTGACAATAGCCTACAGAATTATCCCCCTCACTTATATGATAATATCTACGGTGCCAGTATAAACTTGTTTCTGACGACGTAAAAGAGGCGGTAATCAATGTATATGTATCTCCACCTCTCTAAGGGTGGACACCCACTGGCATTTCTTTCTCTCTTGTGCTGCGAGAGGAAGTGAAAACAATCGCCTCACAGCATGAGAAAAACACAGGGATGGCGCCGGGATATCGCCAGTGTTTTCAATGGGGCCAGCGGCAGCAGTGCTAGCCCAATTGAAAAGATAAGGAAAATACCACGGACTTCTGCCACAGCTGTGACAGCTGTGGCAGGAGTTTCCTTTATCCCCACGGGGACTGTGGGATGAAGGAATTATCTGCCACAGCTGTCACGGCCGTGACAGCTGTGGCAGAAGTGCAGCATGCTATCCCATTGCTTTCAATGGGATCGGCACTGCTGCCGATCCCATTTAAAGCAGTGGTTTGTGGCAAACCCCGCAGTATGATTTTCGGGGAAGGGCTAGAAATATAAGCCCTTCCCTGAAAATCATCATTAACTGGTGAAAAAAAGAAAAAGAAATTAACTCACCTCTCCGCCGCTCAGACGCATCCTCCAGCAGGCTTCCGACACTGCTGACCAGCACTTTCAGCAGGCGGAGATTTAAAAATCCCCGCCTCCTGAAAAGGCTGTGCTGATTGGCTGAGCGCTCAACCAATTACAGCTAGTGCTTAGCTATTGGCTAAGCGCTCAGCCAATTACAGCTACTGCTTAGCTAGTGCAGGACTAGCAGAACTAAACTGGCCGCTGTCAGTAATAGTGTCGGCAAGCTTTTGTTTGAGGGAATAAAGCAGCTTGTAGGCAGCCAAATCAGAATCTCCTCCGGTCTGAAGGAAAAGGAAGTGTGGCAGATTCTGTTAATGTAACTTGAAACTGCCTGCCAAAATGGTCAAATTTTTGGGCAATGCCACCATATGTGCAATGCAGTTCCCCTCTCTGTCTCACATCTCCAGCACACAACAGAGGTCCCAGGGCTCGTTTTAGATAATATTGCCGGGGTTCTATACCATCTGGTCAAGGTTTTATATGAATTCTCCTGGATTCGTATACATCTGGAGAAGCCATGAGAATTTCTCAAGACTTTGAGAGTTTCTTCTCTAGTAAGGTTAAGTCCCAATTCCCTCTCCCATTCCCTCAGGAACCAGGGCTTCTCTGGTGAGGTCTGTAGGAGGAGGCCTTTATATACGTGTGTGACCAATTTCTTTGGTCGCGAGGGAAGGAAGACGTAGGCCTCGAACCACAGAGGATCCCTGAGCTTGCTAAATCTAGACCTCTGGAACTGCTTCAGAGAATGGTAGAGACCCGCTCTGCTCAGGAAGTCTGAGGGAAGGTGGGCAAACCTAGTGTCTAACTGAGCCTGATTTGTGAGTTACAAAATTTGGTGAGGTACGGGACAAGTATTTTCGCGAATTTTTTGTAATAAAGAATTGGGAGCCCATCAGGGCCTGGACTTCTCCTGTTAGGGATAGAAGGCAGGACCCTGGTCACCTCGTCTTCCGTAACCGGCTGTAAAATTGAGGAGGCGTCGTCTTCAGACAGGCCCGGGAGCTTTAGAGTGTTTAAGAAAGCGAGGAGAACGTCATTTTAAGATTCTATAGTGCGGTGTAGTATTTTTCGAATTCCCTAGACGTGTCCTCGGTAGACGTCACCACAGATCTCGTTGGTGTTTTAATCTGTGAAATAAAGGTTTTCTCTTTTTGTTTTTTAATGAGCCTCGTCATCGCTTTTGAGCCTCTGTCTCCATGTATATAAATTTTGCATTTGGAAGTGAACAGGGTCTTGATTTTATATTTAGGACATTTTTAAGTTTTTCTCTCAGGCACTTTAGTTTCTCCAGGGTGTCATTATTAGGGTTATTTTTCTGTAGGGTTTCAGTGTTAGCGATTTAGGCGAGGAGTGAGTTAATCTCCTTGTTTTTTTGCTGTTTAACTCTAGTGCCCAAAGATATTAGTTCTCCCTTAATAAAGGCTTTATGGGCCTCCCACATAATTGGGGTTGACACCTCATCGGAATCATTTATCTCGAAGAATTCTTCTAATTTCTCTGTCAGGGATGAGCAATTATTTCTTCCGTCTATTAGTGTGCAATTAAGGCACCAGTTCCACTCCCTCCTCGGCAGGCTGTCAAGAACCAATGTGACAAAAATAGGGGCATGGTCCAAGATTGTGATTGGACCAATGTTGGTTGAGGTGACGGAGTGTATATGTTTGCCCGATACCAGTAAGTAGTCAATTCTGTGATATGTGGAGTGGACGGAGGAAAAATATGTATACTCCCTCACTCTTGGGTTCAGGGTCCTCCAAACATCTTGCAAGTTTAGCTCAGATAAAAGGCTCCGTAATCTATGTGTTTGCCCTCGGGCGGACGGCCCAGAACCTGAGCTAGTGTCCAGTGAGTGGTCTAATGCTAAGTTGAAATCTCCTCCGACTACGCACATGCCCTCCGCGAAATATCCGACCTTGGTCAATACCCGAACTAACCACAGGATTTGGTTTTTATTTGGGCCGTAATGGTGGGCAAAGGAGATTTTACTATGTGCCACCGTGCCCTTCAGAAAAATGTATCTGCCGCTCTGATCCAGCACCGTTCGCCCATGAACAAAAGGAACCCTTTTGCTAATTGCAATTGAAATTCCTCTGGAGGCCGAGGAACGCGTGCTATGGTACCATTGATTGTAATTAAATGTTGGGAGATTAGGGACATAGTTATGGCAAAAATGGGTTTCTTGAAGGAACACCACTTCTGTTTTATACTTTAAAAAAAAAAAAAAAAGGACTGGGACCTCTTCTGCAGATTGTTCCACCCTCTGATATTAAAGGAAGTGATCCTAACGTCTGCCATGAATCAGTCTCAGGGAAATTTCTACAGAACACTGATCTGCCCTCGTCCTCCATGTCCTATTGTAAACATACTTGCCGTACAATTAATAACAACGAACACCACAAAACGTGGTTGAATGAGGATGTTAATCAAGAACGGAGCAAGGGGAGGGCCATGCCAAATAGGGCCATGCGCCTGTTCCTCAACCAGGCCCAGGGTTGGGGCAAAGCCCCCATGGCTCCTTCCGATTTCCGCATGTTCGGGGGGTGGATGGACGCTCACCTTTTAAGGTGGGGGTGACCACCGAGACCTACAAAAGCTAGTGTTGCTATATTTGTTAACTGGACCGTAATACAATAATACAGCCCTATTTTAGCAATTAAGTGAACAGAAACAGACCGAATGAGACCATAACCCGCCATAGTAAAAAGGGGTTTGGAGGAACATCAATAACAGTTCAATAAACAACAACAGCCCCGTACCCACGCAACTGGCGCTCGGGGGGTAGTAGTAAAGGGGGAGGGGACCCTGCGGTGGAAACTTCCCGACAGGGCCCCTGTCTCATTATTAATATTCTATAGGCCCTGAGTCCCCACCCCCACGCCCGGTACCTGACCAGGGCTTCCTGCCAGAAGAGCAGTAGGCAAAAATTTTTCATCTTCCGGCCCCGCCTGGGCCCTCCTTATGTGACCAGAAATAGTCGTATGAATCTGGAGAAAGAAAGGAGAGAAAAGAGGGGGGGTTAGAAACGAGACAGAGAGAGGGAGGCCCCCAGAGCGCCAGCTGGCGCATCAGAGAGGGACCTAGTTTTATGTCTCAGCCTGCAGTCACTTTTTGTGTATTGGCATCTTACGAGCTCTATTGAGTGACCAGTTCTCGGGTGTCTTCAGTTGAGGCAGCTGGTCTTTAGTCTGGACAGGCAGCCACGATGGAATATCCAGCGGAGCTATTTCCAGCCTCTCCCAAGCCTTCCCGAGATCATCCGGTGTCCTGATGGTTATCTGCTGGCCATCTTTGAAAGTGGAGAGGCCGAACGGAAAAAGCCATCTCACAGGTAGTTTTTTTGAACGCAGAGCCTCTGTCAGGGGTTTCAGTATGTGCCTTTTGGCCAATGTACTGGGGGCGATGTCTTGGAATATGAGGATTTTATTGTCCTCATAAATGATCTCGCGTGTCTCTCTGGCTTTTTGTAAGATAGCAAAAGTGTCCACATAGCTTAGCAGGCCACAGATGACAACTCTGGGTGGTTCTATCGGTGAGGGTTTAGGCTGCAAGGCTCTATGGGTATGTTCTATTATTATTTTGTCGGCCCTGTCCTTCCACAGCAGAAACTGAAAAATATGTGAAGCGGCCGAATTTAGCGTCTCAGGTGCTATGGACTCTGAGATGCCTCTGAAACGGATATTCTTTCTTCGGCTCCTATTCTCGTGGTCCTCTATTAAAAGCATGGCTTGGTTTAGCTGATCTTGTTATTCCATTAGACTGGACTGAAGGGCCAAATTGTGTTGTAATAGGTCTTGGTGTGCACTCTCCAAGTCTTCGACCCTGTGTCCAATCTGTTTAACCTCTGAATTAATGTCCGCTAGCTCTTTCATGACCGAGGAGATGGAATGAACCAGAATTTTTTAAGGAAAGAGCATGAAATCGGGTCTCTGTCTGTGTCCTCGTTGTGTTCTGAGGCGATGGAAGCGCACTCCATGTCCGAATTCTCTATATTTTGTTCGGCGAGGCTTTCTTGGGAGGTTCTCTGTCTTTGCGCTGCTGGGGAGCTGTGTTTTTTTTTAAGGTATTTGTCCATCTCCGCCTGACTTTTGTTGGTTCTTGGGGTGTCTGTATGCTCTTTATACTTTTCTTTACCAATTTTCACCATTTTGTGAGTATCCGTTCCACCGCTCCACTGTAAGTTGTAGTCTCAAAATTAAGCGTCTGCGTATCAGTCCATTTGGTCGGTCGGTTTGGAAAATATAGTTCTCAGTGTCTCCCATTTACGTTTTGGTTGTTTAATCTCCCATCTCGGGCCCCTCACACCCGACTCTTGCTTAGCGGGTGTGTGAGCGGCTCTGGACTTGTAGGTTATCTCAGCGTTAGTCTTTGGTTCTGGGTCTCCAACCAGGGCCCCAGTAAGGGGATTGTCCACAGGATAATGGGGCTGAGAGAAGGGGTCGGCGAGCGGGGTGGTAAATCGGGCCAGCGCCAAGAAGCAGCCTTATTTACTTGACTTAGAAGGCTGCTAAGTTCTGTGTGGTCCTCAGAGCCGCATTCCAGACCTGCACCCCCAGGTCTTTTAGTGCTGTCTGGGCGCAGCTCTCGATGCTGATGGCCGCCGTGTCAGGCTCCCGCCTCCTTCTGTTTGTCACCCGCCGGGGCCTCCAGACCGCTTATCGCCCCCGCGCCTGCTTGCGATGGGTCGTGCGCAGTGTCCCGCTCACCGGTGCCTCACACCGCAAGTGCCGCGGCAGCGGCCTCCGACTCCTGCCTCTGGAACCACCGGCCGCCCGCTATCCGCCGGGGGCCTGATGTCCCGCCAGGCGCTGCTCACCTCTCAAGGCCGTGCCATCACTTCAGCTCCCAGCCATGTCCCACCACACAGGCCGCCCGCTCCTCCTCGCAGCTACAGTGCACGGATCGCAGTAAGCCGCCTCCTTTCTGTGTGTCTTCTCTCCCGGTGACCGTGTAGAGTCTCCAGAGCACACATGCTGCTTCTCTAGTCCCAGGGAACGTTAAAAATCTGCCGTGTAATGGCGGAGCCCAGCGGTGTGCGTCCTTCTGCCTCAGCGGCTAGGCCACCACCCACGCAAGTATAGTGTTAAGCAACCGTTCCTCAATATAAGGAATGTGTGTGAGTGGGTGTTCATCAGTGCCTTGCACCTGTGTGATTGCTCCTTCGTATAGCAGTTTGGCTGTCTGCATGTTGAGGGATGTGGTGTTTTTACCTGTCCTCTCGTATCAGTAAGTATATGGCAGCTTTCTGTGAATTTTTTTGTCTTCATATAATACTTAGATGAAAAGCTATGTGTTAAGACTACTTATCACCTTTTTAAATCATCATTTTTTCTGCTTTTGACAAATTACAATGCTTTACAATAAGAAATTATTTTCCCCATTGATCTGCAAGTAGAAATTTGATTAACATGCTTGTTTGACATTAGAGAATCAGTACCACCTTTGTTATTAGGCTGAGTCTCGTATCGTAGCTCAACCCTATGCCTTTGAAAGGTACTGAAATAAATGACTACCGCACATTCTTTTGAAACTTTAAACAGACTCTCGATATTTGGTTTATGTATGAATGTCTAAATAATGCAATAAGTAGTGAATTTCTGAACTTTAAATTGACAGCCATTCCTATTTTATATGAAATTATGTAGATGCTGCAGACACCTGTTACCAGCTCTGTTGAGTACTTATACAGTTTTGTATAACAACCTGCATATAATTTAAGGACACCTTTTCATACAGTTGTTTAAGGCCACTTCCTTACGGGCGACGCGATATCGCAGCAAGAAAATTGCAGCGATATCACATTGGTGGTCTGTGCAATATCGCTGCGTTTTCTCATGGCGATATCGCGATTTGGTGTCACTACAAAGTCACACATGGTGGTACAAAGTCATGCTACTTTGTAGCACCATATGCGAGGCTTTTCGGGGAGGAAGAGGTGCTTGAAATATAAGCCCTAGCTGCCTAAAAAAACTAAGAGAAAGAAAAGCCTCACTTAAGAGGCGCTGTCCGGCTTCGGCGCACGTCTTCCAAAGCTCCCCGACACTTGATTGAAGTTCTCTGGCATAGCTTCCTGGTCAGGATATTTTAAAACCCTGCCTCCAGGAAGCTCTGCCCCGATTGGTTAAGCACTGCGGCACTCAGCTAATCAGAGCCAATGCTCAATGTACCAATCACAGCCATTCATTGAAGCCAATCAGAGGCAGAGCTTCCTGGAGGAAGAGTTTTTCAAAATCCTGACCAAGAAGCTATGCCGGAGTACTTCATTCAAGTACCAGGGAGCTTTGGGAGACGTGCACCGGAGCCAGACAGTGCCTCTTGGGTGATATTTTTTTTTTTCTTTTGATTTTTTTAGGCAGGTGGGACTTAATTTCAGGCTTTTAAAGTAGGATTTCTTACTGTAAAATTTGCATGGCACCACATGAAAACAGCGTTTTCATGCGATGCGATGCAGCAGAAAGCAAGGATTCATAGGAAAACATGGGCTACAAAACATCGCCAATAGCGACTCTATAGAGCATGCCAAGAATTTGCATTTTCACAATTTAGCAGGCTACAAAACATTGCTCATGCGAAAGAACCCATTGGAAAGCATGGGCTTCACATACCAGTGATTTGTAGAACTGTTGTATTGCGAGAAAATTGTGCGATTTTGTCACCCGTGTGGAAGCGGCCTAACACCCTTAACTACTTCCTGATCAGAACCTTTATCCCTCTTTCTTGCCAGGCATGTGCCACCTGGACATCTATAGTCTATGGGCAGTCAGGAACTGGTTAATGACAGCCAATACTTGTGTGGCAAAATTCATACAATTAGGTGAAGATTTTTTGAGCTATGGATTTTTCTCTGTAAAAAAAAATCAGCAGAGAATATGGCTTATGGGTACACTACATTATACATATATATGTAAATACACACACAAGCATATAGGCACAGCATTTCACATACATACACAGAAACAAACACAGCATACTTTTACACACATAAATATAAGTATGCAAGTACTTGGATGCGAATAAAGAAATTAACCAGAGCCAGCATGGGTTTGCAACAAAGAAGTCATGCCAGACGAATCTAATTTCTTTCCTATGACAGAATTACCGACTGGGTTAATCAGGGAAATGTGGTAGATATAGTATATCTTAACTTTAGTAAAGCACTTGACAAAGTATCTCATACCATACTCATTAAAAAAAATAACCAAATATGGGATCAACAAGGAAACTGCTAGGTGGATTCACAACCAGTGATCATACTCGAGGAGTGGTCATAAAAGGCTGCACATCCAAGTGGAAAAATGTATCAAGTGGGGTTTCACAAGGTTCTGTAATAGACCCAATGCAAAGTCCTATATCTAACAAATAAAAATGAAAAAAAAAAAAAACCACACACACAGAATGGAAGGAATTGGGCTAAGCAGCACATTTGAAAGAAAAATATGGGTATACAGAACATGAGTCAACAATGTGATGTAGCAGCAAAAAAGGCAAACTTAAATGTGGGATGTACTAGGAGAAGAATAGAGTCTAGATTATGTTAAGTAATTATCCTAGTCTACACTTCCTTGTTCAGGCATCAACTGAAGTACTATGTCCAATTAAAAAAACACATTGTCCAACTGGAGTAAGTTCAGAGAAGAGTTACCAGGATGGTGAGCGGTCTGCAAAACATATACTATGAGGAATGGCTAGAGGATCTGGAAATGTTTAGCTTCCAAAAAAAAAAGGCTGAGATGAGACTTAATAGCTGTCTACAAATATCTGAAGGGCTGTCACAGTGCAGAGGGTTCAGCCCTATTCACATTTGCACAAGGAAAGACTAGAAGCAATAGGAAGAAACAGAAAGGGAGGAGACACAAATTAGAAATTAAAAAAACTTTCTGACAGTGAGGGTGATCAAGGAGTGATACAGGATACCAAAGGAGGTGGCGAATTCTCCTTCAATTGAATTCTTGAAACAGAGGTTGGACAGGCATCTGTCTGGAATTATTTAGTGAATTCTGCACTGAGCAGAGGGTTGGACCCGATGACACTGGCAGCCCCTTGCAACTCTACCATTCTATGACCCTCAACAGAGAACAGAGCCATGTCGCTGGAGCTGCAGGAGTGGGAGAGGTCAGTATGATTATTTTTTTTATACATGGTGAGCAGGAATTTTAAAAAAATTAACTCAGACAAATTCTTTAAGGGGTACAAAAGAACCACTATGACTTTGTGAACAATGCAGGAACTATTTCTTGTGTTGGTTATTGTGTGCGAACAGTATTACTTCATAGGGCATAAGAGGGAGCACTTTTACTATGGAAGACACTGTTAGGGGCATTGGGGGTAGCAGCAGGATGGGAAGAATGTTAAGAAATCTTTATAACTATATGGAGAAGAAAACAGAAAGTGGCCAACAGCAATCAGAGAAGTTATCACTTATAATCACTGAGGTAAAGGCACTCTGATCACTATAACCGTGTAGAACTGGTATCTATTATATGGTAATTATGGTGACTGCAATACATAGCGGTTACTAGAGTTGGACCACTGTATCTAAGCTGCTGTGTTTCAAAGGTCTGATTTCATGTAATGTGTATGCATTTTGGGGGGTAAACCACGGCCGGTAGCCATGCAAAGTTGTTGTGGTGGTCGTGAACAGTAGGGAGGGCTCAAGCTGAACTTTTACACCCAGGCCCATGAGCCTGTTGCTACGCCCTTGCTTTAGTTGTATAATAACTATTTAAATATTTAAAAGTGAACTTCATTCTAATGCTGATTTCATTTTCATACTTTAATTAGGTACATGACTAAGAAGCCTTGTGATAAAAAGTACAGCTAGAATAATTAGGAAAGCATCTGAATTTAGGCAGCTAGCCGATGCGCTGTAAGAGGCAAGTAGTGTTTAGGACAAGCAACACAATGAAAGGTGGCATATTAAGTGATAGATTATAAGAAACATGAGGCAGAGTGAAAACTAGGTGATACTGAAATCTGGAGGAGTTTAGATCAGAAAGGTTAGAAAGAAATTAATTGTAGCACATAACGAAAGGAGGGAGCAATGAAGGTGTTATGCATATAGAGAGCTAATAATATGGAGAAAAGTAAGATGAGCGATTAATGATAATAAAATGTGCTGTACAAAGAACTTGGTTGTCATAGTGAGAGAAAGCACAGTAAGACATCAAAGAAGATAAGGAAGGAGCTCAAGGAAAAGTGAAATAATTAAGGGTATGTAAGAGAAAATTATACGTTGTGTGATTTTCTCTCAATCTGTTCCCATTCTCTCACAAATCCACTTGTAACAATCTGGTGTTTAACTTTCAGTTTGTGTAATGTCATTTTACAAGACTCTAAGGGAGCAGGACCAGGTAGATGGAATTATTTATAAGGATATAACCTTTTCATAGTTCAATTTCTTTTCACTCAAGTGTGAATTCTCATAACTATTGGAAAATATAATTATCTCCTCTGATAAGTGAATTTAATGGCAGATTTTATAAGCCATCAATGAGCGTTTTGTCACTGTAATTTCAATTATTTGGAGATAATGGGGAAGAATAGTAAAATCTCTGTTAAACTACTGTAGTAAAATAAAACTTCCAGAACCCTGCCTGCTCACCACTCCTCCCTTATAATCCTCCAGCTCAGCCCTCTCCATATTTATATTTAATGGCCACCTTATTACAGACACCCACATAGTAGCACATTGAACCTCTCTTGGTCTTAAAAACTATAGCAATTCATTCATAGCATATATTCCACTAGGTGTTGAAATAGCTTTGCAGAAATATTGACCTATGTGGATAGCATGGATCCTTGTGGTTGCATAAAATTATCATGTGCTGAACAGCCAATTCTAGCTTATCCCAGAGATGTTGGATTAATATCTCGGTACTGTGAATGCCAGGGAAGCATGAAGCGTAGTTTCATGATGAATGTGCCACATTCTGCACGTCATGTCATTTCTACTGCTGATTTTGTCCAGAATTTGTTACATCTCGTCAACATACTGTAGATTGTACTGCAAATGCTGTAGATTTCATGAAAAGACAGGAATTAGGTCCTACCTGTTAATTCCTTTTCTTGAAGTCATCCTGACAGCATACGCCTGGAGGTTGTCCGCTGGACACCTGTTGGGACAGGAAGCGGAAAATACAAAAGGTAACCCCCACCACCGGCTCACCAGTGTGTACCAAATAACTACAGTGACCCGGCTTTGCTTAACCAATCATTTTTAATACAGAAACCATACGTTACTTCACGTAAAAATAACTCAAGGGGAGGGAAAAGCCCCTATGCTGTCAGGATGACTTCAAGAAAAGGAATTAACAGGTAGGACCTAATTCCTGTCTTCCCCTTGTCATCCTGACAGCATACACCTGGAGAAGTGCCAGCAACCAAGGGCTTTAGGGAGGGACCACTGCCTGTAGCACCTTCCACCCAAAGGCCAAGTCACGGCTGGCCCCCAGGTCCAGGCGATAGTGTTTAGTGAAGGTATGAGTGCTCGACCATGTGGCGGCTCTGCAGATCTGGTCGGTTGTCGCCTGGGCTCTCTCCGCCCAGGTGACCGCCCTAGTGGAATGGGCTCTAACGTCGCCCGGGAGTGGGATCCCCTGGGATCTGTATGCCTCTTCTATGGCCCTCCTGACCCAACGCGCTAAGGAGTCCTTAGTAGCGGCCCCTCCTCTGCGTGGACCCTGAAATTGAATAAAGAGATTGTTAGACTTCCTGAAGGGATGTGTGACCTCCAAATACTTCAGGACTGCCCGTCTAACATCTAGATTATGGAACCTCTGCTCCGTGCTGTTACGGGGTTCCTGGCAGAAGGAGGGAAGTACTATTCGTTGTTCTCTGTGGAAGTCTGTGAGAACTTTCGGTTGGAAAAAGGGGTCAGGCCTGAACTCTATTTTATCTGGGAAGGTGGTCATGTATGGGGTCCTAATAGAGAGGGATTGGATCTCCCCGATCCGTCTGGCGGATGTGATGGCAACTAGAAAGGCAACCTTATAGGAGAGGATCTTCACTGATAGATCTTCCAGGGGCTCAAAGGGGTGTGCGCAGAGGGCCTGCAAAACAAGGTTCAGGTCCCATGGGGGCATGGTTTCCCTTATAAAGGGGTGGAGTCTAACTGCCCCTTTCAGAAACTTTTTAACTAGCCTATGGTCGCCTAAGGGAAAGTCAAAGAAGGCCCAAAGGGCGGCCACCTGAACCTTAAGGGTACCAGGTCTTAGCCCCATGTCCAAACCATCCTGTAGGAACTCCAATATCTTGTTAATGTCAGGCTGTTGGAGGTCATGTATACTATGCCCCAACCACCTAGAGAAGGTATCCCACACCCTAGAGTATATATTTCTGGTGGATTTTTTGAGGCTCTCACATAAAGTAGTGGTCACCCTCCCTGATAGGCCCTGGCTCAGGTATTTTACCCGCTCAGCTTCCAGGCCGCCAGTCTGAACTGTCGGACCTTTGGGCATATCAGGGGACCCTGCTGCAGGAGGTCGTCTCTCTGTGGCAGATGTAGAGGATCCTGTGTTGAGAGAGCGGCCAGGAGCGGGAACCAGGGTCTCTTAGGCCAAAATGGTGCCACCAGGATAACGGAGCCTGGGGACCCCTGAATTTTCCTTAGGACCAGAGGAATCAGGGGGATGGGTGGGAAGGCGTATGCAAGGTCCCAATCCCAAGCCTGGGATAGTGCGTCTATTCCCAGGGAGTCCCCTTCTGCTCCCCTGGAGAAAAACCGGGGACACTTGGTGTTCTCCCGGGAGGCGAACAAGTCCCCCTTTGGTGTCCCCCATCTTTCTATAATTAGTTGGAATGCGTGTGGATGTAGAGTCCACTCCCCAGGGTCTATCTTCCTGCGGCTGAGATGGTCCGCCGTGGAGTTCTCTGGGCCCCTTACGTGGTACGCTGTGACGGAAGGTGTCCGCTCCTCTATCCACCTGAGAACTTTCGCCGCCAGGTCTTGGAGTCGAGGGTTCCGTGTGGATCCCTGGTGGAGAATGAGGGACACAGTTGTTATGTTATCCGAAAAGATCCTAATGTGTCTACCCCTGATCTCTGTCTCGAAGCCCCGAATGGCCTTCCAGACAGCGCAAAGTTCTTTGTAGTTGGAGGATTGAGTAGCTTCCTCCCGGTTCCAGCCCCCTTGGACATAATGACGGCCTAAGTGGGCCCCCCAGCCAGTTGCACTTGCGTCCGTCAAGATGGATACTGGGGATGCGGGGTACCAAACCGTGGCTCTGGCAAGGTTAGAGATAGACATCCACCACTCCAAGGAGGACTTTATCTTGTGGGTAAGGACGACGCTCCGATCCAGGGAGGCGGGGGATTTATCCCAGTTGCTTAGGATAAAGTCTTGGAGAGTTCTACAATGTAACTGGGCCCAAGGGACTACTCCGATGCAAGATGTCATGAGGCCGAGGACCCTCATGCCTCTCCTAAGGGAGACTTTGGTGGTTAGAGAAAGTGCCCGACACTCGTCCTGGATCGCTTTTTGCCTTTCCAGGGGAAGGGATGAGCACTGGCGGTGTGAGTCCAGAATCACTCCCAGAAATTTTTTCTTTTGCTCGGGCAGAAGACTGGATTTTACGGAGTTGATGATCCAGCCTAATGACTCGAACAGACGGAGTGTGAGGTTGACCTGGAACCGGAGTTCTGAAGCCGATCCTGCTACGATCAGGAAATCGTCGAGGTATGGGACAATCAACACCTTGTCAGTTCTTAGTGCCGCCACCATCTCTAACACCAGTTTGGAGAACACCCGGGGTGCGGAGGAAATCCCGAACGGCAGACACGTAAATTGAAAGTGAGAGACAGACCCATCTATCACCAGGGCGAATCGCAGAAATTACTGGGAATCTGTATGTATAGGGACATGGCAGTAGGCATCCTTTAAGTCCACGGTGGCCATGACACTATCTGGCGCAATTAAGGGGATTGCTGACCGCACCGATTCCATTTTAAATCTTGGATAGGAGATAGACTTATTCAGGAATTTCAGATTAATTATGGTCCTATAGGACCCGTTAGTTTTTTTGACGAGGAACAAGGGGGAGTAGCACCCCTTGAACAGTTCTTCTGCGGGAACCCGAGTGATGGCCCCTAGGGACAACAGCTCCTGCACCCCCAACTGGAGGGCCTGAGCAGACGAAGGTGACTGGCAGGGGGTGACCACGAACCTCCGGGGAGGAGGGGAAGAAAATTCAATTTTATAACCTTCCGAGACTAGGCGTAAGGCCCAGGGATTGGAGGTCACTTCACTCCATCTAAGGGCGAACCCTCTCAGCCTACCCCCTACTTGTAGGATCCCGGAAGGCGGATTCTCACCCTTTCCGCCTTTGGGATAGGACCAGCGTCCGGTTTTTCCTTTCCCTTTGTATGTTCTAGAGGGAACAAAGGGAGGAGGGTAGGAGGAGGGAGGCCGCTTGAAGGCTTTCTCCGACGGTAGTCCCTGGCTCTTATCCGATGCCTTCTCTAGGAGTGTATCCAAGGAAGGCCCAAAGATTCTGTGTCCTTGGAAGGGCAGGGAACAGAGTCTGTTCTTGGAAGCGTTATCCCCTGCCCAGGCCTTAACCCAGACAGCCCTCCTGGCTGTGTTTAAGAGGGCTGCTGAGCGGGCCCCGAACCTCACCGACTCCATAGAGGCATCTGCCAGAAAGCCGGTTGCCTGCTGGAGGAGGGGAAGGCAGTTGGAGATGTCTTCCCTAGAGCCCCTCTGAGAAATCAGCGTCTGGAGTTGGTCCAACCAGACCGTCATAGATCTCGCCACAGATGTGGCCGTGATGTTGGCTTTAACGGTCAGGGCCGCAGTCTCCCAGGCCTTTTTCATTGCGGAATCCACTCTGGTATCTAGTGGATCCCACAGTTGGGAAATGTCCTCAAAGGGGAGGGCTGCTTTCTTTGAGACCCTGGCGACCGCCAGATCTACCTTAGGGACGGTTTCCAGGAACTCGATATCTTCTGGTGTGAACACCATCCGATCCTTGAATTCCTTGGACAGGAAGAATTTCTGATCTGCCTGCTTCCACTCTGTCAGGATCAGCTGTTTTAAGATGTCATTAACTGGAAATGACGGTTTTGGCTGTGGTAGGAGCCCCCGGAACAGGCTATCCTGAAAGGATGGCTGCTGCGGCACCTCTTCCTCCACCTGCATGGTGCGCCGGACCGCGGTTAACAGCTGACCCAGGTCCGCCGATGAAAAGAAATACTTCCTTGCATCCTCCATGGGCGGCATGGATTCTGAGGGAGAATCTTCTAGGAGTCCCTCCTCAGAATCCGACTCTTCTATTCGTGACCGCCTTACCCTTTTCGTGGGGGGCGGTAGAGAAAGAGATGAGAGAGAGGCTTCAATCTCCTCGCGGATCATGGATCAGATGTCCGACATGCCCGAGGAGCCCTCTTCACGGACCACTTTCTCCGTACAGTCCGCACATAGTGGCTTGGTGTGGTCCTCTTCTAGCCGCCGCAAGCAAACCGGACATTTGCGCACTCGCTTTTTGGCCTCTCTAACCTTTTGTGCGTCTCTGTCCTAAGAGACGGAGACAGCAAAAAGGACTTCCAGCACCTGACTTGTTTTCTAAATCCTCCACCCCCGGTACAGACCCCAAAGGTGGTCTACTCACCAGCAGGCTGCTTTCAGGGTCCTCTCTGGCTGACATCTTCAGTAAGGTGCAGACAGGAGAGATGCAGGGGAATCCAGCCTTTTAAATTTTCAAATTTGGCGCCGACACGCCCCCTTTAAGCGAGGCCCCGCCCCCCGTGTGACGCGGCCGCGCTGACATCACGCCGCCGCGCCGTACCCGAGGGATACGCCGCATACACCAGGACACCGCCGACTAGGACGCACAGGGAGACGCTGCCGCGCGCATGCCGACCGGCCCGCACCCGAGCCCCTCCATCGCTGGCATACCTGTCTTCTGTGCTGGATCCCCGCTGGAGACGCCAACGTCCGAGCCCTGCAGGTACCGGGGCTGCTTCCTACCAGCACGACTACCCCACTGGGCAGCGTACTGGGGGAGGATTTTCCTGCAGGGGGAACAGTGCTGGGTAGATCCTGCGGGTGAGGGTCCCCTCGTAGGGTCTCACCCGCGCAAGCCCTGCCAGCCCGAACAGAGAGTCGTCCCCCCACGGGCGGACAGGCTGCATGGGAGTCTTCTTTCTTCATTTTACCTCCAGCATACACCTGGAGGCTCCGCTTGGACTGTCCTGTAGGGACAGGAAGACACTGGTGAGCCGGTGGTGGGGGTTACCTTTTGTATTTTCCGCTTCCTGTCCCAACAGGTGTCCAGCGGACAACCTCCAGGTGTATGCTGTCAGGATGACAAGAGGAAAAATGTATTTACTCTAAAGTCTCTCCATTTTTTTTCCTGTAGTGTACAGACTTAGATCATGCATGCCCATGCTAAATAAAGCTGGGCATACACATATTAGCATGATTTGTCTGATCTAATGTGTATGGGAGCAGTCTAACTGTTGTTGATTGCCTGTTTTGCTGGAAAACTAGCCATGATGTATTTCAAGCCCTTGAAGGCAGGAGCGCTCCACCATGAGGCGACCCAAGACTGCTGCATTAAGCAGCAGTCTACAGGACCTCAGAGAGGCGGCAGGTTGCCACCTGGCTGGTAATTAATTGTTGACAGCCATTAATGGCTGGTAAAGAATAACAGCATGCTACACGCTGGCCGGGCAGCAACCCAACAGGCATTGCAATGCAGAGTATGTGACTGCTGAGCTCTCCCAACCTCCCCCTTCCCCGAGCTGCAGGCTGGGTGAGTTAAATGCCTATTAGATTGATGTCACACTGGAGGCCAATAAGGGGATGCTATTACTATAGGAGCCACTATGGGGGAAACTATTTCTACTGGGGCTACAATCTGGGTCAATATTAGTACTCGAGCCACTATGGGGTACATTATTACTATTGAGGCCCCTATAGAGGTCACTATTACTACTGGGGCCCCTATGGGGGTCACTATTATTATTGGGACCATAACTAGGATCACTAATGCTACTTGGGCAACTATGGGGACACTTACTAGTGTGTCCACTACTAGGAGCTTTATTAATTTATCACTTCAGACAAGTCTCAATGGTTCAAACACATGTTCGGCATTTTGTGCATGGGCACTTTCAAAACTGAGTGTCAGGGGGTCTATGGGTCAAAATTTCACATTTTGCCTCAGGCAGCATAAAGGCCTGAGACACTCCTCTTTCACTTTTTCATTTTATTTTTTTATTCTGTCATCCAAGATGTAGAAAGTTTTTTTTTCTCTGTTAACATGCAGTACTGTGTAAAAGTTTTAGGCAGGTGTAGAAAAATGTTGCAAAATCAGGGCTTATTCACACATCGGTGTGGCACACATTTTTAATACAGGGCAATCCACTGCTTTGTCAGTGTGGGTTGTACCCCTGCATTGTGTGGCACACTTATCTATGGCGGTCATTCTTGGTATTGGTTCATATTGTGCAGACTAGGTTTGTTAGCAGTCATCCCTCCACCACCCTGGGTTGAGTTGAGTGGTTGCCCTTTAAGGTCCATTTACATGGGACGAATGTCGGGCAAAGGATGCCTGACATTCGTCCCGGGAGCTAGCAGAGCTGTCTCATTCATGGAGCAACCAGCAGGGGGGCAGGGCAGTGCAGGAGATTTCTCTCCTCTCCCTCCCCCACCCCTCTCCATTGAGATAACACAAAGGCCATTCACTAATGAACGAGACAGCTCTGCTAGCTCCCGTGCAGGAGCACGAGAGCAAGGAAAGACAGGGACGAGTGTCGGGCATCCTTGGCCCGACATCCATCCCATGTAAAAGGACCTTTAGTCTGCACATGTACATTTTGCTCCTTTTTATTGCAATCTGGCTTGCTGCATGCTACCAGGGTATATGGCCATTGAGCCTTTCCTGCAGTAAATATCTTGTATCTGGCTTCATTTTCTGTGAGTTGTCTCTTTTGTATTTTTTTTTCTCACCTCTGTGATTTCCTGTCAGTAATATGGCTAAGTCAAGAGAGTGGTCCACTACGTTAAAAGAAGAGATCATTGCCTTTCACAAGCAAGATAGAGGATACAAAAAGTTAACAAAAGGGAACTGAATGTTCCTAGACATACTGTGGGAAGCATAATTTGCAAATTCAAAGTTAAAAGAACACTGGCTACCCTTGCTGGATGTGGTAGAAAGAGAAATCTATCAACAGTGTTTATAGTGTATCTGAGGCACTACTTCCTGATCAATTCGTTGGTTGGTATGACTGATGTCCCTTGACATGTAACCTTCTCTTCCTTTTTCCCACACTGCAGCCAAAGTGATTTGTTATTTCTTCAAAGGGATTTACAGAGCGTTTTCTAATCACTGTATTTTGGTGGTCCATTTAGCAGCTTATGCATATTATCATAACCCCTATTTTTTCAGAGGTTGCCCTTTCAGCTTTTGTATTTCTGCCGGGGTCCGCTCTGATGGGCACACAATATGGATAGGTCTAAAGATATGGCCCAAAAGTAACAGCAGTAGCGTTCTAGTTACCAGGATAATGCTATGCTGTTCTGTGAGGTGACTGCTGCAGTATTGACATGCTTACTCCACAGCTCTGGATAGGTCCAAAACTTACGACCCAGAGGTAATAGCAGCAGCATTCCGGTTACCAGGACGATGCTATGCTACTCTGTCAAGTGACAGCTGCATGACTGACATGCCTACGTCATCGCCTAACGAAACGCGAGACTGCAATCTGGTTTTTCCCGGTCACATGACAGGGTAGCAGTGACGATGTAGTGATGACAAGGCGGAGAGACTTGCACCGGAGAGGACGGCGTGACTCCTCCATACAACCAATCTAGGATTCCCATCAGGGATCAGGTAAAACGCTAGATGTAGTACTGATGAGGAGAAATATATGAGTTATTATATATCATCTGCTGATTTTTCCTACCACTGCTACCTCTGTGTGGCTTTTGCCTGACGAGCAATGAGCTCATCGTTTATGCAGCATAAAAGATCAGCGATGAGCTCATCGCTTAGTTTAAACAGTGGCTGTTCAGTAGCGAACGGCCGCTGTGTTATCTCAATGGAGATGGACGGGGAAGCTAGAGGAGAGAAATCTCCTGCACTGCCCCGCCCCCCTGCTGGCTGCTCCATGAGCGAGACAGCTCTGCTAGCTCCTGTGCAGAAGCATGAGAGCGAGAAAACACAGGGACGAGTGTCGGGCATCCTTTGCCCAACATTCATCCCATGTAAAAGGACCTTTAGTCTGCACATGTACATTTTGCTCCTCTTTATTGCAATCTGGCTTGCTGCCTGCTACCAGGGTATATGGCCATTGAGCCTTTCCTGCAGTAAATATCTTGTATCTGGCTTCATTTGCATTTTTTTTCTTGCCTCTGTGATTTCATGTTAGTAATATGGCTAAGTTAAGAGAGTGGTCCAATACGTTAAAAGAATAGATCATTGCCTTCCACAAGCAAGATTAAGGATACAAAAAGTTAACAAAAATGAACTCAATGTTCCTATAGATACTGTGGGAAGCATAATTTGCAAATTCAAAGTTAAAAGAACACTGGCTACTAGGGATGAGCAAGTATACTCGCTAAAGCACTACTCGCTCGAGTAATGTGCTTTAGCCGAGTATCTCCCTGCTCGTCCCTGAAGATTCGGGGGCCGGCGCGGGGTGGGGAGCTGCGGGGAGAGCAGGGAGGAACGGAGGGGAGATCTCTCTCTCCCTCTCTCCCGCCCGCTCTCCCCTGCTCCCCGCCGCAACTCACCTGTCAGCTGCAGCGGCTCCCGAATCTTCAGGGACGAGCAGGGAGATACTCGGCTAAAGCACATTACTTGAGCGAGTAGTGCTTTAGCGAGTATACTCGCTCATCCCTACTGGCTACCCTTGCTGGATGTGGTAGAAAGAGAAATCTATGAACAGGTACCACCAGATTCCTAAAGGAGGCAGATGGTCAAAACCCCTCAAATTCCTACAAAAGGCCTGCAAAATTTGGTGGTAGCACCACCACTGAAGTTTCCTTTTGCACAGTAAGGAGCATACTAAACGCTGAAGGTCTCCATGCCAAAACTCAAAAACATACACTTCTACTGTTTCAAAAGCAACAAATGTGTGCTTCAATATGCTCAAAACCATATTAACAAGCCACATAAGTTTTTGTATTCTATTATGAACAGCAATAAGTCACAAAACTGGAACTTTTTAGGCCTATGGATCAGCAGTATGAAGCATGGTGGTGGCTTGGTGATGCTCTGGGGCTGCTTTGCTTCCTCCAACATTGGAAACCTTCAGCATCTGGAGGGTGTAATGAAGTGACACTGGGAGATTCAGCCATCATTGCACATCAGCTAGTATCTCTTGTATCATCTACTTGTCATCTGGAAAAGCTGGGTAAATTAAGGCAGGTGTTCAAGTGTGTAGTCTTTCATATTAGACCTCTTTCACATCTGTACAGGTTTTTCTAATCCCATCTGCTCATTTTGGGTCAGACCAGGATGCTCTTTGGTCCACAATAATGTTAAGTTACAGGAGATACCATTATTCCTCCTGCTCTTCCAATACACATTTCGTAGGCTAACTGTCTGGGACATCAAACTAATGAGATGACACAATGAAAAATTAATAACTGGGATTATGAGTCATTTAAGAGGTCATCAATTATATTTTCAGAACTGGGAATGTACCCCAAACACAATGCATGCACTCCGATTGTGTTGTGACTCCCAAAACATGTGGAATCACACATCCACTGGACTAATAATCTTGTATATATTGTGTTCAGTATCAAGTGGTTAATAAATTCTTGCTGTGAAATAGGTGGCCATAGTTTCCCACTTTAGAACAACTCTTAGAGATAGATGGCCAAAATATTAAATTAGTATATTTTTTATCTAAGCACTGCTAAGCTTTTAAGAATAAAACTTTATTAGTCAGTTCTAGTCTCTCTAAATAGGTAACCAATAACCCTGAAGTTGCATTGATTGTGTTTCAGCTGATAGGGGCAGGAAGGTCTATGAAGGCCCACAAGGTGGCTGACCTAGCTATTAGAAGCAGTCAGTGGTGAAAATAAAGTGTTTTAGCGTGTGCAAGGCCATGTTGGAAACAATTTAGGCTTCATCTTGCATGAGTGCGGGATTCGGAGAGTTGGGAATAAGTCAACCCTGTGTTCTGCCCCTGGGTCCTCTATGTTATAGGTTGATGACCAATAGTAGAAATATTGCATAACCAGCAGCACATGAAGATTGAGGTATCTCCTGGTGTTTTCCTAGCCTAATCCAAGGCAAGGAGGATGATGCAGAGCCAGGTCAGGTCTGGATCAAAGACCAAAAATAGTCACCCAGTATAATGAAGAATTCCATGCAGCATCAGATGAATTTAAAATGCTTTATTCCTCCATAGTAAAAAGATTAACTGGCAATGTTTCGACCTACATACAGAGGTCTTTGTGAAGCTGAGCAAGGTGCTGTTACATTGTTTTTGTATGAATTTTCTTTTGCAAACAGCTGAAAGTTTGTAAATTTGGCAAATAAACCTAATTTGCAATGGAAGTTGAATAATTTTTAACTATATTATTGTTTAACTTCAGGGCATTTTTTCTATGAACCAGTGCCCAGAACTGAACTGCATATTCCAGACGAGGCCACACTAATAATCTGTAAAACACTTAAAGGGGATGTCCCGCGGAAGCAAGTGGGGTTATACACTTCTGTTTGGCCATATTAATGCACTTTGTAATATACATCGTGCATTAAATATGAGCCATACAGAAGTTATACACTTACCCCTCCGGTGCTGGCGTCCTCGTCTCCATGGCGCCGACTAACGCTGTCTTCTCCTTCCTTTAGACGCGCTTGCGCTGTGTGGTCTTTTGCTTTGTTCAATGGAGCCGCTCCGGCGTGCTCGCGCCGGAGAGCTGGTCTGCGTAAGTGTATAACTTCTGTATGGCTCATATTTAATGCACGATGTATATTACAAAGTGTATTAATATGGCCATACAGAAGTGCATAACCCCACTTACTTCCGCGGGACAACCCCTTTAAGCATAGCATATTTCTACACTTGTTAATACATACATCCTTCTTACATACACTTATGTAAAATAAAAGCTTGAAAACTAATATAGCATAACGTGGAACAGCAAATGATTTTCTTTAAACCAACAGCCTTTTAAGAGCAAACAGATTCTAAACACTTTCTATAGCCAGCAAAGTGTTTCAATAGCACAAATACCCTCTGAGGTTATCTTGAATGCACTGCATGTTTGAGATCTATCCAAGGATTTTCAGTAACATTAAAACAATCAGGTAAATATTGGAAGATAATTGTAAAAATGTGCACTAGATTACCTAGTGTATCAATTCCTATACAAAATAGTACTGTTTTTTATACAAAGTTACTTATAAGATACTTTCAGAACCACTGTACGGGCTCAGTCACACGGGCGTTTTTACGCGTGTAAAAAAAGTGCGTGACCATGTCCATTGCCACCCATATGTTCTATCTTTTGCAGGTGTGATTTCTTTTTTTTTGACGAACGCAGTACGAACGGTCTTACGCGCGTATATATGCGTATAAAAACGCCCGTGTGACTGAGCCCTACAGGTGTATTTGTCAAATGCATCATATTTGGTTATTGTATCTCTTGTATTTATCGGTACTGTCAATGCAAAAATGCGGAATATTATGTCAAAAATGTACATCACAATAATGTTGATATATTCAGAGATTTTAACATCAGTGCAAAATTAAATTATTACTTCTCTGTCCTAATGAGAAAAATATACACTACAATTGCTATATTACAATATTTGATTTTGATACCGCTTGAGTAAAGTACCTAATCATGAACAAGGCTGACATTACTTAAAACCCACATTTTGCTGTGATCGAAACTAAGTACATCCCAGTAGAATTATTGAAACGGCAGCATCTGTTTGATGTTATATTTTGGGAAATTCTAATTAAAATTCAAGGCATAATATATGGGTCTTATACAGCTCTTAGTAAGCACTCTAGATGTGTCAAACTGAAAATAATTAAAATGTGAGCATTTGTGTAACCTTTTATGTTAAAACGTAAAAATGATGGGGAGATTTGAGAATTGTATGTGTTATAGAAATAAAGTCCCATTTCATGCTTCTCTTGTCATGTTAAAATATTCTTCATACAAGAATGCACTACATTAATTCAAGTACCAGTCTCCATATTACATTATAGTAGTTGGTTTACCTGATGTACAGTTGCAAATCAATACTCAAGAGCATAGTAGAACTTCTACTTTACTTTTGAAGGGGTTGTATTAGATTAGAAAAACATGGCTGCGTTCTTCCAAAAGCAGCAGCACTCTTGTCTATGGGTTGTGTCTGATACTGCAGATCAGTTTCATTCATTTGAGCCATACTTGGGGCGAATGCAGACGGCCGGGCCGGATTCCAACTGCGAGAAATCTCGCAGCGGGATGCGAACCATGCCCCTGCAGTGACCTGTGGCTCACCTCCTCCGACGTCTTCTCTCTGCTCTGCCATGTGCCAGCTGCACATCAATGCAACCCTTTTAAGTGCAAGTGTTTCTATTCCAATATTAATTTATAAAATACCTAGTACATCAAACATGTTTGTCAACCTATAAAAACACAACCTAAGCCATGTAGTATAGGAATATCAATAAATATTGCAGATTCCACGAATATCAAGAAGCACGTCAACTTCCATCTGCACAGCGAGAGTATACAAGGACTCCTGTGATGCATCCTTTACAGGTATGTGCATACTGCTTGAAGTTTGTAACCAGTACAAAAATAAAATAGCCAAATTTACCTTTCACTGTTTTAATCTTGAAAGAAATTAACTCTATATTAGGCTAGAATAGTAATGGTATCCTTGGAGGAAGACTGGCATTTCCATTGCATTTCTGAGTGTTTGGCTTCTTTCATGGGAACCGGTCAACCACTGACATTTCAAAGTCTAGAAAGATATATCTTTTAACTCATTTGGCTCTCAATACTTAACACAATGCCAACAATAATTTAGCTTTTGTAGGAATTGCCAGCTTGTTCATAACCTTAGCTGGCACTACCACCACTTTAGAGAAATGCTTAGTTCTTACAACTTGATTATTTGAAATATTATAGATTATATTTCTACAATTGAGTACTTTGTCTTAAAATATAAAAAGTAGAAGACAACTATAGTATCCTGAAAGTATTCTCTGTGCTATAAACAGACATTGTAATTGTATCAATGTAAAATAATCTGGTGACATATTATATATAATGAACAGTACTGTACCAGGGTTTTAGGAGGGTGTGAAAAATGCATCAAAGAAAGAATGCTTTCAAAAATAGAAGTGTTGGGGGGTGTGGCCTGGATGGAGACCGGAGCAGTCGCAGGTCTCTGAGCTCCGTGAGAAGTGGCCCTGTAAAGCGACAAAAAGCAGTTAAAAGAAGGGGACTTACATAAAAGAAGGCTTCCAGAGACTCCCTGCAGAGATGGCAACAAGAAGGAAGGTGAAAATAAGGGTAAGAGACCTTCTCCCGCTCCCCCGCTCTTGGGAATACGGCTGCAACAGAGGAAAGGGGTTCGGAACAAGATAGAGAGGCGCAGGCAGGGACTTCTAAGATGGCGCCAGTCTACCCCCTTGCGGATGAGACTCCCGCCTCTCAGCTACAACAGGCACACTCCACAGCGGCGGGGAGAGCAAAGCAGGACCACCTGCAATTCACACAAAACTTGGAGCCGCAAGAAAGAGAACCAGATGCAGTCCCTGGAGACACTGTCTCTGATGACCCCATTTTAAGTATTAACTGCTCTGAACAAGCAGCCTCAGAGTTGTTCATAAAAGAAATGATTGTAGCCCTGAGAGGGTCCCTTCAAAGGGATCTGTTAAACATCTCAACAGCACTCAATTCCTCTATGTCAGATCTAGAAAGCAGAGTAGACCACTTGGAAAGTAAAATGACGGAAATCACGACATCACACAACGACCAAATTGATGCCCACTACAACGTGGCAGATGAATTAGAAGCATTAAAGTCTAAAGTGGCGGACATTGAGGATAGAAATAGACGCAACAACCTAAAAATTAGAGGAATTGCAGAGTCAATACCGCAATCTGAGCTAAAAGAATTTATTCAGCAATTTATAAAACACCTACTACCAGATACATCTCCAGAGGAAAGAATTATCGACAGAGCACATAGACTGCCACGTCCGAAAACAGTGCCTGACCATCTCCCTAGAGATGTTATAGTATGGATCCATTTTTTCCATGTTAAGGAGAATATGTTGTTTGCAATTAGGAAATGTGCGGATCTCCCAACACCATACGAGCAAATAAAACTTTTCACAAATCTTTCACAAATGACTATCCAAAACAGGAAAAAGTTCAGCAACATTACGCTGGCTCTGCGAAAAAATAAGATTCCTTACAAATGGGGATTCCCCCCCTAAATTGATAGCCAAAGATGGCGAGTCTACCTTATTCAAAATCCTGAAGAAGGACAACAACTCTTGGAAAAGTGGGATATTCATTCGGAAAACCCGAACGCCCTGGCACATCTTAATCCAGAGTGGGCCAGAGTCCCTAACCGCTAAATACACTGGGAAAGCTTTAAACATACTCCTCACTCCAGGTTCTCTCCTACAAGGAGTCTTTGGTTGGAAAATGTTAAGATTCCCTTCTTCCACAGTTAATTAAGAAGGGCCAGGTCTTACAATGGCTAGACACTTTTTCCCCCAACACAAGAAAATGATGTCCTTTCTGATGACATTCGAATGGTCAAAGGAGGACATTGTTAAGCTGTCTTTACGAAGTTTGTTGCCCCTCACCTGGTTAGGTGCTTTTTCCCCATCATGTCACCTTCCCTTATTTTGGAGGCATACTGATCGCCAATCCACTTTCAGTGTCACTGAAGCACAATCTGGAATGGAATCCTGGAAGCGACTCCTCCTGCCGGACCAACTGAAACTGTTTAGAGCTAAGCATTAAGCTCTCGCATACAAAGCGACAAAAGAACTTTCCACCATGAGTACAAAGCTTATGTCCCTTAACGTAAAAGGGCTTAATTCCCCATATAAAAGGGCCTCTGAAACCCTGTTTTTTTTCTTTTTTCTTTTCTGTATGTGTGTATTTTTTATTTGTTTGTTTTTTGTTTTGCATTTTCTCTTCATTCATCTTGGAGCCTAGAGCAATGTAATCTATCAATGAAGATAAGGTCAATTCTTAGGTGTTCGTTTGATGTATTAGAGACAAACCATGCGACAAGATAGGCAAAGGAAATTTTAAGATAGGCTCTGTCAGTTATGTTTTTGTAATTCATCTTTATACATATTTCTTGATGTTATGGGGTCCTGCGAGACCTGACTTGTTTGTTTATTGAAACAAAAAATCTTCAATAAAAAAGATTGAACATAAAAGGGCCTCTGTATGGAAAGATGCAATGGCAGCCTGGGCGGACATTATCTGTCTGCAGGAAACCCACTTTTCAAAAGGGAAACTCCCAAAATTCTCACACCCTAAGTATCCATCGATATTTATGTCAAGCACAGAGAAGAAAAAAGCAGGTGTTCTCATAGCAATCAGAGACTCTATTGATCTCAAAATTGCCAAATCTGATATAGATGAAAAAGGCAGATATATAATATTAACTGGAGAAATTAACGGGTATCCTATAACATTGGTAAATGTGTATGCACCGAACAATGCTCAAATACGATTTCTTAATAAAGTAAACGGAAAGGTAAAGACAATTCAAAAGGGTCAACTTTTATTATGTGGAGATTTCAATATAATTTCCGACAGAAATATAGATACAAATAGTAGAGGCAGAACGGTAGCACCCACATTAGCACCATGGCTAATAAAAGAAGAACTCTATGATACATTCAGATGCATCAACGCAAACGCGAAAGAGTACTCTTTCTATTCCACAAGACATAGAACGTTTACTAGAATTGATATGTTTTTGGTAGCCTTTTTTCTCTTGCCAAGAGTGAAAGAAGCCTCGATCGGAATCACCTCCTGGTCAGATCATGCCCCAGTTTTCCTATCCTTGGGCTTGTCCCATTCAGAATACACCCCAAAAGTGTGGAGAAATAACTCCTATTTAATTAAGGTTGACCCTTATAAAAAACAATTGTGTATGGCAATCCAAGAATATTTTGCAATTAATGACTCACCGGATATGGATCCGTTCGTGGTGTGGAATGCCCATAGGTCAGTAATCAGGGGTCTAATGATCCAACATAGCTCGAAGAGTAAAACAAATGGGAATCAAGTCCAAAATTCCATATATTAAAGAACCAGGCTCAGAATACAAGATTCATAACCCAAAAGATATAGTGGAAGCTTTTAGTAGATTTGACGCAAAACTTTATAATCTAAAAGATGACCCTCTAAGAACCCAACCTAATGAAGAAAAGATAAATGAATTTCTAAGCAGTATTAATCTCCCGACGGTTAGTCCGGAACAATTAGAAACACTTAACAATCCAATTACAGTACAAGAGACCTTAAAAACTATCAAAACTCTCAAAAAAGACAGAGCACCGGGCCCTGATGGATACTCTAATGAGTACTACCAAAATTTTGGAAAAGAATTATCGGTAAACCTTACTAAAATCTTCAACGAAGCAAAAAAGACAGGGCAACTACTCATGGAAATGCTCCAAGCCACAATATTGACAATTCCTAAACCAGATAAAGAACCTACTTCCCCGGCAAATTTTAGGCCAATTTCCTTGTTGAACAGCGATACAAAAATATATGCAAAAATCCTAGCCAAAAGATTATTGGAGATTATTCCATTATTGATACATAGTGACCAGGTGGGTTTTACTAGGGGTCGTCAGGCATCAGATGGAACGAGGAGAATAGTGGACTTGCTGGCTCGGACCTCGGATCTGCGGATGCCTTCTCTGCTCCTTACCTTGGATGCGGAGAAGGCGTTCGACAGGATTCATTGGGGTTTTGCGTTTAGTTTTGAAAAAATTCGGACTTGAGGGAGAGATTCTCAGAGCTATTCGAGCTTTGTACTCATCCCCATCTGCGAGAGTGTTGGTTAACAGAACCCTTTCCAGTTTCTTCCAGATAACTAATGGTACTCGCCAGGGTTGTCCACTGTCACCCTTATTGTTTGTTTTAGTAATGGAACCATTTGCAGAAAAAATAAGAACAGAACCAGAAATTAGGGGAATTCCACTACCACTTCGTGAACATAAAATAAGTCTATTTGCAGACGATGTCGCGTTGCTTATGACACATCCGGTATCTTCCCTTAGGGCAATAACAAAGATCATAAATAGTTTTGGACAAGTTTCATATTACAAAAACAATTCCCACAAGTCCCAATTATTGGGGATTAATACACCTAAAAGCCTCAAAGAGGACATTAGGAAAGAGTTTCCTTTCTCATGGGCCACAGAACCAATCTCGTACCTAGGGTTAAAGATTACCCTTCCTATTAGTAGTATGCTTGCAACAAATCTTAATCTACTGATTAACTCGTTACAAAAAGATTTGGATAGATTTGATAAAACAGAGCCCTCATGGTTAGGGAGAATAGTACTATATAAAATGATAGTACTTCCAAAAATTCTCTATATTTTCAGGACTATGACACTGCTCATCCCCCAGAAATATTTTTTAAAATTCCAGAACCAAATGTTAGCATTTATATGTCAAAAGAAAAAAACAAGGTTAGCGGCTTCTATTTTGTACTCTTCTGGAAGAAGAGGTGGTATGGGCGTCCCAAACCTCACAGCATACTACAGAGCTATCAAAATCCAACAACTAAAAGCCTGGTGCGTGCCTCAAAACAACATAAGCTGGCCCGCAATCGAACAATATCTAGGAGGGGGCAGAAATCTCCGAACAACTTTGTTGGCTGCCATAATAAACCCAAATACAAATACTTCAAAATGCCCAACTATAAAAGCCTCAATAGAAGCATGGCTACACATACTTAAAATCTCTAAATCACATTTCCCTAGACAACAGATGTCTTTACCTATTGACATACTAGAAGTATTAATCCCTAACTTATTAGTTAAAAATTGGAAAGAAAACGGAGTTGTCCTACTGTCGGATATAAAAAGAAAATTTAGAGCTTATTTCTTTTGACAGGCTGTGTAGAGAAATGAATTTTAATAGTGATGATTTATTTCAATACCTACAAGTAAAGAGTTTTCTGTCGACTAAAACAAACCTTCCATTAACAATACCTACATACCTACATAAATTATTGTATGCCCAAGAAATTCCAAAAGTTAAGCTAAAATACTGGTACGATATTCTTAATGGAGAAGCTTAAGAAGAGGCAAACAAACAGAAAAAAAGCGCACCTCCTCAATTGGGAAAAAGATCTAAAAATTTCACATGACTTGGATTATTGGGCAAAAACATGTAACTGGGCACATAAAAGTACAGCTAGTGTCAGATTATTAGAAGTCCATCAAAAAGTATTAACAAGATGGTATTTCTCCCCCATGCGACTAGCAACACTCTTTCCGGGTTCATCTGGAACTTGTTGGAGGGGATGTGGAATGGTCGGCTCCTTGTTACACTTATTTTGGGAATGTCCCTATATATGCCCCCTATGGAACTTTGTTTCTAAAATTATCTTTCAAGTACTGGGGATAAAATTCAAATTAAAACCGCAAACAGCTATGTTGTTGATAGGCATGGAAAATCCCCCCCCCCCCCCCCTTCAAAATAGGAAGCTTATTGCTCACATCCTACTAAGTGTTATTGATAGCTAGAGAATGGAATTCCTCTAGGATACCCACAACACAAAAACTTATAAATATAATAGCCGAACATTGTTCATTTGAAAAACTATTTGCAACAAGACAAAATAGAGCCTCCAGCTTTAAAGAAACATGGCAACCCTGGATAGATGGAGTCAAAAAAGGATTAACCCTATAAATAGAGGTCTAATACCAAACTGCTTTATCTAGGGTTCGGCAGTCGGGAGGTCCACCCAGAGTAGAGCATATATAGGCCTTGACATCTATTTGGTTAGCTGAAGAGGTACACTATACTCTTTACAGCCCTTCCAATTGGTTCCATTGACCAGTGAAGAACAGAGGTCTTGCAGCTGCAGTATGGCTGCATATATGTCTGTTCTACAGTGCACCCACAGCATAGATGAGGAACGAGCTTTGCCCCCCAAACACATCAATGTTGCTGGGTTATAATTAATAAAAAAGAAGTGGGACTTATTTATCCTGTCTCTTGAGTTGCATAAATTGGAAGTTTGCATCATTACCAGATTTGTACCTCTCCATAAAGTGCCAAGATGAATTTAGCAAATACTTTATAAAATGAAATATGACATAATCTGCAAAATTGGCAAGGTTGAAGCCACACAGCAATTTTGAATGAAAAAAGCCTATGTCCTGCCATTTTTACATTTGATGCTGTGTTTGGATGTTTGTCTCTCACTTTAAGCCTATACCAGATGAAAGGTAATAACTGATCATGATAGCAAAAAATATGTATGCCAACTCCTTTATTTGCTATTTGAAACTTTGTTTCAGACAGTCTTGTTGATACATCTGCATACAGCTGTTAAGACTAAATTTATTGTAATTTCACTTCAATATCACCTACACCTTTCAGAGTGACCACGACAAATAAATTCTGCCAGAGGGAGAGGGTTCCCTCTCTCACCTATCGGATCCTCGTGAAGGCATCACGAGACCCCGATGGGTTGCTATGGCTCCCGGAGGCTTTAATAAAGTCTCCGGCTCTGTCACCATAAGTGGCATATGATTCTCAGCCTTTTCATAGGCTTTCTAATACACTGCCATACTGAAGTATAGTAGTGGATTATAAGAATGATAGAAGATGGCGATAGTGAAGTTCCCCTGGTGTAACAAAAATAAAATAAAAAAAAAAAATCTATAAAAATTAATTAAAAAGAGAAACCCCACCTTTCCTGCTGTACTATGTAAAAAAAAATAATTATAAATAAATCACACATGTGGTATCTCTGTGTTCATAATAACCCAGAGAAAAAAGGTTAGTGCATTATTTAACCCACACAGTGCACGTCATGGAAAAGATACAAAAACATGCCAATCTCGCCTTACAGAAAATGGAAGAGAAAGTGATCAAAACTACGCATGGATAAACAAATTGTGCATTAAAAAGTACAGCTCAGCCCACACAAAAAAGCAAACCCTTAAATGGCACCATTGAGAAAAAAAGAGAAATGTTAGGGATCTTTGAAAGCAGCCATAAAACTACATCTTTTTTTTAGGCCTTAGTCAGACGGGCGTTTTTTCGCGCGATTTGCGCATGCGCATGCGATTTGCGCATATATAGAACCAATGGTTCGCTATGGTATCGGTCACATATCCGCTTTTTATGCGCATATGCGAAAAATTATAGGACACGACGATTCGCAGATCGCGCCTATCTGCGTTCTGCGTTTTATGTGCGCACCTAAATCATTTTTTTCGCCGGTCAGACGAAGTTTCATGCGCATTTTGATGCGCACGGCGATTTTTCTCCGGTCAGACAGGCGTTTTGCTGCGACGATTAACGCGGCTAGGTGCAGATTTTTCCCGCGATTTTTCGCCTTTGGTCACGCGATTTGCGCATGCACATGCGATGCGCAAATCGCGCGAAAAAACGCCCGTCTGACTAAGGCCTAAATGTGAAAAAGTTGCAAAAAATAAAAAACTATCAATTTGGTATTGACACAGATGTAATTCTACAAAAATTGTACTGGCTTGCAGAATTAATTTTACCATTAATTAGTTATACTGCACAATGAACACCATTAAAAATTTAAAAAAAACATGGCAGAATTGCAGAATTTATTAAAAGCTTGCTTCTAGAAAAAAGTGGAATAAAAAGCAAGCAAAATGTTATATGTTCCCCAAAAAATAGATTAATGAAGACTAGAGTTCATCCAGCAAAAAGAAGCCCTTATAGAGCTCTGTCGAGGGAAAAATAAAAAGGCTATGGCCCTTGGAATACAGCAACGCAAAAGCAAATCTTTGAAAAAAAAAGTTGTTCTGTACAAAAATAACAAAACAAAAACAACTGTATAAACTTGGTATCAGCGGAATCGTGCTGACCTAGAGAATAATGTTATCACATTATTTGTTTTGCACACTGAATGCTGCAACAATGAAATACAAAATATAAAAATGGCAGAATCTTTTTTCCTCAATCCGGCTTTCAAAATATAATAAAAGTTATACAATACGTTATATGTACCCAAAAAGAATGCCGTTAAAAAAAACTACTTGTCCCGTCAAAAACAAGCCCTATATATGGCTATGTTGACTGAAAAATTAAAAAGTTAAGGCTCTAAGAATGCGACCATGAAAATAACTAAAAAGTTAGTTGGTCATTAAGGCGCAAACAGGCTGGGCCACTAAGGGGTTAAAAGTTGTGTTATTTTATTTCATTCCAAAATTGTATTTCTAACTGACTGTGACCTCTATGTAAGGCTTCACAATGCATAACTTTACTGCTGAGACCTTAAGGATCAATTATGCTTTATGAATATGTTATGGTGCCCTTTTTCTTTCTGAGACATTTGTGATTAAATGTTTCCTATGGAGAATCATTTGACTATTTAGGAAGCTAAGTCACTTCACTGTTTTAATTAAACATCAAAGAACATTTTATACTAATGTATTATTATTTATATAGATTACGCAGATATTTTAACTTGGATGATATTGTAATGGAATATTCACATACATTAGATTCTAAAAAAATCATCCACTATTTTCTAAAACTGCCATAAAAACTAAAAAGTACAGTATGGCTGACAGTACTTGTTACAGTGAGCCGGTTATGGAATCTTAGAGTAAAAAAAAGAGGTTACATATTTTAAATATTAACAAGAATATTCAATATTGACAAATTCATCATTAATTTATTCTTGTGGCTACATCTAAGGCAGTGTTCACACTGGCATTTGGGGAAAGAAGTCTGTGAGAAATCTTCAACCTCTTTCTAAGTCTGTAGTAAAGTTATGAAACAAGAGTGCCAAAAGGGCATACTGGCCAAAACTAGGGGAAGAATTATTAAACCTAAAAAGAAAAAATGGACTTCTGGCCAATAACTGTATGCTTAGCCTGATTTGAACAGTTAGCAACAAATCAGTGCAGCTTTTCTTTTTTCCAGAGGAGTTTAAAGGGGTTGTCCCGCGAAAGCAAGTGGGGTTATACACTTCTGTATGGCCATATTAATGCACTTTGTAATGTACATCGTGCATTAAATATGAGCCATACAGAAGTTATTCACTTACCCACTCCGTTGCTGGCGTCCCCGTCTCCATGGATCCGTCTAATTTCGGTGTCTTCTTGCTTCTTTAGACGCGCTTGCGCAGTCCGGTCTTCTGCTGTGTGCTCGCGCCGGAGAGCTGGTCTGCGCGTCGTCATCGTAGCTCCGCCCCGTCACGTGGTGCCGATCAGCCAATTAGGTGGCTGTATCGGCAGTGGAACGCAAGGAAGGAGAAGACAATCCATGGTGCACCATGGGAGAAAACCGCGTTGCATCATTGGGAAAGGACCGGCGGCCATCTTTAAAAGAAGAAAAGAAGATGCTGCGTGAACGGGGATGCAGGTAAGTGATTTTTTTTTTTTTTAAATAACTAACGGAATTGATTTTAACGGGGCAGAATGCGGGGGTAAGTTGAAAAAAAAAAATTGGATTTCGCCGCGGGACAACCCCTTTAAGCAATTAAACTTAAATTGTGATTATTGGCTGTAGGTTTTATTTTTTTCATTAGACAGTTTTGAACATCCCCCCCCTTAGTTTTGGCTAGTGACACGCTCATAAATCCATGCTGATATGGAGTTAGACAGCTATTTTCATTGAGGTACACCAGGACAGCATCTCTCAGAAACTCTTCAAACAATTTACCCACAATAGAAGTTAGACTTATCGGCCTATAGTTTTCAGGTTCACTTTTTGACCCATTTTTGAATATTGGCACCACATTTGCTATACACCAATCTAGAGGAACAGACCCAATCACTGGAGAGTCCTTAAATATAAGAAACAACGGTCTATTGCATTAGTTATTTCCTTCAGAATCTGGCGGTGTATGCCATTGGGGCTGATCGATTTATCTTTTTAAGGAGACTCTGTACTTTTTCCTCCTCTAGACTGGTGATATTTAATGGAGAGTTTACTTTGTGACTCTGTATTTCACCTCACAAATCATTTTCCTCTGTGAATATACTGGAGAAAAAAACATTTAACAGATTTTGTTTCTTCTCAATCACCTTCTACAACTCTTACCTTATTCCATTTTAAAGAGCCATCAATGTTTTAAATAGCTTTAAACTTCCTAATTAATCCTACCTAAATTTTTATCAATATAGTTTTAGTCATTTAAATTTGTGATATTTAGAAGAGAGTTTCAGCTGTAAACTTTACAGGACCTTCTTTTAGAGAATGATTTAAACACAACATGATACAGAAATATATATTTAATTTTATCATAATCGCTACTTCCCACAAACATTATTTTTTGATTACCTTATAAATGTTTAATCTTGCAGCAAAGCAGGAGATTAACAAAACATTAAAAAGAGCTGAAATGAATTTGTGAAATACCTCCTGGGTTTTTCTTCTGACTTAATTGTACAATTATAAAACGATAGCCTACTGTGTACAATTTATAGTTAAAAGGTGTCACTGGTACATACATAATGATCTCTATAAGGGTAACTACAACATTTCACTTTAATTGATTAAATTATAGAAATAAAAAGTAAAGTCTAAATTTCCTGTTAATCCCTCTAATTGCTAATTAGATTTTATAGTATAACAATAAACGCAAAACAACCTAAGTCTAAAATAATTACAAAAAAAATGCATATTTACATTTATTTTTGTAGCATTTTTACTACTATTAAAAAACTGTTTCTATTAAAAACATTTTTGTTACATAAATCAAAAGTGAATGTAAGAATAAAAGTATTGTGGACATTCTTACACAGCTCTATGATCAGGTAAATGGATGTTTGAGACAAACCTTAGCGCTCAATCATCGGGCCATATAAAGGATTATCACAGACATATTTCCAATGTTTTAAGTGGGGTTGTGGAGAGTCGGAAGGCTTCCATTTCTTACGTCTCATAATGAAGCAAGTGATGGATTACAGCACTGAGACTGAAAGTGCATGGGGAGTTCAACCAGGACACTATTAGTTCATAGGAAGCAGGCACAGACTTCTGGGCTAAGAAGAGGGTGCAGTGCTGCTGAGTGTGAGGGAACACCAAAGCAGGTAGAATGCCTCTCCAGAAGCTGGTAACATGGTGGTGAGATAGAATGTAATTACAGTTGACTCTAAACTAATTATTGTACACAGCTGGTTATTGTGAAAATGTGCCTAGATTGATGATAATTAGAGATGAGCGAGCACCCAAATGCTCGAGTCTGCGTTATTCGAGTCAAGCTTTTTGTAAAATTCGAGAGCTCTACTCGAGTAACGAACCCCATTGACTACAATGGGAGACTCGAGCATTTTTGTATGTGGGACACCAGGTTTTTTTTTCCCCCCCCCCTAGGTTCGTCTCTCTCTCTCTCTCTCTCTCTCTCCTGCCTGCCAGACAAAATATTTGCCAATGGCGCGAGCTTCGGCGGGGAGGGGCCAAAACAGGCACGTCCCAGCAGGTAGGAGCCAAAAACTGGGGCAGGGTCGAACACGGCTTGATGCTCGTTTGAGTAACGAGCACCATCGAGTATGCTAATGCTCGAACGAGCATCAAGCTCGGCAGAGTATGTTCGCTCAACTCTAATGATAATGCTTCAAAATCAATTAGTTAAAAAAGTACAACAATTTTTTTTTTTAAATATGGTTTTTGAAGTGCAGTAATGGTTTGGCAATTATCTGAATGTGAACAAACTCATATAGCACAATATGTGCAGCAAATCAGTAGAGACCTGGAAATGGTTGGTTTGCCAGAAAGTACCTTGGTATCAGACCTTTGCCATTATACAGAGGCACTGACTTGGCATATGAATAGCCTGACGTTTATGCAGTTAGGCAACTATTTGGATGTGTAGCACCCTAAAATTTCTACTTTTGTATTTAACTGAACAGTGCACGAAATCCACAAACTTGCTGCTTTGGCTTCTTAGCTTAGATTTCAAGACCATTCTGTCCAATCTTCTTTTCAATACGCGCAGCATAACGTGTATGTCACACCCTATATTATGAGTACAGCTCTACAGGTACATGCTGCTTACATTATATGTGACATTACAATTCTAGATGTAATGTATCAATGAGATGGAAGATCAACGATTAACCCTTTCCAATCCATTTATTTTTTCTCATCCATTCTCCCCAGCTCTAAATAAATTGGAGCTGGGGAAAATGGGTGAGAAAAAATACATTTTCCCTGCACCCTCCTGAACTGACAGAGTTCAGGAGGGTGCAGGTGGTCACTGCACCGTGGAGGGACCTGCTTACCTGTCAGGCGTCTTATTATTCTCCTTCTGCCTCCCGGCTCGGCGATCATGTGACCGCTGGGGTCAGGTGGCACATGGCGGTCACCTGATCCCCTGGGTCGGGAGACAGAAGGAGAACACGCAAGACGCCGCTCAGGTAAGCAGGTCCCACAGTGCAGGCTCCCGGCTCAGAGTTCATGTGACCGCCGGGGGTCAGGTAACACCGGCGGTCACATGATCGCCGGCCCGCTGGAATCTCTATGCATTACATAGCACTAATTGAGCGCTATGTAATGTGTAAAGGAGAAGGCAGAAAGGGTTAAGAACCCTTTCTGCCTTCTCCTAGGGGGTCCTCGATGGGGACTAGTGCACAAGTGTATCTGCACCCGATGTGTCTGCCGATCGGGTGCAGATGCACTCCTGTACTGCAGTGTCGGGCCTGCCCCGACATTGGAGCTGTGGAGGAAAATGATGATGTCGGGCAGGCCCGACATTGGATTGGAAAGGGTTAAAGCATATTTGCAGAAATAGGTTTTCATATTGCAACTACTTATTTTGCTGCTTCTACTGTATGACTCAGTTTTGATACGTGATGTGCACTTGCTTTAAAAGGGGTAGGTCCAATTGTGCTAAAATAACAAAAGGAGCTATACTTACCTGTCCTCTGCCATGGGAATCCAGCACTGTACCTCCGACCTCTATTGTGAAAGGTGATGGCACCGGATATCACCTGACGGCGGCAGCCAATCAGAGGCATCATGGCACCCAGGATGTGAGCATTGATGTCAGGAGATAGGGTGGTTATGAAGCACTATGTCTAATTAAATTGAAGCTTTGTTTAACAGATTCAAAAACTTATGCACGGATACCAATGCTGCAGCAGATTAGGTGGCTGTACACATTAGATATATACCAGCCAAACTCACCTATCATCTAATATGTATAGTAGCCTCTGGACTGGGAAGATAAGGAATGGGCAATTGGATTTCAACTACTCAATCTTTTTTTTTTCTCTCTCAGGGAGGTAAGCTAATGCCAGTAGTCAGGCAGTTTTATCCACTAATTATATTCAGAACACATGTACACTTGGCCGAGAGCATATGGGAGCATCAGGCGAGATAGCTGACACCTGCGTATGGCCACTCTAATTCTTGTTTCCCCATTAAAAACACCTGCCACCTCTCATCTTTGCAGGTAGTGGATGATACAAAGTTCTTCGTGGGCCAGGTTTGCCCATCCTTAAAGGGGTTGTCCATTTTTTTAAATGGACCCCTGCATTATGCCCTGTGAAAAAGAAAGCATGTGTTAGTTTTTAACAAGCACATTGCACTTACCTGCATCAGCGTTCTGCAGCTTCTTCTTTTCTTCTTTTAAAGATGGCGCCGCTGGTCTTCTCCCACAGTGCACCGCGGGTCTTCCCATGGTGCACCGTGGAGTTTCTTCTTCTGTCTTCTGCGTTCCACTGCCGATACAGCCACCTCATTGGCTGATCGGCACCACGTGACGGGGGCGGAGCTATGATGACGACACGGTGACCAGCTCTCCGGCACGAGCGGCCCCATTCACCAGGCAGAAGACCGCACAGCGCAAGCGCGTCTAAAAACGCCAGAAGACAGCGAGATTAGACGGAGCCATGGAGACGTGGACGCTAGCAACGGAGCAGGTAAGTGTATAACTTCTGTATGGCTCATATTTAATGCACGATGTACGTTACAAAGTGCATTAATATGGCCATACAGAAGTGTATAACCCCGCGAGACAACCCCTTTAAGTGACTTGACTGTTCTGTATTTTTACTGGTCTTTTTTTGGAGGCTCTGCAGTGAGAGGAGCCAAAATCCCCTATAACATACATGTCACACATAAGGCTCGCGGGTGAAATCTGTTTTGCCGCCCATTTTCTGCCATTTGTGCGGCTGTTCAGACAGCCCGGGATTGCTGTCGGGCTCTGCTAAACTGTCTCTGCCTTTCCGCCCCGTCTTAGCAAGGGAAGGGGCGGGAGCTAGAGTGCTAAGCTCCCATTCTCTTCCCACCCCTTGTCGGCTGACAGCAATGGGGGGGGGGGTGGGAGCTTAGCAACTGGCTCCCGCCCCGTCCCATTGCATACAGCCAGGCAGGGGTCGGAGAGGAGGGAAGGGGGTGGAAGTTTAGCAGACACGCTGCTAAACTCCCTCCCACCTCCCTTTTCTAACAGCTACAATAGGAGTCTATGGGAGCAGTCGCGGTATTCCGGCCAGGAAGATATTTCCTGAACGGTCTTTCCTGGCCAACGTAAAAGTGCCCGGATGAACTCTCCTATGCGCTCTCTTTGACGGCAGGGGAACTTTTACACTGCAGGAATACGCCCATCTGCACTGATGGACCAATGCATCAGATGGGCAGCGTACATCGGTCGAGCGTGAAAGCGCGGCCGATATACACTCATGTGAATGAAACCTAAAAGTGGCTATCCACGTAGCGCCTGCCGGGATCACTTAGGGGTTGGAGCGGAAGCACTGCTCTGACCCCTATGTAGTGGCCGATGCTCGTAATTGCAGGTGCAGCTCTCTCTGAAATCATTAGGACCCCATTCTGTAATTACAAGCCAGCCACTAAACAGGAGGCAGAGCAGCAGCTTCCACTCAGACCCCAATGTATTCCAGCAAGCACTGCCTCAATAACCCCTTCAAAGGAATTCTGCTTACTCCACCTGCAGCTCTGGTCCAGCAGCACTGTGCAGTCTCTGGCAAGTGACGTCTAAGCAGAGGTAAGAGGTTAGACTTAACAGCACCGGCCGCTGCCAGACATGCAGGAGGGGTGAGTGTAAAGCCTGCATGGATGCTACCTGGCCAGAGGCCACAGCATCCTTGGCACTATTATGGGCGTCACCACTACTGAGGCCAATATAGGGGACACTTACTACGTGGATCACTATCACTACTGTGGAAACTATGGGGGGAGGAGTGGGGGTTACTATTATTACTGGGACCATAACGGAGGCATTGTTCCTACTGAGGCCACTATTCAGGCTCAGTCACACGGGTGTATGCACATTTCAGTTGTAAAATATGCTGCTTTTTTTGCACAATCAAAAATCGCTTATGCTCGATCTTTTTAGCTACTCTGCCATGCTTTTGTGTGTGCAAATACACTTTGTATTAGCACATGCAAAAAAAAAAAAACACATACAGGCTCATTGAAATTGTGCACAAATATGTAGTGAATATGCAAGTTTCCTGTGTATTTTCTCTGGACCATTCACTTCAATTCCCTAATGCTATGCGTAATATGTACTATACAGTTATAATTGGCTCTTTGAAAACAACCATAAGGCCGATGTGGCCCTCAGTGAGGTTTTATTTTCTCTCATAGTTTGTTATTTTTTTTAAGCTTGTGTTTTAATTTTGTAATGAAGGGGGCATTACTGTTGATCATTTCTCTTCACATTCATCTTGCATGGGGTTGTTATAGAGGCAGTTCATTGGGATCTTGAAGAGGCATGGGAACAGCAAATTGGTTAATGACAAACACTAAGGTTCAACTTATACACTGAATGCCTACTTTATTAAAAACACCTGCCCTTTTTACAATTGGCGCCCCCCTGGCAGCAGATAAGATGCGACTCTGGAGTACAGCATAGACGCTGGGCTACACTGTGACTGCTGCAGTGTTACAAATTGATTTTAACTATCAAGCTACAAATGCAGTCCAACAAATTCATTGAGTTGTATACAAATCGACTGATTTTAAGAATTAAGTATCAGCTGCAAGCAGTAGCACTATGAAAAGTTGCAGTGTAGCCCTATCCTAAAATTAAAGGGGTTGACCCACGCCGAAACGGGTTTTGTTTTCAATAGCCCCCCCGTTCGGCGCGAGACAAACCCGATGCAGGAATAAAAAAAAACAAAAACCGGCCAGTACTTACCCGAATCCCCGCGCTCCGGCGACTTCTTACTTACCTTGTGAAGATGGCCGCCGGGATCTTCACCTACGGTGCACCATGCGGTCCATTGCCGATTCCAGCCTCCTGATTGGCTGGAATCGGCACACGTGACGGGGCGGAGCTACGAGGAGCCGCTCTCCGGCACGAGCGGCCCCATTCAGAAAGGAAGAAGACCGGACTGCGCAAGCGCGTCTAATCGGGCGATTAGACGCTGAAAATTAGACAGCACCATGGAGACGAGGACGCCAGCAACGGAACAGGTAAGTGAATAACTTCTGTATGGCTCATAATTAATGCACAATGTACATTACAAAGTGCATTAATATGGCCATACAGAAGTGTATACCCCCACTTTGTTTCGCGGGACAACCCCTTTAAGCAAGATTTTCGTGGATTAGTTTTAGAGGGATTCCACCTTATAATGGGGAAACTGAACCATCTTAGCAATTATGAAATAGACCTGGTTTGAAAAAAAAAACCAAACACCCAAAGGGCATTTTGCTTTGTGGCATGGGATTGTAAAGTATGTGTGCGTCATTAGGACTTGAACTCCGTTCACAGTGATTTTGGGAAAGCGGACACAATCTATTTAAAATGGGAGTCCTTGAAGTTGGTGTTAAAATTGCTAAAGGAGATAGTGAGGTCCTGTGTGGACCTGTTTGGTGAACAGTCACACCAGTCTGACAGACGCTGCCGCTCTCTGGACACCCTGGGTGGGGTTAGTGATGGTGGCCCTGTGGGTTGTAATGGACTGTGTGACATACTGTATTTGCTGTGCTATGGAATAAAACTGGCAGTCGCCATAGTTAAAGTATCCATGTGTCTGGAGCCATTTACACATGTATGGTACCCATTTTCCGATCCGAGAGGCCAGTGAACCCCCTTGCAATATTTTTGACCGGAGTTTGGGGCTGCATACCACAAGACCCTTTGAGGTATCTGGTATTAAGATGTTAACAGCACATTGCGATAATCAGACTTATTCTTCCAGCACATTTTTGAAATGCTCATTTAAGATCTGCAGAATTTAGAGGCCGAAGTAACATCCTGAGCTTTTTGCCATCTTTCTCGAATCATTCCTGAACAATCCATGCATTGTAGCAGATGTAATATGCTTCTGAAAGAGGCCACTGCATCACGTTGCCTGCAGCAGCTTGGCTTACCTTACATAAAGCATCTGGGTGCCATTTTTCTTCACTAGGTGACACACACACGTACCAAGCTGTACACATGAAGTAAAATATGTGGTGCATCACGCTAAGCCATGTTCTTTCATTGCTTCAAGGTGCAGATCTGATGCCAACCTGCCCATTGTGGGTGCTTTCAGCAGTAGACAGGAATCCGCATGGACACCATGATCAGTCAGCGACTACACAGCAGGCTGTGATGGTGTGTTCTGATACCTTTTTATCAATCAATTTTTTTCAGCATGTTGTGTTAGAGTAGCTTTTCTAAGAAATTTGAAGAGATGGGCTAGCCTTCAGCCCTAGTATACGGCATACCTTGGGCATCCATCACCCTATTAATAAAGCTTGCCTTTTTGGAATGTAGACATCCATGCTTCTATACATCCAAGCTATCTGGTCATCACAAATTCATCCTCAAAGTTGCTCCAATCCTTACACTTGCCAATTTTTCCTGCTTCCAACACATCATCTTCAAGAACTGCTTGTTTGTTTACTACCTAATATATCTAATCTCTTAACAGGTGCCATTGTAACTAGATGACCAATTTTATTTACGTCACTTCTCAATAGTTCTAATGCTACGACTTAGTGTTCTGCAAGTGGTTTTGGAGATAGCAAGCTGGACCCATGGCTAGGGTAGGCAGACTTTCGCCAGGTGATTTTGGCTCCACAATCTTCCCCCGTTACTCATGTTATTTGTGTGCCTTAGTATATATGGTTGGTTGTATAATGCTGGTAGGCTCCAGTTACTTGAATTATTGGCAATTAAGAATCTCTTTACAATTTCATAATAAATAGCTGCTGCGGCCAATTTATCCCTTTGGTCGGAGAGGTTAGCCTGCAATAACATTACAGTTGTGTTAGATTGCACAAAAACAATGTTTAAAATAGGAATATGGATGTTACATACTTGTTAGGTGGAGGTTTTAGGTGTGAATCAAAAAAACACTAAGGGGCACCCTAACATAGTTAGTGCTGATGAGAAGCAGCACAATAGAAGGAACTATTGCCCCTCCGAGTAGAGCAGGTTCTATGCGTTAGAGCTGAGCTATTGAGCATGCACGACCACCAACACTGGAAACATTAGGTGGGCGTTCTGAGAGGGAACCAAAATACCACCAGATGGCACCATCACAAGTATCCAACAGTAGTTTATAGACTAAGGCCTCATGTCCACGGGCAAAAGAAGAATTAAAATCCGCAGCAGATTTTAACTCTTCTCCCACCCGCGGATCCGCACCCCATAGGGATGCATTGACCACCCGCGGGTAGATAAATACCCGCGGATGGTCAATAAAAGGGAATAAAAAAAAAATGGAGCATGTAAAAAAAACGTGACATGCTCCATTTTCGCGCGGATCTCCTGCGGGGACGGCTCCCGCAGGCTTCTATTGAAGCCTATGGAAGCCGTCCGGATCCGCGGGAGACCTAAAATAAGAATAACTTACCCGCAGCGGACCGGGCACCTCTTCTCTTCCTCATGGCTGGATCTTCTTGCTTCGGGCCGGCGGATGTGACTGGCGCATGCGCGTGGCACGCTGCCGACGTGCCGAGTACATCCGCTGGCCGAAGAAAGAAGATCCGGCCGTGAAGAGGAGAAGAGGTGCCTGGTCCGCTGCGGGTGAGTTAATTCTTATTAATTCTTCTTTTCAGCGCTCATGTCAGCGGGGCAGGAGGGACCCGCTACGGATTCTCCATGGAGAATCCGTAGCGGGCCTGATTTTCCCCGTGGACATGAGGCCTAAGGGAAACCATTCTTAAAGGATTCCAACCAATTGTGTTTTACATGATCTAACAGTCTAATCCAATATTTAACCATAGAAAACTTCTTTAGGTTTATTTAAGGTGCTAAAATGAACAGAAAGAACGGTTTGGTACAAACACTACTTACCCATTCATGAATTCCCCCACCGTCAGCGCTTTGTAAGTAAGCGCTGTGATTGGATCGAGCGCCAGCCAATCACAGCCGGCGCTCAATGAACCAATCAAAGCCATTCAGTGATGTCATTCACTGAATGATCGAGCACCGGCTGCGATTGGCTGGCATTTGATCCAATCGCAGAGCTTACTTACACAGCGCTGACGGCGGGGGGGAATTCAAACCTGAGCAGGGAGATGACAGCAGGCAGAATTCTGAAGCAGCTTGCCGCACCGCCGGGGAGAGCATCGTGCCGGGGACACAGATGTCAGCTGGGAGGTGAACATTGCGGGGCCCCGTGGGGGGCTTTTCAGCATAAAAAAAAAAAAAATGAGCTGAAAAACTTGGCTTAGGCCTCCCTCACACAGGGCGTTTGCAGAAACGCAGCGTTTTTCAACGCTGCATTACTGCAGATTCCGCCCCGTTTCAGCAGCGCTGGCATACTTTATGCCAGCGTTTTGGCTGCGTTTTCAACTCGGCTGAAAACGCAGCCAAGAATGCTGAAAAGAAAAAAAAAAAAAGTAATACTCACCTAGCCGCTGCAGTCCGGGTTGTGGCCGCTGGTCTCTACCGCTGATCCGGGCTTCCACGGCACTCCCAAGTCTATTGCCGGAGGCCAGGTTTGAGAACCCCGCCTCCGGCAATGGAGTGCTGTGATTGGGCATCGAGCAAGCACAGACAACCAATCACAGCCCTTCATTGACTGTCTCAGCCAATCAGAGCTTGGGCATCGACCGTGCCGATAACAAATCACAGCACTCTATTGCCGGAGGCGGGGTTCTCAAACCTGGCCTAGGGCAATAGACTTGTGAATGCAGGGGAAGCCCGGATCTGCGGCAGAGACCAGCGGCCACGACCCGGACTGCAGCGGCTAGGTGAGTATTAACTTTTTTTCTCTCTACACCTAGCTGGGGCAGATTTTTGGGGTAGGGCTTCTATTGCAAGCCCTCACCCCGAAAATCGGCGAGCGGTTAACGCTGCCAAAAACGCGGCGCCGAGTGTTGCCGCGTTTTCAGCAGTGCTAAAACCGCTGCCCATTCATTTTAATGGGCGACGCAGGGCTGAAAACGCCCCAAAATAGAACTTGCATCGCTGTCAAAGCGCAGCGTTGCAAGGCGCTGCGTTTTCAGCCCTGTGTGAGCAGCCCCATTGAAATGAATGGGAGTGTTGTACAGCGTTTAGCGCTGGGCTGAAAAGGCAGCGCTAAACGCTGTATAAAACGCCCTGTGTGAGGGAGGCCTTATACTCTAGTATATATGGTAGGTCTGCTTAAATCGAAAATTAAAATGTTGTTCTTTATAGTTTATTACGGGAAAGCAAACATGCGTGCACACACAGACAATCTGGTAATGGACTGAGACAGCAAAGCATTTAAAAAATGAGTAGTTGTACAAATTTATTTAGTACATTACAACATTGTGTATTACTTTGTTATAGACAACATAAGTTAAAGTTAATAGTAATGTTTTATATCTGATAATCCAAATAAAAGTAAAAAGATTAGAAAATAAGATTTAGTCAGTCATTCTTCCAAAAAAAGCAAAAGTCAATGATTCAACATCATCTTAAAAATATCAACTTTATACAAAAGAAGCCTCGTTACAAAATAGTATAAGACGTGTCCATCTAAACACAAGTCCTAACAATCTGTAGATATATCACTATAGAAATATTTGCCATCCGATACACTTTACTCAAGTTGTTTGCATACAAATTTTCTTTTTTACAATGCATCACAGATTTAGCAATTGCACTATTAATATCGTAAGTGCAAATTGAAAAAACTATTAAAAATAACTTTTTAAATCTGCAAAAGGTCAACATAATGCTTCATTAGCTAGGTTCTCCTGAATTTGGATGAGCAGGTGGTGGTGGCGGTGGAGGAGGAGGTGGTGGTGGGGGTGGCAGATTGTACAAGTGTGCATTTTGCATGTAAGGATAATGCAAGTTTTGTGCAGGCCAATTCATATCTGGAGGTGGTGGCGGGAATGCTTGTATATTACTATAATGTCCATAGAAATTTGGCATAGGGACATGGTAACCATTATTCGACAGCGGCATTGTATACTCTTGAGGATTAGTATTATGGTAAGTATATGCCTGCTGCATCATATGCTGTCCTGGAAATCCTAAAGGGTAATACGGTTGGTGGTGTTGTCCATATGCATTTTCGTGTAGCTGTGAACCCTGCGCTCGAGAGAAGAGAGGTGCGGAACCATTTTTGGCATAAGGTCTTGAAACCATCTGAGCACCAGAGTACTGATGAGACATCTGGGCACTTGTTGCTTAAAAAGAAATAAGAATAGTTAAAAAAAATAAAATACAGAGAAGCATGGCCTTCCTCTTTATAATGGCATTTCATCCCAATGCTAAAACCCAGGGTTTATTACAAATGCTATGATAGTAGACAGATACATGCAAATTATTATTTTGCTAACTATGCATCCAAAACATCTAGTGTCTAGCACAGATGGAGCCTAATATTATACAGCCAAATTATTTTAATCCCCATACAGTAGTTTAGTTTATGTGGTGGGAGGAGCCTTGCCAATCATTTCCTTCCATTTCTGCAGCCAAGAACCTACAAATTTAGCAGAAAGTTTAAATCTTCACCTATTTTACGGTTAGCAAACCCGAACACTGGCACATCAAGCTGCTCTATACCGAGACCTGCCAACTGTGGAGCCTGGCATGTGAGGCGCACAGACAAGTCTTTAAAAACAGCAACCGTTTACTGAAAGGATGATTTCTACCACTTTCAGCTCAGTATTTCTATGTTGCGAAAAATATGTAGGCAACCTGAATAAAAGTTAACCAAACTTACATGGTTTGTCCTGATCAAACTTCTGCTTCTTTTTTCCTGGATTCTGTGCTTTTTTCTTCTGTTTTGCTTCTCGCTCCTTCTCATCATCACTGTAATCTACTACCTTTAAAAAAAAAAGGAACGTTTAGTAAATTAAATGCTCTGGAGCTAAAGCATACCTGTTTCAGAATAAGCGGTCATGTATGTGTGCACATGAGCAATTAACTATTACTGAATATTATAGGACTTGTATTCTGATTTTTTGCAGAACGAGTTATAATTTCTATGGTATACAAATTTTTGATCAATTTTTATTGCATTTCTTGCAAGGTAGATAAATGAAAAATAGCAATTCTAATATTGTTTTTACTTTATAAAATTCACAATGTGGAATATCAGATATAATGTATTCCAAACGCAGCAATACCAAATATGTTACTTTAATTGCTACTATTCTACATATCACTACCTATGCACTGCAGTTTAGTATAGTTTTAACAGCTCTTCTATCAAACCCTGAAAGAGCCAGGGTCTAATTGGGTCTGCCATGCAAGCCAACCTGAAAGGGAATCCTGTCAGCACCTAACATTGGCACTGCAGGGTGCTGATGGCTCACAGTCAGAGCCCCTTCTCCCCGTCAACCACTTACATGGCGTGATCGTGGAATGCAAGGCATTCAACGCCCAGGATTGGTGAGTTCCATGCCAGCCTTAAACTAGGCCACGGTTTGGCTGGGCACTAAGGAATTAAGTAATTAATTAAGTAAGTAATTAAGATCACAGCCATTTAACTACTTGGATGCTGCAGTCAATCCTGACCACAGTATTTAAAGGGGTTGTCCCGCGCCGAAACGGGTTTTTTTTTTTTTAACCCCCCCCCCCGTTCGGCGCGAGACAACCCCGATGCAGGGGTTAAAAAAACAAACCGGAGAGTGCTTACCTGAATCCCGGCGGTCCGGCGTCTTCATACTCACCTGCTGAAGATGGCCGCCGGGGTCTGCTCCCTCCGTGGACCGCAGCTCTTCTGTGCGGTCCATTGCCGATTCCAGCCTCCTGATTGGCTGGAATCGGCACGTGACGGGGCGGAGCTACACGGAGCCGGCATTCTGCACGAGCGGCCCCATTGAAGACAGCAGAAGACACGGACTGCGCAAGCGCGGCTAATTTGGCCATCGGAGGGCGAAAATTAGTCGGCACCATGGAGACGAGGACGCCAGCAACGGAGCAGGTAAGTATAAAACTTTTGATAACTTCTGTATGGCTCATAATTAATGCACAATGTACATTACAAAGTGCATTAATATGGCCATACAGAAGTGTATAGACCCACTTGCTGCCGCGGGACAACCCCTTTAAGCCATTAGCATGGAGGGGAGGAAGAGGGTGGTGGTGGTGGTGGGGGGTTAGGGGTGTTTTTGCATATCAGGCGTTGCATATTTGAGTGCACAACAGCGTTTTTACTGTACTTTGCATGAATAAGTCATGCAAAATTGTGCATGCAAAAAACCTCAAAAACATAAAATGGCTAATTATTAGTTTTAGGATTTTACGATGTGTTCTTTCACTGCGCAAATTCACAGAAAAATAGAGCCTGCTGCATTTTTTTTGAGCAACAGAATTACGCATTCCAAATAAGTGCATGTGACCGAACTCATTAAAAATCAATGAGTTCTATTTTCTGCATATTGCGCACGTAAATTTTACATGGGCAAATATAACTACAATTAGGGGCGTTTTACATTAAAAAATTATCGGTTTAGGCAGGCATAAAAACTAAAACGGTAAGCAAATGAGTTAGCGTTCATCATGTAGTTTAGGCAAGCCTGAAAATCAAACTACGATCAGCCCATGTAAACAGGCAATTCTTCATCTATAAACGACTGTGAATGAAGACGAGCGGGTGGAAGCAATCTCAGTCCTGCTCCGTCTCCATTCAGTGAAAGATCATCACTCCTGTGTAAAGGCACAGGAGGAACAATCTTTGGGACGACTGTTGGGTGGTTAATCGCCCAACAATCAGCACTTCTAAAAGTGTGACTTGATCCTCCTATTAGTCAACAGCTGGTCAAAGTCTGAGACTCTGAGCTACTCCCAAGTGAATGCTAGGAAAATCACTGGAATTTGCAGGGCCATGGTGCTCTATATAATGATACAGTAGCTTCTTTATAACAGTGAAGATCCCGGTGTTCAGACCAATACCAGCTCATGTCTAAAGTCTTTATAAACAAAGCTCTTTTTAACCCCTTCCCGCTCCAGGATGTACATTTACGTCTTAGAGCGTCTGGGTATGTATGAAGAGAGGTCTCAGGGCAACCTTGGGAGACTGCCCATCAAGCAAAAAAAAAAAAAAAAAAAGTGTAATAAAAGGTTAACCCCCCCCCGCCCCCCTTTTGCCATATCTGTAATTAAAAAATCTAAATCCTAAAACAAAAATACATATTTGTTATTGCCGCGTCCATAACAGTCTGATCTATCAAAGTAGTGCATTATTTACCCCGCACGATGAACATCATCTGATAAAAAAACAAATAAAGAACGACAAAAATGCACTTTCAGTCACCCTGTCTCCCAGAAAAAATGCAATAAAAAGCGATCAAAAAGTTGTATGTACTCCAAATAAGTACTAACAAACTACAGGACTTCCCGCAAAAAATAAGCCCTCACTGAACTACGTTGACGGAAAAATAAAAAAGTTATTGCGCGCACAAGATGAACGTGGAAAATAATTGAAAAAAAATTATAATAAAAGGTCTTTTGAAAAAAAAAAAAAATCGGAGCAATCGTACTGACCCATAGAATAAAGTTATGTCGTTTTTGTTGCAGTTTGTGCGCCGTAGAAACAAGACGCACTGAAAGATGGCGGAATGTGTTTTTTTTTTTTCCATTTTACTCAACTTATAATTTTTTAAGTTTTTCAGTACATTATATGGTACTTTAAATAACACCATTGAAAACTACAACTTGTCCCGCAAAAAAACAATCCTTCATGCAGCGATGTCGATGGATAAGTAAAGGAGTCATGATTTTTTTTAAAGGGGGAGGAAAAAATGAAAATGGGAAAAAAAAAAAAGGGACGTGTCATTAAGGAGTTAAAGGCAGTTGCTCAACTGACTGATAGAAAGCAATTTAAGGCCCATTTACATGAGCAGATAATCGCTCAATGATCGCTCAAATGACAGTGTGAGCGACAGCTTTGAGCGATTATTTTGCATAAAAAAGAATTGGTATTCAAGTAGCTACTCAACTACTTAAATACCGATTATGTATGTAAATGAAGCCTTCCCTGAAGGCAGGCTAATTTAAGCCAGCAGCTATTACCTGTGCTCAAATCCTTTGTTCTCCACGGGGAAACAATGCTATCAGCACTCCCCCAGTGGAGAACGACTGCTAAAAGTGATTGTTAAAATCAAAAGAGCTTGATTTTAAAGATCAGCAAAAAGTGCCCGAAATGCGGGTGCCCCGCGCCCATTTACACACACCGCTTATTGCTAAAACGATCGCCGATTAGCGAATTTTTAGCGATAATCGTCCAGTGTAAATGGGCCTTAAGACTTGGTTAGAAAAAGAAATCAAGGCAGCCTTGGTTAAAATTTAAGTACTGACAGGCATTTATTTTCCTTCATCAGCTCATTGACAATCTGGCAACTAAATACTCTAGAAACAGATTGTTTGCCAAGAACAAAGCTGCTTGACCAGCGCTATACAAAAAACTACAGATCGTAGGCAATAGACGCAGCACAGACTCTTTTGGTCTATTGGCTGCAATGTAATATTGCACTGCATGATGCGACTGCTATGACATTTGACATTGTACTGTAATTATTTTTAGCAAAATGCATCAGTTGCTCACTTAGGCAAGAGAAAAATTGGACAAACTCTGAATAGAGAGTGTTTAATGAGAACCTGTCACGGGATAAAAACAGGGTAGGTGCATAGCTCTGCAGCCACAGCCCCGCTAGCTCGCCCCTATTTTTTTTTCATACATTCCTCCCTTTGACTGGATGCGCTCTTCTTCGGTATGACTTCTTGAATCTGTCAAGTGAGCATTCCCTATCATTCACCGAGCGACAGTCTGACGTCACCCGTTGAGAGCGAGCGGTAAGAACCAACCACTTGACACATTAACAGCATTGGGAGCTGGATCTAAGAGCCTGACTGGGAGAGAGGAAGGTCAGTATGAACAGGACAAGAAAAAAGGCAGCTAGCATTAGTGGGGGTGCGGGGCTATGCAGCCAGCCATGTCGATTTTATTCTCCGACAGATCCACTTTTAGGAAAGGGTGTGGCTAACAGTAGAAAAATGTACAAAATTGAAACCTCCACACTTTTTTGTTCTAAATAATTGGTGTACATGTATGCCAGCCATAATGTATTTAAGCCCACATTTACAAAGCAGTTTTCTACCAGCTTTTGGTGGAAAATCTGCCCCGAAGAAGCCACAAATGATATGCATATAATTTATACTAAAAACTGTGACTTTCTTGTCACTTGCCAAATCTGAAAAGCAATAAAGTGGCTGTGGTTTTGAAGATGACTAACTGTTTTAAACAAATCCAATAAGTAAAAAAAGACGGAAAACAGAGCAAATCAAATCTACGACTGCTATGAGCCGATACAGATTTTTTACTAGACAGTCCCAAAAGCACTAAAGCAGTGTGCGCCTTTTAATAAATTTGGCATGACTCCCTCCTTCACAGCAGTCTTGGCAAATGTGGGCCTTAATCTTTTGCCTAAGGCTCTGTGAAGGTTCTCTTCTGCCAGGCGTCTGTTGTGTCTGGAAGCTGAGGGGAAAGCATAGCACGGCAACTCAAAGGGTACTGAGTGAAAAGTTGCTCAGCAGTTGCTAGTCATTCTGTTAAGTCTCACTGAAAACGGAAGGACTAGTGAGCGACCCCCTCAGTATAAACCGGCAGCCGTTCATCTATGAATAGTTTCTTGGCATTGAATTGTGGAGAGCAGCCGGAAGACCTCCCTCACTGTACCAGTATTGCTCCTATGGGAAAACACAGGAGCAATAGTTGCTGGGGTGGCTGTCGACAGTTGTCCCATCTAAAATCACCTTAAGCAATGTAGCTAGTGTGAAATATGGTAATTAGAGATGAGCGAGCATACTCGTCCGAGCTTGATGCTCGTTCGAGTATTAGGGTGCTCGAGATGCTCGTTACTCGAGACGAGCACCACGCGGTACTCGTCTCGATTAAACGAGCACTGACCATTGAATTCAATGGAGCCGGCAATACAGCCGGCTCCATAGAAAGCAATGGGCTGCCGGCGATCGCGGGATGAATAAATATATAAGCCCTTCTCTGCAATTCATCCAGAAATGTGTAAAAAAAAAAAAAAATTATATATATATATATATATATATATATATATATATATATATATATATATATATATATATATATATATATATATATATATATATACACACATATATACACACACACACACATATATACACACACACACATATATATACACACACACACATACACACACATACATACACACCTTGTCCCGGCAGACGGAGTTCCGCGCGGCCGGCCTGCAGTGGGTGTGAAAGGGGTGTGAGTCACACCTGCCCCTGATTGGCTCAGCGCTAAGCCAATCAGGGGCAGGTCTCACTCACACCCATTCATGAACTCATGAATGGGTGAGTGAGTGCTGCCTCTGATTGGCTCAGGGGCAGCTCTCAGCTGAATGTGAGTTCAAGGGGAGTATATATATTTTTTTTATTTTTACACATTTCTGGATGAATTGCAGGGAAGGGCTTATATATTTAAGCCCTTCCCGGCAATTCATCCCGCAATCGCCGGCAGCCCATTGCTTTCTATGGAGCCGGCTGTATTGCCGGCTCCATTGAATTCAATGGGCTAACATCGTTCTTCTCTGCCACAGCTGTTACAGCTGTGGCAGAGGAGAACGATCTTTACGTTGACAGTACGGGGGGGGGGGAAGTCTCACTCTTGCCACTATTGTGGCTTAATAGTGGGACCTGGGAACTTGAGATGCAGCCCAACATGTAGCCCCTCGCCTGCCCTATCCGTTTCTGTGTCGTTCCCATCACTTTCTTGAATTTCCCAGGTTTTCACAAATGAAAACCTTAGCGAGCATCGGCGATATACAAAAATGCTCGAGTCGCCCATTGACATCAATGGGGTTCGTTACGCGAAACGAACTCTCGAGCATTTTGGTGCTCGCTCATCTCTAATGGTAATGCATTTTACTTTACGATATGTAAAAAAATAAAATAAAAATAATCTAACAAAATATAAACAGAAAAAAGCTAACCACTGCAGTAACATTACACAATACCCATTTTTATCCCATTGAAATGCTTACTTACATCTACTGGGGGCTCTTGATCATTTGTCCATGAAGCATCAGAACCTTTTTCTCTACAAAACAAAAACAGCAAAGAATTAAAAGAAAAGGTAAAGGCAAAAACTTTAAATTAAAAAAAAATAAAAATTTTTTTGCAGCCTGCTTCCAACACATTTTTATTTTTGTTTATCTGCAGCTTGTCAAATTATGCAGTGGATTTCCACCCTTAGAATGATATCCACAGTAAGGCCGCCTGCAGACCGCCGGGTCAGGTCCCCTGCGAAAATTCTCGCAGCGTGACCCGACCCGCACCCTGCAGGGACCAGTGCAGCTCTCACCTACTCTCGCGGCTTCGGCTCTGTGATGTGCCAGCCAGCGCAGAGCGGAGCCGGCGCGCCGGGAGTGACATTTCTTTGCGGGCCTCTGTGAGACCTGCACAGAAATAGAACATGCCGCGATTTGTTTTCCGCGTGTATTTTCACACGGACAAATTGCGGCCGTCTGCATCGGATTGCATTTCGTAATGCAATCCTATGCAGGCAGGCACAGGTGGAAATTCTGCGGGAAAGCCCGCCGCAGAATTTCCGCCCGTGTGCAGGGGGCCAAAATCTGCACCAAACTGTGTGTGTAACAGGTAAATTTTGCAGCATATTCATTGCAAATTTTCAACTAAGAACAAAACGCCTTTACAGAGGCTTTTAGCATTATGGTGGCTACACCTCAATTAGGTTTTGTGTATAGTCCTACTACTAGTCATCTACTGCTGTCAGTCTCATCACAGACCAGTATGACCTGCTCTATAATGCAACTACATTTTATTGGTGTAAGCCAGTGCCAAGTTGTGAGAGTCATCTATCAGTTGACAAAGTGAGGCTGGTGAGGCAATATTGACAGGAGCCATCATATGCCAGTTGCCCCTGATATATAGGCCTTTGCCAGGCTAAGTAAGCTCAGATTTACTTACTTAATGTTGTAGCTATTTCACTGCTACGAGCACATTTGCTTTAAAAAGCAAAAAGAGATATACAGTGATAATACATTTTGGCATGGCCACACCTGTGGTAAGCTTATTCACATGGCTGTATATTTTAGGCCATGTGGTACCCACCCGCGGATGGCACGTACATCACATGCCTATCGGGAGATTCCCATGGCAGATCTTTTACATGAACTGATGTCCGATTCTCATTCATTTTAATAGGCAGACGTAGGACATGCACTGCATAGCAAATTGGAACATCACACAGACACCCTTCGTGTGCTGTACGTCCACTTCATGAGCACAACTTGCAGGAGGTAGTAAATATGGCGTTAACCCCTTCCCAACAACTAACATAAGGAGCAAACACCACTTGTTGTACAGCAAATGCCCACCTATAACATAAACCATATCCAACATGTTAGACAAAAGGGGACGCACCCTATATCACCCAAATGGATTGTGATGATGAAGGTAGCACACTACCACCACCAGTTGGAAAGGTTTCTCAATATATCCTATGTTACGGTAAAAGGATGCCGTTCAAGAACGAACACACACACACACACACACACACACACACACACACACACACACACACACACACACACACACGAAAAAGCATATCATATGGCAATGTCATCAGAAAAACTGAAGCCATGGCTCTTGGAAAGCGGGGATGAAAGATAAAGTTGCGGCCAAAACTGGCTGCAATGTGAAAGGTTAAACGTGGTTGTGAAATGAGATTTGGAATGAAAAAGGTAAGCTTTCTATAGCAAATAGGAGCATGACAATGAGGTCCTTGAGTTACTGGAAGGTTAGTACAGGCAGGCTTCTGTCGCTGGCATAACATGGAGAGAAACTGTGACAACACGATGGAGAACTAGCCTATAGAAATACACATTCAATTCCTTCTGAGCAAGGATGGAGGGCATCAGCATTCCACCATGGTCACTACTAAACAATGACCAATTTCATTTGGTGTGAAAACGTACAGTTAACTGCTAATGAATTTAATGCACATTGCATATCAACCAGTGGCTTCTGATTTCATGACAAAAACATGAAGTACTTAACTGAAGGCCTCCGCTACAGATAAGCTGGCATCTAGGGACATAATGGCTTAATGTACTGCTGATCTCGCACAATATTAATTATAAAACTGCTCTTGGAATATTAATAAGAGCTAACAAAAGCACCATGGCAGATTAACATTCTCTTACACACACCAAGCATGAACTTTACATTTCATATTGTTACAGGGGGGAAAAAAAAAATCAGCAAACAATGAAACGGTTTTTGGGTTGGTGAAGGTCACATTAATGTCAGCTCTTAAGTGAAGCCCGGTAAGGCATTCTCCAAAAATTGCTAAAGTACAAAGTAAACCAAAATACTAACAGTCGCTCATCACCTAGACAACGGAATGTCGAATAGAATTCTGCTGTTTCTTCACAATTTATATCGCAAAAAAGCTCCGTCACTAAGGGGTTAATAGGGCAGAGCGGGATTGAGAGCAAACTGAACAACACTAAAATTTGTTATGAGCTGAAAAACCTGACCCCAGAGACCGGAGACGCACGTGCAGCCCCACCACAGATGCAGCAACGATCAGTCTCTCATTTCGCATCTCAAGTAAAATCTTTTAATCATGTAGATAAATCAAGATAACAAACTAATGAGTACGTTCATAAGGAATAGTGCAATTGCAATCATTTGGTAAAAAGGGAGAATTGCTCTTGGTTATTACTTTGCCAAGCATTTCTTCAGAAAGGATACGAACAATCCATTATGGTCTATAGCTTCACTGCTCTGAAATGCTCCTGTAGTCACAATCTGGTGCTCAAATAAACTAACAATTAACGCCCATGGTACAGCATATTATGCTATTTTACCCATGGGCATTAAAAGGTGTTATCTGTGGGCAAACATTTTTTTTTGTAGTGCTGCTCAGGCTGCAGTAAAAATAAAAATTACTTTACTTGCCTCTGGTCTTCACTCCGGGCTGCAGTGATCCACAGGTTACTTCATTTACACCAGGACCATGTGACTACTGCAGCCAATCACTGGCTCACTTTGACAAGTCACATGTACTACTGTTGAGATGTCACTACTCTACAGCCGGAAGTGAAGACCAGTGGTGGACCAGTCATCGCCATAATGAGAACAGTAAGGACGAGAGTATGAAGAGTATGTAAGATATTTGTCAGATTGATTCTAATGAAGCGATAGGGACTTGAAGTGATCAGCTCTCAACCGTGAAAAGCGATGGGCATAGCAGCCAGGGCGAACCAAATTAGCAGCTAATGACAGGAGATACCAAAAAAATAAAAATGGGGACCACTGTTCTTCGGTATTCCAGTGATGAAATATGTTGAAGTTCACATATTTGGTGTTGTCATACATAGTAACATAGTTCGTAAGGCCGAATGAAGACAATGTCCATCTAGTTCAGCCTGTCTATCCTCCTGTGTTGATCCAGAGGAAGGCAAAAGACTTCAAGAGCAGAAGCCAAATAGCCCTTTTGGGGAAAAAATTCCTTCTTGACTCCCTAATGGCAATCAGACTAATCCCTGGATCAACCCCCAATAGTTCCTACCTGCCTGTATACCCGGATTAACAATTAACCTAAGATTTATAACCTATAATATCCTTCCTCTCCAGAAAGACATCAAGTCCCCTTTTAAAGTTCTCTATGGATTTTGCCATCACCACATCCTCAGGCAGAGCTGCAAGACATATCTTTTTATGCAAGTTTAGTTTTCCAAATTTATCACATTGCATAAAAATTGAACAAATGGAAAAAAAAATGATTCAGTGCTACAGTCCACTACCTTTAGAGATCTGGAGGAATCATTGAAAGAGCCAAAATAGCCAAGCAGTAGCTACCTAAGCATTTTCCAACCTGTCGAATGCACCGGAAACAATAAAATCAGCAAACATGAATGCACTGCAGAAAAAGGTCTAGTAGGATATAGGTATATGGGAAGAGCTGAAAAAGACTGGACTCACCTGATGTGAAGGGTCTGCTGTTAGACAGACCCACATATACTATATCCGAGCATGCCCTCAGAATGCTGTTTAGTCACCAAATCCCTGGCTATAGTCCACAGGTGTAGGGAGAGCGTCCAAGAAAAACCCAGGATAAGATGTACCTTGGTCGAGATAATTTAAACAAGTGTAAAAAATCCCCGCGTTCCTAGTGACTGAAAATAAAATTAAAAAGTTGACTTACCTGAAGGAGACCTCCTGGGATTAGTAGATCTCCAGATCCAGGTGAATGTAGGGAAAGGACTCCTTGATACATATAAGATCTTCAGACCATCTTTAATCAATGTAGGGAAACATACAAAAGGATGCTAGAAAAACTGCACTGTGTTTCGGGGGTACCAAAGCCCTCTTTATCAAGCAAAAAACATTAGAGGCTCTTCTTGTATGTCTCCCTATATTGATTAAAGATGTTCTGAAGATCCTAGGTGTATAAGTAAGTCAACAGTTACATTTAAATTTTGTGTTCAGTCACTAGGAGCGTAGGAAATTTTTATACTTCTTGCTTGAATGGATAGGAAACTGGAACGGAGGCGGTAAGGGTGTTCCATCCTTTAAAGAGATCAGGGAGGTTCACGTTTCCTGTTCTGAGGGAGTTGGGCTCTCATAGGGGTTTTCATGGACATAAATAGAGATGAGCGAACGTACTCATTTCGAGTAATTACTCGATCGAGCACCGCGATTTTCGAGTACTTCCATACTCGGGTGAAAAGATTCGGGGGGAGGCGTGGCGGAGCGGGGGGTAGCAGCGGGGAACAGGGGTGAGCCCTCTCTCTCTCCCTCTCCCCCCCACTCCCCGCTGCAACCCCCCCACTCACCCACGGCGCCCCCCGAATCTTTTCACCCGAGTACGGAAGTACTCGAAAATCGCGGCGCTCGGGCGAAAAAGGGGCGTGGTTGAGTAGGTTCGCTCATCTCTAGACATAAATGAAAATCTCTTCTTACTTCAATATATAGAATCTTGCAGTTGCTACAAGAACACAGAATAACCTGGATATGCACATTACCTCATGTGTTGGACAAACTAGGGTAACCATGTTGGTAAGGGGGGGGGAAAAAAGCCCGTATGCTGTCATGATGTCTTCCAGAAAGGGAATTATCGGTAAGAAAAAATTCCCGTTTTCCCCATGACATGACAGCATACGCTGGAGGAATACCAAATAAGTGGCATGGGCTTTTTAGGGAGGGATTACGGCTTGGAGCACCTTCCTACCGAAGGATGCGTCCTGACTATATTTAAAGTCCAGCCTATAATGTTTAATGAAAGTATGGCCTGAAGTCCATGTGGCTACGTTACAGATTTGCTCAATCGACGCGTGCGCTCTCTCTGCCCAGGAGGATGCCACCGCTCTCGTTGAGTGGGCCTTCAATCCTTCTGGAGGGGGGATGCCCGTGGCCTTGTAAGCCTCCTGGATGGCTCTCCTGAGCCACCTGGCGATCGCATCTTTAGAAGCGGCCTTTCCTTTGGCCTGCCCCTGAAATTGAACGAAAAGTTTGTCAGACTTCCTGAAACTTTCCGTTGCCTCAAGGTACGCTAGTACCGCTCTTTTGACGCCTATATTATGAAGCTTTTGTTCTTTTCCATTTTTGAAATTTTGGCAAAAGGCTGGAATAACTATTGGTTGGCCCTTGTGGAAATCTGACAATACTTTAGGCTGGAAGGACGGGTCTAAAGAAAAAACTATTTTGTCTGGGTGGATAGTCATATATGGGGCCCTTCGTGAGAGGGCCTGGATTTCCCCCACGCGTCTGGCCGACGTAACTGCCACAAGCAGGGCTACCTTGTATGTCAGCCAGGCGATGGATAGATCCGTAATCGGTTCGAATGGGGGGGGGGGGGGGGGGGGGGGTCGCAGAAGGCCTGAAGGACTATGGTCAGATCCCAGGGTGGTGCCGTGGGCCGTGTGAATGGATGTAATCTGTTCGCCCCTCTAAGAAATCTCCTAATCCACCTGTGCTCCGCTAGCGCGAGATCGTAGAAAGCCCCCAAGGCCGCAATTTGGACTTTGAGGGTATTCGGACTCAAACCTTTATCCAGGCCCGCCTGGAGAAAATCTAAGATTTTACGGACGTCTGGCTGGTCCAGCTGCTGGATGTCCTGGCCTAACCACTCCGAAAATTTTTTCCAGACTTTGGAGTAGATTTTGCGTGTCGAGGGTTTAAGGCTCTCGCTAATGGTGGAAATAACATTAGGGGAAAGACCCTTCCCTAGGAACTTTACCCGCTCAAGCTCCAGGCCGTAAGCCTGAACTTGTGAACTTCCGGGTAAAGAAGAGGGCCCTGCGACAGTAGGTCCGGTCTTGTTGGAAGGTGGAAGGGCTCTCCCACTGACAGGGATCTCAGGAGGGGGAACCACGGTCTTTTGGGCCAATATGGTGCTACAAAAATTACTGTTAGGGTTGACTGCAGTAATTTCCTTAGCAGGAGCGGGATTAGTGGTAGAGGGGGAAAGGCATACACTAGGTCCCAGGGGTGAGAGAGAGCGTCCGTGCCCAAGGCCTGTTTCTCTGCGCCTCTGGAAAAGAAAAGCCGGCATTTGGTGTTTGCGCTTGACGCAAAGAGGTCTACTTCTGGTACCCCCCACTTCTCCACAAGAAGGCTGAACACCTCTGGATGGAGTTCCCACTCTCCTGGGTCCACTTTCCTTCTGCTTAAAAAGTCCGCGGCTGAGTTCTCGGCTCCTTTTATATGAAAGGCCGATAGGGACTTTGTTGTGCCTTCCGCCCATTGAAGGATCCGCCCCGCCAGTCGTTGTAGTGGAGGATTCCTGGTGGTACCCTGGTGGCGAATGAGTGATACTGTTGTCATATTGTCGGAGAAGATCCTCACATGCTTCGCCACTAACTGTGTTTGCAGGCTACGCAGGGATTTCCATACCGCTTTAAGCTCCCTAACGTTCGATGAGCTAGCTTTCTCGTGAACGTCCCAGGCCCCCTGTACATAACAGCCTTCAAAGTGGGCCCCCCACCCTTTGGCGCTGGCATCGGTCGTGATTATTAGTGCCGGGTCCAAATTCCAATCGGATGCCTGAGACAGGTTGTCCGACGACACCCACCAACGGAGTGAAGCTCTGGCATCCGCAGAAATAGGGATTGTCTGATCAAGTGAAGCCTGCAACTTATCCCAATTCTGGAGAATTAGTGACTGGAGTCCGCGACTATGGAACTGGGCCCAGGGGACCACGCCGATGCACGAAGTCATTAGTCCCAGGATCCGCATTGCGTCTCTTATCGTTACCCTATGTTTTTTATAGAGGTTGGAACATTCCTCTATGATAAGATGTTTTCTTAGGGGAGGAAGGGACGAATTTTGTAGGCTGGAATCCAGGATGACACCCAGGAATTTCTTCCTGGTTTCTGGCTCCATGTTGGATTTTGACTCGTTAATAATCCAGCCAAGCTCCTTAAATAATTGCAATGTGGACTCCAAGTGTGATCTCAGAGTAGACGGGGAATCTGCCACCAATAGGAAGTCGTCCAAGTAGGGGATGATCATGACACCCTGATTTCGTAAGAAGGCCACCATTTCTATCACGACCTTGGAAAAAATTCGCGGAGCCGAGGAGATTCCAAATGGGAGGCAGACGAACTGAAAGTGGCAGATTTCCCCCTCCACCCTCAGCTCAAACCTCAGGAACTTTTGTGAGTTGGCGTAAATAGGGATGTGAAAATAGGCATCCTTAAGGTCTATTGTAGCCATTACGTTATCCCTGGCAATTAGAGGAGTTGCAGTTCTAATGGTTTCCATTTTGAATTTCCTATATTCAATAAATCTATTCAGTTGTTTGAGATTGATAATGGTGCGGTGGGAGCCATCTGGTTTGGGAACCAGAAAGAGGGGGGAATAGAAACCTTTTCCCTGTTCCTTCTTGGGGACCGGGATAACCGCGCCGAGACCCTGCAGGTTCCGTACGCCCTCCAACAGAGCCTGTTCTAGGCCTGGAGACTGGGTTGGGGTTATCATAAATCTGTCCGGGGGGCGAGATAGTAGCTCGATCCTGTACCCCTCCGCCACTAGGTGCAGTACCCACTCGTTAGTTGTAATACTACGCCAGCTATTGGAACAGCGAGCCAGTCTACCCCCTACCGGGCCCGAAAGTATGGGCTGAGGGACAAAAGTTAAAGTCTTACCCCTTCCGCCCTTCGGATAAGACCATCTTCCGGTCTTCCCCTTCCCGGCGTACGTGGACGAGGGGCGAGGAGTGAAGGGTCTCTTGGGTGGTCTGGTGGCCGGCAGTCCGTGACTCTTGCCAGCTGCTTTCTCCAGCAGACGATCCAGGTCTGGTCCAAATATGCGCCCGCCCCGGAACGGTAGGGTACATAGCCTATTTTTGGAAGCTGAGTCCCCCGACCACTCTTTTACCCACACTGCCCTTCTGGCGGTGTTCGATAGTGCTGCCATGCGGGCTCCGAAGCGGACTGTTTCCATTGAAGCATCCGCCAGAAACCCTGTTGCCATCCGTAGCAGAGGGATGCCACTTGCGAACTCCTCCCTAGGGGCTTTTTGGTCGACTAGGGCTGCGAATTGGTCCAACCAGATTGCCATGGAACGAGCCACGGAAGTGGCCGTGATGTTGGATTTTATGATCAGACCGGAGGTAGACCAGGCTTTACGCATGGTTGTGTCCACCTTATGGTCCAACGGGTCCTTTAAGTGGGACGTATCCTCAAAGGGTAACCCGGACTTTCTGGATACCATGGCAATTGCCGCATCGACTTTTGGTATCTCGTCCAAAAAGGACATCTCATCTCCCGGAAATAGCAGGCGTTCTTTGAATTCCCTAGGGATTAGCGGAGCCTGATCCACGCTCTCCCACTCATTTAGAATCAGCTGCTTGAGCGTGGCGTTTACGGGGAATGAAGATTTCCGTTGCGGGAGTAACCCCGCGAACATATCCTCCTGGACTGTGCGGGGTTGCTGCACGTCTTCCTCCACCTGCATGGTTCTGCGTACAGCTTTTAGCAGTTGATCCATGTCTGAGGTAGAGAAAAGATATTTTTTGTCCTCCTGCGTCACTTCCCCGTCAAAATCCATATTTTCCGCTATGTCGGAGTCGGACTCAGACACCGCCGGAACCGACCTGCGTGCAACCCCGGAAGGCCCAGGTTGGAGGTCCGAGAGGGAGGACTGCACTTCTTCCCGGACGACTGACCGAATTTCAGCCATAAGGGAAGTTTTTTCCTCCTGCATAACTTTTGCGGAACAGGTAGCACATAACGTTTTTGTGCAGGAGTCGTCGAGTTTGGTTAGACATACTGGACATTTTTTACTCCTTCGTCTAGCCTCCCTCGGTTTTTGAGTATCCCTGTCCTGTAAGACAAGGGAAACTCTGTTAGTCGGGAAGTGTATGTAGTGCAGGTGTAGGTTGGTCCACCGGACCACTTACAGTTTGGAGGGTCTCTGGGTCCTCTCTGGCCGACATCTTGCGTCTTGCAGGAACGCTTCCTGTACTTAGGATCGTTCCTTAGCGTGGAGAAACACCACCAGCTGATGCAGGGGCAGCAGATTTTTAAATTCGGCGCCGGCCGCGCCAGGCCACGCCCCCTTCGCAGACCACACCCCCTTTGTGGAGCGTCTGATGTCACCGTGCTGTATTCCGCCGAGACCACGCCCCCTGGAGCGCTCCTGTCGGCCCTGGACCCGAAGATGGCGGCCGCCGCCTGAAATGACGGCCGCAGTGGTGCCGGCAGCCCGTACTTGGACCCCGGCCCACGCAGTCCCCGGAAAGCGCCCAGATGGGGTCCTTCCCACTGGGGTTGCCGGGGCTGCCCGAAGAAAAACGCCGCCGCTTCGCCGGTAAGTCCTCCTCCGGCATGGGACAGCGTCGCTAGAGCTCTGCCGTTGCTGTCCTGAAGGGACAGGAAAAACACTGGTGTTGGTGGAGGGGAGGTTCTTTTTATACTCTGCCTCTTCCTGTCCCTTCAGGTCAGCAGGTGAGCAACCTCCAGCGTATGCTGTCATGATGTCATGGGGAAAGAGAGGTTTTTGACCAGATGTTACCGGAGAAATACTGTTGCGTACTTCATATATGTAAGAAGGTTACACAAACTGAACTGGTCAGCAAAACAATTGGAAAGAGCAATGAAAATTGCTTCAGACGATGAAAATCTTTAAAAAGGTACAGATTATATAGTTTGGACTATAGTTCAAAAAATGGAATCAATAAGCTACCCAAGTCAACTGCGTGCTAACTGAAGCGAGGTTGTAATAGACTAGAGCATTCGTCTTTTACTTGGCATCTGCTGTGTGAACATTGCCAGGAATGTTTTCAAGGCTCTTATATGGCACAGGCAAGAGCAAGTATAAAATGGAAATACGAAAAGGCAATTTAGTGTTTCACATAGCAGTGGCTCTTGATTTATATGAGTGCTGCTTTTCTCTTTATTTCCTGGATCTCCGGAGAGGAGAAGAAAAAAAAAAAAAAAAAAGAAGTGTTCTGTACACAATATTCTGCGCAATGATTTTAAAGACAACTAGGCGAAAGTCATTTCCACCAGTTCCAGGTGCAGTCAACGAATAAATTAAAACTCGAGGCTAATTTACTAACAAACAAAAAAATTACTAAATTTGAACATTATTTTAGAATGGACCACAGAAAATTCTAAAATGCACTTTGTTTGCTTTGCAAGAAAGACACCAGAAGTATGTCAAGTTATATACACATACAAACACACACCACAGGTGAAATACTTTTCCCTAGGGCAGACAGTAACTAGACATCTAAAAACTAGGAAGAAAAATTAACTTTTCATTATGTAGAAGGATGGAAAGAGCCAAGTGCCGCTGGGCTATTTTTGTAACTCCCATAGTCAATTGGAGTTACATAAACCACATAGCACAGCGAGACCAAATGTGTAATGTGAATTTTGCTGCAGATTTCACCCCTGTTGCAATTCATGCTGTGGATTCATGCAGAAAAAAAAACTACAGCATGTGGATAAGGCCTCATTCACACGGGCGACCAAGTCACGCTGCTTCAAACCGTATGTATGTGGAGCCCATGCTTTCCTATGGGTTACTTGACACGTGCAATGTTTTGTAGCATGCAACATCCCGACACAAAAACCTTGCAGGTCTAGCGATATGCCAGCGAATCGTGAGGTTTTGTAGCCCATGTTTCCCTATGGAGCCTTCCTCTTTGTTGCATCGCATGAAAATGTGATTTTCGTGCGGTGCAACTTTGACAGTAGGAAATCATACTGTGAAAGCTATAATCCAAGCTCTAGCTGCAGGGAAAAAAAAATAAAGAAAACAGCTACACCACCTTAGAAGCTCTGTCAGCCCGGCCAAGTCTTCTCGATGGGTCCAGGCACCGTTTCTCTTCATCTTCTGGCCGAAGATTTAAAAATCCCCGTCTCCTGGAAGCATTGGCTGTGATTGGCTGACGCTTAGCCAATCACAGCTATCGCTCGATGAACCAATCACAAACATTCAAGTGCAGGCTGTGATTGGCTAAGTGCTAGCCAATCACAGCCAGCGCTTCCAGGAGGCGGGGATTTTTTAATCCCCGGCCAGAAGAGAAGACGACTACCAGTGCCCGGGACCCAGGGAGAAGCTGCAGCGGAACCACGGACAGCGCTTCTAGGTGATGTATTCTTTATCTTTTTCTTCAGCTACGGCTTATTTTCGGGGTAGGGCTTGAGAGGGAATACAACAGCATTTTTAAATATAGATTGTGATATAGAAAATTTAAAAAAAATCCTAAAATCTTGCAGTTTGCAATATGGTCACTAAGCCCAAAAACTCTGCATAGAGCAGACACAGCAGGTTTAGAAATCCCTGGAACTACTGCAGTTTAACGTGGATAGGTGAAAAGAGAAACGCAGATTCCAAACAATTATCTCCGAGTTCACTTTCACTTGCCCGCAAATAGCCAATATGCTCAAGAAGCTAATGAAGAATCTAGCATTTTGCTAATGTGCATGGGATTGCCTATGAGTTTTTAGCCAACCCGGCTAATGCATCACAATGGGTTGAATTCACAACATAAAGGGAGGTCCTGCGGATTTAAAACACGCATCGCTTGTCGATCTCTGGATTTGAGACAGATTAGAAACAAAGTGGATGAGATTTAGGCAAGCTTCAGCCACACTGCTGAGCCAATGTTAATGCTGCAGGCTTTCCAAATGGTAAATCTGCACTAAACCTGCATAGTTCAGCTGTACCCTTATAATAGTCTGTCTAAATAAATCCAGACAACTTTGGCCGGCTGCATGCGAACGGGTCGGGTTATAGATGCGGGATCCCGCACTGGAATCAGACTCTGTGCCCGGCCAGTGACCCCGCGTACCTGTCTTTCTTCTTTATCTGTACTGCTGATGGTCTGGACGGATCGCCCGTGCTGTCGCTAGGCGATGATGCGGGTAATGCGACCTTTATGCAATGTTAATTGTGGTAGGGCCGCAGGTCGGACAGCTTCAATGGACTTCATTGAAAACAGTCCATGCGGACACCGCAATAAAATAGAGCATGCTGCGATTTTTCCTCTGCGGGCAGAAAAATCACAATTGATTTTCGCTCTCGTGCAGCAAAAAGCGCTTTTCCATAGCATGCTAGGGATGGCATTTGTTACAGAACTTGGGGGATTCTGCAATGTAAAATTTGCCTGTGTGCAGGCAGCATTATACAATGTACATTATCACAGTAACCTGTAAACACGCCGTGTACTTGAAATCTGACTATGGATTAGTATCATCTACAAAAACTGTGTACCATGTTCAGGGTCTTAAATGGAAGATTATCTAACGTATTCTAATCACAGCTTTTATAACTACATGGAAATAAAACGTCAAATTAAACTGCAGCAAATTCTGTTAAAAACACACAGGAAACCGCTAATTAGACAATTACAATCAAGTCAAGAAGGATAAAATTGTCCACTGAAAAATTATAAAAAGGTACATCAGTTAACAAAAAAAAAAAAAAGTTCTCTCCCCTAGAAGAAACCAACCTTACCTATTAAGGGCCATTTAGATGGGACGACTGTCGGGCAAATGATTCCTGACGCTTGTCCCTGTGTGTCTTCACTCCCGTGCTCCTGCACAGGAGCTAGTTGTGCTGGCTTGCTCACAGAGTGGCCAGTAGGAAGGCAGGGCGGCTACACTGAACGATCGTTCGTTTATGCAACATAAACGATGGACGATGAGCTGATCATTCAGTGAAAATAGCGGCTGTTCAGTACTGAACGGCTGCTGTGCTACGTCAATGGAGAGGAAACAAAAAAAAAAAACCAAAACACCAAACTATTCATGGTTATCAAAGTGGTCAGTTATATATGCACCCCAAAAATGACTTCAATATAAACTACAAGTTGTCTAATAATTAAACAAGCCCTCACACAACTCCGTCGGTGAAAAAAAAATATAGGCGTTATGGGTCTTTGGATGCAGTCACAATACAAATATTGTATTTTACACACACGTGCACACGATTTATCCTATACTTTTCAAAAATTTTAACCTTCGGAGCAACTGTCTGGAAAAACTTCCAGAAAAAAAAAAGTCACATTCTTATTGTAGATTTTGAATGTAATGTCTCATGTAAATATATTTTGTGCAAAATTCAATCACTTTAAATGCATTTTAACCTCTTAGTAACATAACTCATTTTAGCCTCCAGAGCCAGTAAATAGTTCCCCTATTGTACTCCAACAGTCATAACTTATTTTTTCATCAAAGTAGCTGAATGAAACCTAATTTTGCAGAACGAGTTTTAGTTTTTATAGGAAACAATTTTGGGAAAATATAATGTATTGAATACAGATTTTTGTTTCTGCAAAGCGGTGGAAAAAGCAACTATTTCACTTTTTTTTTCTTCAATTTATATTTACAGCGCTCACAGTGTAGTAAAATTAGGTTATAAAAAACAAGCGCTTACATGGCTAGGTCAACTAAAAAATAAGAAGAAGTTTACAGGTTTTTAAATGAAATGCACATATGAAAAATTCAAAACAATTACAGTGCCATTACGTACCAAAACAGGCAGTGCCCTTAAGTTAAAAAGGGTTTTCCTATTAGAAAAAAAAAGGAATCTGGCATATATGCAGGCACAACCCTATGCTCCATCACTCAAAGGATTACATACCTTTTCAATGCATCTGGTATTATATACTGTGTAAAGTCATCAACAGAAGGGGCAAAACACACGGCATCTTTCATCTTGATTCCACTGGATTCAATATGTTCTTTAGAATTAAAGCGAACCACATAAAAAGGGTGTGGCACAGGTCCAAATATCTCAAATATCTGTGGGAAAAATAAATATATAATTGTTAATGGGTTGCTCTAATAGCCACCTATAGGCGGCAATAGAAACAGGGTTTTGTTTTTCTGAACAGCATTTTATTTGCTTACATGAATAAATCCCTTTCTCTGCTGCTCCGTCTATAAGCATCTGCACTGGAACCTCTATTCAAAGAGTCAATCACAGATCTGGCACAAAATTTCGAAAGAAGAGTCCTGCATACCGAATTTTTAGGTCCGGTAAAACTGAAGGGATCCTATTATAGTCAATGGAGTCCATTTGGCGCTGTTCGTTTCAATCATAAGACAGATCTGTTTGGCCAGGGGATTACCCTTTCTTACTCCCATAACAGAGCAGGAAAACAGACGTGAAAGCAGTCTTACTCCCCCCTGCTGTGAGGCATTGCACTGTGACAGATGTCAACTGTAAAGGCCCATTTACATGCAAAAATAATCTTTCAAACCACGAAAAGATTTTTCCATTTGCATAAAGTGTTAATTGCCATTCACAATTTAGCATCTTCATTTGCATGTAAAAGGGCCTCCATGAGCTGTTTGCAGAGCCCAGAGTGCGATTAATCACACGCCCAGCTGTGCACACAGCTGCATTGTTCTGCTCCCATCTGAAGATTATGTTATCCACCATCTGCAGTGGAGATAACAGCCTGCAGTCTACTGAGAGATAAAAGGTGTTTGCTTTACCTCTAAATAGCTAAACAATGGATTTTAACCCTTTGCAATCCAATTTTGGATTCAGGCTTTCCTAGAGGGCTTTCTTTTTCTGCCATTATACAATGTGCCATCTGCTGGCTAGAGCCAGTACTGCGATATGTGACAACAGAGAGGCCCCCGACAACAGAGCGGCCAGTAATCAACAGTACGAATATCCTGCCGGACGTCTTCCGACATCGGAACTGTACAGCCTTCAATGAGCAGGTCTTTAGACATCAGATAGTGGATTGGAAAGAGTTAAGTTCACTTTAAAATTATCATTCAAACGAAAAGTGCATGATGCCCGCGTTTACATGTAACAATCATCCCTTTCTGCGATTTAAATGAATTTTGAGTGATAATACGTGTAAATGGGCCTTTAGGCTTTTACAAAATTTATTTCCCTAGCGAACAATGTCAGTTTGCTCATGCAGACTGTTTTTACAGGTTAAATAAATTGATTGCTTGCTAAATTATTCAATAATTCACAAATCACTGTAACCATGAGGACAGAATGATCGGTATTTAGATTGAACGATTAGCGAACGAGCCAATGATTATATTCATGCTTACATGAAATGAATGATGAACAATAAGTGAACGAATTAGCTTTCCACGTTCCATCGTTGGCTACGTTAACGCAGAATAAGTAATCGCTAAATTCGAACATTCCAGTGATTTTTTGAATAATTGTTCCATAATAAGGCACCTTTGGCTTATTATGTACTCTAAGCAAGTGGCGATTTTAAGGGAAAGCTTACTATGAAGAATAAAAGGAATACATTTTGCTACAACAGAAACAGTCCTGTTACCATCCTTCGAAAATCTTTGCATTATAAAAAAAAAATAAATAAATAAAATAAAAAAGCAGAGCTAGTGTTTGCCCAATTAATAAGTTCTGATATCTGCGGTTGGGTGGTGAGAGTTCACATAATTAGTCTGCAAACTCAGACGCTGGTGACATCACCAGACAAGCGTAGAATGTAAAACAAACCGTTGTATACATCACCCCTAGGCTTCTATGTATAAAATGTATGCCATTTAGTAAACATTAAAGGGGTTGTCCCGCGGCAGCAAGTGGGTCTATACACTTCTGTATGGCCATATTAATGCACTTTGTAATGTACATTGTGCATTAATTATGAGCCATACAGAAGTTATAAAAAGTTTTTTACTTACCTGCTCCGTTGCTAGCGTCCTCGTTCCCATGGAGCCGACTAATTTTCGCCCTCCGATGGCCAAATTAGCCGCGCTTGCGCAGTCCGGGTCTTCTGCTCTCTTCAATGGAGCCGCTCGTGCAGAATGCCGGCTCCGTGTAGCTCCGCCCCGTCACGTGCCGATTCCAGCCAATCAGGAGGCTGGAATCGGCAATGGACCGCACAGAAGAGCTGCGGTCCACGGAGGGAGCAGACCCCGGCAGCCATCTTCAGCAGGTAAGTATGAAGACGCCGGACCGCCGGGATGCAGGTAAGCGCTGAGCAGTTTGTTTTTTTAACCCCTGCATCGGGGTTGTCTCGCGCCGAACGGGGGGGGTTAAAAAAAAAAAAAAAACGTTTCGGCGCGGGACAACCCCTTTAAGGAAAAGCACAGTCAACTAAGCTTCAAAACCAAAAAGGCATCCCCCTTAAGAAAAGATTTAAAAAAAATATTATATTTTTGTATCATCCATCCACCTACATCACAGAGGTGCAAGCTGGGTATGAAGCGGGTCTGCGGGTGCTGGCTGTTTGACGACACTGGCAATCATAAGCACAAGTTGTTTAAATGATCACGAAATTTTCAAAAGGCAACCAACTTGGAACTGGTGACACCAATGGCATGTAAAGACCACTAAAATCACTGGAAAGTCTCTGCTACAAGCAGTGCCTTCCAATGTCTGGCTATCCTCATCTCCTATATCAGTCACAGACCTTTCTACATGCACACATCATCCAGCCCTATTATGGGCAGACTCAACTGACTCCTTCACGTATGCAGGTCCGTGGTTGAGTGTGCGCGAGATGTAGAAGGGACTCTGCAGAATGTAGGAGACGCCTTCCACATCACCCAATCAATCACAGAGGGGACAGCTGGGGATTGGAAGCACAGCAGAGGCAGTCCGGGCCAGCCCATCAGACCATTCAGCAAACATACACTGTGTAGCCATGTCTACATGCATTTATTAGGGACAGTCTCAGGCTGGCGATGAGGCTCCCTTTAACAGCAATAGTCAATATGACCCAGCTTTTATCTCAGAACTAACTTTTGTTACAGGGGGACTGATAAGACAGGGAGGATATTTTTAAATTGCTACCATTATCCAATTTTTGGAATTCTCTGTATTAGGACCATTTAACAAACAACTGACATAAGCAGAAAAGTATGGAAAATGTAACGCCATGAGATGGCAGACACGAGTGCTGCCAAAGGAGAGGTTAAAAACGAATATCTAGCAATGCTTGATCATTTATATTTGTGCGCTAGAATGTTTTTTAATCTCAGAAAAAAAAAATATTTCTAATTTTTTTTTTTTTTAAAGTGCAGCTGTCAAGTTAAAATTATATCCTTTATTTTCCAAAGAACAGGCAATTTTAAGTCTGCCAGCATGAACATACTGTGCAAACTGCAGGCATCATCTTATAAAGCAGGAGGAGCGGAGAAGATTTATATATAAAAGTTTTATGTGGAAAGACTCCGTATGACTTGTATTTTACTCATTTATACCCCTGCTCATTCTTAGCTGAACAGTCCATATTTATTGCAATTCTCCTTAGCAGTGTGGTCCCAACATCTTCTTCCGGTCCTATACGGTAATTTATTATGCCGTAGCGCAAGACTGCCGCATACGCTTTCGCTGTGACACTCTCGTGCACGTGACTGCTGGCTCTACTTGGATGAACTGGATGTCAGCAGCCATTTTCTTCCAGCCGGCCATCGGTTATCACTCAGCGGTGGCTATTTTCTTCCGGAAACCGCCACACCAACCCTTGAATGGTGGCCAGCAGCGTCCTTTTGCCATTTTGAAAAATTATCTATCTGTTCCAGTAGGGTTAATGATCAATGATATTATTTGTCCAGGTGGTAACTTTTGATTGGTAAGTGCTGTCTGCCAATTATGGCACTTTGTCATAGACATAGCATAGAGCAGTTGAAAGTTATCATACTGAAGAGCAACTTCAAATCACAGCGTCAGAGGAATTTGGGAGTATAAGTTTATGGCCATGTTGGATACCCTCAAGAATGGAATGAACCTTAGCCTGGGATTCTTGCATAAGTGGAGAATATGAAAGGCGATCAAGACTGTTGTCCTCTTTCCAATCATTGTTTATTTTTTTTTATTTTTTTTTTCTCCATGAAAAAAAAAATCAGGATTTTTGATTGCAAGAATGTTGCCATCCAATAGATGGTGCTGCAGAGGTATTGTTTCCATCTCCTATATGCAGCTTGTAAAGTAGAGATAACAGACATCATAAAACTGTCACATTCCTCATCTCAGTGGACTGATTAAGTATTTATCTCTGTCAGATTGTCTGGTGTTATTTTAAGCCTCAAATTTCTGCGTGAACACTTATTTAGATCAAGAAAGGTGTCCCACCTCCACTCTGCATTTGTATGCTATATCTGTGTCCCATCCAAACCTGTTTCCACAGCCTGATGAAGGGTCTTTAGAGGAACCCGAAAGCTTGCTGTAACATCATGTTCTTTTGTTAGCTATTAAAAAGGTATCATATCTACAATATTACCTGGCCTCTCTTACTGAGAACAGTCACCTTTAACTGTGACCTTTGAAACGCATTGCCTAGCCATTTGGTTTTTTTGTCTGTCTTTTTACCTGTGTTTAATACTGTCTTATGGAATAAATTGTCAGAAGCCATTCTTCCCATCCATTTGTGACTGATACATGAACCTGGATTTAGAGGAAACCTGGCGGACTTCAGGTCTCCTCTGAGAAGTCAATTTATTAACAGTTTGTTGGTCAAACACATAGTAGCGCAGGAGCTTCTTTCACTTCCTCATCTTTATGTTTTCTGCCTATGACTGACTTGGACATGTGATAAGAGGTCATTAGTAGTAGTATGTAAGCAAGGATCTCCACCGAATGCTAGAATGGACACTTCTCAGCAGGCGGAGACAAGAGATCACACAATACACAAACATTCAAAATGAAAAAAACTAGATGTGTCACAAACAAGCAGGTTTATTATTAAAACGAAGATCCTCATCAGAACAAGGATCCACCGTTTACTACTTCACAGAGCCTATGTTCCTTTCCTTGCAATAGCATGTACGTTTCTAGAAACTCAAGAGGACAGCAATTTAAAATCTGCTGCAAGTCTGTGGGCTCTTCACTAAAGTAAATAAGTTAGTCACCACACTACGATGTACAAGTGTTACCTACTAGCCTATAATAAATACTACTTTATTACTTTGTCTGCCGCACTTAAAGTAAAGTAAACACGCACATGTTAGATGGAAAATACATTGTTTTCACTAAGTCAAGCAATCATTTAAAAAAAACAAAAAAACCACATGCCCGTGTAATATGTAATGTCAGGACGCTTTACATGATTAATGTTCTGCCTTGTTTGGGACAAGAATTCCATGTAGGGTGTTATTTAAACTCGAGGCTGGAGCTAGTGGATTGCAATTCAACATTCACCTCAAGTAAAACTTTATATATTGTGTCAAACTCTTCACCCTCGTGAATGGTTCCCTTTTTACATGATGGATATGACGGAGCTTAAATGATCAGTTTGCTTAAGAAGCCCATTGAATTATAAGCAGGACCAATCACTATGTTAATGTGACTAAAAATGCAAAAAAATAAAATAAAATCAGCATCCGATCGTCACCACCGCTGATCGGAGCTATTAACTCTTTAAATGCTGCAGTCAATTCTGACAGAGCCATTTAAAGGATTGATGTATGGGGGTTCTGGATAGCCCCCTGCGATGAGATCACAGGGTGCTGTGCCGTTACCATAGCAGAGGGGTTTCTGAAAGCCTCCAGGGCTGCCATTGCAGACTGCTTAACAAGCCATGCTTGTGGCGTGGCTTGCTAGAATGCCTGTCCGAACGCAGTATAATGTAATACTATGGTATTACATCATGCTGCAGTAGCATTCAAACCATCACAAGTTCATGTCCCCTATGGGATCAAAAACTAACAAACAAAAACACACCTTTTGCCATATTTGGAGTTTTTTTATTAAATGGTTTTTTTTCCCCCCAACTATAAAACACATATTTGGTATTGATCTGTAAATGAAAGTCTGATCTATCAAAGTAAGGCCGCCTGCAGACGAGCGGGTCGGATCCGGCAGCGAGAATTCTCGCGCGCGGGACCCGACCCGAGAGCCTGCAGAGACGAGCGCGTACTCACCCGCGCCTGGCGGCCCCGGCTCTTTCATGTGCAGGCTGCCGCGCAGCCGGCGCATGCGCAGACCGGAGCCGGCGGCCGGGTGAGTGTGAGCCCCGCACAAAAATAGGACATGCCGCGGTTTGTTTGCCGCGCGAGATTTCGTGCGGCCAAACCGCGGCCGTCTGCATAGGAGTGCGTATTGTAATGCACTCCTATGCAAACTTTCAGTGGCGGAAATCCCGCCGCGGGATTTCCGCCCGTGTGCAGGTGGCCTTACGCATTATTTACTCCGCACTGTGAATGTCATCAGAAATAAATAAAAATAAAACAAAAACTGCCAGAATTGCACTTTTGTGGTCACCCGATCTCTAAGGAAAAAAATGTAATAAAAAGCAATCAAAAACCCATAGGTGCTCGAAAATGGTACCAATAGAAATTATAGTATGTCCTGCAAAAAAAGTGAGCCCTCACACAACTATGTCGATGGAAACATAAATAGAAAAAGCTTATGGCTGTCAGAAGATTGTGGCAGAATTTTTTTCCCCTGAACATATTGTATATTTTAATAGTAGTACGGCAAAAAAAAACAACAAAATAAAACTGCATAAATTTGGTATCACAGTACTTGTACTGACGCACAGAATAAAGTTATGTCAATAGAAACAAGACCTCCTTGGTCTTTTACAAATCAGATTTAATCATTTCTAAAATCCTCACCTTGCCAACAGCACTCCGATCCTCTTTAAAAACAATAGTATCTTCATTTAAAGGAAGAGTGTCACGAAATGACTCAATAATTACTGAAAAAGAAAGCAAATCATTTATTCTAAAACAGTCAGGTTTAAAAGAGGTTTTAACCATGAAAAATGCATTTCATGAAGAAGTCTTCAGGTGGCTAGTTAATCTGCTCACTTGTGTATTACATGGCTGTCCACCGATTTCAACCACCAATAGACCTCTAGGGTGAGACACAAAGTTTTACATCAGTCTTTTCTGTTTAAGGCCCAATGCCCACAGCCGTTATTTGCACTGCGGGATCTGGAGCGAGTGTCCGCCTCCGAATCCCGCAGCAAATACTTCCCATAGGACATGCAAGGAAAACGCTTTTCCCTGTCCACGAGTGGAAGTCAACTGCGATTGCCGGCATGACTCTCTGCATGCGCGGCAGCTGGCACATCCGCAGAGCAGAGAGAGAGAAGATAACTGACAGGTACACGGGGGTCAGTGCAAGGACACAGGGTCAGATTCCACTGCGAGATTTCACAGTCGGAATCCGACCCGGCCGTGGGCATGAGGCCTAATAGAGATAGGAAGGAGTTGCTCAAATCAGTTAGTAGACTGTCCCCACAGCACACCTATATATTCGACATGGAGTTGTACAGCAGCTGCAGATACAGAGCCATGTACAGACACGCAAAAAGCCTCTCTGATCTGGTTAATGGCACTAAATCCTCACTCCTGCAGAGAGCCATATTACAGCTGTCTGAATGTAACTTATGGAACTTCGCTAATGCAAGGCAGCATTCCATGCTTTGCAAGGTGCTACCAATTAAGAAGCTGCGATGTACTAACGGAAGCCATCAGCACAAATAAGCCAACATGCAGTACTTACATCGCCCTGTTCCAAGTCATTATTGCAATCTATAATTAATACTTGAAGCTCTGAAGTACGGATAAATTTAGAAGGCTTTTATGTAAAAGCTTGCTAAACCACTTCAGCTCTGTGTCCATCTATTATTTTAAGAATCTGCTAAATGAGTAATTATGGGGTGAACAAAAAAAAAGTAAGGCAGGGGACGCATGGTTCCTGTCAGATGGCGTTTACAAGCTCCATCAAGCAACAAGCGTTAAAAACAAATCAGATATCTAAACAGAGGCAGGAAAGTTCACTCAGGAAGGCTCATTTTCCCAGCGCACTGTTGCTAAGAAACAACTGTGGGGGGTTAAACTGCTGCCGTCTTTCAAAAAAAATAAAAAATGTATATATTTTTTTAAGGAATCTGTTCAGAAGAAGCAATAATATCTAGAGTTACAGAGAACACACACCTTAGCACTCAACGAACAGGAACATACCGGGGTGTTCCTCTGAATGAGAAGTGCAATAACAACTTGTTATGAGAGTCTACATTCCCTCTACAGAGTGCAAGCGATACCTTATCAAGGCCACTTACAGATCAACTCACTGCAATCCATGCATTACCAACTGCAACAAGTGCCCAGCGTAAAAACCATTAACAACCCTTTGCCCACCAAGGACACATCTCATACATCCTCGTAGGGAGGAGATAAGCCATTACTACTAAAGGCCCTCCCTAATGCTCCTTCTACATGATTCTCGTCTGAGTGGCGTCATCGCTAACTCATTCCCAGCCTGTCGCGCTCATGCAGCCCATTTAGTCAGAGAATCGTTCACTTCTTGTTTCGTTCTTTCGAGTGATTGCCAGTCATTATGAGAAGATAGCATAACTGGTATATTGCTGTGACGGTCCCAAGCACTGAAATCTATGTATCTGGGGCTAGCTCTTGTTTAGCAGCATATTGCCAAGCTATCACTATCAAACAAACGACAGGAATAAAGAGTAACATGAATATCCGTACCCTTGGTTACAACCTATGCTCATACTAAGATCTGAGAAATATATCTGTATGATTTGAGCAATAATCCAGTTCTAAAAAGAGTACGAATCCAATTCTAGAGCAATAATCCAGTTTTAAGGAGTACGAATCTAACTCCAAAAATCTAAACAAAGGATGAATCTTTGAGTTTTCCAAAAAAAATATATGAACACTAGAGATGAGCGAGCGTACTCGGATAAGCACTACTCGCTCGAGTAATTGGCTTCATCCGAGTATCGCTGTGCTCGGGTCTAAAGATTCGGGTGCCGGCACGGAGCGGGGAGGAACGGAGGTAAGATCTTTCTCTCCCTCTCTCCCGCCCGCTCTTCCTTGCTCCCCGCTGCGACTCACCTGTCAGCCGCAGCGGCACCCGAATCTTTAGACCCGAGCACAGCGATACTCGGATAAAGCCAATTACTCGAGCGAGTAGTGCTTATCCGAGTACGCTCGCTCATCTCTAATGAACACCAAGATCTCTCATCTCATATGAAAACTCAGTTAGGTTTACTGAGATTTCTCTGAAATTTATCTCACTTGAGTCTGGGAAATAATTGCACACAGTAATATTGCTGGACAAATGATGATCTGCATTATTACTGTATGAATCACCTAATGGCGCCATACATTCCATTCTATGACTGATATAATTCTTCGTATATATCACACACTCACGTAGGTGATACTACATCCTACTGTGTGCATCTAGGACACTCATTAAAGACTGTCCGTTATACCCTATAAGGCTGGTAATCCAGCACAGCCTAAGGATTTTCTTAGCCCGGTATTTTAACATTAGTAATAAAGTTATGATTTTAGTCTATATCTGTGAAGGGCTAGATTAATAATTATATAGACTTCCCTACCACTGTGATTTTTTTTCTAATATTTTATATATATTGACTTTGGACACCGCGAGTTTTTGATGCAAATATACATTGTAAAGCTGGTCTTATAAAAATTATTCACAAAGATGCGTGAAGATGGACATTCTATCAACTGAATACAGTGCTCCAATAGCTCTGGAAGTTCCATAGGGCTCCATGCCAAGAAAAAAAACTAACAATCAATTTGGGCAGCTTTGGCTATCAGGTCTAAAAATATGGGAGTCAAAGTAAGTTTTTTGGTCACCAAAATAAAAGTAACATTACTACATGTAAGGAAGCCTGTCCACGGCCGCGACAGAATATAGCTAGCGATATTCTGCCGTGGGGGAGGAGGGGTGAGCACTAAAAGGTCTCTTTGATGAGCCTATATTAATGATAGGCTCACTGCGGAGAATCGCGGAATGCAGTGATTTTAATCACGCGAGCAGAAAAATCACTATGATTTTTTGCTTGTGTGCAGTAGGCTGCGCTTTCCATATTTATCCTATGGAAAGCGTGTCATGCAAGCTCCGGGTGCGATTTATCGCCGCAGATCTCGCAATGACACCTCGCCCATGGACAGCCAGCCTAAAAGAAAGCATTTACATTAGACTGTGAACTGACAACATGTACACTACTAGCCTGTGCTCAATATTCTGACTATTTGCAGCTACCACTAGAAGGAGCCACAAGCTGAATACTGCACTGAACTCAATATAAAACTTTATCCAATAAACTTCCATTCTCTTGGTTGTAGCTGCAGAAAACCAGAACGGTGTGTTTTAAATGTTTGTCTTTATAGCAGGGCTCTAGGTTAAAAAAATAAGAAAGACCACCACTTGGGTGCCTTTGGCTCCCAAGTCTAAAAGTTTAGGAGCCAAAAGTATATGACCTGCATCGGAAGTTATTTTAGTTGTCACTTGTGCAACAGAGGGGAACGGAGCAGGTGTGACTACTGCTTAATTCACAAGAGGAGAATCGGGAACATCGTACTGGTGGCCAATGGGGGTCCTAGCAGTCAGCCCCTATGATCAGGCAATGATCACGTATTCTGTAGATAGGCGATAAATTGCTGTGGTGGGCTACCTGGTTTGCATATTACCTTTCCAAAAGACCACCTCTAATTAGACCAGATTTTCTGTGATAGTATGTGATGGAACTGAAAATCTAGGTATACATTTCATGTTCCTTGAGAGGACCCTCTAAAAGACATTCTTTGAATGGTCATTTCTTTATTATCAAACATGTTACTTACTCTAATGGTACCTGGTGATTGTTTCAGAATTACGGAAGAGACGGGCATAACCAGGTAGGAAGCACAGGTTAAAAGGTTGTCCGGAATCAAAAGAAAATGGGCCAAGAAAAAGGGAACGGCATAAAATAACAGAAGGACTCTTACCTGTTAAATACCCCGCTGCTCTCCAATGGTCTGTTTACAGTGCTGCTTCGAGTACATATCAACATGTGATCACTGCAGCAAAGCCACCGAGGCCAGCGAATGGCTGCAGTGCTTACACATGACAAGTTATTGCTGCACCACAGTAAACAAGGACCAATGCGAAGCAACAGCGTGGAAGAGATTTAACAAGTAATTTTTTTCCTCTTTTATTACTGATCTCAGACAATTCCTTAAATCATAAAGACACACAGTCTTTGGTCTATAGTGCAACAAATGTATAGTAATGACTGCTTGAGAAATCCAGCATTAATTACATTTCCAAGATTTCTAATTCATACCCAATTGCTCAATAATGCTGGAGACTGTTCCAAATGGCTTTAATTCAACGTGGTCTGGCAAGCTAATGGACAATTCTTCAACAGTGGGCAACTCCTATAGAAGAAGGAAAAGAAAAAGCATTTTACTAATGCAAGCGATCCATGAACTCTCACATAAAGAGTAAAGACAGACAACTCTTAACTCTGAAGCCTGCGGTTAACCACAGATGTTATAAAGGTTTCCAGCCACTGACCAATTATATTTATGTGGATAATCTTTCAGATTAGGGGGCTAAAGGTAAAGCAATGGCATAAACAGCAACACATCATTTTCTAATCTTAGGGGATATCATGAACTTGGGAGAACTCAGACCTTATAATACTCAACTTCTGGCAGAAAATGTAAAGGTCAAGTTCATATTTGCAGCAAATAGAGGACTGGAGGATTTAGCAGGCTCACAATTGTGCTAATCTTAGAAAATGTCATCTAAACTTTTATTGGCATACAGACAAAAATCCATGCGAGCCAAAAGCTCTCCAGAAAAATCATTAAAAGCACGTACTAACATCTCTGCGGGTCTCCCAATACTTGATCAAGTGCGAAGCCATCAGAAGCACAGCTTGAAGTTTACAGCTAGTCAAAGCACGGCGGGTTGTATAGCAGCTTGTACTGACCCTTAAACACTACAGATCAGTGAAAGTGACACTAGAGGGGCCGTGTAAGCAGAAAATGACCCATTATGGTTTAAACCAAGGTCTCATGTTAAGCTTTTTCTGGCTATATAGAACGAAAAAAGCTTAACATGAAACTTTGGCTTAAACTAAAGAATACACAAACACACACTTCCTGTTATGTAGTCATCTCATCGCAGGCAAGATTACACCTGTTCTAGATAACAAATTGTCCACTATTCAAAATAGATGATCACAGCTCACCTCCTCCCCCTTCCTTGTATATGTTTTATTGCTTTCACTGTTAATTGAGTTTTTCAAAAAGAAAACAAACATTTTACAACAATCACCCCCCCCTTTCTTCTCCGACCCCTGTTGATACATAATCTCCACAAAAATTAGTGCAGTTGCCACTAACTTGCATCAATAAAGTTCAATAGCAAAAGAGACCATGAGAAAAAGCATAGGGCATGAATACAAAACACTTATAATAGCACATCTCGTACTGCATGCATACAGGACAGAGTTGAGCAGCAAAAATTAACCCTTACAAGACTATCTTGAACGTAAAATACAGCAGTTATAGCTTTTGGAAGGCAGGGGTGGAAAAAAAACAACAAACAAAAAGAACACTAAATTGGCTGTCATGGAAAGAGATTGAAGTAGTTAAAGGCCCATTTAGACAACGATTATCGCTCAAAAGAGGTCGCGCAAGCAACTTTTGAGCGATAATTGTTGTGTGCCTTTAAACGCAAGGTGATAGCTCAAACGTTGAGCGATCACTTTGCGCTCTCCAAACAGGGGAGGCAGAAGACAAGCGGGCGGCTTGTCTTCTGCATCCAGCTGTTCTCTGCTTGGAGCGCCCGACCGTTATACAGCTGTGCGCTCCGAGCGGGGTATGCAGGACGCAGCTGGACCGCTGTGTTCTTTATACCCCGGCTGTTCACATAGCGCTCAGCTGGTGTACATCTTTGCGCTCCGTGTGGAATATGAAGAACACAGCGGGACCGCTGTATTCTTCATACCCAGCCTGTCATCAGGGAGCGGGATACAGCTTAAACAATAGTATCAGCTGTATCCTGCTGTGAATCCCTGATAAGGTTGATCATTGACTTTCAGCACGCTGAAAGAGAATGATCAGCGACTGGTTAAAGAAAACTGCACGATGTCAATGCAGTTACGGCTTTTTTGAGCGCTAATCATTGTGTCTAAATGGGCTTTAAGTCTATAGGAAAAAGTGACAGTAAATAAGATAAGTTAGGAATATCTTACCTTCTCATTGTACTTACTATAGTTACTAAAGTCAGGGCACAACAAAACCACAGCCAGATTTAAGAGCTAGCTGCAAGAGTTAGACGCCAGTATTTTACAGGCTGGGTAAGTGCAGCAAATTCTCCCCGGGTGAGTTCTTGCTTGCAAGAACAGAGGAAGAGCATAGAGAACGATCATTTTGTCAGATCTGCTCTGTGCTTTCCCTGATCTGATAAAGTAGGTCAGCCAGTTCTAACCCCTTCCTGACCAGCCTATTTTGTGCCTTAAAGGAGTTTTGTCATTAGAAGAAAAAAAAACCCAAATCAATACTTACCTATTCCTCCCTGTCAGTCTTCTTACCGCATCTTCTCCCGGCTCCTCCAGTCCCCCAGGTCACCTCATCCCCAGCCGTCCGGATACTCTTCTTCCTGTTTTGGAGTGTCCATTAGCTGCAGTTTACTTCCTGCAGGACAGTGAACACTACAAGTGACATTGCGTTCACTGCCTAGCAGGGAATGCCGATACATCGACTGCCTGCTTTAGCGCGTCTCACCACTAGTGTTTCATATACAGACATTCAATAAAGGGCTGTGATTTGTTCATTGAACACCAGCTCCGATTGGTTCAAGAGCGCCACCAGAGCCAAATTGGACCAATCGCTTGCTGGAGGCAGGGAATTCAAGCCCCGTTACCACCAAGAGATGCTCCGTAGGCATTGAGGACTACACAGAAGCCTGCCAGAGTGCTGTACTCAGCGGGGGAGACCCGAAGGGTGCCTAGGCAAATATAAGGCTCCCCCCCACCCCTGAAAATAAGACTATGTGCCTCTTTTGGGGCAAAAATTAATATAAGACAAGGTCTTGTTTTCGGGGAAACACGGTATAGGACACTAGCAGCAAAATATCGCGAAATCATGCTAAAGCAGGCTGCCTAGGATTCGGCATTCCCCGCTAGGCAGCGAACACTACGTCACTAGTGACGTAGCGTACATTGCCCTGCAGAAAGGAGACTGCCTGCAATGTACGCTTCATCACAGGAAGAAGAGGATCCGTCCAGCTGGAAGTGAGGTGACCCAGGGGGACTGGAGGAGCCAGGAGAAGATCGGTGAGGTGAAGGTTTGGTAAGAAGATTGCCTGGGGAGGAATAGGCAAATATGGAGGACGGTCGCTACTTCGCCCCTAGGTTCCGGCACTATGCATAAGGGGACTGGAGGAAGGTCATGTCCCGCTCTCGGAGACGCAAGACACCAGGAGGGTAATGTGGTCTCCAGCAAGCAGTTGCTGGAGATCTGTTCTTTAAAAATATCTGGGCCTGTTTTTTTTTTGGAATGGATGGCAGGTTGGTACTGCGGTCATCCATTCCACCTCCTCCACTCCAGGGTCAACCTATCAGATAGGGCTGACTAGCGGAGGTTCGACGGCGGCTCCTTCTCCCGGGCGGCGGCTCAAACGGCGGAGCTCCGCCGCGGGATACCACAACTTCCGTGGACTGGGGGCCTTAACCACATGAAACTGCATCTGAAAAACAGCAGCAAAGAGGGTATTAAAGGGAATCTGTCACTATCTTTTCACAGTCCTCACTGAGAGCTCCATAAGGTAGTGCCTGTCATGCTGATTGAACAGATGCCTCTGCTGTGTGCATCTGTGCAGGAGTTTGGGAGAAACTTGCATTTTATTAGTAGCAACCAGACACAAAACTAATCCTGCACATTCATGCAGGCCAACCACACCCACCAATCGGTGGCTCTCTCTATGCACAGAGCAGTCAATCAGTGGCTGAAGGGCGGTGCTAGCTGTATAGACTGTACAAATCACTGTAGTCAGTGCGCCTGGAAAAGATGGTGACAGACTCGGCTGGGCTCACAGCGTGCAGCCTGCGAGATATTCATGCACAGTACGCAATTACAACACTATGTACTATCTGGGCGTGTAAGCATACAAAATATGCTTATATAACATGCTGTGACTTTTCTTGCGTGCGTTTTACACAATTAGTGTAAGCAGTATCTTGGCCGCCTATGGGAGATTGGTACAGTATATTCCACTTTCAAAACACGTGTGGCATACACTATACCGACACTCTCATTTGAGCCCGGTTTAAGGGTCTATTCACATGAACGTATTTAAACGCATAATAGACAGTGAATAGCACCGATTATAATGGGTTTGTTCACATGAGTATATTTAATGAGCGCATTTCACTTGTGCAAAAAAATAAAAATAAATCTGCAGCATGTTTTATTTTTGTGAGTATTGCAGACAAAAAAAAGGACGTACTAAACTAATTACCCTAATTTGCCCTTTGAAATTAAAGTGAGCATGCTTGCAGGTTTTTCTGCACGACATACGCACACAAAATGTACCCAGCACGTTGATTTTTGAACGCTGTCTGCGAGGCCCCGCTGAAATCAATGGGAGTGTTGGAATGCGAATCTGCGTCAGATATTGCATGTGAATTCCTTCACTAAAAACCATGGTAGAAATCGATGGCTAAGCCACAGCTATTGGCCAGCTACGCACATTTATAGCCATGGAGCCGCAGGTAGATTTAGCCCTTTACATTGGGAAAGTCCACATGCCGAATTCCCAAAGTGGATCAGGCGTCAAAGTGGTATATCACTTAATTTTTTTTTTAAACACAGAGACTTCAAATCCACATCCTATAGAATGATGCATGGGTACCCACTCTAAGTAATGGGGTGCGATTTGCCACTGATCTGCTGCATTTACCCTTAGGCCAACTTCACATGGACGCATTTACGCGCACAAAATTTGCACGCAATATGCAGAGAATAGAAACTATTGATTTCAAAGGGTTCATTCACATTTCCGAATTTTGCGCACGAATTTTGCGCACGAATTTCAGTTGTGAAAAAAAAAAAAAAAAAAGAAGGTTCTACTTAACTGCGTATTTGTGCACTAAAGGTCCCCATAGAGATCAATGAGGGGGGCACAACATGTAAGATGCGTGAAACACTAATTGTGCTGGAATACACGCATCTGGAACTAATTAGCCATTTCCGACAGTGCTTGCGTTTGCAGTGCACTAATAAACATGCTTTCCAAGCTCAGAAAGTACAGTAAAATAAGTTAATGTGACTGCAAAAAAAAAAAAAGCATAGTTTATTCTGCAAAAACGCAGTGTGCGCAAATGTGCTTGCGCCTGTGTGAAGCCGGCCTTAGAATGACAGATCTCTTCAGCAAATGTTCGCCCATTCAGTTTTATTATCCACTACATTGCTCCGTAATTAACAAATGTAAAGTGTAAACGGCCTAATTGGATAATTAAGTGATAATGGCTTAATAATGTTCTCAGAATTTTCATACAAATACCACTATTTTGTAGAGTTATGATACACTTGGATGCTTTCAGCTTTTATATACACTTAAAAAAATAGAAAAAAGGAAATTATAGCAAATGTTAAGGCAGTCTCCAACAAGAAGAGATCTCCAATGAGTAAGATATGGGACTATACACCCTAGCAACCAACAATGGATTTCTAAGAACACTGGATCCTAGAAATTGTCCAGTGCCAGGCTACAGGCAGCACCGAATTCACAAAAGTGATGGATAATGGTCCGATTGAAGGGGAGGGGAGTCTAAAGCCCCACTTACACAGAGAGATGAGCGCTCAAAATTCATCAGAAATTGACAGTTTTGAGCGATCATTTTGCATTAGCTACTAATAGGTTAATCAGCCATTTAGTAGCTAACTAGTTTCATTTGCATGTATTTAGAGAACAGCAGCTAGTCTGTTCTCTAAATTAATCACTATTGTTATCCAGCCAGACAGAAGTGAAAAGAATGTTATCAGCATTGCCTACAGAGAACCCCACGTGCGGTCCCTCTTATCAGGGAGGACAGATTTTAAGCAGAGCTGAACTTCGAAAAGGACGAAAAGTGCATGGCGGGCACACATTTAGGGCTCTTGTCCACGGGAGATAGTACATTGCATTACTCGTGGTCATAATCCGGCCGCGAGTAACGCAGTGCAAGCTTTCCATAGCGTTGCTATGGAAAGCGCAGACCCCTGTCCACGAGCAGAGAATCATAGAAATTCTCCACTCACGTGACGCAAATTGCGGCATGCCACGATTCTCCGCGGTGAGCATATCTGTCAGATAGGCTCACAGCTGAGAACTCTCAGCGCTTCCCCCTCGTCCCCCACGACGGAATATTGCTGGTGATATTCCGTCACGGCTGTAGACAGGGGCCCTTACAAGCAACAATCATCACTGAAAATGGCTTTTGAGCAAATTTTGCCTCCCCTGTCCCCCATGCATTGAAAGATGATAATCCCTCCCCCAGCAGGTTGAAACTTATTAGTTGGAGATGCACTTTTTTTTTTTTTTTTGCAAAAACACTGATTTTTGATGACGTTCTTTTACAGCACAAAAGCAGTGTCCAGATGTTGGCTGGAGGTCAATAGAGAATTAAGGTATGTAATTTAGGCCCAATGTCCACGAGCGGATTTGAAATGCGGAATCTGCACGGACGATCCACAGTTCAAGCCGGCCATAGGGAAATATGGGCGCCCGCAGCTGAATTAAGGTATGCGGATTTGATTTGCGGATCTTTGGATGCGAAAATCAAATCTCAGCATGCTCCATTACAGCGCTGTTCCCGCATAAACAGCTTCTATTAAAGTCAATAGTAGCCATCCAATCTGCGGCCCAACCACAAATTGCACGGGAAAGCAGAGATTTGGGAAAATAAATAAAAATAAAATAAAATATATAAATAAATAAAACTGTACTGCGCAAATGCACCAACGCTTCCGCAGTAAAAGAAAAAAAGATGACCGGGACAGGTACGCATGGTCCTCAGCCGCGGGCTTAAATGTGTTTAATCATTGACATTTTATTTTTTTGTGGGAGATGGAGTTTTTTGTTGCAAATCATAGCATGCTGTGTATGACTTCCCCCTTAGGTGGTTTCCCATAGACTTTTCTATAGAGACAGAGCGAAGAAAAAAGAAGTCTGAAAACAAATCAATGTTTTTTATTGCTATGAGCCTACAAATGCGAATGAGGAGACCTAATGGAGCATTTCAAAACTGTCTAGACTCAAAAACTGATGAGATTTACTCACATCCACAAGTAACTCATCTCTAGTCTTCATAGGAAGGTCAATGGTTTCCGGTGGTTCTTCATCAAGCTGGAGCACTGAAGACAGTGAAGATGAAGAGGATGATGTAGAAGAGGAGGAAGATGAATCTGAATCCGAGTCACTGAAAGACACAAAGAGACTTCATTGTTCTGTCACATACAAACTCAAAGGTAATATTTCCTGACCACTCTTCTACTGTAGCGAGTCGTCAGCAACCATCATCCATACTCAGTGTCTGGTAATGTGGCTTATGCCTACTGAAAGAGGGCCAGTAGTGATACCAGGCACTATGTGGATGTGATCACAGCTGGAGTCGGGCAGGTTTACTATTGGAAATATGTCCGTTTTCTGGCACAAATTGTGCAGGAAACTGCCTAACATGGTTTACTTCACATTTATCAGGAGTTTTTAGGTACTTCTGGACACCTTACAAATCTCAATAAAAAGTGGCTTCATAAAAAAGGATGTGGGCCTGAATGTGACATATGAACCCAAAAACTGCACCAAATTTTGGCATAAACCGAAACAATTTAAAAAATGTGGTATGAAGTTAAACCAGACTAAACCAACTAAAGCTTCGACAGCCACAGGGATTAATCTGCCACACTTTAAGACTGTTTAGTCTTAAGGCCCTTTTAGACACAAAGATAATCTTTTAAATGACTGAAAGATTTAGCTATCTATTTGCATAAATTGTTAATGGCCATTAACACTATCATCTTCATTTGCATGTAAAAGGACCTGCAGGAGTTGTTTGCAGAGCTCAGCTTGTGTTTAAACACACACCCGGCTGTGCATACAGCTACCAACACATTCCTTTGTTTTTTCGTGGCTGCAAACAGATTGCATTGCTCTCTCCCATTTAGTGTAAGCATATTGACAGATAAATGTGTTTCCTTTATCTCTCAGTGGCCCAGATGGATTTTAAGTTCACCTTAAAAATCATTGTTCAAACAAAAAGTGAACGATTCCCGAGTATACATGTGACGATTATCGCTCACTTTCGTCTGCTTCAACAAATTTTGAGTGATAATCGTCGCATGTAAAAGAGCCTCAAGACTGCACTGTGTAACTATCAGGGTATGTTCACACATCGTTAAAACACTGCGAAATTTCTGCAGCAGAAAATTCTGTAGCAATTCGACAGAAAAAAGTAGTGTTAAAGTTCACACGTCCAGCGCATTTTTTTGACTAGGAATCAGCTGTGTATTTGCAGCCGATTATTTTGCAGCTACAGCGCTTCCCATCACCTTGCAATAAACCACGCCTTGTCACATGGCGGCCTCTACTGAGCGCCGAACCGCTGGTCAGATGCAGTGTAAGGTCAGGGGTGAGCGCTGTAGCTGCTAAAATCCACTGCAGATTTTGATGCAGTTTTAAACGTTTAGATTCTGCAGCATTTCCACTGAGTGTGAACATACCCTTATTGCTAATAAATCTGCCCCAGGATTTCCTAAAGAGCCATGAAGGTGCCCCTTTCATCTCCATCACTGATGGGGGGTTGCTGCGGTCAAAAATAAACTGATGAGCCCAGGAATGTGTTAACGCTTTCCAATCCACTGTCTGACGTCTAAAGACATTTTGATTGAGGGCCGACATCAGAGCTGTACAGAAGACGTCCGGCAGGGTATTCTTACTGTATATTACTGGCTGCTCTGTTGTCGGAGGCCTCTCCAGCATGTCACATACCGCAGTACTGGCATTAGCCAGCAGACGGTGCCATTGTATAATGGCAAAAAGAGAAAGCCCCCTAGGAAACCCTGAATCCAAAATTGGATTGCAAAGGGTTAATCTTCTAAAGCAATTCAGGCAAAATGGGCACAAAAACACAACATACAAAATGTATTTAATGGAGAACTGATAGGCAAATAGAACCACATTACCTTTATGCAGTTCTATTAAGTGACTAAATGCAAATCCATAAGAATAAGTGGATCATTGAAAAAATAAATAAAATCCATTTTTTTTGTGACTCAAACACCAAAAAACAACAGCAGATGCATTTTACATCTAAACTTAGGATTTATAGTACAGTGAAAGGGACTTCTACAGTAAATAGAGCATAAGTGAAAGGCAAGTTATTCTCAACTCGCTGGCTGTTCTGAATGCACAGGTAAAGAAAGTCTCTGCAGGGACACATCTGAAATTGTGCGCTACTCACCTCCATGTTTACTAGTGCTTCCAATTACCAAGAATCCAAAGACTGGTATTGGCAAGTCAAAAAGGAAATATGCATTTTTGTACTATAGCAGAATCAAGCATTTACCTTTTGGTGGAATTTTTTTTTTAAATTTAAGCCAAAACAAAAGGTGTGGATGCAAATACAAATAGGTTTGCACTTTGGCACAAAAAAAATAAATAAAACTATTAAAAACCACATGTGCGATTTCAGTATAAGGCTGGGTTCACACAGGGCTGATATGCCGCGGTTTTTCCATTGCGGTTTTTCTGCAGAAGAACTGCTTCTGTGGCAAAACCGCTTCAAAGGTTAATTTGGGCTTGTGGATTTTCTTGCGGAAAAATCCTCAAGCGTTTTTTTCCGCAGCGCTTTTTTAAACTTTTTGCCGTGTATTTAGTGCGGTTTTGACTGCGTCAATAGAGATCTATGGACAAAAAAAAGCGCTGCGGAAAAGACCCTAGAATGAACATGCTGCATCTTTAAAACCGCGCCGCAGTTGCATTTCCGCACTGCGGCTGTGCAGAAAAAAATCCGCCCTGTGAGAACAGCTTTTTGGCAAATCTCATTTGTGCTGCATTGCACTGCAAACGCAGCGGTTTTGCCGCAGTGCGGATATGCAACAGCAAACCGCAGCAAATCAGCCCTGTGTGAACCCAGCCTAAAGGGGTTCAACTAAATAGCTGCCATCCATTCAGCCTGTGAAAAAGCAGTCCTAGGGTAGAAGAATTCATCATGAAGGCCGGTGTAAAGCCCATTCCTCTTAGGCTGAACGGCAAGCCCGACAGAAACAAATAGTATGCGCTAGGTTTCGCCGCCATACTGCCCCCTCTGGTCTAGAGTTGCATTCACATGTCCTAAGGATGGATTTCCGACAGGCTGCATTGGCGGAAGCCATTTTGTTGAATTCCTGAACCATCTTAAGTAATGCTGAACTGTCAAGTTTATCAAAATGGACTTTTCAACATTATATGAACAAAGCTAACACTTAAGTGTTATTCAAGTTTCAAAAGTAATGGCATAGGGATCTGCTCTAGCCTCATTTGTACAAGGAAAGACTAGAAGCAATGGGATGAAACTTAAAGGGAGGAGACACAAATTAGATATTAGAAGAAAAAAAAACTGAGTCAGGGGTGATCAATGAGTGGAACAGGTTGCCACGGGAGGTGGCGAGATCTCCTTCAATGGGAAATCTTCAAACAAAGGCTGGACAGACATAGAAAACACAATTCGTCAGCAGCACTCACCAAGAAAGCCCACCCAGGGCGGAGTGCATTTCAGATGCACGCCTTGTAGAGGTTTAGACCCAAATCCTGAATGAAGTCCAAATACTGTAAAGAGGCAGCATGAGCATTGCATAAATTATCCCAATGGATATAACTTTATTCCAAATGATCCATATACAGCAACATTTCAACTCCCCTAAGGAGTCTTCATCAAGCTTGATAAAAATACTCGAGGGGAGTCGAAACATTGCTGTATATGGATCATTTGGAATAAAGTTATACCTATTGGGATAATTTTTGCTCATGCTGCCTCTCTCTACATTATAAAGACTGGACAGACATCTTGCTGGGATGATTTAGTGATCCTGCACTGAGCAGGGGGTTGGACCCGATGACCCTGGAGGTCCCTTCCAGCTCTACCATTCTATGATAACAGGGAGAAAATGGTTTAGGCAGTAAGGGTGGCTGGGACTTTAGGGGGCAGGGATCATGCTATGCTTGAAGTTTGGATCACAGGGGGAGGAAAATCTTGGAGGACTCAGACCTCAAAGTTGGATTTCAGAAAGACAGATTTTAAAGGCTCAGACAGAGAATAGGAAGGATTCACTGGATGGATGTTCTTAAGGACAGAAAGGGGAGAAACAATGTTATAATCATACAAAGAAAGTTTCATTGGATTCCGACAACTCCTAGGTGCGGGGTTTTGTTTGGCTGAGTGTATAATCCATATTGGCACTGTGGAATTGTTAGAAAGTGACCAACGTCAGTTGCCAGTGCATATGGTGATGACTCAGAAATCCTACGGCAAGCCACATAGCAAGGGGCCATGAGCCACTGGTTGGGAATTGCCACGGTAGGACCTTAGTGCGTGGTTCTCAAGCTATGCATTTTCAATACTGCACAGCATACAATCATAGCCTTGAGGGGTACTTTGATGCGATTTCAGTAGTGGGTATGTGACTTAGGACGAATTCACACAAGCGTATGTCTATTTGCATGCACAACAGCAATTATTACTCTTTATGCACACACGTTGTGCCCAACTGCACACACTAGAAAACATACACTGATTCTCTCAGCCATTGAAACGGCCAATTACTTTAATGTGTTCCATCTACCTGCTCAGGGAAAGAGTATGCAGTGTTTTGTTTTTTTGTGCACGCCAAATACACTCATGTGACCGAACTCATTGAAATCAATAGGTTCTATGTTCTGCATACTGCAAGAGCAAGCTTTCCATGCGCAAATATGTGCGTATGAATCTAGCCTCAGAAACACAAAATTACTACCTTATAAGCTTTCATTAAAGCAAAAAGACACCATTCATATATAGTCAAACCTCTAGTTTCGTTGTCTTCTAGTTTAGTCAGCTTCCAGTTTCACAGATTTTTCAAGCCAGAATTTTGCCTCTAGTTTCACTGGCTGCTTCTAGTTTAATTGGTGGCCACGATGGTGACGCGGCCCACGTGGTCTCCTGCTCAGCGTCTCCTCCTGCTGATACTGAAACTCTACCCACCTTTCTCCAGCGTCGCTGTGGGAGCTAGTAAAACAGTACTGTAGTGTACTGTAAGTGGCCATGATTACCCAGACACCACAGTGATGTCACCTGCAGTTCTATGTAACAGCACAGATAAAACACAGTAACATGTTCAATGTTCATTTATTCTTTACAGTAGTCTTTTATATTCATTATTGTTTTTGGTATTAAAAACCATATTTATTCTCTATTAAAAGGTAGTTTGGTGTGTTTTTTGGAATGTCTAGAACAAATTAATTGGGTTTATATTGATTCCTATGGAAAAAAAAATTGCCTTGAGTTTCATTAGTTCCAAGTTTCGCCGATTGCTTTTAGAGACGGATTACCAAGGAAACGAGAGGTTTGACTGTAATTCAACCTCAATATGGATTGCAGGAATGTAAAGTCCCTTGACTACTTTCAGGCCTGAGTGTGCGTGCTCTTTGCCTTATGGCACCCACTACCTATAACAGAGGATAGCAAAGTAGTGTCCAGAGAAGCAAGACACATACAAGATTCCAAACTTGCTACTCTAAAGCCTGGTTTAGACACAACGATTATCACTCAAAAAAATCTTTTGAGCGATAATTGTTGTGTGCCTTTAAGCGCAAGGTAATCGAGCGGGGGATGCAGAAGACAAGTGGGGCCGCTTGTCTCCTGCGTCCAGCTGTTCCCTGCTCGGAGCGCCCGGCTGTTATACAGCCAAGCGCTCCAAGCGGGGCATGAAGAACACAGGTGGACAGCTGTGTTCCTAATACACCGCCTGTCTTAAGGGAGCACTCTACAGCTAAAACAATAGTATCAGCTGTATCCTGCTGTGATTTCCTGATAACTGATCTTTCAGCATGCTGAAAAAGAAGGATCAGCGAAGGCTTAATGAAAAATGCACGATGTCAGTGTAGTTAGACAATGATTATCGCTCAAAAGTTGGCTTTGAGCAATTTTTGAACGAAAATTGTTGTGTCTAAAAGGACTTTTAGTAAGCTGTACTTAATTTTAAAAGAATAAACCGTTTTTGGTCAATCTGCACTTTAAGAAAAACATAAAAAAAGAAAAATCATCCAAAAAGTACATGTGCATGTAGTCTAGATTTCTGTATGAATGGTTCAGTAGCCCACCTGTCTGATGAAGAGTCCTCAGAAGAACTTTCTTCATGATCATAAACTCCCGCAGCCTCTATTCTAATGGAAGCCGGAAGGCAATCATTAACAAGGACACAGTCGGTTCCTCCAAGGCCCTCGTCGTGTTCATCAATAGTATGGTTTTTGAAATGTAAGCCTTCCAGTTGTTCAGCTACCTCCATGTTTTCCTGGGGTTGTAGGTTACAAGGCAAAGACTCAATCACAATAGTCGGCAGAGTCCCTTCTGAGACTTCAGTTGCTTGGGGCAAAAGGAGTACCCCAGCATTAGGATTTGCAGGATCTCCTCTGGATACATCCTGGCCCTTCTCTGAGACACTATGTACGATATCATTACTACATCCAGGAGCACGGGACTCTGTTATAGAGGTCTTTTCGTCCTCCCCTCCAGAAAGGTTATTGCTGTTTTGCAATACATCAGCAGTTTCTTCAGGTAACGCCATTTCCTCCTGTGTTTCCATGGTCATCTATAATTCACAAAGAAAAAGCATAGTTAATAAGCAGGCAGGGAGAATTCAACAATTAACTAAAACCTTTGAAAGTGAAGGGAGATAAGGGCTCTCAAGAGTCTAGAGCAAACGAAGCCTTCATCCAGGATGAATGATGGCCATACAAAAGGAAACAGCCACTCAAATATCGAGCACTAGGGAAAAGTGCCCTTCTTTCTAAAAAGCTTCATACTGGACCGTATATTAAAGGGGTTTTCCTAGCTTAAGGCCGCTTTCACACAGGCCACAAAATTATGCAATTTTCTTGCCAGTGTGACAGTGCTACAAATCACATGTAAGTGAAGCCCATGCGTTCCAATGGGTTCCTTCACATTAGCGAAGTTTTGTAGGCTGCTACATTGCAAGAAAAAAAAAATATATATTGCAGCACCTAAGAGGCGCTGTCCAGCTCCACCGCACATCTCTTCTGCAGCTCAAGCAGACTTGCTTGTAGTTTTCACCCAGTGCTCCCTGGTTTGAAGGTTCAAAATCCCAGCCTCCAGGAAGCGCTGGCTTTGATTGTCTGAGCCGTGGTGCTCGAAAACCAATCAGAGCCAGCGCTTGGTGAACCAATCACAGCTATTCAATGCAATGGCTGTGATTGGTTCTCAAGCACAGCGGCTCAGCAACTCAGGGCTAGCACTTCCTGGAGGCAGGGTTTTTGTACCCTTGACCAGGAAGCGCTAGGTTAAAACTACAAGCAAGTCTGCCAGACCTGCGAGGAGAATTGTGATGGAGTGGATTACGCCTCTTAGGTGATGTATTGTGTTTTTTCCCTTTTTTACTGCAGCCAGGGCTTATTTTTCAAGCCCCTCTGAAAATTCCAGCACAAGAGTGCTACAAAGTCACACGACTTTGTAGCGACACAATACTGTGATATCGCCGTGAGAAATGCAGTGATATCGCACAGAACACAGCTAAGATATCACTGCGATTTTCTCGCGGCGATATCACTGTCCCCTGTGTGAAAGAGACCTGAAAATGACGGGGAGGTAATCAATAATTAAATTAACAGTTGTAATTAAAAAAAAAAACAAGATATCCACCAATGTACTCTTACAAGTTATGCCATAGCCCCCTTCTAATATCCTGCAGGAACAGGGAAGGTGCTGTCCAAAGTGATTCGACTGTATTCACTTAACAGAGAACATGACTACTATGAAAACTGTATTACAAGCCCTAACTTTTCTTGAATTGCATTAAAGGGGTTGTCCACCTCTACACTATTGATGATCCATCTTCAGGATAAGTTATCGATAATTGATCAGAGTGGTCTGCTGCTCTGAACCCAACCAATCAGCTGTTCTCCTGGCAGTGTGTACAGAGCAGGAAGTTGATAGCGCCTTACACATTGCTATGGCCATGTATGGTATAGCAGGTCCTGTTCATTTTGAATTCAATGATCATCAATAGCGTAGAAGTGGGCAAGCCCTTTAACCCTCACCAGGCATGTTAAAATTGGACCCCCCCCCCCCCAAAAAAAATATCACTTTTTTTTCATTGGAGATTTTGAATTTAATGTCATGTAAATACTGTATATTTGACACAGTATCTTGTAGCGTTGTACTCATCGCAGCCCACTCGCTCTGCCAGCAGAGATTGAGTACGGGTTGCGATTGGACCTGCGCATGCCCAGGATTCTGATGTCACGGACATGTGCAGGGTGACTTTTTTTCAAATCCCCTACTCTGTGCAGAGCTGGGCTCCGTATTAAACACTGCCCTGTCACAGGCATCTCGAAGGGGCAGCATTTCAATACACATCTCTTCAAGGGCTCCGTATGAAATGCAGAGAAATAGGGCATGCTGCGATTATTTCTACTGTGTTTTATACGGATGTCCCCTCGCAGCTGTGTGAATGGAAGAATGAAAGCCCATAGACTTTCATTGCCTCCATTCACGATGTCACGCAGAGGAAATACATGTGCTATATGCTAAAATATTATGTATTGAATAACTTTTAATACTTTTTTCTGCTGGGGCAAAGGAAAAAAAAGCTTTCACCACCATTGCTTTTTGGAGATTCTTGGCATGTATGCGCGAGGAATGCGCACCTTGATAGGACCTGCTGTGATCTGAATTGCGCTGTCACCACACAGGAGCAACACCACCGCCATGACTAGTAATTAGCTGCTGCAGTGCCTTGGTCCAGGACAACACACTATCTTGTTGCAGTGACGTGCAGTAGGGCGACAATGTTGCAATGACATCATGGGTGCTAAACTTTTTCCCCCCCCCCATTTAGTCAGCTGACCAGGATATGTAGGGCACCACTTTACATGGGCATTCATGCATCCTAAAATAGCTAGCTGATGCTGGGAATATCCCTACTGCACTAGTCAGTAACATGGCATACCAGCTAGAAGTGTGCCATTACGCCCCAAGCCTCTGCTACAGCAGTGAGGCAGGACTTTATCCACATGGGGCCGAAATAACAATGGAGGCCACTAACGCCGCAGATAGCTAGAAGCGGCTGTAATTCCAGCACTTACCCGTCCACCCGGAGCCCTCACTCCTCCAGCATCACAGCAGCAGTAACAGGTTCAGGGACAACACGCGTGCACCACACGCTGTCCTGCTTTGCGTTCCAAGCCTCGCTATGAGCCACACTGCTTCCTGCTCTGTGATTGGCTTACCTGTTCAGCGTTCGGCATCATCCTCCTCGCTCATTGGAGCAGCGACCTGTTGAGGCGTTGTTAGGACGACACTGCTGAACTTCCAGTGACGTCATCGCTCGCCTCCGGCCGGTGGTCACGTGGTGTTTCGGCATCTATTATTCTATTCCTCAGTTATAACATTTCCCCATTTCTGGGATCACTTTCCTAGTACAGTTTAGTGTAGAATCCATAGTAAAAAAAAAATATTTTTTTTTGTGATTTTTACTGTCATTAAAAAACTTCTCGAGTCCTATTTGGTGTCTCCACAGGGAGAAAGTGAACCCCTCCCTACTGACATCATAGGTCTCTTACTAAGCCCACCCGAAACCTGCGAAACACTCATAAGGAGAAACAAAATCTTGGCGTGTATGCGTGTGTAATACATGCCAAGATAGTGGCTGCCGTGATTTTTTTTTGCATGCGTATTTCTCACGCTGTGTGTGAGAGGCACAATTATAGTCTATGGGAGTTTGGTACTGCATATTACGCATGCGAAAACCGCATAATACACAGGGACCATACGGTCATGTGAGAAAGAGGCCTTACAAGGCGTGCTAGAAGGTCAGACATTGACTACGGCCCATTCACACAGACTACGAGTCAATTTGCTTGACCGTTTGCGTATTTAGTCCGTGAAAAATACACTATATGAGCTGCGTGTATGTGTGTGTGTTTTTGAATGCCTATGCGTGTTTTATTTTACACTCGTGTTACATGCGTATGCACTGCGTTTTTCATACACAGAACAAAGAGACACACTGTCTCCTAGCAACATGCATGAAAACTGCAGTGAATACACGTGTGGCATGCGTGTTCACTGTATTGTTTTAGCACTTCCATTGACTTATATGGCCGGTTTTGGTCCGTAATAGAAACCAAAATAGGACATGCTGCAAAATACACTTATGACAATCGCAGGTCAGAATACAACAATGTAAAACAATGCTGTCCGTATAACGTGCATATAATATATGCCCTATAAGGCCGGTTTCACACAGGCAGTAAAAACGCAGAATTATGAAGCCAATGCTTTTCTATGGTTTCATTCTCCTTTGCGATGTTTTCACTTACGCGATGTTGCGTAGAAAAAAAATCGCAGCATGTACAATCTTATTGCGATATTGCTCCTTAAAAGCAATGGGAGAAATCCGCGATCCTGTGCCGTTGCTGGGGAAATCGCTTTAACTGCGGCTGGTGTAATCTCTTTAGCCAAGGCTGGGGGAATCCCTTTAGCCAAGGCTGGGGGAATCCCTTCATTCACATGAAAACACCTTGCATTCACGGGGCTTTCACATAGTGGAAGGTGTAATATTGGACCATGAATCACGGCCCAATATCGCCTTCGCTCGTGTGAAACTAGCCTGACTGTGTTTGCACAGGTGATTTTCATTGCATTGCAAAATGCACAGAAACCGCACGTGAAAAAGAGCACTTTATATTCAATAGGGTAATATACACTAGCGATTTTTCTCTTGCAGCGATAGTGTGAGATAGAAAAATCGCAGCATGTCCTATTTTTAGGCGATTCTGTTTAACCCCTTCCCACCCCATGACGTAAGGGTATGTCATCGAAACGGGGTACTTCCCGCAAAATGACGTACCCTTACGTCATAGGGATAGCGCAAGATCATAGCAGATCTCGCGCTATCCCGCAGTGATAGCCGGCTGTCAGTGATACCCGGCGTCCCGCTGCGGCGGCGGGGGGCATCAGAGTTGCGCCACCCCGCCGTTAACCCCTTCCTTGCCACGATCTAAGTAGATTGCGGCAGGGAAAGGGTTCACAGAGGGAGCGCGCTCCCTCAGTGACAACCAGCCGGCTCTCGCGATAACATCGTGAGAGCCCGGGTGGTTGCTATGGCAACAGGACGTCAGATACCGGCGTCCTGTATTGCCATAGCCTAAGATCGCGGTAATAAGCGATAAGGTATGGCAGGGCAGCCTTATCGCAGCGATCTGGAGTGCAGTGGTGAAAGTCCCTCAGAGGGCCACAGATGTAAAAAAAAGAGAAAAATAAAGATCAAAAAATAAAAATGTAAAAAAAAAAGTTAAAACCCCTCTTTTTATGCTTTTTCTTATATTATTATATTATTTGAAAAAATACCACATATTTGGTATCGACGTGTCAGTAACGGCGCGTACAATACATTGAACACGCTTTTTATCCTGCACGGCAAAAAGTGTTTAAAAAAATGCTAAAAAACTGAGGCAAAATGCTAATTTTTAGCATTATGCATCCCAAATAACGCAATAAAAGTGATCAAAAAAACCTATGTACCCAAAAATGGTACCAATAAAAACTACAGCTCGTCTTGCAAAAAATAAGCCCTCACAGAGCGTTGTCCATGGAAAAATTAAAATGTTACAGGACTTTGAATGCAGTGAGTTTAGAAAAAAATAATAATTTCCAAAAAAAGGGCTTTCATTGTGGAAAAATGGAAAAACCTAAAAAAAATATAACAATTTTGGTATCGTAATCGTACTGACCCGCAGAAAAAAATGTAGTGTGTTATTTATGCTGCATAATTAACACTAAAAAGGTTTTACAATGTAGTCTATGTACCCAAAAATGGTACCAAAAAAATCTACAGTTCACCACGCAAAAAACAAGCCCTTATACGGCTGCGTCGACGGAAAAATAAAAAAGTTATGGCTGTTGAAAAATGGAGATGAAAAAATACCAAAAATCGTTTGGTGCTCAACGCCAAAATAGGCCATGTCATTAAGGGGTTAAGAGTCGTCCAGTATTCCTTATGGCTGCATGAAAAAAATCCTATTGCATCTATGTTATCCAATTAGCTTGCAAGTGCAACTTATTTTTTTCCATTGTAAGTATTGGAACAACATGCAATTTTTTTTTCACGTGCGTGAAAATCGCCTGTACAGTGGTGCAATGCCTTTTTCCAGCAAAACGCTTTGCAATCGCAGAAATATCATAGGTTTTAGGCCTCATGTCCACGGGCAAAATAAGAATTAAAATCCGCAGCGGATTTTAACTCTTCTCCCGCGCGCGGATCCGCACCCCATAGGGATGCATTGACCACCCGCGGGGTAGATAAATACCCGCGGATGGTCAATAAAAGGGATTTAAAAAAAAATGGAGCATGAAAAAATCTGGACCATGCTCCATTTTCGTGCGGGTCTCCCACGGGGACGGCTCCCGCGGGCTTCTATTGAAGCCTATGGAAGCCGTCTGGATCCGCGGGACACAAAAATCGGATTTTACTCACCCGCTCCGGTTCTTCTCTTCGCCACGGCGCCATCTTCTCTCAGTCGCGGCCGGATCATTTTGCTTCGGGCCGGCGCATGCGCGGGGCACGTCACCGACGTCATCCTGCACATCCGCCGGGCCGAAGAAAGAAGATCCGGCCGCGACGCAGAGAAGATGACGCCGCAGCGAAGGAAGTATCCGGAGCGTGCAGGAGGTGAGTTAATTCTGATTTATTCTTATTTTCAGCGCTCATGTCCGCGGGGCAGGAGGGACCCGCTGCAGATTCTTCGTGGAGAATCCGGAGCGGGCCTGATTTTACCCGTGGACATGAGGCCTAAGGCCTCATGTCCACGGGCAAAAGAAGAATTAAAATCCGCAGCGGATTTTAACTCTTCTCCCGCACGCGGATCCGCACCCCATAGGGATGCATTGACCACCTGCGGGTAGATAAATACCCGCGGATGGTCAATAAAAGTGATTTTTTTTTAAAATGGAGCATGAAAAAATCTGGACCATGCTCCATTTTCGTGCGGGTCTCCCGTCCAGATCCGCGGGAGACCTAAAATAAGAATTAACTTCCTCATGGCCGGATCTTTCTTGCTTCGGCTCGGCGGATGTGCCCGGCGCATGCGCGCAGCACGACAGCGACGTGCCGCCGACGTGCCGAGTTTATCCGCCGGCCGAAAAAGCAGATCCAGCCGTAAGGAAGAGAAGACCCTCCTGGCCCACTGCGGGTGAGTTAATTCTTTTAAATTCCTATTTTCAGCGCTCAGGTCCGCGGGGCAGGAGGGGCCCGCTACGGATTCTACATGTAGAATCTGTAGCGGGCCTGATTTTCCCCGTGGACATGAGGCCCAAAGAAAAAAGATCCGGCCACGACGGAGAGAAGATGGAGCCGCGGCGAAGGGAAGAACCGGAGCGGGTGAGTAAATTCTGATTTTTGTCTCCCGCGGATCCGGACGGCTTCCATAGGCTTCAATAGAAGCCCGCAGGAGCCGTCCCCACAGTGTCAGGGTAATTCTAAGTACAGCACCAATCAGGCCCACCCCACTTGCCCCGCTGCCGGCGGAAAGAAGAAAACACCACACACAGGTCTGGTATCGTTTCTCACACGGGACATGACTGCGCTTCCTGCTTTATTACAGATTACATGAGATCTTATACCCTTTTGTCCCATCACTAGGAATGTGTGATGGGCTCATAACCATATATGGGAAGTCCGGATTTCCGGCCTGAGACAGTGAAAATTATGTACATAGTTGAACATCTTGATATCTTGCTTCTGGGAAAACGGCCAAGTACACGCGGCCTTCTTGTCTGGTTATTCCTTGTGTTCAAGATACATTTTGTCTTCGCCTGGCAAGGCCTTTGGCATATCTGGTATAAGGCGACGTATTAAGTTTTTTCATAGAGTTAGTACAAATGAGAATAAAGTTAGTATACATAAAAAGAAAGGCACATAACTATACCTATGTAAATGTATATATTCCAGTATTCTCCTTTCTACCTACAAGGGTGTATATATATATATATATATATATATATATATATATATATATATATATATATCCTTCTCAAACCCCCCTAAAAAACTTAATATGGAGATCAAGTACCAGGCCTCGCACTCTTCCTCGGTCGCCTCTCCCTTACGTCAGGGTTTCTCCACTTGCCCGTAAGTCCCTATTCCTAAAAAAGGGGGGGATCCCTACCCCACCTCAGAAGGAGGCCATGGATTCCCTGGGCTTATTTCCGGGCATCCATACCCTCTATCTGTACAAGTTAACACCCCACAGGGTGTGCCCTCGCCGGAACCTAAGGTCTTCTGCACTATCCCTAGGCAAATGGGAATTCCACTGACAGTCCATCTTAGAAGATCGGGACAGGCGCAGTACTAGTACATTTCTCCATTCTTCTGGTAACGTATCTGGTTGGCATTATCGGAACTGGCTCTTCATCTTTTTCAAACAAGGGAAATGTTGGTGTCACATTATCCATTCTCTTACTCATACTCTTTTTGATCAAAGGGATAATACACATACAGGAAATTACATACCCCACCTCTTTCTGCTAAAATCATATCCAGGGCCACTCTATTTTGGAACGTCATGGATGCAGTGGGCCCTAACTGGTCCGCTAACCCTTGCAAAAGCATGCCTGGTGTAGTTTACAAACCTTTGCCGATTGTAATAGACATAATTCATCCAATCTACATTATTATTAACAGTGACAATAGCAAATAAGGACTCAAAACCTGCTTTAACCTGATCTCTAGAATTAAATTCATCTGGCACCCCCCTTGGCACTCCTATTGCATCTATGTATACATGTGGATCAAAGTTACCACCTGGAGCGTCAACGTCTCTCTTAGCACAATGCGGTGTTAGATTCTCACTTCAGTGTAGTCTTCATATTGCACATTTGATTGTATTAATTTGTTCTGAAACAGGGGGCTAGTGTACATTAGTCAAAGGTGTGTGTTGGAGGAATTGTACCACATTATAGCATGTAAAGGATATACAGGATCATGAGTATTTGCAGTGCGAAGTGTGGATCCAAGTGGGCTTTCCTTCAAGCTTGACTGCAGTTGGGGTGGTGAGCAACATCTGGTAAGGACCTTTAAACCGGGTCTCTCTCTCAAACTTTTTTACATAGACCCTGTCACCTGGTTTCAGATAGTGACACTCATCTGTAGGACCTGGGAGAAAAGCAGAGACTGCAGAATACATTATTGACAATCTCTTGGGGAGGCCTATGACAAAATTAACAAGAGAATCATTCCCCAAACTCTGATACTGTGGCATGTATCCTCCTAAGAAAAAAAAAACTAATAGAAGACACTCAATTCAAGATTTACCCATTTCCTCCATTGCCTTTTGTATCTACTTTCCCACTACTCTGCGGATGGTAGGGTGTGTGAAAAACCTGGAATATACCCAAAGCAGACATGATGTGTTGCATTATTTCACCTGTGAAGTGTGTACCTTTGTTTGACTCAATCACTTCCGGTACCCCGTATCTGCGGATTACCTCATTCATGAGCTTCTGTGCAGTTACCTGCTTATTTACTTTGGTAACAGAGTAGGCCTCCAACCTGAAAAACATCAACAACAACAAGCACATTTTCATGCTTCCCAACAAGTGGGAGCTGAGTGTAGCCAATTTGCAATCCCTGAAATGGGTAGAGTGGTCTAGGCAAGTGTTATGTGGCAAATTTACTTCTGCCCTGTTGCTTACGGCAAAGATCATGCAAAATTGGACAAATGATGCAGCAGCTACAGAAAACCAAGGAGCCACCCGTCCTCGTTCAAGCATAGTCATCATTACTGCTTTGAGAGGTGCGTCTTTCCGTGCGTCAGCTGGGCCATCATGGGGCACAGGGACTATGGTAAGCAAGTTCTGTTGACTGTTCACCATACGCCGTCCCTTTTTAGTCCATTTTTCCTTTTCTTCCTTGCTGGCTTGTAACTGTAAAGTCCTTAGCATATCAAAGTCCAAAGTTATTATCAAAGTCCAAGTTCATATCAAAGTCCAAGGTTTAGTCAAAGTCCAAAGTTATTGTCAAATTCTTCTTTTCTTCTTTCTTCCACGGCTTAAGGGCCGCTGCTTTTGCTGTGTGGCCTGTGATGGCGTTGCCTCTTGTTTCTCCGGTGTAGGAATTGGTGTGAGCTTTCCACCTTGTCAGGTAGAAGTAGGGTCTCCATGAGACTGCACCGCTGCATCATTCTTAATTGGCTGTCCTGCTGAGGTAAAAAGCTGTCTGGCCTTCCATGTTGGGCCGTAATCATGAGCTATGCCAAATGCATACCGGGAATCAGTGTAAATGTTTACCGTCTTACCTTCCTCCACTCTACATGCCTCAGTGATGGCCTTTTGTTCCGCTTCTTGTACTGTGACATGCGGAGGCATTCTGCTTTTAGGACATCTTGTTGTGTAACCACTGTATATCCAGTGTGGAGTCGTCAATCACCCTGGGACCATCTATAAAAAACAACTCAAAATATGCATTGTTAGCAAGGGCTTTCAGTAACTTTTTAAAACTTAAATTTTCTTGTTGCATCACTGCTAGACAATCAGGCTGATATTATATTTCAAAAAGATCAGAATCTTGTTGCAAAAAATTTAAAAATGTAAAAATGGCTTGCAAAAAAATTTAAAAATGGCTGACTTGCAATACCTAGATCACCTATGCCTTCTCCTCCCCCCCTTTAAACCAGGGTACGCAATTGGAACAATAGTACCCGGTTTAAGGTAGTACAACATTGTAAAAAGATTTGATGGATGCAGATAAGGCCTGTAAAATGTTAGCACCAATAACACAGACATGAGTTACATCGGGGAAGAATAATCTACAAACATCTACTAATATTTGAAATGTGATATTCCTTTAAGTGAATTCATTATTAGTCTGTTCCTGCCTGCAATGTCTTATCAAATTTGAGACAGGAGAAAAAACAAAACAAAAACCTTTACTAGCTGCTCAAGCTCCTCACCCCTCCCTTGTGGACAAGAGGGATGAAACATTACGTACTATTACATCATCTAGCTCCACCCCTTCGATATTGGCTGCGTGCGTCTTTCTTCACAGCTCATTTCAGCTTAACAGTCTACACGTCCACATCTCAACCAAGCAAAGTCCCATGCATGGGGAGGACTTTTATCCCCAGTCATTACCTGCATCACACATTCCACACAGCCCGAACACGGGTCACTAACTCTCATCCATCCATGCTCTCAAGTCTGCTCCGTCACCCCCCATTGAAGGTGTCCCAGTACATACAGATGCACAGACAAAAAAAGTTTGACAAACATACATACATCAGTTGAAAAACATTGAGGTGAGTGCTATAATGTTATAATAATGTACATGATTCTATTGAGATGAGATTGTGAATGAGCGCTATCTTTGACAAATTATGTGAAAAAAATTTGCTGAGTGACTGAGACATTCTATATTTCTTATTTACTGAAGCTATTATATGCTGTATTAAACACTGAAGTATTTTGGAATGCGTGGGTATTTTTCAGCCCCCCTTGTCTTTCTTTCTCTGTATTTGACCCTGAACAAAAAGTGAAGTCTGAAAGCCCCCACCTTTTCAAAACATGTCTTATCTCTCTACGAATATGAAACACAGACTGAATAAGTTGTTTTAGCTTAAAGGAGTTGTCCGGCCACACAGGGTAAAAATTTTTATAATGCTGCTGCTTCCCTTTCAGTAAGGATAGTAACAGACAGCATACAGGGGCTCAAACCGGCCAGCAGATCAGCTGCAATGTCAGTTTCTTACCTTAGACTCTGATGTTCACTGCAGCTTTCAAAGATGGCGCCTCTGTGCTGCCTTCTCACATGCTCTGCGCTCTCCCTCCTCTGTGTGCGCGCTCCCGATGGTAGTAAGAGACATGAAAAGGCAGGATTTCCCTCAGCTCACGTCCTAGCCCCGCCCATGACACGCCCACCTCTATTAAACTGCTCTACAGTCTCTCCCCGCCCAGGCCCCGCCCCCTGCTGCATACTATAATCAGAGGGGGTGTGGCCAGGGGAGACTGCGTTATACACTCATGTCAGGATAAAATCCTGGCATGAGTGTAAACAGCAGAACAGTGTATAGTGAATGGAGAGGGGTGGGGGAGAGCCGAGAGAGAACTCTCCTGCAGCCCCCCACTGCAAGGCTAAAGTGAAACAAAACATTTCCCCACACACACATGCCCTCATAGTGCCCCTCCCACAGCGACCCCCCCCCCCTCACAATGACCCCCCCCCCCACAGTGCACTCTCCCACAGTGCCCCCCTAATGATCCCCCACAGTGCCACAAACAGTGCCCTCTACAGTACCCCCTACACATGCCCCCCAGTGTCACCCCTACAGTGCCCTCCAAAGTAGCCTCCCTCATTCCCCCCAACCACAGCATTCTCCACAGTCCCCCCTCAACAGTTCCCCCCCCCCAGTATTCCCCCCCACAGTGCCCTCCGCAGTACCCCCCCTACACATGCCACCCCCCCAGAGTCCCCCCCACTGCACTACAAAGTAGCCCCCCTCCACATGCCCCCCATCCACAGCGTCCCTATACAGTGCCCCCCCTGTGACCTCCCCCACAGAGTCCCCCTTTACAGTGCCCACACACAAGTACACTAACAGCACCTCCCTCCCCCCTCCCCCCGGGACTCCTGACATTGCACGCACACACACACACACACACACACACACACACACATCACTGCCGCCCCCCCCCCCCGGGACTTCTGACAGCCACTTGCACACATCCATCCATCCATCCTCCCCCCTCCCTCCCTCCCTCCCCCCCCCCACGAGAGCCCGCCCCTCCTCTCATTCTTACCTTGGAGTTGAAGAGCCAGCAGCCACGCCTCCCCTGCAGGCAGAACTGAACTTCCCAGGCTGAAGTTCTTCTGCACATGCGCAGAGCTGTGCTGGAGAGGCGCGTCCCCGGTCGTCCCGACAAGAAGAGGAGAAGAGACTTGTCGGAACCAGGAACCATGGCAACCGAGGAGCAACACAGGGGGGGCAACCCTAAAGGTAAGTGAATAACTTCTGTTTGCCTAATTTACAATGCACAATGTATATTACAAAGTGCATTGTATTGGGCAAACAGAAGTAATGAGACCTAATGTTTATGGCCGGACAACCCCTTTAACTATTCCCTGCATTTGAACTCATAATTAACACATATGCTGGGATCTTGCAACATTCATTTTCAACCCCTGTATAAGTAAGAATATACCTTAGAAATTGCTATATTTCCTGCCTACTAAGACAGTATAATTAATTAAATTCATTTCAAGCCTTCATTCCTTTACAGCAAGCAGAGATATTATCCAGGGTTGTTATTGCATTTTCTCTCGCTTCGTTATCTTCTTGACCTTGAAAAGCTTACACAGACTCGCAGCTACATGTCAACAAACTCTTCTCCCCTAAAAGCAAGCTCAGTTAACTATTTGCACATACAGTATATACATATATACACACATATGTATCTATCTCTATTATCTATCTTGTATTATACACATTTTCTTCTTTCTCTCTACCAACAAATCACATGCATTGTAACTTTCTGTTCGCCTTTGCTTGTTCCCCTTATTTCTCTCCCCTACCTAGCTGCCAATATAACCTTCAATAGACACTCTCCTGACGCCCTCTTGATCACTTACTGTACTTTTCAACATTTCACTTACGGATACTTTCTTAAACAAATAATGTGTACATACAACTTTCTCTGACTGTCCCTCTCTCTTCCTCCTCCAGCACTTTCTAGCAAACCTTGGTCTTTCAAGGCGCCTCTCGGTCCTAAAGACCTCCCTCCCAGACACCATTTTTGTAATCTACCGTGCGGGTCGATGTCACACATTTTCATAAGTTTTCTTACATTCTACAAATTCATCCACACGGCGGCAGCCCTTGAGGGGCTCTGTCTTCTTTAATAAGGTCTTACGCATATTACAACAACAACAACAATAATAATAACACGCTCCATAGAGTGCATCCTTCTGACCCGAATTGTCAGCCCCTTATATATGGCAAAACAACCGAAGGCATCTTCTTCTATGGAACCAGTCCCAAAGAGTGCATCCCTCTCCTCAGCTAAACAATCAACAACTAAACTAAACTAAAACGGAGGGTTCCTTCGTCTATGGGACCTGTCTTACAGAGTGCTTCCCTCTCCTTAACTAAACCATTAACAACTAAAATAACCGAGGGTTCCTTCTTCTGTGAGACCAAATGAAAAGTAAGAGAAAAAAAAAATTCTGCAGATACAACAATCTCCACTATTATTAAAACGTTAAAACTTCAAAGTACAAACAGACTACAGACTAGTTTCTGGGTGAGTGATTGGTGCGCATATCACGGTCAGTGGTCCATGACGGCAAACCCGGAGCCCACACGAGTTACCGTGTAGAACTCTTAACCCAACCCGTCCGGTCACAAACCACAGATAGTCAGTCCTGCTGCAAGACTCTCAGCGTAAAACACAACATAAATATATGCTGGTCTTACCTGGAGTTCTGTGAGTTGATCAGGCTCGGTTTGCAGCAGGACGGCTTTTCCGTGGCGTGGATCCGGGTGGAATGCGTTGTAGGCTCTGGCTTTGTCGCCCCACGTTCGAGCGCCAAATTGTCAGGGTAATTCTAAGTACAGCACCAATCAGGCCCACCCCACTTGCTCCGCTGCCGGCGGAAAGAAGAAAACACCACACACAGGTCTGGTATCGTTTCTCACACGGGACATGACTGCGCTTCCTGCTTTATTACAGATTACATGAGATCTTATACCCTTTTGTCCCATCACCAGGAATGTGTGATGGGCTCATAACCATATATGGGAAGTCCGGATTTCCGGCCTGAGACAGTGAAAATTATGTACATAGTTGAACATCTTGATATCTTGCTTCTGGGAAAACGGCCAAGTACACGCGGCCTTCTTGTCTGGTTATTCCTTGTGTTCAAGATACATTTTGTCTTCGCCTGGCAAGGCCTTTGGCATATCTGGTATAAGGCGACGCATTAAGTTTTTTCATAGAGTTAGTACAAATGAGAATAAAGTTAGTATACATAAAAAGAAAGGCACATAACTATACCTATGTAAATGTATATATTCCAGTGTTCTCCTTTCTACCTACAAGGGTGTATATATATATATATATATATATATATATATATATATACACTACCGTTCAAAAGTTTGGGGTCACATTGAAATGTCCTTATTTTTGAAGGAAAAGCACTGTACTTTTCAATGAAGATAACTTTAAACTAGTCCTAACTTTAAACAAATGCACTCTATACATTGCTAATGTGGTAAATGACTATTCTAGCTGCAAATGCCTGGTTTTTTGTGCAATATCTACAAAGGTGAATAGAGGCCCATTTCCAGCAACTATCACTCCAGTGTTCTAATGGTACAATGTGTTTGCTCATTGGCTCAGAAGGCTAATTGATGATTAGAAAACCCTTGTGCAATCATGTTCACACATCTGAAAACAGTCTAGCTCGTTACAGAAGCTACAAAACTGACCTTCCTGTGAGCAGATTGAGTTTCTGGAGCATCACATTTGTGGGGTCAATTAAACGCTCAAAATGGCCAGAAAAAGAGAACTTTCATCTGAAACTCGACAGTCTATTCTTGTTCTTAGAAATGAAGGCTATTCCATGCGAGAAATTGCTAAGAAATTGAAGATTTCCTACAACGGTGTGTACTACTCCCTTCAGAGGACAGCACAAACAGGCTCTAACCAGAGTAGAAAAAGAAGTGGGAGGCTGCGTTGCACAACTAAGTAAGAAGATAAGCACATTAGAGTCTCTAGTTTGAGAAACAGACGCCTCACAGGTACCCAACTGGCATCTTCATTAAATAGTACCCGCAAAACACCAGTGTCAACATCTACAGTGAAGAGGCGGCTGCGGGATTTTGGGCTTCAGGGCAGAGTGGCAAAGAAAAAGCCATATCTGAGACTGGCCAATAAAAGAAAAAGATTAAGATGGGCAAAAGAACACAGACATTGGACAGAGGAAGACTGGAAAAAAGTGTTGTGGACGGATGAATCCAAGTTTGAGGTGTTTGGATCACAAAGAAGAACGTTTGTGAGACGCAGAACAAATGAAAAGATGCTGGAAGAATGCCTGATGCCATCTGTTAAGCATGGTGGAGGTAATGTGATGGTCTGGGGTTGCTTTGGTGCTAGTAAGGTGGGAGATTTGTACAGGGTAAAAGGGATTCTGAATAAGGAAGGCTATCACTCCATTTTGCAACGCCATGCCATACCCAGTGGACAGCGCTTGATTGGAACCAATTTCATCCTACAACAGGACAATGACCCTAAACACACCTCCAAATTGTGCAAGAACTATTTACAGCAGAAGCAGGCAGCTGGTATTCTATCAGTAATGGAGTGACCAGCGCAGTCACCAGATCTGAACCCCATTGAGCTGTTGTGGGAGCAGCTTGACCGTATGGTACGCCAGAAGTGCCCATCCAACCAATCCAACTTGTGGGAGATGCTTCTAGAAGCGTGGGGTGCAATTTCACAAGCTTACCTCAACAAATTAACAGCTAGAATGTCAAAGGTGTGCAATGCTGTAATTGCTGCAAAAGGAGGATTCTTTGACGAAAGCAAAGTTTGATGTAAAAACAATGTTATTTCAAATACAAATCATTATTTCTAACCTTGTCAATGTCTTGACTCTATTTTCTATTCATTTCACAACGCATGGTGGTGAATAAGTGTGACTTTTCATGGAAAACACAAAATTGTTTGGGTGACCCCAAACTTTTGAACGGTAGTGTATATATACATATATCCTTCTCAACAGGAGACCCGCACGAAAATGGAGCATGGTCCAGATTTTTTCATGCTCCATTTAAAAAAAAAATCACTTTTATTGACCATCCACGGGTATTTATCTATGCGGATTTTAATTCTTCTTTTGCCCATGGACATGGTTGTTGCTCAAGGGCACTAAGGGAGAGCACTATTACTATTGGGGATGCACTATTATTGAGGCCACTGAGAGTGCACTATTAGTATTCAGTCCACTATAGTTAATGTCCCCAAAAATAATAGTGCAATATTACCATTGGAGCACTATTGCTATTGGCGCCATTAAGGAGGTGCACTTTTGCTATTGGGGACATTAAGGGGGCGCACTATTGCTATTGGGGACATTAAGCGGGCGCAGTATTGCAATTGGGGCTATTAGGGGATAACCTGTTGGAAACGGAATACTCTTAAAACATTGCCAAGTTTAACATATAAATATCCCATACACACCCTCCCTCCTTATCGCACAAAAACCCCACTAGCTCCCACCAACTCCCTCCCTACCCCACAAACCCCACCACCTCCCTCCCTATCCCACAAACCCCCACCACCTCCCTCCCCAGCCCACAAACCCCACCCCTCTCCCATATAACCTCTCAAACCTAACTTTTAATTTTTTGCAAACACATTTTGGATAATGCTTAATTCCTCTAATATTTTTGTGTTCAGAATTGCCTGTTCAGCAATTGCACTACCACAGCCAGACTTGGCGCTGGCTACTCTAGGCAGCAGAGGCTAGGGACCGCAGGTTTTCACCCTTTAACCCCTGTACAGGGATCTGGACTCCGCTGCTACGAATCCCTAGCTTGCATCTCCAGAGTAGTCGCTGACTGGTGGAGTAAGCAGGCAACAAAGAAAACAACAAGCCCTGGAGTCAGTAATGGGTAATCAGTTCAGATAAGCAGCGAGCCAATACAGATTTAACACACAGAATCAGGATCAGTGAGTAAAACTAATTCTCATGATTGCTGCTCGAGGGCACTAAGGGGAAATACTATTACTATTGGGGATGCACTATTATTGAGGCCACTAAGAGAGTGCACTATTAGTATTCAGGCCACTATAGTTAATGTCTCCAAAAATAATAGTGCAATATTACCATTGGAGCACTATTGCTATTGGCGCCATTAAGGAGGTGCACTATTGCTATTGGGGACATTAAGGGGGCTCACTATTGCTATTGGGGCCAATAAGTGGGCGCATTATTGCAATTGGGGCCATTAGGGGCTAACCTGTTGGAAACAGAATACTCTTAAAATATTGCCAAGTTTAACATATAAATATGCCATACACACCCTCCCTCCTTATCGCACAAAAACCCCACTACCTCCCACCAACTCCCTCCCTACCCCACAAACCCCACCACCTCCCTCCCCCCACAAACCCCCACCACCTCCCTCCCTAGCCCACAGACCCCACCCGTCTCCCATATAACCTCTCAAACCTAACTTTTAATTTTTTGCAAACACATTTTGGATAATGCTTAAATCCTCTAACATTTTTGTGTTCGGAATTGCCTGTTCAGCAATTGCACTACCACAGCCAGACTTGGCGCTGGCTACTCTAGGTAGCAGAGGCTAGGGACCGCAGGTTTTCACCCTTTAAGCCCTGTACAGGGATATGGACTCTGCTGCTACGAATCCCTAGCTTGCATCTCCAGAGTAGTCGCTGACTGGTGGAGTAAGCAGGCAACAAAGAAAACAACAAGCCCTGGAGTCAGTAATGGGTAATCAGTTCAGATAAGCAGCGAGCCAATACAGATTTAACACACAGAATCAGGATCAGTGAGTAAAACTAATTCTCATGATTGCTGCTCAAGGGCGCTAAGGGGAAATACTATTACTATTGGGGATGCACTATTATTGAGGCCACTAAGAGAGTGCACTATTAGTATTCAGGCCACTATAGTTAATGTCTCCAAAAATAATAGTGCAATATTACCATTGGAGCACTATTGCTATTGGCGCCATTAAGGAGGTGCACTATTGCTATTGGGGACATTAAGCGGGCGCACTATTGCAATTGGGGCCATTAGGGGATAACCTGTTGGAAACGGAATACTCTTAAAACATTGCCAAGTTTAACATATAAATATCCCATACACACCCTCCCTCCTTATCGCACAAAAACCCCACTAGCTCCCACCAACTCCCTCCCTACCCCACAAACCCCACCACCTCCCTCCCCTGCCCACAAACCCCACCCCTCTCCCATATAACCTCTCAAACCTAACTTTTAATTTTTTGCAAACACATTTTGGATAATGCTTAATTCCTCTAACATTTTTGTGTTCGGAATTGCCTGTTCAGCAATTGCACTACCACAGCCAGACTTGGCGCTGGCTACTCTAGGTAGCAGAGGCTAGGGACCGCAGGTTTTCACCCTTTAAGCCCTGTACAGGGATATGGACTCTGCTGCTACGAATCCCTAGCTTGCATCTCCAGAGTAGTCGCTGACTGGTGGAGTAAGCAGGCAACAAAGAAAACAACAAGCCCTGGAGTCAGTAATGGGTAATCAGTTCAGATAAGCAGCGAGCCAATACAGATTTAACACACAGAATCAGGATCAGTGAGTAAAACTAATTCTCATGATTGCTGCTCGAGGGCGCTAAGAGGAAATACGATTACTATTGGGGATGCACTATTATTGAGGCCACTAAGAGAGTGCACTATTAGTATTCAGGCCACTATAGTTAATGTCCCCAAAAATAATAGTGCAATATTACCATTGGAACACTATTGCTATTGGCGCAATTAAGGAGGTGCACTATTGCTATTGGGGACATTAACCCCACCACCTCCCTCCCTATCCCACAAACCCCCATCACCTCCCTCCCTAGCCCACAAACCCCACCCCTCTCCCATATAACCTCTCAAACCTAACTTTTAATTTTTTGCAAACACATTTTCGTAAATGCTTAATTCCTCTAACATTTTTGTGTTCGGAATTGCCTGTTCAGCAATTGCACTACCACAGCCAGACTTGGCGCTGGCTACTCTAGGTAGCAGAGGCTAGGGACCACAGGTTTTCACCCTTTAACCCCTGTACAGGGATCTGGACTCCGCTGCTACGAATCGCTAGCTTGCATCTCCAGAGTAGTAGCTGACTGGTGGAGTGAGCAGGCAACAAAGAAAACAACAAGCCCTGGAGTCAGTAATGGGTAATCAATTCAGATAAGCAGCGAGCCAATACAGATTTAACACACAGAATCAGGATCAGTGAGTAAAACTAATTCTCATGATTGCTGCTCAAGGGCGCTAAGGGGAAATACTATTACTATTTGGGATGCACTATTATTGAGGCCACTAAGAGAGTGCACTATTAGTATTCAGGCCACTATAGTTAATGTCTCCAAAAATAATAGTGCAATATTACCATTGGAGCACTATTGCTATTGGCGCCATTAAGGAGGTGCACTATTGCTATTGGGGACATTAAGCGGGCGCACTATTGCAATTGGGGCTATTAGGGGATAACCTGTTGGAAACGGAATACTCTTAAAACATTGCCAAGTTTAACATATAAATATCCCATACACACCCTCCCTCCTTATCGCACAAAAACCCCACTAGCTCCCACCAACTCCCTCCCTACCCCACAAACCCCACCACCTCCCTCCCTATCCCACAAACCCCCACCACCTCCCTCCCCAGCCCACAAACCCCACCCCTCTCCCATATAACCTCTCAAACCTAACTTTTAATTTTTTGCAAACACATTTTGGATAATGCTTAATTCCTCTAACATTTTTGTGTTCAGAATTGCCTGTTCAGCAATTGCACTACCACAGCCAGACTTGGCGCTGGCTACTCTAGGCAGCAGAGGCTAGGGACCACAGGTTTTCACCCTTTAACCCCTGTACAGGGATCTGGACTCCGCTGCTACGAATCCCTAGCTTGCATCTCCAGAGTAGTCGCTGACTGGTGGAGTAAGCAGGCAACAAAGAAAACAACAAGCCCTGGAGTCAGTAATGGGCAATCAGTTCAGATAAGCAGCGAGCCAATACAGATTTAACACACAGAATCAGGATCAGTGAGTAAAACTAATTCTCATGATTGCTGCTCGAGGGCACTAAGGGGAAATACTATTACTATTGGGGATGCACTATTATTGAGGCCACTAAGAGAGTGCACTATTAGTATTCAGGCCACTATAGTTAATGTCTCCAAAAATAATAGTGCAATATTACCATTGGAGCACTATTGCTATTGGCGCCATTAAGGAGGTGCACTATTGCTATTGGGGACATTAAGCGGGCGCACTATTGCAATTGGGGCCATTAGGGGATAACCTGTTGGAAACGGAATACTCTTAAAACATTGCCAAGTTTAACATATAAATATCCCATACACACCCTCCCTCCTTATCGCACAAAAACCCCACTACCTCCCACAAACTCCCTCCCTACCCCACAAACCCCACCACCTCCCTCCCTATCCCACGAACCCCCACCACCTCCCTCCCTATCCCACAAACCCCACCCCTCTCCCATATAACCTCTCAAACCTAACTTTAATTTTTTTGCAAACACATTTTGGATAATGCTTAATTCCTCTAACATTTTTGTGTTCGGAATTGCCTGTTCAGCAATTGCACTACCAAAGCCAGACTTGGCGCTGGCTACTCTAGGTAGCAGAGGCTAGGGACCGCAGGTTTTCACCCTTTAACCCCTGTACAGGGATCTGGACTCCGCTGCTACGAATCCCTAGCTTGCATCTCCAGAGTAGTGGCTGACTGGTGGAGTGAGCAGGCAACAAAGAAAACAACAAGCCCTGGAGTCAGTAATGGGTAATCAATTCAGATAAGCAGCGAGCCAATACAGATTTAACACACAGAATCAGGATCAGTGAGTAAAACAAATTCTCATGATTGCTGCTCAAGGGCGCTAAGGGGAAATACTATTACTATTGGGGATGCACTATTATTGAGGCCACTAAGAGAGTGCACTATTAATATTCAGGCCACTATAGTTAATGTCTCCAAAAATAATAGTGCAATATTACCATTGGAGCACTATTGCTATTGGCGCCATTAAGGAGGTGCACTATTGCTATTGGGGACATTAAGGGGGCGCACTATTGCTATTGGGGCCAATAAGTGGGCGCATTATTGCAATTGGGGCCATTAGGGGCTAACCTGTTGGAAACAGAATACTCTTAAAATATTGCCAAGTTTAACATATAAATATGCCATACACACCCTCCCTCCTTATCGCACAAAAACCCCACTACCTCCCACCAACTCCCTCCCTACCCCACAAACCCCACCACCTCCCTCCCCCCACAAACCCCCACCACCTCCCTCCCTAGCCCACAGACACCACCCGTCTCCCATATAACCTCTCAAACCTAACTTTTAATTTTTTGCAAACACATTTTGGATAATGCTTAAATCCTCTAACATTTTTGTGTTCGGAATTGCCTGTTCAGCAATTGCACTACCACAGCCAGACTTGGCGCTGGCTACTCTAGGTAGCAGAGGCTAGGGACCGCAGGTTTTCACCCTTTAACCCCTGTACAGGGATCTGGACTCCGCTGCTACGAATCGCTAGCTTGCATCTCCAGAGTAGTAGCTGACTGGTGGAGTAAGCAGGCAACAAAGAAAACAACAAGCCCTGGAGTCAGTAATGGGTAATCAATTCAGATAAGCAGCGAGCCAATACAGATTTAACACACAGAATCAGGATCAGTGAGTAAAACTAATTCTCATGATTGCTGCTCAAGGGCGCTAAGGGGAAATACTATTACTATTTGGGATGCACTATTATTGAGGCCACTAAGAGAGTGCACTATTAGTATTCAGGCCACTATAGTTAATGTCTCCAAAAATAATAGTGCAATATTACCATTGGAGCACTATTGCTATTGGCGCCATTAAGGAGGTGCACTATTGCTATTGGGGACATTAAGCGGGCGCACTATTGCAATTGGGGCTATTAGGGGATAACCTGTTGGAAACGGAATACTCTTAAAACATTGCCAAGTTTAACATATAAATATCCCATACACACCCTCCCTCCTTATCGCACAAAAACCCCACTAGCTCCCACCAACTCCCTCCCTACCCCACAAACCCCACCACCTCCCTCCCTATCCCACAAACCCCCACCACCTCCCTCCCCAGCCCACAAACCCCACCCCTCTCCCATATAACCTCTCAAACCTAACTTTTAATTTTTTGCAAACACATTTTGGATAATGCTTAATTCCTCTAACATTTTTGTGTTCGGAATTGCCTGTTCAGCAATTGCACTACCAAAGCCAGACTTGGCGCTGGCTACTCTAGGTAGCAGAGGCTAGGGACCGCAGGTTTTCACCCTTTAACCCCTGTACAGGGATCTGGACTCCGCTGCTACGAATCCCTAGCTTGCATCTCCAGAGTAGTGGCTGACTGGTGGAGTGAGCAGGCAACAAAGAAAACAACAAGCCCTGGAGTCAGTAATGGGTAATCAGTTCAGATAAGCAGCGAGCCAATACAGATTTAACACACAGAATCAGGATCAGTGAGTAAAACAAATTCTCATGATTGCTGCTCAAGGGCGCTAAGGGGAAATACTATTACTATTGGGGATGCACTATTATTGAGGCCACTAAGAGAGTGCACTATTAATATTCAGGCCACTATAGTTAATGTCTCCAAAAATAATAGTGCAATATTACCATTGGAGCACTATTGCTATTGGCGCCATTAAGGAGGTGCACTATTGCTATTGGGGACATTAAGCGGGCGCACTATTGCAATTGGGGCCATTAGGGGATAACCTGTTGGAAACGGAATACTCTTAAAACATTGCCAAGTTTAACATATAAATATGCCATACACACCCTCCCTCCTTATCGCACAAAAACCCCACTACCTCCCACCAACTCCCTCCCTACCCCACAAACCCCACCACCTCCCTCCCCCCACAAACCCCCACCACCTCCCTCCCTAGCCCACAGACCCCACCCGTCTCCCATATAACCTCTCAAACCTAACTTTTAATTTTTTGCAAACACATTTTGGATAATGCTTAAATCCTCTAACATTTTTGTGTTCGGAATTGCCTGTTCAGCAATTGCACTACCACAGCCAGACTTGGCGCTGGCTACTCTAGGTAGCAGAGGCTAGGGACCGCAGGTTTTCACCCTTTAACCCCTGTACAGGGATCTGGACTCCGCTGCTACGAATCGCTAGCTTGCATCTCCAGAGTAGTCGCTGACTGGTGGAGTGAGCAGGCAACAAAGAAAACAACAAGCCCTGGAGTCAGTAATGGGTAATCAATTCAGATAAGCAGCGAGCCAACACAGATTTAACACACAGAATCAGGATCAGTGAGTAAAACTAATTCTCATGATTGCTGCTCAAGGGCGCTAAGGGGAAATACTATTACTATTGGGGATGCACTATTATTGAGGCCACTAAGAGAGTGCACTATTAGTATTCAGGCCACTATAGTTAATGTCTCCAAAAATAATAGTGCAATATTACCATTGGAGCACTATTGCTATTGGCGCCATTAAGGAGGTGCACTATTGCTATTGGGGACATTAAGCGGGCGCACTATTGCAATTGGGGCCATTAGGGGATAACCTGTTGGAAACGGAATACTCTTAAAACATTGCCAAGTTTAACATATAAATATCCCATACACACCCTCCCTCCTTATCGCACAAAAACCCCACTAGCTCCCACCAACTCCCTCCCTACCCCACAAACCCCACCACCTCCCTCCCTATCCCACAAACCCCCACCACCTCCCTCCCCAGCCCACAAACCCCACCCCTCTCCCATATAACCTCTCAAACCTAACTTTTAATTTTTTGCAAACACATTTTGGATAATGCTTAATTCCTCTAACATTTTTGTGTTCAGAATTGCCTGTTCAGCAATTGCACTACCACAGCCAGACTTGGCGCTGGCTACTCTAGGCAGCAGAGGCTAGGGACCGCAGGTTTTCACCCTTTAACCCCTGTACAGGGATCTGGACTCCGCTGCTACGAATCCGTAACTTGCATCTCCAGAGTAGTCGCTGACTGGTGGAGTAAGCAGGCAACAAAGAAAACAACAAGCCCTGGAGTCAGTAATGGGTAATCAGTTCAGATAAGCAGCGAGCCAATACAGATTTAACACACAGAATCTGGATCAGAGAGTAAAACTAATTCTCATGATTGCTGCTCAAGGGCGCTAAGAGGAAATACTATTACTATTGGGGACGCACTATTATTGAGGCCACTAAGAGAGTGCACTATTAGTATTCAGGCCACTATAGTTAATGTCTCCAAAAATAATAGTGCAATATTACCATTGGAGCACTATTGCTATTGGCGCCATAAGGAGGTGCACTATTGCTATTGGGGACATTAGGCGGGCGCACTATTGCAATTGGGGCCATTAGGGGATTTTTTTGTTGGAAACGGAATACTCTTAAAACATTGCCAAGTTTAACATATAAATATCCCATACACACCCTCCCTCCTTATCGCACAAAAACCCCACTAGCTCCCACCAACTCCCTCCCTACCCCACAAACCCCACCACCTCCCTCCCTATCCCACAAACCCCCACCACCTCCCTCCCCTGCCCACAAACCCCACCCCTCTCCCATATAACCTCTCAAACCTAACTTTTAATTTTTTGCAAACACATTTTGGATAATGCTTAATTCCTCTAACATTTTTGTGTTCAGAATTGCCTGTTCAGCAATTGCACTACCACAGCCAGACTTGGCGCTGGCTACTCTAGGTAGCAGAGGCTAGGGAACGCAGGTTTTCACCCTTTAACCCCTGTACAGGGATCTGGACTCCGCTGCTACGAATCCCTAGCTTGCATCTCCAGAGTAGTCGCTGACTGGTGGAGTAAGCAGGCAACAAAGAAAACAACAAGCCCTGGAGTCAGTAATGGGTAATCAGTTCAGATAAGCAGCGAGCCAATACAGATTTAACACACAGAATCAGGATCAGTGAGTAAAACTAATTCTCATGATTGCTGCTCGAGGGCGTTAAGGGGAAATACTATTACTATTGGGGATGCACTATTATTGAGGCCACTAAGAGAGTGCACTATTAGTATTCAGGCCACTATAGTTAATGTCTCCAAAAATAATAGTGCAATATTACCATTGGAGCACTATTGCTATTGGCGCCATTAAGGAGGTGCACTATTGCTATTGGGGACATTAAGGGGGCGCACTATTGCTATTGGGGCCAATAAGTGGGCGCATTATTGCAATTGGGGCCATTAGGGGCTAACCTGTTGGAAACAGAATACTCTTAAAATATTGCCAAGTTTAACATATAAATATGCCATACACACCCTCCCTCCTTATCGCACAAAAACCCCACTACCTCCCACCAACTCCCTCCCTACCCCACAAACCCCACCACCTCCCTCCCCCCACAAACCCCCACCACCTCCCTCCCTTGCCCACAGACCCCACCCGTCTCCCATATAACCTCTCAAACCTAACTTTTAATTTTTTGCAAACACATTTTGGATAATGCTTAAATCCTCTAACATTTTTGTGTTCGGAATTGCCTGTTCAGCAATTGCACTACCACAGCCAGACTTGGCGCTGGCTACTCTAGGTAGCAGAGGCTAGGGACCGCAGGTTTTCACCCTTTAACCCCTGTACAGGGATCTGGACTCCGCTGCTACGAATCGCTAGCTTGCATCTCCAGAGTAGTCGCTGACTGGTGGAGTGAGCAGGCAACAAAGAAAACAACAAGCCCTGGAGTCAGTAATGGGTAATCAATTCAGATAAGCAGCGAGCCAATACAGATTTAACACACAGAATCAGGATCAGTGAGTAAAACTAATTCTCATGATTGCTGCTCAAGGGCGCTAAGGGGAAATACTATTACTATTGGGGATGCACTATTATTGAGGCCACTAAGAGAGTGCACTATTAGTATTCAGGCCACTATAGTTAATGTCTCCAAAAATAATAGTGCAATATTACCATTGGAGCACTATTGCTATTGGCGCCATTAAGGAGGTGCACTATTGCTATTGGGGACATTAAGCGGGCGCACTATTGCAATTGGGGCCATTAGGGGATAACCTGTTGGAAACGGAATACTCTTAAAACATTGCCAAGTTTAACATATAAATATCCCATACACACCCTCCCTCCTTATCGCACAAAAACCCCACTAGCTCCCACCATCTCCCTCCCTACCCCACAAACCCCACCACCTCCCTCCCTATCCCACAAACCCCCACCACCTCCCTCCCCAGCCCACAAACCCCACCCCTCTCCCATATAACCTCTCAAACCTAACTTTTAATTTTTTGCAAACACATTTTGGATAATGCTTAATTCCTCTAACATTTTTGTGTTCAGAATTGCCTGTTCAGCAATTGCACTACCACAGCCAGACTTGGCGCTGGCTACTCTAGGCAGCAGAGGCTAGGGACCGCAGGTTTTCACCCTTTAACCCCTGTACAGGGATCTGGACTCCGCTGCTACGAATCCGTAACTTGCATCTCCAGAGTAGTCGCTGACTGGTGGAGTAAGCAGGCAACAAAGAAAACAACAAGCCCTGGAGTCAGTAATGGGTAATCAGTTCAGATAAGCAGCGAGCCAATACAGATTTAACACACAGAATCTGGATCAGAGAGTAAAACTAATTCTCATGATTGCTGCTCAAGGGCGCTAAGAGGAAATACTATTACTTTTGGGGACGCACTATTATTGAGGCCACTAAGAGAGTGCACTATTAGTATTCAGGCCACTATAGTTAATGTCTCCAAAAATAATAGTGCAATATTACCATTGGAGCACTATTGCTATTGGCGCCATAAGGAGGTGCACTATTGCTATTGGGGACATTAGGCGGGCGCACTATTGCAATTGGGGCCATTAGGGGATTTTTTTGTTGGAAACGGAATACTCTTAAAACATTGCCAAGTTTAACATATAAATATCCCATACACACCCTCCCTCCTTATCGCACAAAAACCCCACTAGCTCCCACCAACTCCCTCCCTACCCCACAAACCCCACCACCTCCCTCCCTATCCCACAAACCCCCACCACCTCCCTCCCCTGCCCACAAACCCCACCCCTCTCCCATATAACCTCTCAAACCTAACTTTTAATTTTTTGCAAACACATTTTGGATAATGCTTAATTCCTCTAACATTTTTGTGTTCAGAATTGCCTGTTCAGCAATTGCACTACCACAGCCAGACTTGGCGCTGGCTACTCTAGGTAGCAGAGGCTAGGGAACGCAGGTTTTCACCCTTTAACCCCTGTACAGGGATCTGGACTCCGCTGCTACGAATCCCTAGCTTGCATCTCCAGAGTAGTCGCTGACTGGTGGAGTAAGCAGGCAACAAAGAAAACAACAAGCCCTGGAGTCAGTAATGGGTAATCAGTTCAGATAAGCAGCGAGCCAATACAGATTTAACACACAGAATCAGGATCAGTGAGTAAAACTAATTCTCATGATTGCTGCTCGAGGGCGTTAAGGGGAAATACTATTACTATTGGGGATGCACTATTATTGAGGCCACTAAGAGAGTGCACTATTAGTATTCAGGCCACTATAGTTAATGTCTCCAAAAATAATAGTGCAATATTACCATTGGAGCACTATTGCTATTGGCGCCATTAAGGAGGTGCACTATTGCTATTGGGGACATTAAGGGGGCGCACTATTGCTATTGGGGCCAATAAGTGGGCGCATTATTGCAATTGGGGCCATTAGGGGCTAACCTGTTGGAAACAGAATACTCTTAAAATATTGCCAAGTTTAACATATAAATATGCCATACACACCCTCCCTCCTTATCGCACAAAAACCCCACTACCTCCCACCAACTCCCTCCCTACCCCACAAACCCCACCACCTCCCTCCCCCCACAAACCCCCACCACCTCCCTCCCTTGCCCACAGACCCCACCCGTCTCCCATATAACCTCTCAAACCTAACTTTTAATTTTTTGCAAACACATTTTGGATAATGCTTAAATCCTCTAACATTTTTGTGTTCGGAATTGCCTGTTCAGCAATTGCACTACCACAGCCAGACTTGGCGCTGGCTACTCTAGGTAGCAGAGGCTAGGGACCGCAGGTTTTCACCCTTTAACCCCTGTACAGGGATCTGGACTCCGCTGCTACGAATCGCTAGCTTGCATCTCCAGAGTAGTCGCTGACTGGTGGAGTGAGCAGGCAACAAAGAAAACAACAAGCCCTGGAGTCAGTAATGGGTAATCAATTCAGATAAGCAGCGAGCCAATACAGATTTAACACACAGAATCAGGATCAGTGAGTAAAACTAATTCTCATGATTGCTGCTCAAGGGCGCTAAGGGGAAATACTATTACTATTGGGGATGCACTATTATTGAGGCCACTAAGAGAGTGCACTATTAGTATTCAGGCCACTATAGTTAATGTCTCCAAAAATAATAGTGCAATATTACCATTGGAGCACTATTGCTATTGGCGCCATTAAGGAGGTGCACTATTGCTATTGGGGACATTAAGCGGGCGCACTATTGCAATTGGGGCCATTAGGGGATAACCTGTTGGAAACGGAATACTCTTAAAACATTGCCAAGTTTAACATATAAATATCCCATACACACCCTCCCTCCTTATCGCACAAAAACCCCACTAGCTCCCACCATCTCCCTCCCTACCCCACAAACCCCACCACCTCCCTCCCTATCCCACAAACCCCCACCACCTCCCTCCCCAGCCCACAAACCCCACCCCTCTCCCATATAACCTCTCAAACCTAACTTTTAATTTTTTGCAAACACATTTTGGATAATGCTTAATTCCTCTAACATTTTTGTGTTCAGAATTGCCTGTTCAGCAATTGCACTACCACAGCCAGACTTGGCGCTGGCTACTCTAGGCAGCAGAGGCTAGGGACCGCAGGTTTTCACCCTTTAACCCCTGTACAGGGATCTGGACTCCGCTGCTACGAATCCGTAACTTGCATCTCCAGAGTAGTCGCTGACTGGTGGAGTAAGCAGGCAACAAAGAAAACAACAAGCCCTGGAGTCAGTAATGGGTAATCAGTTCAGATAAGCAGCGAGCCAATACAGATTTAACACACAGAATCTGGATCAGAGAGTAAAACTAATTCTCATGATTGCTGCTCAAGGGCGCTAAGAGGAAATACTATTACTATTGGGGACGCACTATTATTGAGGCCACTAAGAGAGTGCACTATTAGTATTCAGGCCACTATAGTTAATGTCTCCAAAAATAATAGTGCAATATTACCATTGGAGCACTATTGCTATTGGCGCCATAAGGAGGTGCACTATTGCTATTGGGGACATTAGGCGGGCGCACTATTGCAATTGGGGCCATTAGGGGATTTTTTTGTTGGAAACGGAATACTCTTAAAACATTGCCAAGTTTAACATATAAATATCCCATACACACCCTCCCTCCTTATCGCACAAAAACCCCACTAGCTCCCACCAACTCCCTCCCTACCCCACAAACCCCACCACCTCCCTCCCTATCCCACAAACCCCCACCACCTCCCTCCCCTGCCCACAAACCCCACCCCTCTCCCATATAACCTCTCAAACCTAACTTTTAATTTTTTGCAAACACATTTTGGATAATGCTTAATTCCTCTAACATTTTTGTGTTCAGAATTGCCTGTTCAGCAATTGCACTACCACAGCCAGACTTGGCGCTGGCTACTCTAGGTAGCAGAGGCTAGGGAACGCAGGTTTTCACCCTTTAACCCCTGTACAGGGATCTGGACTCCGCTGCTACGAATCCCTAGCTTGCATCTCCAGAGTAGTCGCTGACTGGTGGAGTAAGCAGGCAACAAAGAAAACAACAAGCCCTGGAGTCAGTAATGGGTAATCAGTTCAGATAAGCAGCGAGCCAATACAGATTTAACACACAGAATCAGGATCAGTGAGTAAAACTAATTCTCATGATTGCTGCTCGAGGGCGTTAAGGGGAAATACTATTACTATTGGGGATGCACTATTATTGAGGCCACTAAGAGAGTGCACTATTAGTATTCAGGCCACTATAGTTAATGTCTCCAAAAATAATAGTGCAATATTACCATTGGAGCACTATTGCTATTGGCGCCATTAAGGAGGTGCACTATTGCTATTGGGGACATTAAGGGGGCGCACTATTGCTATTGGGGCCAATAAGTGGGCGCATTATTGCAATTGGGGCCATTAGGGGCTAACCTGTTGGAAACAGAATACTCTTAAAATATTGCCAAGTTTAACATATAAATATGCCATACACACCCTCCCTCCTTATCGCACAAAAACCCCACTACCTCCCACCAACTCCCTCCCTACCCCACAAACCCCACCACCTCCCTCCCCCCACAAACCCCCACCACCTCCCTCCCTAGCCCACAGACCCCACCCGTCTCCCATATAACCTCTCAAACCTAACTTTTAATTTTTTGCAAACACATTTTGGATAATGCTTAAATCCTCTAACATTTTTGTGTTCGGAATTGCCTGTTCAGCAATTGCACTACCACAGCCAGACTTGGCGCTGGCTACTCTAGGTAGCAGAGGCTAGGGACCGCAGGTTTTCACCCTTTAACCCCTGTACAGGGATCTGGACTCCGCTGCTACGAATCGCTAGCTTGCATCTCCAGAGTAGTCGCTGACTGGTGGAGTGAGCAGGCAACAAAGAAAACAACAAGCCCTGGAGTCAGTAATGGGTAATCAATTCAGATAAGCAGCGAGCCAATACAGATTTAACACACAGAATCAGGATCAGTGAGTAAAACTAATTCTCATGATTGCTGCTCAAGGGCGCTAAGGGGAAATACTATTACTATTGGGGATGCACTATTATTGAGGCCACTAAGAGAGTGCACTATTAGTATTCAGGCTACTATAGTTAATGTCTCCAAAAATAATAGTGCAATATTACCATTGGAGCACTATTGCTATTGGCGCCATTAAGGAGGTGCACTATTGCTATTGGGGACATTAAGCGGGCGCACTATTGCAATTGGGGCCATTAGGGGATAACCTGTTGGAAACGGAATACTCTTAAAACATTGCCAAGTTTAACATATAAATATCCCATACACACCCTCCCTCCTTATCGCACAAAAACCCCACTAGCTCCCACCAACTCCCTCCCTACCCCACAAACCCCACCACCTCCCTCCCTATCCCACAAACCCCCACCACCTCCCTCCCCAGCCCACAAACCCCACCCCTCTCCCATATAACCTCTCAAACCTAACTTTTAATTTTTTGCAAACACATTTTGGATAATGCTTAATTCCTCTAACATTTTTGTGTTCAGAATTGCCTGTTCAGCAATTGCACTACCACAGCCAGACTTGGCGCTGGCTACTCTAGGCAGCAGAGGCTAGGGACCGCAGGTTTTCACCCTTTAACCCCTGTACAGGGATCTGGACTCCGCTGCTACGAATCCGTAACTTGCATCTCCAGAGTAGTCGCTGACTGGTGGAGTAAGCAGGCAACAAAGAAAACAACAAGCCCTGGAGTCAGTAATGGGTAATCAGTTCAGATAAGCAGCGAGCCAATACAGATTTAACACACAGAATCTGGATCAGAGAGTAAAACTAATTCTCATGATTGCTGCTCAAGGGCGCTAAGAGGAAATACTATTACTATTGGGGACGCACTATTATTGAGGCCACTAAGAGAGTGCACTATTAGTATTCAGGCCACTATAGTTAATGTCTCCAAAAATAATAGTGCAATATTACCATTGGAGCACTATTGCTATTGGCGCCATAAGGAGGTGCACTATTGCTATTGGGGACATTAGGCGGGCGCACTATTGCAATTGGGGCCATTAGGGGATTTTTTTGTTGGAAACGGAATACTCTTAAAACATTGCCAAGTTTAACATATAAATATCCCATACACACCCTCCCTCCTTATCGCACAAAAACCCCACTAGCTCCCACCAACTCCCTCCCTACCCCACAAACCCCACCACCTCCCTCCCTATCCCACAAACCCCCACCACCTCCCTCCCCTGCCCACAAACCCCACCCCTCTCCCATATAACCTCTCAAACCTAACTTTTAATTTTTTGCAAACACATTTTGGATAATGCTTAATTCCTCTAACATTTTTGTGTTCAGAATTGCCTGTTCAGCAATTGCACTACCACAGCCAGACTTGGCGCTGGCTACTCTAGGTAGCAGAGGCTAGGGAACGCAGGTTTTCACCCTTTAACCCCTGTACAGGGATCTGGACTCCGCTGCTACGAATCCCTAGCTTGCATCTCCAGAGTAGTCGCTGACTGGTGGAGTAAGCAGGCAACAAAGAAAACAACAAGCCCTGGAGTCAGTAATGGGTAATCAGTTCAGATAAGCAGCGAGCCAATACAGATTTAACACACAGAATCAGGATCAGTGAGTAAAACTAATTCTCATGATTGCTGCTCGAGGGCGTTAAGGGGAAATACTATTACTATTGGGGATGCACTATTATTGAGGCCACTAAGAGAGTGCACTATTAGTATTCAGGCCACTATAGTTAATGTCTCCAAAAATAATAGTGCAATATTACCATTGGAGCACTATTGCTATTGGCGCCATTAAGGAGGTGCACTATTGCTATTGGGGACATTAAGGGGGCGCACTATTGCTATTGGGGCCAATAAGTGGGCGCATTATTGCAATTGGGGCCATTAGGGGCTAACCTGTTGGAAACAGAATACTCTTAAAATATTGCCAAGTTTAACATATAAATATGCCATACACACCCTCCCTCCTTATCGCACAAAAACCCCACTACCTCCCACCAACTCCCTCCCTACCCCACAAACCCCACCACCTCCCTCCCCCCACAAACCCCCACCACCTCCCTCCCTAGCCCACAGACCCCACCCGTCTCCCATATAACCTCTCAAACCTAACTTTAATTTTTTTACAAACACATTTTGGATAACGCTTAATTCCTCTAACATTTTTGTGTTCGGAATTGCCTGTTTAGCAATTGCACTACCACAGCCAGACTTGGCGCTGGCTACTCTAGGTAGCAGAGGCTAAGGACCGCAGGTTTTCACCCTTTAACCCCTGTACAGGGATCTGGACTCCGCTGCTACGAATCCCTAGCTTGCATCTCCAGAGTAGTGGCTGACTGGTGGAGTGAGCAGGCAACAAAGAAAACAACAAGCCCTGGAGTCAGTAATGGGTAATCAGTTCAGATAAGCAGCGAGCCAATACAGATTTAACACACAGAATCAGGATCAGTGAGTAAAACAAATTCTCATGATTGCTGCTCAAGGGCGCTAAGCGGAAATACTATTACTATTGGGGATGCACTATTATTGAGGCCACTAAGAGAGTGCACTATTAATATTCAGGCCACTATAGTTAATGTCTCCAAAAATAATAGTGCAATATTACCATTGGAGCACTATTGCTATTGGTGCCATTAAGGAGGTGCACTATTGCTATTGGGGACATTAAGGGGGCGCACTATTGCTATTGGGGCCAATAAGTGGGCGCATTATTGCAATTGGGGCCATTAGGGGCTAACCTGTTGGAAACAGAATACTCTTAAAATATTGCCAAGTTTAACATATAAATATGCCATACACACCCTCCCTCCTTATCGCACAAAAACCCCACTACCTCCCACCAACTCCCTCCCTACCCCACAAACCCCACCACCTCCCTCCCCCCACAAACCCCCACCACCTCCCTCCCTAGCCCACAGACCCCACCCGTCTCCCATATAACCTCTCAAACCTAACTTTTAATTTTTTGCAAACACATTTTGGATAATGCTTAAATCCACTAACATTTTTGTGTTCGGAATTGCCTGTTCAGCAATTGCACTACCACAGCCAGACTTGGCGCTGGCTACTCTAGGTAGCAGAGGCTAGGGACCGCAGGTTTTCACCCTTTAACCCCTGTACAGGGATCTGGACTCCGCTGCTACGAATCGCTAGCTTGCATCTCCAGAGTAGTCGCTGACTGGTGGAGTGAGCAGGCAACAAAGAAAACAACAAGCCCTGGAGTCAGTAATGGGTAATCAATTCAGATAAGCAGCGAGCCAATACAGATTTAACACACAGAATCAGGATCAGTGAGTAAAACTAATTCTCATGATTGCTGCTCAAGGGCGCTAAGGGGAAATACTATTACTATTGGGGATGCACTATTATTGAGGCCACTAAGAGAGTGCACTATTAGTATTCAGGCCACTATAGTTAATGTCTCCAAAAATAATAGTGCAATATTACCATTGGAGCACTATTGCTATTGGCGCCATTAAGGAGGTGCACTATTGCTATTGGGGACATTAAGCGGGCGCACTATTGCAATTGGGGCCATTAGGGGATAACCTGTTGGAAAACGGAATACTCTTAAAACATTGCCAAGTTTAACATATAAATATCCCATACACACCCTCCCTCCTTATCGCACAAAAACCCCACTAGCTCCCACCAACTCCCTCCCTACCCCACAAACCCCACCACCTCCCTCTCTATCCCACAAACCCCCACCACCTCCCTCCCCAGCCCACAAACCCCACCCCTCTCCCATATAACCTCTCAAACCTAACTTTTAATTTTTTGCAAACACATTTTGGATAATGCTTAATTCCTCTAACATTTTTGTGTTCAGAATTGCCTGTTCAGCAATTGCACTACCACAGCCAGACTTGGCGCTGGCTACTCTAGGCAGCAGAGGCTAGGGACCGCAGGTTTTCACCCTTTAACCCCTGTACAGGGATCTGGACTCCGCTGCTACGAATCCCTAGCTTGCATCTCCAGAGTAGTCGCTGACTGGTGGAGTGAGCAGGCAACAAAGAAAACAACAAGCCCTGGAGTCAGTAATGGGTAATCAATTCAGATAAGCAGCGAGCCAATACAGATTTAACACACAGAATCAGGATCAGTGAGTAAAACTAATTCTCATGATTGCTGCTCAAGGGCGCTAAGGGGAAATACTACTACTATTGGGGATGCACTATTATTGAGGCCACTAAGAGAGTGCACTACTAGTATTCAGGCCACTATAGTTAATGTCTCCAAAAATAATAGTGCAATATTACCATTGGAGCACTATTGCTATTGGCGCCATTAAGGAGGTGCACTATTGCTATTGGGGACATTAAGCGGGCGCACTATTGCAATTGGGGCCATTAGGGGATAACCTGTTGGAAACGGAATACTCTTAAAACATTGCCAAGTTTAACATATAAATATCCCATACACACCCTCCCTCCTTATCGCACAAAAACCCCACTAGCTCCCACCAACTCCCTCCCTACCCCACAAACCCCACCACCTCCCTCCCTATCCCACAAACCCCCACCACCTCCCTCCCCTGCCCACAAACCCCACCCCTCTCCCATATAACCTCTCAAACCTAACTTTTAATTTTTTGCAAACACATTTTGGATAATGCTTAATTCCTCTAACATTTTTGTGTTCAGAATTGCCTGTTCAGCAATTGCACTACCACAGCCAGACTTGGCGCTGGCTACTCTAGGTAGCAGAGGCTAGGGAACGCAGGTTTTCACCCTTTAACCCCTGTACAGGGATCTGGACTCCGCTGCTACGAATCCCTAGCTTGCATCTCCAGAGTAGTCGCTGACTGGTGGAGTAAGCAGGCAACAAAGAAAACAACAAGCCCTGGAGTCAGTAATGGGTAATCAGTTCAGATAAGCAGCGAGCCAATACAGATTTAACAGACAGAATCAGGATCAGTGAGTAAAACTAATTCTCATGATTGCTGCTCGAGGGCGTTAAGGGGAAATACTATTACTATTGGGGATGCACTATTATTGAGGCCACTAAGAGAGTGCACTATTAGTATTCAGGCCACTATAGTTAATGTCTCCAAAAATAATAGTGCAATATTACCATTGGAGCACTATTGCTATTGGCGCCATTAAGGAGGTGCACTATTGCTATTGGGGACATTAAGCGGGCGCACTATTGCAATTGGGGCCATTAGGGGATAATTTGTTGGAAACGGAATACTCTTAAAACATTGCCAAGTTTAACATATAAATATCCCATACACACCCTCCCTCCTTATCGCACAAAAACCCCACTACCTCCCACAAACTCCCTCCCTACCCCACAAACCCCACCACCTCCCTCCCTATCCCACGAACCCCCACCACCTCCCTCCCTATCCCACAAACCCCACCCCTCTCCCATATAACCTCTCAAACCTAACTTTAATTTTTTTGCAAACACATTTTGGATAATGCTTAATTCCTCTAACATTTTTGTGTTCGGAATTACCTGTTCAGCAATTGCACTACCACAGCCAGACTTGGCGCTGGCTACTCTAGGTAGCAGAGGCTAGGGACCGCAGGTTTTCACCCTTTAACCCCTGTACAGGGATCTGGACTCCGCTGCTACGAATCCCTAGCTTGCATCTCCAGAGTAGTCGCTGACTGGTGGAGTGAGCAGGCAACAAAGAAAACAACAAGCCCTGGAGTCAGTAATGGGTAATCAGTTCAGATAAGCAGCGAGCCAATACAGATTTAACACACAGAATCAGGATCAGTGAGTAAAACTAATTCTCATGATTGCTGCTCAAGGGCGCTAAGGGGAAATACTATTACTATTGGGGGATTGGGGGTGCACTATTATTGAGGCCACTAAGAGAGTGCACTATTAGTATTCAGGCCACTATAGTTAATGTCTCCAAAAATAATAGTGCAATATTACCATTAGAGCACTATTGCTATTGGCGCCATTAAGGAGGTGCACTATTGCTATTGGGGACATTAAGGGGGCGCACTATTGCTATTGGGGCCAATAAGTGGGCGCATTATTACAATTGGGGCCATTAGGGGCTAACCTGTTGGAAACGGAATACTCTTAAAACATTGCCAAGTTTAACATATAAATATCCCATACACACCCTCCCTCCTTATCGCACAAAAACCCCACTAGCTCCCACCAACTCCCTCCCTACCCCACAAACCCCACCACCTCCCTCCCTATCCCACAAACCCCCACCACCTCCCTCCCCTGCCAACAAACCCAACCCCTCTCCCATATAACCTCTCAAACCTAACTTTTAATTTTTTGCAAACACATTTTGGATAATGCTTAATTCCTCTAACATTTTTGTGTTCGGAATTGCCTGTTCAGCAATTGCACTACCACAGCCAGACTTGGCGCTGGCTACTCTAGGTAGCAGAGGCTAGGGACCGCAGGTTTTCACCCTTTAACCCCTGTACAGGGATCTGGACTCCGCTGCTACGAATCCCTAGCTTGCATCTCCAGAGCAGTCGCTGACTGGTGGAGTAAGCAGGCAACAAAGAAAACAACAAGCCCCGGAGTCAGTAATGGGTAATCAGTTCAGATAAGCAGCGAGCCAATACAGATTTAACACACAGAATCAGGATCAGTGAGTAAAACTAATTCTCATGATTGCTGCTCGAGGGCACTAAGGGGAAATACTATTACTATTGGGGATGCACTATTATTGAGGCCACTAAGAGAGTGCACTATTAGTATTCAGGCCACTATAGTTAATGTCTCCAAAAATAATAGTGCAATATTACCATTGGAGCACTATTGCTATTGGCGCCATTAAGGAGGTGCACTATTGCTATTGGGGACATTAAGCGGGCGCACTATTGCAATTGGCACCATTAGGGGATAACCTGTTGGAAACGGAATACTCTTAAAACATTGCCAAGTTTAACATATAAATATCCCATACACACCCTCCCTCCTTATCGCACAAAAACCCCACTACCTCCCACAAACTCCCTCCCTACCCCACAAACCCCACCACCTCCCTCCCTATACCACGAACCCCCACCACCTCCCTCCCTATCCCACAAACCCCACCCCTCTCCCATATAACCTCTCAAACCTAACTTTAATTTTTTTACAAACACATTTTGGATAACGCTTACTTCCTCTAACATTTTTGTGTTCGGAATTGCCTGTTTAGCAATTGCACTACCACAGCCAGACTTGGCGCTGGCTACTCTAGGTAGCAGAGGCTAAGGACCGCAGGTTTTCACCCTTTAACCCCTGTACAGGGATCTGGACTCCGCTGCTACGAATCCCTAGCTTGCATCTCCAGAGTAGTGGCTGACTGGTGGAGTGAGCAGGCAACAAAGAAAACAACAAGCCCTGGAGTCAGTAATGGGTAATCAGTTCAGATAAGCAGCGAGCCAATACAGATTTAACACACAGAATCAGGATCAGTGAGTAAAACAAATTCTCATGATTGCTGCTCAAGGGCGCTAAGCGGAAATACTATTACTATTGGGGATGCACTATTATTGAGGCCACTAAGAGAGTGCACTATTAATATTCAGGCCACTATAGTTAATGTCTCCAAAAATAATAGTGCAATATTACCATTGGAGCACTATTGCTATTGGTGCCATTAAGGAGGTGCACTATTGCTATTGGGGACATTAAGGGGGCGCACTATTGCTATTGGGGCCAATAAGTGGGCGCATTATTGCAATTGGGGCCATTAGGGGCTAACCTGTTGGAAACAGAATACTCTTAAAATATTGCCAAGTTTAACATATAAATATGCCATACACACCCTCCCTCCTTATCGCACAAAAACCCCACTACCTCCCACCAACTCCCTCCCTACCCCACAAACCCCACCACCTCCCTCCCCCCACAAACCCCCACCACCTCCCTCCCTAGCCCACAGACCCCACCCGTCTCCCATATAACCTCTCAAACCTAACTTTTAATTTTTTGCAAACACATTTTGGATAATGCTTAAATCCTCTAACATTTTTGTGTTCGGAATTGCCTGTTCAGCAATTGCACTACCACAGCCAGACTTGGCGCTGGCTACTCTAGGTAGCAGAGGCTAGGGACCGCAGGTTTTCACCCTTTAACCCCTGTACAGGGATCTGGACTCCGCTGCTACGAATCGCTAGCTTGCATCTCCAGAGTAGTCGCTGACTGGTGGAGTGAGCAGGCAACAAAGAAAACAACAAGCCCTGGAGTCAGTAATGGGTAATCAATTCAGATAAGCAGCGAGCCAATACAGATTTAACACACAGAATCAGGATCAGTGAGTAAAACTAATTCTCATGATTGCTGCTCAAGGGCGCTAAGGAAAAATACTATTACTATTGGGGATGCACTATTATTGAGGCCACTAAGAGAGTGCACTATTAGTATTCAGGCCACTATAGTTAATGTCTCCAAAAATAATAGTGCAATATTACCATTGGAGCACTATTGCTATTGGTGCCATTAAGGAGGTGCACTATTGCTATTGGGGACATTAAGCGGGCGCACTATTGCAATTGGGGCCATTAGGGGATAACCTGTTGGAAACGGAATACTCTTAAAACATTGCCAAGTTTAACATATAAATATCCCATACACACCCTCCCTCCTTATCGCACAAAAACCCCACTAGCTCCCACCAACTCCCTCCCTACCCCACAACCCCACCACCTCCCTCCCTATCCCACAAACCCCCACCACCTCCCTCCCCTGCCCACAAACCCCACCCCTCTCCCATATAACCTCTCAAACCTAACTTTTAAATTTTTGCAAACACATTTTGCATAATGCTTAATTCCTCTAACATTTTTGTGTTCAGAATTGCCTGTTCAGCAATTGCACTACCACAGCCAGACTTGGCGCTGGCTACTCTAGGTAGCAGAGGCTAGGGACCGCAGGTTTTCACCCTTTAACCCCTGTACAGGGATCTGGACTCCGCTGCTACGAATCGCTAGCTTGCATCTCCAGAGTAGTCGCTGACTGGTGGAGTGAGCAGGCAACAAAGAAAACAACAAGCCCTGGAGTCAGTAATGGGTAATCAATTCAGATAAGCAGCGAGCCAATACAGATTTAACACACAGAATCAGGATCAGTGAGTAAAACTAATTCTCATGATTGCTGCACAAGGGCGCTAAGGGGAAATACTATTACTATTGGGGATGCACTATTATTGAGGCCACTAAGAGAGTGCACTATTAGTATTCAGGCCACTATAGTTAATGTCTCCAAAAATAATAGTGCAATATTACCATTGGAGCACTATTGCTATTGGCGCCATTAAGGAGGTGCACTATTGCTATTGGGGACATTAAGCGGGCGCACTATTGCAATTGGGGCCATTAGGGGATAACCTGTTGGAAACGGAATACTCTTAAAACATTGCCAAGTTTAACATATAAATATCCCATACACACCCTCCCTCCTTATCGCACAAAAACCCCACTACCTCACACCAACTCCCTCCCTACCCCACAAACCCCACCACCTCCCTCCCTATCCCACAAACCCCCACCACCTCCCTCCCCTGCCCACAAACCCCACCCCTCTCCCATATAACCTCTCAAACCTAACTTTTAATTTTTTGCAAACACATTTTGGATAATGCTTAATTCCTCTAACATTTTTGTGTTCGGAATTGCCTGTTCAGCAATTGCACTACCACAGCCAGACTTGGCGCTGGCTACTCTAGGTAGCAGAGGCTAGGGACCGCAGGTTTTCACCCTTTAACCCCTGTACAGGGATCTGGACTCTGCTGCTACGAATCCCTAGCTTGCATCTCCAGAGTAGTCGCTGACTGGTGGAGTGAGCAGGCAACAAAGAAAACAACAAGCCCTGGAGTCAGTAATGGGTAATCAATTCAGATAAGCAGCGAGCCAATACAGATTTAACACACAGAATCTGGATCAGTGAGTAAAACTAATTCTCATGATTGCTGCTCAAGGGCGCTAAGGGGAAATACTATTACTATTGGGGGATTGGGGGTGCACTATTATTGAGGCCACTAAGAGAGTGCACTATTAGTATTCAGGCCACTATAGTTAATGTCTCCAAAAATAATAGTGCAATATTACCATTAGAGCACTATTGCTATTGGCGCCATTAAGGAGGTGCACTATTGCTATTGGGGACATTAAGGGGGCGCACTATTGCTATTGGGGCCAATAAGTGGGCGCATTATTACAATTGGGGCCATTAGGGGCTAACCTGTTGGAAACGGAATACTCTTAAAACATTGCCAAGTTTAACATATAAATATCCCATACACACCCTCCCTCCTTATCGCACAAAAACCCCACTAGCTCCCACCAACTCCCTCCCTACCCCACAAACCCCACCACCTCCCTCCCTATCCCACAAACCCCCACCACCTCCCTCCCCTGCCAACAAACCCAACCCCTCTCCCATATAACCTCTCAAACCTAACTTTTAATTTTTTGCAAACACATTTTGGATAATGCTTAATTCCTCTAACATTTTTGTGTTCGGAATTGCCTGTTCAGCAATTGCACTACCACAGCCAGACTTGGCGCTGGCTACTCTAGGTAGCAGAGGCTAGGGACCGTAGGTTTTCACCCTTTAACCCCTGTACAGGGATCTGGACTCCGCTGCTACGAATCCCTAGCTTGCATCTCCAGAGCAGTCGCTGACTGGTGGAGTAAGCAGGCAACAAAGAAAACAACAAGCCCCGGAGTCAGTAATGGGTAATCAGTTCAGATAAGCAGCGAGCCAATACAGATTTAACACACAGAATCAGGATCAGTGAGTAAAACTAATTCTCATGATTGCTGCTCGAGGGCACTAAGGGGAAATACTATTACTATTGGGGATGCACTATTATTGAGGCCACTAAGAGAGTGCACTATTAGTATTCAGGCCACTATAGTTAAAGGAGATGTCCCGCGCCGAAACGGGTTTTTTTTTTTTTCAACCCCCCCCCCGTTCGGCGCGAGACAACCCCGATGCAGGGAGGTAAAGAAAGCTCACCGGAGCGCTTACCTGAATCCCCGCGCTCCGGTGACTTCTCTACTCACCGCTGAAGATGGCCTCTTCCTCCGTGGACCGCAGCTCTTCTGTGCGGTCCATTGCCGATTCCAGCCTCCTGATTGGCTGGAATCGGCACGTGACGGGGCGGAGCTACACGGAGCTACACGGAGCCCCATAGAAGACTGCAGAAGACCCGGACTGCGCAAGCGCGGCTAATTTGGCCATCGGAGGGCGAAAATTAGTCGGCACCATGGAGACGAGGACGCCAGCAACGGAACAGGTAAGTATAAAACTTTTTATAACTTCTGCATGGCTCATAATTAATGCACAATGTACATTACAAAGTGCATTATTATGGCCATGCAGAAGTGTACAGACCCACTTGCTGCCTCGGGACAACCCCTTTAATGTCTCCAAAAATAATAGTGCAATATTACCATTGGAGCACTATTGCTATTGGCGCCATTAAGGAGGTGCACTATTGCTATTGGGGACATTAAGCGGGCGCACTATTGCAATTGGCACCATTAGGGGATAACCTGTTGGAAACGGAATACTCTTAAAACATTGCCAAGTTTAACATATAAATATCCCATACACACCCTCCCTCCTTATCGCACAAAAACCCCACTACCTCCCACAAACTCCCTCCCTACCCCACAAACCCCACCACCTCCCTCCCTATACCACGAACCCCCACCACCTCCCTCCCTATCCCACAAACCCCACCCCTCTCCCATATAACCTCTCAAACCTAACTTTAATTTTTTTACAAACACATTTTGGATAACGCTTAATTCCTCTAACATTTTTGTGTTCGGAATTGCCTGTTTAGCAATTGCACTACCACAGCCAGACTTGGCGCTGGCTACTCTAGGTAGCAGAGGCTAAGGACCGCAGGTTTTCACCCTTTAACCCCTGTACAGGGATCTGGACTCCGCTGCTACGAATCCCTAGCTTGCATCTCCAGAGTAGTGGCTGACTGGTGGAGTGAGCAGGCAACAAAGAAAACAACAAGCCCTGGAGTCAGTAATGGGTAATCAGTTCAGATAAGCAGCGAGCCAATACAGATTTAACACACAGAATCAGGATCAGTGAGTAAAACAAATTCTCATGATTGCTGCTCAAGGGCGCTAAGCGGAAATACTATTACTATTGGGGATGCACTATTATTGAGGCCACTAAGAGAGTGCACTATTAATATTCAGGCCACTATAGTTAATGTCTCCAAAAATAATAGTGCAATATTACCATTGGAGCACTATTGCTATTGGTGCCATTAAGGAGGTGCACTATTGCTATTGGGGACATTAAGGGGGCGCACTATTGCTATTGGGGCCAATAAGTGGGCGCATTATTGCAATTGGGGCCATTAGGGGCTAACCTGTTGGAAACAGAATACTCTTAAAATATTCCCAAGTTTAACATATAAATATGCCATACACACCCTCCCTCCTTATCGCACAAAAACCCCACTACCTCCCACCAACTCCCTCCCTACCCCACAAACCCCACCACCTCCCTCCCCCCACAAACCCCCACCACCTCCCTCCCTAGCCCACAGACCCCACCCGTCTCCCATATAACCTCTCAAACCTAACTTTTAATTTTTTGCAAACACATTTTGGATAATGCTTAAATCCACTAACATTTTTGTGTTCGGAATTGCCTGTTCAGCAATTGCACTACCACAGCCAGACTTGGCGCTGGCTACTCTAGGTAGCAGAGGCTAGGGACCGCAGGTTTTCACCCTTTAACCCCTGTACAGGGATCTGGACTCCGCTGCTACGAATCGCTAGCTTGCATCTCCAGAGTAGTCGCTGACTGGTGGAGTGAGCAGGCAACAAAGAAAACAACAAGCCCTGGAGTCAGTAATGGGTAATCAATTCAGATAAGCAGCGAGCCAATACAGATTTAACACACAGAATCAGGATCAGTGAGTAAAACTAATTCTCATGATTGCTGCTCAAGGGCGCTAAGGGGAAATACTATTACTATTGGGGGATTGGGGGTGCACTATTATTGAGGCCACTAAGAGAGTGCACTATTAGTATTCAGGCCACTATAGTTAATGTCTCCAAAAATAATAGTGCAATATTACCATTAGAGCACTATTGCTATTGGCGCCATTAAGGAGGTGCACTATTGCTATTGGGGACATTAAGGGGGCGCACTATTGCTATTGGGGCCAATAAGTGGGCGCATTATTACAATTGGGGCCATTAGGGGCTAACCTGTTGGAAACGGAATACTCTTAAAACATTGCCAAGTTTAACATATAAATATCCCATACACACCCTCCCTCCTTATCGCACAAAAACCCCACTAGCTCCCACCAACTCCCTCCCTACCCCACAAACCCCACCACCTCCCTCCCTATCCCACAAACCCCCACCACCTCCCTCCCCTGCCAACAAACCCAACCCCTCTCCCATATAACCTCTCAAACCTAACTTTTAATTTTTTGCAAACACATTTTGGATAATGCTTAATTCCTCTAACATTTTTGTGTTCGGAATTGCCTGTTCAGCAATTGCACTACCACAGCCAGACTTGGCGCTGGCTACTCTAGGTAGCAGAGGCTAGGGACCGTAGGTTTTCACCCTTTAACCCCTGTACAGGGATCTGGACTCCGCTGCTACGAATCCCTAGCTTGCATCTCCAGAGCAGTCGCTGACTGGTGGAGTAAGCAGGCAACAAAGAAAACAACAAGCCCCGGAGTCAGTAATGGGTAATCAGTTCAGATAAGCAGCGAGCCAATACAGATTTAACACACAGAATCAGGATCAGTGAGTAAAACTAATTCTCATGATTGCTGCTCGAGGGCACTAAGGGGAAATACTATTACTATTGGGGATGCACTATTATTGAGGCCACTAAGAGAGTGCACTATTAGTATTCAGGCCACTATAGTTAATGTCTCCAAAAATAATAGTGCAATATTACCATTGGAGCACTATTGCTATTGGCGCCATTAAGGAGGTGCACTATTGCTATTGGGGACATTAAGCGGGCGCACTATTGCAATTGGCACCATTAGGGGATAACCTGTTGGAAACGGAATACTCTTAAAACATTGCCAAGTTTAACATATAAATATCCCATACACACCCTCCCTCCTTATCGCACAAAAACCCCACTACCTCCCACAAACTCCCTCCCTACCCCACAAACCCCACCACCTCCCTCCCTATACCACGAACCCCCACCACCTCCCTCCCTATCCCACAAACCCCACCCCTCTCCCATATAACCTCTCAAACCTAACTTTAATTTTTTTACAAACACATTTTGGATAACGCTTAATTCCTCTAACATTTTTGTGTTCGGAATTGCCTGTTTAGCAATTGCACTACCACAGCCAGACTTGGCGCTGGCTACTCTAGGTAGCAGAGGCTAAGGACCGCAGGTTTTCACCCTTTAACCCCTGTACAGGGATCTGGACTCCGCTGCTACGAATCCCTAGCTTGCATCTCCAGAGTAGTGGCTGACTGGTGGAGTGAGCAGGCAACAAAGAAAACAACAAGCCCTGGAGTCAGTAATGGGTAATCAGTTCAGATAAGCAGCGAGCCAATACAGATTTAACACACAGAATCAGGATCAGTGAGTAAAACAAATTCTCATGATTGCTGCTCAAGGGCGCTAAGCGGAAATACTATTACTATTGGGGATGCACTATTATTGAGGCCACTAAGAGAGTGCACTATTAATATTCAGGCCACTATAGTTAATGTCTCCAAAAATAATAGTGCAATATTACCATTGGAGCACTATTGCTATTGGTGCCATTAAGGAGGTGCACTATTGCTATTGGGGACATTAAGGGGGCGCACTATTGCTATTGGGGCCAATAAGTGGGCGCATTATTGCAATTGGGGCCATTAGGGGCTAACCTGTTGGAAACAGAATACTCTTAAAATATTGCCAAGTTTAACATATAAATATGCCATACACACCCTCCCTCCTTATCGCACAAAAACCCCACTACCTCCCACCAACTCCCTCCCTACCCCACAAACCCCACCACCTCCCTCCCCCCACAAACCCCCACCACCTCCCTCCCTAGCCCACAGACCCCACCCGTCTCCCATATAACCTCTCAAACCTAACTTTTAATTTTTTGCAAACACATTTTGGATAATGCTTAAATCCACTAACATTTTTGTGTTCGGAATTGCCTGTTCAGCAATTGCACTACCACAGCCAGACTTGGCGCTGGCTACTCTAGGTAGCAGAGGCTAGGGACCGCAGGTTTTCACCCTTTAACCCCTGTACAGGGATCTGGACTCCGCTGCTACGAATCGCTAGCTTGCATCTCCAGAGTAGTCGCTGACTGGTGGAGTGAGCAGGCAACAAAGAAAACAACAAGCCCTGGAGTCAGTAATGGGTAATCAATTCAGATAAGCAGCGAGCCAATACAGATTTAATACACAGAATCAGGATCAGTGAGTAAAACTAATTCTCATGATTGCTGCTCAAGGGCGCTAAGGGGAAATACTATTACTATTGGGGATGCACTATTATTGAGGCCACTAAGAGAGTGCACTATTAGTATTCAGGCCACTATAGTTAATGTCTCCAAAAATAATAGTGCAATATTACCATTGGAGCACTATTGCTATTGGCGCCATTAAGGAGGTGCACTATTGCTATTGGGGACATTAAGCGGGCGCACTATTGCAATTGGGGCCATTAGGGGATAACCTGTTGGAAAACGGAATACTCTTAAAACATTGCCAAGTTTAACATATAAATATCCCATACACACCCTCCCTCCTTATCGCACAAAAACCCCACTAGCTCCCACCAACTCCCTCCCTACCCCACAAACCCCACCACCTCCCTCCCTATCCCACAAACCCCCACCACCTCCCTCCCCTGCCAACAAACCCAACCCCTCTCCCATATAACCTCTCAAACCTAACTTTTAATTTTTTGCAAACACATTTTGGATAATGCTTAATTCCTCTAACATTTTTGTGTTCGGAATTGCCTGTTCAGCAATTGCACTACCACAGCCAGACTTGGCGCTGGCTACTCTAGGTAGCAGAGGCTAGGGACCGTAGGTTTTCACCCTTTAACCCCTGTACAGGGATCTGGACTCCGCTGCTACGAATCCCTAGCTTGCATCTCCAGAGCAGTCGCTGACTGGTGGAGTAAGCAGGCAACAAAGAAAACAACAAGCCCCGGAGTCAGTAATGGGTAATCAGTTCAGATAAGCAGCGAGCCAATACAGATTTAACACACAGAATCAGGATCAGTGAGTAAAACTAATTCTCATGATTGCTGCTCGAGGGCACTAAGGGGAAATACTATTACTATTGGGGATGCACTATTATTGAGGCCACTAAGAGAGTGCACTATTAGTATTCAGGCCACTATAGTTAAAGGAGATGTCCCGCGCCGAAACGGGTTTTTTTTTTTTTCAACCCCCCCCCCGTTCGGCGCGAGACAACCCCGATGCAGGGAGGTAAAGAAAGCTCACCGGAGCGCTTACCTGAATCCCCGCGCTCCGGTGACTTCTCTACTCACCGCTGAAGATGGCCTCTTCCTCCGTGGACCGCAGCTCTTCTGTGCGGTCCATTGCCGATTCCAGCCTCCTGATTGGCTGGAATCGGCACGTGACGGGGCGGAGCTACACGGAGCTACACGGAGCCCCATAGAAGACTGCAGAAGACCCGGACTGCGCAAGCGCGGCTAATTTGGCCATCGGAGGGCGAAAATTAGTCGGCACCATGGAGACGAGGACGCCAGCAACGGAACAGGTAAGTATAAAACTTTTTATAACTTCTGCATGGCTCATAATTAATGCACAATGTACATTACAAAGTGCATTATTATGGCCATGCAGAAGTGTACAGACCCACTTGCTGCCTCGGGACAACCCCTTTAATGTCTCCAAAAATAATAGTGCAATATTACCATTGGAGCACTATTGCTATTGGCGCCATTAAGGAGGTGCACTATTGCTATTGGGGACATTAAGCGGGCGCACTATTGCAATTGGCACCATTAGGGGATAACCTGTTGGAAACGGAATACTCTTAAAACATTGCCAAGTTTAACATATAAATATCCCATACACACCCTCCCTCCTTATCGCACAAAAACCCCACTACCTCCCACAAACTCCCTCCCTACCCCACAAACCCCACCACCTCCCTCCCTATACCACGAACCCCCACCACCTCCCTCCCTATCCCACAAACCCCACCCCTCTCCCATATAACCTCTCAAACCTAACTTTAATTTTTTTACAAACACATTTTGGATAACGCTTAATTCCTCTAACATTTTTGTGTTCGGAATTGCCTGTTTAGCAATTGCACTACCACAGCCAGACTTGGCGCTGGCTACTCTAGGTAGCAGAGGCTAAGGACCGCAGGTTTTCACCCTTTAACCCCTGTACAGGGATCTGGACTCCGCTGCTACGAATCCCTAGCTTGCATCTCCAGAGTAGTGGCTGACTGGTGGAGTGAGCAGGCAACAAAGAAAACAACAAGCCCTGGAGTCAGTAATGGGTAATCAGTTCAGATAAGCAGCGAGCCAATACAGATTTAACACACAGAATCAGGATCAGTGAGTAAAACAAATTCTCATGATTGCTGCTCAAGGGCGCTAAGCGGAAATACTATTACTATTGGGGATGCACTATTATTGAGGCCACTAAGAGAGTGCACTATTAATATTCAGGCCACTATAGTTAATGTCTCCAAAAATAATAGTGCAATATTACCATTGGAGCACTATTGCTATTGGTGCCATTAAGGAGGTGCACTATTGCTATTGGGGACATTAAGGGGGCGCACTATTGCTATTGGGGCCAATAAGTGGGCGCATTATTGCAATTGGGGCCATTAGGGGCTAACCTGTTGGAAACAGAATACTCTTAAAATATTCCCAAGTTTAACATATAAATATGCCATACACACCCTCCCTCCTTATCGCACAAAAACCCCACTACCTCCCACCAACTCCCTCCCTACCCCACAAACCCCACCACCTCCCTCCCCCCACAAACCCCCACCACCTCCCTCCCTAGCCCACAGACCCCACCCGTCTCCCATATAACCTCTCAAACCTAACTTTTAATTTTTTGCAAACACATTTTGGATAATGCTTAAATCCACTAACATTTTTGTGTTCGGAATTGCCTGTTCAGCAATTGCACTACCACAGCCAGACTTGGCGCTGGCTACTCTAGGTAGCAGAGGCTAGGGACCGCAGGTTTTCACCCTTTAACCCCTGTACAGGGATCTGGACTCCGCTGCTACGAATCGCTAGCTTGCATCTCCAGAGTAGTCGCTGACTGGTGGAGTGAGCAGGCAACAAAGAAAACAACAAGCCCTGGAGTCAGTAATGGGTAATCAATTCAGATAAGCAGCGAGCCAATACAGATTTAACACACAGAATCAGGATCAGTGAGTAAAACTAATTCTCATGATTGCTGCTCAAGGGCGCTAAGGGGAAATACTATTACTATTGGGGGATTGGGGGTGCACTATTATTGAGGCCACTAAGAGAGTGCACTATTAGTATTCAGGCCACTATAGTTAATGTCTCCAAAAATAATAGTGCAATATTACCATTAGAGCACTATTGCTATTGGCGCCATTAAGGAGGTGCACTATTGCTATTGGGGACATTAAGGGGGCGCACTATTGCTATTGGGGCCAATAAGTGGGCGCATTATTACAATTGGGGCCATTAGGGGCTAACCTGTTGGAAACGGAATACTCTTAAAACATTGCCAAGTTTAACATATAAATATCCCATACACACCCTCCCTCCTTATCGCACAAAAACCCCACTAGCTCCCACCAACTCCCTCCCTACCCCACAAACCCCACCACCTCCCTCCCTATCCCACAAACCCCCACCACCTCCCTCCCCTGCCAACAAACCCAACCCCTCTCCCATATAACCTCTCAAACCTAACTTTTAATTTTTTGCAAACACATTTTGGATAATGCTTAATTCCTCTAACATTTTTGTGTTCGGAATTGCCTGTTCAGCAATTGCACTACCACAGCCAGACTTGGCGCTGGCTACTCTAGGTAGCAGAGGCTAGGGACCGTAGGTTTTCACCCTTTAACCCCTGTACAGGGATCTGGACTCCGCTGCTACGAATCCCTAGCTTGCATCTCCAGAGCAGTCGCTGACTGGTGGAGTAAGCAGGCAACAAAGAAAACAACAAGCCCCGGAGTCAGTAATGGGTAATCAGTTCAGATAAGCAGCGAGCCAATACAGATTTAACACACAGAATCAGGATCAGTGAGTAAAACTAATTCTCATGATTGCTGCTCGAGGGCACTAAGGGGAAATACTATTACTATTGGGGATGCACTATTATTGAGGCCACTAAGAGAGTGCACTATTAGTATTCAGGCCACTATAGTTAATGTCTCCAAAAATAATAGTGCAATATTACCATTGGAGCACTATTGCTATTGGCGCCATTAAGGAGGTGCACTATTGCTATTGGGGACATTAAGCGGGCGCACTATTGCAATTGGCACCATTAGGGGATAACCTGTTGGAAACGGAATACTCTTAAAACATTGCCAAGTTTAACATATAAATATCCCATACACACCCTCCCTCCTTATCGCACAAAAACCCCACTACCTCCCACAAACTCCCTCCCTACCCCACAAACCCCACCACCTCCCTCCCTATACCACGAACCCCCACCACCTCCCTCCCTATCCCACAAACCCCACCCCTCTCCCATATAACCTCTCAAACCTAACTTTAATTTTTTTACAAACACATTTTGGATAACGCTTAATTCCTCTAACATTTTTGTGTTCGGAATTGCCTGTTTAGCAATTGCACTACCACAGCCAGACTTGGCGCTGGCTACTCTAGGTAGCAGAGGCTAAGGACCGCAGGTTTTCACCCTTTAACCCCTGTACAGGGATCTGGACTCCGCTGCTACGAATCCCTAGCTTGCATCTCCAGAGTAGTGGCTGACTGGTGGAGTGAGCAGGCAACAAAGAAAACAACAAGCCCTGGAGTCAGTAATGGGTAATCAGTTCAGATAAGCAGCGAGCCAATACAGATTTAACACACAGAATCAGGATCAGTGAGTAAAACAAATTCTCATGATTGCTGCTCAAGGGCGCTAAGCGGAAATACTATTACTATTGGGGATGCACTATTATTGAGGCCACTAAGAGAGTGCACTATTAATATTCAGGCCACTATAGTTAATGTCTCCAAAAATAATAGTGCAATATTACCATTGGAGCACTATTGCTATTGGTGCCATTAAGGAGGTGCACTATTGCTATTGGGGACATTAAGGGGGCGCACTATTGCTATTGGGGCCAATAAGTGGGCGCATTATTGCAATTGGGGCCATTAGGGGCTAACCTGTTGGAAACAGAATACTCTTAAAATATTGCCAAGTTTAACATATAAATATGCCATACACACCCTCCCTCCTTATCGCACAAAAACCCCACTACCTCCCACCAACTCCCTCCCTACCCCACAAACCCCACCACCTCCCTCCCCCCACAAACCCCCACCACCTCCCTCCCTAGCCCACAGACCCCACCCGTCTCCCATATAACCTCTCAAACCTAACTTTTAATTTTTTGCAAACACATTTTGGATAATGCTTAAATCCACTAACATTTTTGTGTTCGGAATTGCCTGTTCAGCAATTGCACTACCACAGCCAGACTTGGCGCTGGCTACTCTAGGTAGCAGAGGCTAGGGACCGCAGGTTTTCACCCTTTAACCCCTGTACAGGGATCTGGACTCCGCTGCTACGAATCGCTAGCTTGCATCTCCAGAGTAGTCGCTGACTGGTGGAGTGAGCAGGCAACAAAGAAAACAACAAGCCCTGGAGTCAGTAATGGGTAATCAATTCAGATAAGCAGCGAGCCAATACAGATTTAACACACAGAATCAGGATCAGTGAGTAAAACTAATTCTCATGATTGCTGCTCAAGGGCGCTAAGGGGAAATACTATTACTATTGGGGATGCACTATTATTGAGGCCACTAAGAGAGTGCACTATTAGTATTCAGGCCACTATAGTTAATGTCTCCAAAAATAATAGTGCAATATTACCATTGGAGCACTATTGCTATTGGCGCCATTAAGGAGGTGCACTATTGCTATTGGGGACATTAAGCGGGCGCACTATTGCAATTGGGGCCATTAGGGGATAACCTGTTGGAAAACGGAATACTCTTAAAACATTGCCAAGTTTAACATATAAATATCCCATACACACCCTCCCTCCTTATCGCACAAAAACCCCACTAGCTCCCACCAACTCCCTCCCTACCCCACAAACCCCACCACCTCCCTCTCTATCCCACAAACCCCCACCACCTCCCTCCCCAGCCCACAAACCCCACCCCTCTCCCATATAACCTCTCAAACCTAACTTTTAATTTTTTGCAAACACATTTTGGATAATGCTTAATTCCTCTAACATTTTTGTGTTCAGAATTGCCTGTTCAGCAATTGCACTACCACAGCCAGACTTGGCGCTGGCTACTCTAGGCAGCAGAGGCTAGGGACCGCAGGTTTTCACCCTTTAACCCCTGTACAGGGATCTGGACTCCGCTGCTACGAATCCCTAGCTTGCATCTCCAGAGTAGTCGCTGACTGGTGGAGTGAGCAGGCAACAAAGAAAACAACAAGCCCTGGAGTCAGTAATGGGTAATCAATTCAGATAAGCAGCGAGCCAATACAGATTTAACACACAGAATCAGGATCAGTGAGTAAAACTAATTCTCATGATTGCTGCTCAAGGGCGCTAAGGGGAAATACTACTACTATTGGGGATGCACTATTATTGAGGCCACTAAGAGAGTGCACTACTAGTATTCAGGCCACTATAGTTAATGTCTCCAAAAATAATAGTGCAATATTACCATTGGAGCACTATTGCTATTGGCGCCATTAAGGAGGTGCACTATTGCTATTGGGGACATTAAGCGGGCGCACTATTGCAATTGGGGCCATTAGGGGATAACCTGTTGGAAACGGAATACTCTTAAAACATTGCCAAGTTTAACATATAAATATCCCATACACACCCTCCCTCCTTATCGCACAAAAACCCCACTAGCTCCCACCAACTCCCTCCCTACCCCACAAACCCCACCACCTCCCTCCCTATCCCACAAACCCCCACCACCTCCCTCCCCTGCCCACAAACCCCACCCCTCTCCCATATAACCTCTCAAACCTAACTTTTAATTTTTTGCAAACACATTTTGGATAATGCTTAATTCCTCTAACATTTTTGTGTTCAGAATTGCCTGTTCAGCAATTGCACTACCACAGCCAGACTTGGCGCTGGCTACTCTAGGTAGCAGAGGCTAGGGAACGCAGGTTTTCACCCTTTAACCCCTGTACAGGGATCTGGACTCCGCTGCTACGAATCCCTAGCTTGCATCTCCAGAGTAGTCGCTGACTGGTGGAGTAAGCAGGCAACAAAGAAAACAACAAGCCCTGGAGTCAGTAATGGGTAATCAGTTCAGATAAGCAGCGAGCCAATACAGATTTAACAGACAGAATCAGGATCAGTGAGTAAAACTAATTCTCATGATTGCTGCTCGAGGGCGTTAAGGGGAAATACTATTACTATTGGGGATGCACTATTATTGAGGCCACTAAGAGAGTGCACTATTAGTATTCAGGCCACTATAGTTAATGTCTCCAAAAATAATAGTGCAATATTACCATTGGAGCACTATTGCTATTGGCGCCATTAAGGAGGTGCACTATTGCTATTGGGGACATTAAGCGGGCGCACTATTGCAATTGGGGCCATTAGGGGATAATTTGTTGGAAACGGAATACTCTTAAAACATTGCCAAGTTTAACATATAAATATCCCATACACACCCTCCCTCCTTATCGCACAAAAACCCCACTACCTCCCACAAACTCCCTCCCTACCCCACAAACCCCACCACCTCCCTCCCTATCCCACGAACCCCCACCACCTCCCTCCCTATCCCACAAACCCCACCCCTCTCCCATATAACCTCTCAAACCTAACTTTAATTTTTTTGCAAACACATTTTGGATAATGCTTAATTCCTCTAACATTTTTGTGTTCGGAATTACCTGTTCAGCAATTGCACTACCACAGCCAGACTTGGCGCTGGCTACTCTAGGTAGCAGAGGCTAGGGACCGCAGGTTTTCACCCTTTAACCCCTGTACAGGGATCTGGACTCCGCTGCTACGAATCCCTAGCTTGCATCTCCAGAGTAGTCGCTGACTGGTGGAGTGAGCAGGCAACAAAGAAAACAACAAGCCCTGGAGTCAGTAATGGGTAATCAGTTCAGATAAGCAGCGAGCCAATACAGATTTAACACACAGAATCAGGATCAGTGAGTAAAACTAATTCTCATGATTGCTGCTCAAGGGCGCTAAGGGGAAATACTATTACTATTGGGGGATTGGGGGTGCACTATTATTGAGGCCACTAAGAGAGTGCACTATTAGTATTCAGGCCACTATAGTTAATGTCTCCAAAAATAATAGTGCAATATTACCATTAGAGCACTATTGCTATTGGCGCCATTAAGGAGGTGCACTATTGCTATTGGGGACATTAAGGGGGCGCACTATTGCTATTGGGGCCAATAAGTGGGCGCATTATTACAATTGGGGCCATTAGGGGCTAACCTGTTGGAAACGGAATACTCTTAAAACATTGCCAAGTTTAACATATAAATATCCCATACACACCCTCCCTCCTTATCGCACAAAAACCCCACTAGCTCCCACCAACTCCCTCCCTACCCCACAAACCCCACCACCTCCCTCCCTATCCCACAAACCCCCACCACCTCCCTCCCCTGCCAACAAACCCAACCCCTCTCCCATATAACCTCTCAAACCTAACTTTTAATTTTTTGCAAACACATTTTGGATAATGCTTAATTCCTCTAACATTTTTGTGTTCGGAATTGCCTGTTCAGCAATTGCACTACCACAGCCAGACTTGGCGCTGGCTACTCTAGGTAGCAGAGGCTAGGGACCGTAGGTTTTCACCCTTTAACCCCTGTACAGGGATCTGGACTCCGCTGCTACGAATCCCTAGCTTGCATCTCCAGAGCAGTCGCTGACTGGTGGAGTAAGCAGGCAACAAAGAAAACAACAAGCCCCGGAGTCAGTAATGGGTAATCAGTTCAGATAAGCAGCGAGCCAATACAGATTTAACACACAGAATCAGGATCAGTGAGTAAAACTAATTCTCATGATTGCTGCTCGAGGGCACTAAGGGGAAATACTATTACTATTGGGGATGCACTATTATTGAGGCCACTAAGAGAGTGCACTATTAGTATTCAGGCCACTATAGTTAATGTCTCCAAAAATAATAGTGCAATATTACCATTGGAGCACTATTGCTATTGGCGCCATTAAGGAGGTGCACTATTGCTATTGGGGACATTAAGCGGGCGCACTATTGCAATTGGCACCATTAGGGGATAACCTGTTGGAAACGGAATACTCTTAAAACATTGCCAAGTTTAACATATAAATATCCCATACACACCCTCCCTCCTTATCGCACAAAAACCCCACTACCTCCCACAAACTCCCTCCCTACCCCACAAACCCCACCACCTCCCTCCCTATACCACGAACCCCCACCACCTCCCTCCCTATCCCACAAACCCCACCCCTCTCCCATATAACCTCTCAAACCTAACTTTAATTTTTTTACAAACACATTTTGGATAACGCTTAATTCCTCTAACATTTTTGTGTTCGGAATTGCCTGTTTAGCAATTGCACTACCACAGCCAGACTTGGCGCTGGCTACTCTAGGTAGCAGAGGCTAAGGACCGCAGGTTTTCACCCTTTAACCCCTGTACAGGGATCTGGACTCCGCTGCTACGAATCCCTAGCTTGCATCTCCAGAGTAGTGGCTGACTGGTGGAGTGAGCAGGCAACAAAGAAAACAACAAGCCCTGGAGTCAGTAATGGGTAATCAGTTCAGATAAGCAGCGAGCCAATACAGATTTAACACACAGAATCAGGATCATAGAGTAAAACAAATTCTCATGATTGCTGCTCAAGGGCGCTAAGCGGAAATACTATTACTATTGGGGATGCACTATTATTGAGGCCACTAAGAGAGTGCACTATTAATATTCAGGCCACTATAGTTAATGTCTCCAAAAATAATAGTGCAATATTACCATTGGAGCACTATTGCTATTGGTGCCATTAAGGAGGTGCACTATTGCTATTGGGGACATTAAGGGGGCGCACTATTGCTATTGGGGCCAATAAGTGGGCGCATTATTGCAATTGGGGCCATTAGGGGCTAACCTGTTGGAAACAGAATACTCTTAAAATATTGCCAAGTTTAACATATAAATATGCCATACACACCCTCCCTCCTTATCGCACAAAAACCCCACTACCTCCCACCAACTCCCTCCCTACCCCACAAACCCCACCACCTCCCTCCCCCCACAAACCCCCACCACCTCCCTCCCTAGCCCACAGACCCCACCCGTCTCCCATATAACCTCTGAAACCTAACTTTTAATTTTTTGCAAACACATTTTGGATAATGCTTAAATCCACTAACATTTTTGTGTTCGGAATTGCCTGTTCAGCAATTGCACTACCACAGCCAGACTTGGCGCTGGCTACTCTAGGTAGCAGAGGCTAGGGACCGCAGGTTTTCACCCTTTAACCCCTGTACAGGGATCTGGACTCCGCTGCTACGAATCGCTAGCTTGCATCTCCAGAGTAGTCGCTGACTGGTGGAGTGAGCAGGCAACAAAGAAAACAACAAGCCCTGGAGTCAGTAATGGGTAATCAATTCAGATAAGCAGCGAGCCAATACAGATTTAACACACAGAATCAGGATCAGTGAGTAAAACTAATTCTCATGATTGCTGCTCAAGGGCGCTAAGGGGAAATACTATTACTATTGGGGGATTGGGGGTGCACTATTATTGAGGCCACTAAGAGAGTGCACTATTAGTATTCAGGCCACTATAGTTAATGTCTCCAAAAATAATAGTGCAATATTACCATTAGAGCACTATTGCTATTGGCGCCATTAAGGAGGTGCACTATTGCTATTGGGGACATTAAGGGGGCGCACTATTGCTATTGGGGCCAATAAGTGGGCGCATTATTACAATTGGGGCCATTAGGGGCTAACCTGTTGGAAACGGAATACTCTTAAAACATTGCCAAGTTTAACATATAAATATCCCATACACACCCTCCCTCCTTATCGCACAAAAACCCCACTAGCTCCCACCAACTCCCTCCCTACCCCACAAACCCCACCACCTCCCTCCCTATCCCACAAACCCCCACCACCTCCCTCCCCTGCCAACAAACCCCACCCCTCTCCCATATAACCTCTCAAACCTAACTTTTAATTTTTTGCAAACACATTTTGGATAATGCTTAATTCCTCTAACATTTTTGTGTTCGGAATTGCCTGTTCAGCAATTGCACTACCACAGCCAGACTTGGCGCTGGCTACTCTAGGTAGCAGAGGCTAGGGACCGTAGGTTTTCACCCTTTAACCCCTGTACAGGGATCTGGACTCCGCTGCTACGAATCCCTAGCTTGCATCTCCAGAGCAGTCGCTGACTGGTGGAGTAAGCAGGCAACAAAGAAAACAACAAGCCCCGGAGTCAGTAATGGGTAATCAGTTCAGATAAGCAGCGAGCCAATACAGATTTAACACACAGAATCAGGATCAGTGAGTAAAACTAATTCTCATGATTGCTGCTCGAGGGCACTAAGGGGAAATACTATTACTATTGGGGATGCACTATTATTGAGGCCACTAAGAGAGTGCACTATTAGTATTCAGGCCACTATAGTTAATGTCTCCAAAAATAATAGTGCAATATTACCATTGGAGCACTATTGCTATTGGCGCCATTAAGGAGGTGCACTATTGCTATTGGGGACATTAAGCGGGCGCACTATTGCAATTGGCACCATTAGGGGATAACCTGTTGGAAACGGAATACTCTTAAAACATTGCCAAGTTTAACATATAAATATCCCATACACACCCTCCCTCCTTATCGCACAAAAACCCCACTACCTCCCACAAACTCCCTCCCTACCCCACAAACCCCACCACCTCCCTCCCTATACCACGAACCCCCACCACCTCCCTCCCTATCCCACAAACCCCACCCCTCTCCCATATAACCTCTCAAACCTAACTTTAATTTTTTTACAAACACATTTTGGATAACGCTTAATTCCTCTAACATTTTTGTGTTCGGAATTGCCTGTTTAGCAATTGCACTACCACAGCCAGACTTGGCGCTGGCTACTCTAGGTAGCAGAGGCTAAGGACCGCAGGTTTTCACCCTTTAACCCCTGTACAGGGATCTGGACTCCGCTGCTACGAATCCCTAGCTTGCATCTCCAGAGTAGTGGCTGACTGGTGGAGTGAGCAGGCAACAAAGAAAACAACAAGCCCTGGAGTCAGTAATGGGTAATCAGTTCAGATAAGCAGCGAGCCAATACAGATTTAACACACAGAATCAGGATCAGTGAGTAAAACAAATTCTCATGATTGCTGCTCAAGGGCGCTAAGCGGAAATACTATTACTATTGGGGATGCACTATTATTGAGGCCACTAAGAGAGTGCACTATTAATATTCAGGCCACTATAGTTAATGTCTCCAAAAATAATAGTGCAATATTACCATTGGAGCACTATTGCTATTGGTGCCATTAAGGAGGTGCACTATTGCTATTGGGGACATTAAGGGGGCGCACTATTGCTATTGGGGCCAATAAGTGGGCGCATTATTGCAATTGGGGCCATTAGGGGCTAACCTGTTGGAAACAGAATACTCTTAAAATATTGCCAAGTTTAACATATAAATATGCCATACACACCCTCCCTCCTTATCGCACAAAAACCCCACTACCTCCCACCAACTCCCTCCCTACCCCACAAACCCCACCACCTCCCTCCCCCCACAAACCCCCACCACCTCCCTCCCTAGCCCACAGACCCCACCCGTCTCCCATATAACCTCTCAAACCTAACTTTTAATTTTTTGCAAACACATTTTGGATAATGCTTAAATCCACTAACATTTTTGTGTTCGGAATTGCCTGTTCAGCAATTGCACTACCACAGCCAGACTTGGCGCTGGCTACTCTAGGTAGCAGAGGCTAGGGACCGCAGGTTTTCACCCTTTAACCCCTGTACAGGGATCTGGACTCCGCTGCTACGAATCGCTAGCTTGCATCTCCAGAGTAGTCGCTGACTGGTGGAGTGAGCAGGCAACAAAGAAAACAACAAGCCCTGGAGTCAGTAATGGGTAATCAATTCAGATAAGCAGCGAGCCAATACATATTTAACACACAGAATCAGGATCAGTGAGTAAAACTAATTCTCATGATTGCTGCTCAAGGGCGCTAAGGGGAAATACTATTACTATTGGGGATGCACTATTATTGAGGCCACTAAGAGAGTGCACTATTAGTATTCAGGCCACTATAGTTAATGTCTCCAAAAATAATAGTGCAATATTACCATTGGAGCACTATTGCTATTGGCGCCATTAAGGAGGTGCACTATTGCTATTGGGGACATTAAGCGGGCGCACTATTGCAATTGGGGCCATTAGGGGATAACCTGTTGGAAAACGGAATACTCTTAAAACATTGCCAAGTTTAACATATAAATATCCCATACACACCCTCCCTCCTTATCGCACAAAAACCCCACTAGCTCCCACCAACTCCCTCCCTACCCCACAAACCCCACCACCTCCCTCTCTATCCCACAAACCCCCACCACCTCCCTCCCCAGCCCACAAACCCCACCCCTCTCCCATATAACCTCTCAAACCTAACTTTTAATTTTTTGCAAACACATTTTGGATAATGCTTAATTCCTCTAACATTTTTGTGTTCAGAATTGCCTGTTCAGCAATTGCACTACCACAGCCAGACTTGGCGCTGGCTACTCTAGGCAGCAGAGGCTAGGGACCGCAGGTTTTCACCCTTTAACCCCTGTACAGGGATCTGGACTCCGCTGCTACGAATCCCTAGCTTGCATCTCCAGAGTAGTCGCTGACTGGTGGAGTGAGCAGGCAACAAAGAAAACAACAAGCCCTGGAGTCAGTAATGGGTAATCAATTCAGATAAGCAGCGAGCCAATACAGATTTAACACACAGAATCAGGATCAGTGAGTAAAACTAATTCTCATGATTGCTGCTCAAGGGCGCTAAGGGGAAATACTACTACTATTGGGGATGCACTATTATTGAGGCCACTAAGAGAGTGCACTATTAGTATTCAGGCCACTATAGTTAATGTCTCCAAAAATAATAGTGCAATATTACCATTGGAGCACTATTGCTATTGGCGCCATTAAGGAGGTGCACTATTGCTATTGGGGACATTAAGCGGGCGCACTATTGCAATTGGGGCCATTAGGGGATAACCTGTTGGAAAACGGAATACTCTTAAAACATTGCCAAGTTTAACATATAAATATCCCATACACACCCTCCCTCCTTATCGCACAAAAACCCCACTAGCTCCCACCAACTCCCTCCCTACCCCACAAACCCCACCACCTCCCTCTCTATCCCACAAACCCCCACCACCTCCCTCCCCAGCCCACAAACCCCACCCCTCTCCCATATAACCTCTCAAACCTAACTTTTAATTTTTTGCAAACACATTTTGGATAATGCTTAATTCCTCTAACATTTTTGTGTTCAGAATTGCCTGTTCAGCAATTGCACTACCACAGCCAGACTTGGCGCTGGCTACTCTAGGCAGCAGAGGCTAGGGACCGCAGGTTTTCACCCTTTAACCCCTGTACAGGGATCTGGACTCCGCTGCTACGAATCCCTAGCTTGCATCTCCAGAGTAGTCGCTGACTGGTGGAGTGAGCAGGCAACAAAGAAAACAACAAGCCCTGGAGTCAGTAATGGGTAATCAATTCAGATAAGCAGCGAGCCAATACAGATTTAACACACAGAATCAGGATCAGTGAGTAAAACTAATTCTCATGATTGCTGCTCAAGGGCGCTAAGGGGAAATACTACTACTATTGGGGATGCACTATTATTGAGGCCACTAAGAGAGTGCACTACTAGTATTCAGGCCACTATAGTTAATGTCTCCAAAAATAATAGTGCAATATTACCATTGGAGCACTATTGCTATTGGCGCCATTAAGGAGGTGCACTATTGCTATTGGGGACATTAAGCGGGCGCACTATTGCAATTGGGGCCATTAGGGGATAACCTGTTGGAAACGGAATACTCTTAAAACATTGCCAAGTTTAACATATAAATATCCCATACACACCCTCCCTCCTTATCGCACAAAAACCCCACTAGCTCCCACCAACTCCCTCCCTACCCCACAAACCCCACCACCTCCCTCCCTATCCCACAAACCCCCACCACCTCCCTCCCCTGCCCACAAACCCCACCCCTCTCCCATATAACCTCTCAAACCTAACTTTTAATTTTTTGCAAACACATTTTGGATAATGCTTAATTCCTCTAACATTTTTGTGTTCAGAATTGCCTGTTCAGCAATTGCACTACCACAGCCAGACTTGGCGCTGGCTACTCTAGGTAGCAGAGGCTAGGGAACGCAGGTTTTCACCCTTTAACCCCTGTACAGGGATCTGGACTCCGCTGCTACGAATCCCTAGCTTGCATCTCCAGAGTAGTCGCTGACTGGTGGAGTAAGCAGGCAACAAAGAAAACAACAAGCCCTGGAGTCAGTAATGGGTAATCAGTTCAGATAAGCAGCGAGCCAATACAGATTTAACAGACAGAATCAGGATCAGTGAGTAAAACTAATTCTCATGATTGCTGCTCGAGGGCGTTAAGGGGAAATACTATTACTATTGGGGATGCACTATTATTGAGGCCACTAAGAGAGTGCACTATTAGTATTCAGGCCACTATAGTTAATGTCTCCAAAAATAATAGTGCAATATTACCATTGGAGCACTATTGCTATTGGCGCCATTAAGGAGGTGCACTATTGCTATTGGGGACATTAAGCGGGCGCACTATTGCAATTGGGGCCATTAGGGGATAATTTGTTGGAAACGGAATACTCTTAAAACATTGCCAAGTTTAACATATAAATATCCCATACACACCCTCCCTCCTTATCGCACAAAAACCCCACTACCTCCCACAAACTCCCTCCCTACCCCACAAACCCCACCACCTCCCTCCCTATCCCACGAACCCCCACCACCTCCCTCCCTATCCCACAAACCCCACCCCTCTCCCATATAACCTCTCAAACCTAACTTTAATTTTTTTGCAAACACATTTTGGATAATGCTTAATTCCTCTAACATTTTTGTGTTCGGAATTACCTGTTCAGCAATTGCACTACCACAGCCAGACTTGGCGCTGGCTACTCTAGGTAGCAGAGGCTAGGGACCGCAGGTTTTCACCCTTTAACCCCTGTACAGGGATCTGGACTCCGCTGCTACGAATCCCTAGCTTGCATCTCCAGAGTAGTCGCTGACTGGTGGAGTGAGCAGGCAACAAAGAAAACAACAAGCCCTGGAGTCAGTAATGGGTAATCAGTTCAGATAAGCAGCGAGCCAATACAGATTTAACACACAGAATCAGGATCAGTGAGTAAAACTAATTCTCATGATTGCTGCTCAAGGGCGCTAAGGGGAAATACTATTACTATTGGGGGATTGGGGGTGCACTATTATTGAGGCCACTAAGAGAGTGCACTATTAGTATTCAGGCCACTATAGTTAATGTCTCCAAAAATAATAGTGCAATATTACCATTAGAGCACTATTGCTATTGGCGCCATTAAGGAGGTGCACTATTGCTATTGGGGACATTAAGGGGGCGCACTATTGCTATTGGGGCCAATAAGTGGGCGCATTATTACAATTGGGGCCATTAGGGGCTAACCTGTTGGAAACGGAATACTCTTAAAACATTGCCAAGTTTAACATATAAATATCCCATACACACCCTCCCTCCTTATCGCACAAAAACCCCACTAGCTCCCACCAACTCCCTCCCTACCCCACAAACCCCACCACCTCCCTCCCTATCCCACAAACCCCCACCACCTCCCTCCCCTGCCAACAAACCCAACCCCTCTCCCATATAACCTCTCAAACCTAACTTTTAATTTTTTGCAAACACATTTTGGATAATGCTTAATTCCTCTAACATTTTTGTGTTCGGAATTGCCTGTTCAGCAATTGCACTACCACAGCCAGACTTGGCGCTGGCTACTCTAGGTAGCAGAGGCTAGGGACCGCAGGTTTTCACCCTTTAACCCCTGTACAGGGATCTGGACTCCGCTGCTACGAATCCCTAGCTTGCATCTCCAGAGCAGTCGCTGACTGGTGGAGTAAGCAGGCAACAAAGAAAACAACAAGCCCCGGAGTCAGTAATGGGTAATCAGTTCAGATAAGCAGCGAGCCAATACAGATTTAACACACAGAATCAGGATCAGTGAGTAAAACTAATTCTCATGATTGCTGCTCGAGGGCACTAAGGGGAAATACTATTACTATTGGGGATGCACTATTATTGAGGCCACTAAGAGAGTGCACTATTAGTATTCAGGCCACTATAGTTAATGTCTCCAAAAATAATAGTGCAATATTACCATTGGAGCACTATTGCTATTGGCGCCATTAAGGAGGTGCACTATTGCTATTGGGGACATTAAGCGGGCGCACTATTGCAATTGGCACCATTAGGGGATAACCTGTTGGAAACGGAATACTCTTAAAACATTGCCAAGTTTAACATATAAATATCCCATACACACCCTCCCTCCTTATCGCACAAAAACCCCACTACCTCCCACAAACTCCCTCCCTACCCCACAAACCCCACCACCTCCCTCCCTATACCACGAACCCCCACCACCTCCCTCCCTATCCCACAAACCCCACCCCTCTCCCATATAACCTCTCAAACCTAACTTTAATTTTTTTACAAACACATTTTGGATAACGCTTACTTCCTCTAACATTTTTGTGTTCGGAATTGCCTGTTTAGCAATTGCACTACCACAGCCAGACTTGGCGCTGGCTACTCTAGGTAGCAGAGGCTAAGGACCGCAGGTTTTCACCCTTTAACCCCTGTACAGGGATCTGGACTCCGCTGCTACGAATCCCTAGCTTGCATCTCCAGAGTAGTGGCTGACTGGTGGAGTGAGCAGGCAACAAAGAAAACAACAAGCCCTGGAGTCAGTAATGGGTAATCAGTTCAGATAAGCAGCGAGCCAATACAGATTTAACACACAGAATCAGGATCAGTGAGTAAAACAAATTCTCATGATTGCTGCTCAAGGGCGCTAAGCGGAAATACTATTACTATTGGGGATGCACTATTATTGAGGCCACTAAGAGAGTGCACTATTAATATTCAGGCCACTATAGTTAATGTCTCCAAAAATAATAGTGCAATATTACCATTGGAGCACTATTGCTATTGGTGCCATTAAGGAGGTGCACTATTGCTATTGGGGACATTAAGGGGGCGCACTATTGCTATTGGGGCCAATAAGTGGGCGCATTATTGCAATTGGGGCCATTAGGGGCTAACCTGTTGGAAACAGAATACTCTTAAAATATTGCCAAGTTTAACATATAAATATGCCATACACACCCTCCCTCCTTATCGCACAAAAACCCCACTACCTCCCACCAACTCCCTCCCTACCCCACAAACCCCACCACCTCCCTCCCCCCACAAACCCCCACCACCTCCCTCCCTAGCCCACAGACCCCACCCGTCTCCCATATAACCTCTCAAACCTAACTTTTAATTTTTTGCAAACACATTTTGGATAATGCTTAAATCCTCTAACATTTTTGTGTTCGGAATTGCCTGTTCAGCAATTGCACTACCACAGCCAGACTTGGCGCTGGCTACTCTAGGTAGCAGAGGCTAGGGACCGCAGGTTTTCACCCTTTAACCCCTGTACAGGGATCTGGACTCCGCTGCTACGAATCGCTAGCTTGCATCTCCAGAGTAGTCGCTGACTGGTGGAGTGAGCAGGCAACAAAGAAAACAACAAGCCCTGGAGTCAGTAATGGGTAATCAATTCAGATAAGCAGCGAGCCAATACAGATTTAACACACAGAATCAGGATCAGTGAGTAAAACTAATTCTCATGATTGCTGCTCAAGGGCGCTAAGGAAAAATACTATTACTATTGGGGATGCACTATTATTGAGGCCACTAAGAGAGTGCACTATTAGTATTCAGGCCACTATAGTTAATGTCTCCAAAAATAATAGTGCAATATTACCATTGGAGCACTATTGCTATTGGTGCCATTAAGGAGGTGCACTATTGCTATTGGGGACATTAAGCGGGCGCACTATTGCAATTGGGGCCATTAGGGGATAACCTGTTGGAAACGGAATACTCTTAAAACATTGCCAAGTTTAACATATAAATATCCCATACACACCCTCCCTCCTTATCGCACAAAAACCCCACTAGCTCCCACCAACTCCCTCCCTACCCCACAACCCCACCACCTCCCTCCCTATCCCACAAACCCCCACCACCTCCCTCCCCTGCCCACAAACCCCACCCCTCTCCCATATAACCTCTCAAACCTAACTTTTAAATTTTTGCAAACACATTTTGCATAATGCTTAATTCCTCTAACATTTTTGTGTTCAGAATTGCCTGTTCAGCAATTGCACTACCACAGCCAGACTTGGCGCTGGCTACTCTAGGTAGCAGAGGCTAGGGACCGCAGGTTTTCACCCTTTAACCCCTGTACAGGGATCTGGACTCCGCTGCTACGAATCGCTAGCTTGCATCTCCAGAGTAGTCGCTGACTGGTGGAGTGAGCAGGCAACAAAGAAAACAACAAGCCCTGGAGTCAGTAATGGGTAATCAATTCAGATAAGCAGCGAGCCAATACAGATTTAACACACAGAATCAGGATCAGTGAGTAAAACTAATTCTCATGATTGCTGCACAAGGGCGCTAAGGGGAAATACTATTACTATTGGGGATGCACTATTATTGAGGCCACTAAGAGAGTGCACTATTAGTATTCAGGCCACTATAGTTAATGTCTCCAAAAATAATAGTGCAATATTACCATTGGAGCACTATTGCTATTGGCGCCATTAAGGAGGTGCACTATTGCTATTGGGGACATTAAGCGGGCGCACTATTGCAATTGGGGCCATTAGGGGATAACCTGTTGGAAACGGAATACTCTTAAAACATTGCCAAGTTTAACATATAAATATCCCATACACACCCTCCCTCCTTATCGCACAAAAACCCCACTACCTCACACCAACTCCCTCCCTACCCCACAAACCCCACCACCTCCCTCCCTATCCCACAAACCCCCACCACCTCCCTCCCCTGCCCACAAACCCCACCCCTCTCCCATATAACCTCTCAAACCTAACTTTTAATTTTTTGCAAACACATTTTGGATAATGCTTAATTCCTCTAACATTTTTGTGTTCGGAATTGCCTGTTCAGCAATTGCACTACCACAGCCAGACTTGGCGCTGGCTACTCTAGGTAGCAGAGGCTAGGGACCGCAGGTTTTCACCCTTTAACCCCTGTACAGGGATCTGGACTCTGCTGCTACGAATCCCTAGCTTGCATCTCCAGAGTAGTCGCTGACTGGTGGAGTGAGCAGGCAACAAAGAAAACAACAAGCCCTGGAGTCAGTAATGGGTAATCAATTCAGATAAGCAGCGAGCCAATACAGATTTAACACACAGAATCTGGATCAGTGAGTAAAACTAATTCTCATGATTGCTGCTCAAGGGCGCTAAGGGGAAATACTATTACTATTGGGGGATTGGGGGTGCACTATTATTGAGGCCACTAAGAGAGTGCACTATTAGTATTCAGGCCACTATAGTTAATGTCTCCAAAAATAATAGTGCAATATTACCATTAGAGCACTATTGCTATTGGCGCCATTAAGGAGGTGCACTATTGCTATTGGGGACATTAAGGGGGCGCACTATTGCTATTGGGGCCAATAAGTGGGCGCATTATTACAATTGGGGCCATTAGGGGCTAACCTGTTGGAAACGGAATACTCTTAAAACATTGCCAAGTTTAACATATAAATATCCCATACACACCCTCCCTCCTTATCGCACAAAAACCCCACTAGCTCCCACCAACTCCCTCCCTACCCCACAAACCCCACCACCTCCCTCCCTATCCCACAAACCCCCACCACCTCCCTCCCCTGCCAACAAACCCAACCCCTCTCCCATATAACCTCTCAAACCTAACTTTTAATTTTTTGCAAACACATTTTGGATAATGCTTAATTCCTCTAACATTTTTGTGTTCGGAATTGCCTGTTCAGCAATTGCACTACCACAGCCAGACTTGGCGCTGGCTACTCTAGGTAGCAGAGGCTAGGGACCGCAGGTTTTCACCCTTTAACCCCTGTACAGGGATCTGGACTCCGCTGCTACGAATCCCTAGCTTGCATCTCCAGAGCAGTCGCTGACTGGTGGAGTAAGCAGGCAACAAAGAAAACAACAAGCCCCGGAGTCAGTAATGGGTAATCAGTTCAGATAAGCAGCGAGCCAATACAGATTTAACACACAGAATCAGGATCAGTGAGTAAAACTAATTCTCATGATTGCTGCTCGAGGGCACTAAGGGGAAATACTATTACTATTGGGGATGCACTATTATTGAGGCCACTAAGAGAGTGCACTATTAGTATTCAGGCCACTATAGTTAATGTCTTCAAAAATAATAGTGCAATATTACCATTGGAGCACTATTGCTATTGGCGCCATTAAGGAGGTGCACTATTGCTATTGGGGACATTAAGCGGGCGCACTATTGCAATTGGCACCATTAGGGGATAACCTGTTGGAAACGGAATACTCTTAAAACATTGCCAAGTTTAACATATAAATATCCCATACACACCCTCCCTCCTTATCGCACAAAAACCCCACTACCTCCCACAAACTCCCTCCCTACCCCACAAACCCCACCACCTCCCTCCCTATACCACGAACCCCCACCACCTCCCTCCCTATCCCACAAACCCCACCCCTCTCCCATATAACCTCTCAAACCTAACTTTAATTTTTTTACAAACACATTTTGGATAACGCTTAATTCCTCTAACATTTTTGTGTTCGGAATTGCCTGTTTAGCAATTGCACTACCACAGCCAGACTTGGCGCTGGCTACTCTAGGTAGCAGAGGCTAGGGACCGCAGGTTTTCACCCTTTAACCCCTGTACAGGGATCTGGACTCCGCTGCTACGAATCCCTAGCTTGCATCTCCAGAGTAGTGGCTGACTGGTGGAGTGAGCAGGCAACAAAGAAAACAACAAGCCCTGGAGTCAGTAATGGGTAATCAGTTCAGATAAGCAGCGAGCCAATACAGATTTAACACACAGAATCAGGATCAGTGAGTAAAACAAATTCTCATGATTGCTGCTCAAGGGCGCTAAGCGGAAATACTATTACTATTGGGGATGCACTATTATTGAGGCCACTAAGAGAGTGCACTATTAATATTCAGGCCACTATAGTTAATGTCTCCAAAAATAATAGTGCAATATTACCATTGGAGCACTATTGCTATTGGTGCCATTAAGGAGGTGCACTATTGCTATTGGGGACATTAAGGGGGCGCACTATTGCTATTGGGGCCAATAAGTGGGCGCATTATTGCAATTGGGGCCATTAGGGGCTAACCTGTTGGAAACAGAATACTCTTAATATATTGCCAAGTTTAACATATAAATATGCCATACACACCCTCCCTCCTTATCGCACAAAAACCCCACTCCCTCCCACCAACTCCCTCCCTACCCCACAAACCCCACCACCTCCCTCCCCCCACAAACCCCCACCACCTCCCTCCCTAGCCCACAGACCCCACCCGTCTCCCATATAACCTCTCAAACCTAACTTTTAATTTTTTGCAAACACATTTTGGATAATGCTTAAATCCACTAACATTTTTGTGTTCGGAATTGCCTGTTCAGCAATTGCACTACCACAGCCAGACTTGGCGCTGGCTACTCTAGGTAGCAGAGGCTAGGGACCGCAGGTTTTCACCCTTTAACCCCTGTACAGGGATCTGGACTCCGCTGCTACGAATCGCTAGCTTGCATCTCCAGAGTAGTCGCTGACTGGTGGAGTGAGCAGGCAACAAAGAAAACAACAAGCCCTGGAGTCAGTAATGGGTAATCAATTCAGATAAGCAGCGAGCCAATACAGATTTAACACACAGAATCAGGATCAGTGAGTAAAACTAATTCTCATGATTGCTGCTCAAGGGCGCTAAGGAAAAATACTATTACTATTGGGGATGCACTATTATTGAGGCCACTAAGAGAGTGCACTATTAGTATTCAGGCCACTATAGTTAATGTCTCCAAAAATAATAGTGCAATATTACCATTGGAGCACTATTGCTATTGGTGCCATTAAGGAGGTGCACTATTGCTATTGGGGACATTAAGCGGGCGCACTATTGCAATTGGGGCCATTAGGGGATAACCTGTTGGAAACGGAATACTCTTAAAACATTGCCAAGTTTAACATATAAATATCCCATACACACCCTCCCTCCTTATCGCACAAAAACCCCACTACCTCCCACCAACTCCCTCCCTACCCCACAAACCCCACCACCTCCCTCCCTATCCCACAAACCCCCACCACCTCCCTCCCCTGCCCACAAACCCCACCCCTCTCCCATATAACCTCTCAAACCTAACTTTTAATTTTTTGCAAACACATTTTGGATAATGCTTAATTCCTCTAACATTTTTGTGTTCGGAATTGCCTGTTCAGCAATTGCACTACCACAGCCAGACTTGGCGCTGGCTACTCTAGGTAGCAGAGGCTAGGGACCGCAGGTTTTCACCCTTTAACCCCTGTACAGGGATCTGGACTCCGCTGCTACGAATCCCTAGCTTGCATCTCCAGAGTAGTCGCTGACTGGTGGAGTGAGCAGGCAACAAAGAAAACAACAAGCCCTGGAGTCAGTAATGGGTAATCAATTCAGATAAGCAGCGAGCCAATACAGATTTAACACACAGAATCTGGATCAGTGAGTAAAACTAATTCTCATGATTGCTGCTCAAGGGCGCTAAGGGGAAATACTATTACTATTGGGGGATTGGGGGTGCACTATTATTGAGGCCACTAAGAGAGTGCACTATTAGTATTCAGGCCACTATAGTTAATGTCTCCAAAAATAATAGTGCAATATTACCATTAGAGCACTATTGCTATTGGCGCCATTAAGGAGGTGCACTATTGCTATTGGGGACATTAAGGGGGCGCACTATTGCTATTGGGGCCAATAAGTGGGCGCATTATTACAATTGGGGCCATTAGGGGCTAACCTGTTGGAAACGGAATACTCTTAAAACATTGCCAAGTTTAACATATAAATATCCCATACACACCCTCCCTCCTTATCGCACAAAAACCCCACTAGCTCCCACCAACTCCCTCCCTACCCCACAAACCCCACCACCTCCCTCCCTATCCCACAAACCCCCACCACCTCCCTCCCCTGCCAACAAACCCAACCCCTCTCCCATATAACCTCTCAAACCTAACTTTTAATTTTTTGCAAACACATTTTGGATAATGCTTAATTCCTCTAACATTTTTGTGTTCGGAATTGCCTGTTCAGCAATTGCACTACCACAGCCAGACTTGGCGCTGGCTACTCTAGGTAGCAGAGGCTAGGGACCGCAGGTTTTCACCCTTTAACCCCTGTACAGGGATCTGGACTCCGCTGCTACGAATCCCTAGCTTGCATCTCCAGAGCAGTCGCTGACTGGTGGAGTAAGCAGGCAACAAAGAAAACAACAAGCCCCGGAGTCAGTAATGGGTAATCAGTTCAGATAAGCAGCGAGCCAATACAGATTTAACACACAGAATCAGGATCAGTGAGTAAAACTAATTCTCATGATTGCTGCTCGAGGGCACTAAGGGGAAATACTATTACTATTGGGGATGCACTATTATTGAGGCCACTAAGAGAGTGCACTATTAGTATTCAGGCCACTATAGTTAATGTCTCCAAAAATAATAGTGCAATATTACCATTGGAGCACTATTGCTATTGGCGCCATTAAGGAGGTGCACTATTGCTATTGGGGACATTAAGCGGGCGCACTATTGCAATTGGCACCATTAGGGGATAACCTGTTGGAAACGGAATACTCTTAAAACATTGCCAAGTTTAACATATAAATATCCCATACACACCCTCCCTCCTTATCGCACAAAAACCCCACTACCTCCCACAAACTCCCTCCCTACCCCACAAGCCCCACCACCTCCCTCCCTATCCCACGAACCCCCACCACCTCCCTCCCTATCCCACAAACCCCACCCCTCTCCCATATAACCTCTCAAACCTAACTTTAATTTTTTTACAAACACATTTTGGATAACGCTTAATTCCTCTAACATTTTTGTGTTCGGAATTGCCTGTTTAGCAATTGCACTACCACAGCCAGACTTGGCGCTGGCTACTCTAGGTAGCAGAGGCTAGGGACCGCAGGTTTTCACCCTTTAACCCCTGTACAGGGATCTGGACTCCGCTGCTACGAATCCCTAGCTTGCATCTCCAGAGTAGTGGCTGACTGGTGGAGTGAGCAGGCAACAAAGAAAACAACAAGCCCTGGAGTCAGTAATGGGTAATCAGTTCAGATAAGCAGCGAGCCAATACAGATTTAACACACAGAATCAGGATCAGTGAGTAAAACAAATTCTCATGATTGCTGCTCGAGGGCGCTAAGCGGAAATACTATTACTATTGGGGATGCACTATTATTGAGGCCACTAAGAGAGTGCACTATTAATATTCAGGCCACTATAGTTAATGTCTCCAAAAATAATAGTGCAATATTACCATTGGAGCACTATTGCTATTGGTGCCATTAAGGAGGTGCACTATTGCTATTGGGGACATTAAGGGGGCGCACTATTGCTATTGGGGCCAATAAGTGGGCGCAATATTGCAATTGGGGCCATTAGGGGCTAACCTGTTGGAAACAGAATACTCTTAAAATATTGCCAAGTTTAACATATAAATATGCCATACACACCCTCCCTCCTTATCGCACAAAAACCCCACTACCTCCCACCAACTCCCTCCCTACCCCACAAACCCCACCACCTCCCTCCCCCCACAAACCCCCACCACCTCCCTCCCTAGCCCACAGACCCCACCCGTCTCCCATATAACCTCTGAAACCTAACTTTTAATTTTTTGCAAACACATTTTGGATAATGCTTAAATCCACTAACATTTTTGTGTTCGGAATTGCCTGTTCAGCAATTGCACTACCACAGCCAGACTTGGCGCTGGCTACTCTAGGTAGCAGAGGCTAGGGACCGCAGGTTTTCACCCTTTAACCCCTGTACAGGGATCTGGACTCCGCTGCTACGAATCGCTAGCTTGCATCTCCAGAGTAGTCGCTGACTGGTGGAGTGAGCAGGCAACAAAGAAAACAACAAGCCCTGGAGTCAGTAATGGGTAATCAATTCAGATAAGCAGCGAGCCAATACAGATTTAACACACAGAATCAGGATCAGTGAGTAAAACTAATTCTCATGATTGCTGCTCAAGGGCGCTAAGGGGAAATACTATTACTATTGGGGATGCACTATTATTGAGGCCACTAAGAGAGTGCACTATTAGTATTCAGGCCACTATAGTTAATGTCTCCAAAAATAATAGTGCAATATTACCATTGGAGCACTATTGCTATTGGTGCCATTAAGGAGGTGCACTATTGCTATTGGGGACATTAAGCGGGCGCACTATTGCAATTGGGGCCATTAGGGGATAACCTGCTGGAAACGGAATACTCTTAAAACATTGCCAAGTTTAACATATAAATATCCCATACACACCCTCCCTCCTTATCGCACAAAAACCCCACTAGCTCCCACCAACTCCCTCCCTACCCCACAAACCCCACCACCTCCCTCCCTATCCCACAAACCCCCACCACCTCCCTCCCCAGCCCACAAACCCCACCCCTCTCCCATATAACCTCTCAAACCTAACTTTTAATTTTTTGCAAACACATTTTGGATAATGCTTAATTCCTCTAACATTTTTGTGTTCAGAATTGCCTGTTCAGCAATTGCACTACCACAGCCAGACTTGGCGCTGGCTACTCTAGGCAGCAGAGGCTAGGGACCGCAGGTTTTCACCCTTTAACCCCTGTACAGGGATCTGGACTCCGCTGCTACGAATCCCTAGCTTGCATCTCCAGAGTAGTCGCTGACTGGTGGAGAGAGCAGGCAACAAAGAAAACAACAAGCCCTGGAGTCAGTAATGGGTAATCAATTCAGATAAGCAGCGAGCCAATACAGATTTAACACACAGAATCAGGATCAGTGAGTAAAACTAATTCTCATGATTGCTGCTCAAGGGCGCTAAGGGGAAATACTATTACTATTGGGGATGCACTATTATTGAGGCCACTAAGAGAGTGCACTATTAATATTCAGGCCACTATAGTTAATGTCTCCAAAAATAATAGTGCAATATTACCATTGGAGCACTATTGCTATTGGCGCCATTAAGGAGGTGCACTATTGCTATTGGGGACATTAAGCGGGCGCACTATTGCAATTGGGGCCATTAGGGGATAACCTGTTGGAAACGGAATACTCTTAAAACATTGCCAAGTTTAACATATAAATATCCCATACACACCCTCCCTCCTTATCGCACAAAAACCCCACTAGCTCCCACCAACTCCCTCCCTACCCCACAACCCCACCACCTCCCTCCCTATCCCACAAACCCCCACCACCTCCCTCCCCTGCCCACAAACCCCACCCCTCTCCCATATAACCTCTCAAACCTAACTTTTAAATTTTTGCAAACACATTTTGGATAATGCTTAATTCCTCTAACATTTTTGTGTTCAGAATTGCCTGTTCAGCAATTGCACTACCACAGCCAGACTTGGCGCTGGCTACTCTAGGTAGCAGAGGCTAGGGACCGCAGGTTTTCACCCTTTAACCCCTGTACAGGGATCTGGACTCCGCTGCTACGAATCGCTAGCTTGCATCTCCAGAGTAGTCGCTGACTGGTGGAGTGAGCAGGCAACAAAGAAAACAACAAGCCCTGGAGTCAGTAATGGGTAATCAATTCAGATAAGCAGCGAGCCAATACAGATTTAACACACAGAATCAGGATCAGTGAGTAAAACTAATTCTCATGATTGCTGCTCAAGGGCGCTAAGGGGAAATACTATTACTATTGGGGATGCACTATTATTGAGGCCACTAAGAGAGTGCACTATTAGTATTCAGGCCACTATAGTTAATGTCTCCAAAAATAATAGTGCAATATTACCATTGGAGCACTATTGCTATTGGCGCCATTAAGGAGGTGCACTATTGCTATTGGGGACATTAAGCGGGCGCACTATTGCAATTGGGGCCATTAGGGGATTACCTGTTGGAAACGGAATACTCTTAAAACATTGCCAAGTTTAACATATAAATATCCCATACACACCCTCCCTCCTTATCGCACAAAAACCCCACTACCTCCCACCAACTCCCTCCCTACCCCACAAACCCCACCACCTCCCTCCCTATCCCACAAACCCCCACCACCTCCCTCCCTAGCCCACAGACCCCACCCGTCTCCCATATAACCTCTCAAACCTAACTTTTAATTTTTTGCAAACACATTTTGGATAATGCTTAAATCCACTAACATTTTTGTGTTCGGAATTGCCTGTTCAGCAATTGCACTACCACAGCCAGACTTGGCGCTGGCTACTCTAGGTAGCAGAGGCTAGGGACCGCAGGTTTTCACCCTTTAACCCCTGTACAGGGATCTGGACTCCGCTGCTACGAATCGCTAGCTTGCATCTCCAGAGTAGTCGCTGACTGGTGGAGTGAGCAGGCAACAAAGAAAACAACAAGCCCTGGAGTCAGTAATGGGTAATCAATTCAGATAAGCAGCGAGCCAATACAGATTTAACACACAGAATCAGGATCAGTGAGTAAAACTAATTCTCATGATTGCTGCTCAAGGGCGCTAAGGGGAAATACTATTACTATTGGGGATGCACTATTATTGAGGCCACTAAGAGAGTGCACTATTAGTATTCAGGCCACTATAGTTAATGTCTCCAAAAATAATAGTGCAATATTACCATTGGAGCACTATTGCTATTGGTGCCATTAAGGAGGTGCACTATTGCTATTGGGGACATTAAGCGGGCGCACTATTGCAATTGGGGCCATTAGGGGATAACCTGTTGGAAACGGAATACTCTTAAAACATTGCCAAGTTTAACATATAAATATCCCATACACACCCTCCCTCCTTATCGCACAAAAACCCCACTAGCTCCCACCAACTCCCTCCCTACCCCACAAACCCCACCACCTCCCTCCCTATCCCACAAACCCCCACCACCTCCCTCCCCAGCCCACAAACCCCACCCCTCTCCCATATAACCTCTCAAACCTAACTTTTAATTTTTTGCAAACACATTTTGGATAATGCTTAATTCCTCTAACATTTTTGTGTTCAGAATTGCCTGTTCAGCAATTGCACTACCACAGCCAGACTTGGCGCTGGCTACTCTAGGCAGCAGAGGCTAGGGACCGCAGGTTTTCACCCTTTAACCCCTGTACTGGGATCTGGACTCCGCTGCTACGAATCCCTAGCTTGCATCTCCAGAGTAGTCGCTGACTGGTGGAGTGAGCAGGCAACAAAGAAAACAACAAGCCCTGGAGTCAGTAATGGGTAATCAATTCAGATAAGCAGCGAGCCAATACAGATTTAACACACAGAATCAGGATCAGTGAGTAAAACTAATTCTCATGATTGCTGCTCAAGGGCGCTAAGGGGAAATACTATTACTATTGGGGATGCACTATTATTGAGGCCACTAAGAGAGTGCACTATTAATATTCAGGCCACTATAGTTAATGTCTCCAAAAATAATAGTGCAATATTACCATTGGAGCACTATTGCTATTGGCGCCATTAAGGAGGTGCACTATTGCTATTGGGGACATTAAGCGGGCGCACTATTGCAATTGGGGCCATTAGGGGATAACCTGTTGGAAACGGAATACTCTTAAAACATTGCCAAGTTTAACATATAAATATCCCATACACACCCTCCCTCCTTATCGCACAAAAACCCCACTAGCTCCCACCAACTCCCTCCCTACCCCACAACCCCACCACCTCCCTCCCTATCCCACAAACCCCCACCACCTCCCTCCCCTGCCCACAAACCCCACCCCTCTCCCATATAACCTCTCAAACCTAACTTTTAAATTTTTGCAAACACATTTTGGATAATGCTTAATTCCTCTAACATTTTTGTGTTCAGAATTGCCTGTTCAGCAATTGCACTACCACAGCCAGACTTGGCGCTGGCTACTCTAGGTAGCAGAGGCTAGGGACCGCAGGTTTTCACCCTTTAACCCCTGTACAGGGATCTGGACTCCGCTGCTACGAATCGCTAGCTTGCATCTCCAGAGTAGTCGCTGACTGGTGGAGTGAGCAGGCAACAAAGAAAACAACAAGCCCTGGAGTCAGTAATGGGTAATCAATTCAGATAAGCAGCGAGCCAATACAGATTTAACACACAGAATCAGGATCAGTGAGTAAAACTAATTCTCATGATTGCTGCTCAAGGGCGCTAAGGGGAAATACTATTACTATTGGGGATGCACTATTATTGAGGCCACTAAGAGAGTGCACTATTAGTATTCAGGCCACTATAGTTAATGTCTCCAAAAATAATAGTGCAATATTACCATTGGAGCACTATTGCTATTGGCGCCATTAAGGAGGTGCACTATTGCTATTGGGGACATTAAGCGGGCGCACTATTGCAATTGGGGCCATTAGGGGCTAACCTGTTGGAAACGGAATACTCTTAAAACATTGCCAAGTTTAACATATAAATATCCCATACACACCCTCCCTCCTTATCGCACAAAAACCCCACTACCTCCCACCAACTCCCTCCCTACCCCACAAACCCCACCACCTCCCTCCCTATCCCACAAACCCCCACCACCTCCCTCCCCTGCCCACAAACCCCACCCCTCTCCCATATAACCTCTCAAACCTAACTTTTAATTTTTTGCAAACACATTTTGGATAATGCTTAATTCCTCTAACATTTTTGTGTTCAGAATTGCCTGTTCAGCAATTGCACTACCACAGCCAGACTTGGCGCTGGCTACTCTAGGCAGCAGAGGCTAGGGACCGCAGGTTTTCACCCTTTAACCCCTGTACAGGGATCTGGACTCCGGTGCTACGAATCCCTAGCTTGCATCTCCAGAGTAGTCGCTGACTGGTGGAGTAAGCAGGCAACAAAGAAAACAACAAGCCCTGGAGTCAGTAATGGGTAATCAGTTCAGATAAGCAGCGAGCCAATACAGATTTAACACACAGAATCAGGATCAGTGAGTAAAACTAATTCTCATGATTGCTGCTCGAGGGCGTTAAGGGGAAATACTATTACTATTGGGGATGCACTATTATTGAGGCCACTAAGAGAGTGCACTATTAGTATTCAGGCCACTATAGTTAATGTCTCCAAAAATAATAGTGCAATATTACCATTGGAGCACTATTGCTATTGGCGCCATTAAGGAGGTGCACTATTGCTATTGGGGACATTAAGCGGGCGCACTATTGCAATTGGGGCCATTAGGGGATAACCTGTTGGAAACGGAATACTCTTAAAACATTGCCAAGTTTAACATATAAATATCCCATACACACCCTCCCTCCTTATCGCACAAAAACCCCACTAGCTCCCACCAACTCCCTCCCTACCCCACAAACCCCACCACCTCCCTCCCTATCCCACAAACCCCCACCACCTCCCTCCCCTGCCCACAAACCCCACCCCTCTCCCATATAACCTCTCAAACCTAACTTTTAATTTTTTGCAAACACATTTTGGATAATGCTTAATTCCTCTAACATTTTTGTGTTCAGAATTGCCTGTTCAGCAATTGCACTACCACAGCCAGACTTGGCGCTGGCTACTCTAGGTAGCAGAGGCTAGGGAACGCAGGTTTTCACCCTTTAACCCCTGTACAGGGATCTGGACTCCGCTGCTACGAATCCCTAGCTTGCATCTCCAGAGTAGTCGCTGACTGGTGGAGTAAGCAGGCAACAAAGAAAACAACAAGCCCTGGAGTCAGTAATGGGTAATCAGTTCAGATAAGCAGCGAGCCAATACAGATTTAACACACAGAATCAGGATCAGTGAGTAAAACTAATTCTCATGATTGCTGCTCGAGGGCGTTAAGGGGAAATACTATTACTATTGGGGATGCACTATTATTGAGGCCACTAAGAGAGTGCACTATTAGTATTCAGGCCACTATAGTTAATGTCTCCAAAAATAATAGTGCAATATTACCATTGGAGCACTATTGCTATTGGCGCCATTAAGGAGGTGCACTATTGCTATTGGGGACATTAAGCGGGCGCACTATTGCAATTGGGGCCATTAGGGGATTACCTGTTGGAAACGGAATACTCTTAAAACATTGCCAAGTTTAACATATAAATATCCCATACACACCCTCCCTCCTTATCGCACAAAAACCCCACTACCTCCCACCAACTCCCTCCCTACCCCACAAACCCCACCACCTCCCTCCCTATCCCACAAACCCCCACCACCTCCCTCCCTAGCCCACAGACCCCACCCGTCTCCCATATAACCTCTCAAACCTAACTTTTAATTTTTTGCAAACACATTTTGGATAATGCTTAAATCCACTAACATTTTTGTGTTCGGAATTGCCTGTTCAGCAATTGCACTACCACAGCCAGACTTGGCGCTGGCTACTCTAGGTAGCAGAGGCTAGGGACCGCAGGTTTTCACCCTTTAACCCCTGTACAGGGATCTGGACTCCGCTGCTACGAATCGCTAGCTTGCATCTCCAGAGTAGTCGCTGACTGGTGGAGTGAGCAGGCAACAAAGAAAACAACAAGCCCTGGAGTCAGTAATGGGTAATCAATTCAGATAAGCAGCGAGCCAATACAGATTTAACACACAGAATCAGGATCAGTGAGTAAAACTAATTCTCATGATTGCTGCTCAAGGGCGCTAAGGGGAAATACTATTACTATTGGGGATGCACTATTATTGAGGCCACTAAGAGAGTGCACTATTAGTATTCAGGCCACTATAGTTAATGTCTCCAAAAATAATAGTGCAATATTACCATTGGAGCACTATTGCTATTGGTGCCATTAAGGAGGTGCACTATTGCTATTGGGGACATTAAGCGGGCGCACTATTGCAATTGGGGCCATTAGGGGATAACCTGTTGGAAACGGAATACTCTTAAAACATTGCCAAGTTTAACATATAAATATCCCATACACACCCTCCCTCCTTATCGCACAAAAACCCCACTAGCTCCCACCAACTCCCTCCCTACCCCACAAACCCCACCACCTCCCTCCCTATCCCACAAACCCCCACCACCTCCCTCCCCAGCCCACAAACCCCACCCCTCTCCCATATAACCTCTCAAACCTAACTTTTAATTTTTTGCAAACACATTTTGGATAATGCTTAATTCCTCTAACATTTTTGTGTTCAGAATTGCCTGTTCAGCAATTGCACTACCACAGCCAGACTTGGCGCTGGCTACTCTAGGCAGCAGAGGCTAGGGACCGCAGGTTTTCACCCTTTAACCCCTGTACAGGGATCTGGACTCCGCTGCTACGAATCCCTAGCTTGCATCTCCAGAGTAGTCGCTGACTGGTGGAGTGAGCAGGCAACAAAGAAAACAACAAGCCCTGGAGTCAGTAATGGGTAATCAATTCAGATAAGCAGCGAGCCAATACAGATTTAACACACAGAATCAGGATCAGTGAGTAAAACTAATTCTCATGATTGCTGCTCAAGGGCGCTAAGGGGAAATACTATTACTATTGGGGATGCACTATTATTGAGGCCACTAAGAGAGTGCACTATTAATATTCAGGCCACTATAGTTAATGTCTCCAAAAATAATAGTGCAATATTACCATTGGAGCACTATTGCTATTGGCGCCATTAAGGAGGTGCACTATTGCTATTGGGGACATTAAGCGGGCGCACTATTGCAATTGGGGCCATTAGGGGATAACCTGTTGGAAACGGAATACTCTTAAAACATTGCCAAGTTTAACATATAAATATCCCATACACACCCTCCCTCCTTATCGCACAAAAACCCCACTAGCTCCCACCAACTCCCTCCCTACCCCACAACCCCACCACCTCCCTCCCTATCCCACAAACCCCCACCACCTCCCTCCCCTGCCCACAAACCCCACCCCTCTCCCATATAACCTCTCAAACCTAACTTTTAAATTTTTGCAAACACATTTTGGATAATGCTTAATTCCTCTAACATTTTTGTGTTCAGAATTGCCTGTTCAGCAATTGCACTACCACAGCCAGACTTGGCGCTGGCTACTCTAGGTAGCAGAGGCTAGGGACCGCAGGTTTTCACCCTTTAACCCCTGTACAGGGATCTGGACTCCGCTGCTACGAATCGCTAGCTTGCATCTCCAGAGTAGTCGCTGACTGGTGGAGTGAGCAGGCAACAAAGAAAACAACAAGCCCTGGAGTCAGTAATGGGTAATCAATTCAGATAAGCAGCGAGCCAATACAGATTTAACACACAGAATCAGGATCAGTGAGTAAAACTAATTCTCATGATTGCTGCTCAAGGGCGCTAAGGGGAAATACTATTACTATTGGGGATGCACTATTATTGAGGCCACTAAGAGAGTGCACTATTAGTATTCAGGCCACTATAGTTAATGTCTCCAAAAATAATAGTGCAATATTACCATTGGAGCACTATTGCTATTGGCGCCATTAAGGAGGTGCACTATTGCTATTGGGGACATTAAGCGGGCGCACTATTGCTATTGGGGCCATTAGGGGCTAACCTGTTGGAAACGGAATACTCTTAAAACATTGCCAAGTTTAACATATAAATATCCCATACACACCCTCCCTCCTTATCGCACAAAAACCCCACTAGCTCCCACCAACTCCCTCCCTACCCCTCAAACCCCACCACCTCCCTCCCTATCCCACAAACCCCCACCACCTCCCTCCCCTGCCAACAAACCCAACCCCTCTCCCATATAACCTCTCAAACCTAACTTTTAATTTTTTGCAAACACATTTTGGATAATGCTTAATTCCTCTAACATTTTTGTGTTCGGAATTGCCTGTTCAGCAATTGCACTACCACAGCCAGACTTGGCGCTGGCTACTCTAGGCAGCAGAGGCTAGGGACCGCAGGTTTTCACCCTTTAACCCCTGTACAGGGATCTGGACTCCGGTGCTACGAATCCCTAGCTTGCATCTCCAGAGTAGTCGCTGACTGGTGGAGTAAGCAGGCAACAAAGAAAACAACAAGCCCTGGAGTCAGTAATGGGTAATCAGTTCAGATAAGCAGCGAGCCAATACAGATTTAACACACAGAATCAGGATCAGTGAGTAAAACTAATTCTCATGATTGCTGCTCGAGGGCGTTAAGGGGAAATACTATTACTATTGGGGATGCACTATTATTGAGGCCACTAAGAGAGTGCACTATTAGTATTCAGGCCACTATAGTTAATGTCTCCAAAAATAATAGTGCAATATTACCATTGGAGCACTATTGCTATTGGCGCCATTAAGGAGGTGCACTATTGCTATTGGGGACATTAAGCGGGCGCACTATTGCTATTGGGGCCATTAGGGGCTAACCTGTTGGAAACGGAATACTCTTAAAACATTGCCAAGTTTAACATATAAATATCCCATACACACCCTCCCTCCTTATCGCACAAAAACCCCACTAGCTCCCACCAACTCCCTCCCTACCCCTCAAACCCCACCACCTCCCTCCCTATCCCACAAACCCCCACCACCTCCCTCCCCTGCCAACAAACCCAACCCCTCTCCCATATAACCTCTCAAACCTAACTTTTAATTTTTTGCAAACACATTTTGGATAATGCTTAATTCCTCTAACATTTTTGTGTTCGGAATTGCCTGTTCAGCAATTGCACTACCACAGCCAGACTTGGCGCTGGCTACTCTAGGTAGCAGAGGCTAGGGACCGCAGGTTTTCACCCTTTAACCCCTGTACAGGGATCTGGACTCCGCTGCTACGAATCCCTAGCTTGCATCTCCAGAGCAGTCGCTGACTGGTGGAGTAAGCAGGCAACAAAGAAAACAACAAGCCCCGGAGTCAGTAATGGGTAATCAGTTCAGATAAGCAGCGAGCCAATACAGATTTAACACACAGAATCAGGATCAGTGAGTAAAACTAATTCTCATGATTGCTGCTCGAGGGCACTAAGGGGAAATACTATTACTATTGGGGATGCACTATTATTGAGGCCACTAAGAGAGTGCACTATTAGTATTCAGGCCACTATAGTTAATGTCTCCAAAAATAATAGTGCAATATTACCATTGGAGCACTATTGCTATTGGCGCCATTAAGGAGGTGCACTATTGCTATTGGGGACATTAAGCGGGCGCACTATTGCAATTGGCACCATTAGGGGATAACCTGTTGGAAACGGAATACTCTTAAAACATTGCCAAGTTTAACATATAAATATCCCATACACACCCTCCCTCCTTATCGCACAAAAACCCCACTACCTCCCACCAACTCCCTCCCTACCCCACAAACCCCACCACCTCCCTCCCTATCCCACAAACCCCCACCACCTCCCTCCCCTGCCCACAAACCCCACCCCTCTCCCATATAACCTCTCAAACCTAACTTTTAATTTTTTGCAAACACATTTTGGATAATGCTTAATTCCTCTAACATTTTTCTGTTCAGAATTGCCTGTTCAGCAATTGCACTACCACAGCCAGACTTGGCGCTGGCTACTCTATGTAGCAGAGGCTAGGGACCGCAGGTTTTCACCCTTTAACCCCTGTACAGGGATCTGGACTCCGCTGCTACGAATCCCTAGCTTGCATCTCCAGAGTAGTCGCTGACTGGTGGAGTAAGCAGGCAACAAAGAAAACAACAAGCCCTGGAGTCAGTAATGGGTAATCAGTTCAGATAAGCAGCGAGCCAATACAGATTTAACACACAGAATCAGGATCAGTGAGTAAAACTAATTCTCATGATTGCTGCTCGAGGGCGCTAAGGGGAAATACTATTACTATTGGGGGATTGGGGGTGCACTATTATTGAGGCCACTAAGAGAGTGCACTATTAGTATTCAGGCCACTATAGTTAATGTCTCCAAAAATAATAGTGCAATATTACCATTAGAGCACTATTGCTATTGGCGCCATTAAGGAGGTGCACTATTGCTATTGGGGACATTAAGGGGGCGCACTATTGCTATTGGGGCCAATAAGTGGGCGCATTATTACAATTGGGGCCATTAGGGGCTAACCTGTTGGAAACGGAATACTCTTAAAACATTGCCAAGTTTAACATATAAATATCCCATACACACCCTCCCTCCTTATCGCACAAAAACCCCACTAGCTCCCACCAACTCCCTCCCTACCCCACAAACCCCACCACCTCCCTCCCTATCCCACAAACCCCCACCACCTCCCTCCCCTGCCAACAAACCCAACCCCTCTCCCATATAACCTCTCAAACCTAACTTTTAATTTCTTGCAAACACATTTTGGATAATGCTTAATTCCTCTAACATTTTTGTGTTCGGAATTGCCTGTTCAGCAATTGCACTACCACAGCCAGACTTGGCGCTGGCTACTCTAGGTAGCAGAGGCTAGGGACCGCAGGTTTTCACCCTTTAACCCCTGTACAGGGATCTGGACTCCGCTGCTACGAATCCCTAGCTTGCATCTCCAGAGTAGTCGCTGACTGGTGGAGTAAGCAGGCAACAAAGAAAACAACAACCCCCGGAGTCAGTAATGGGTAATCAGTTCAGATAAGCAGCGAGCCAATACAGATTTAACACACAGAATCAGGATCAGTGAGTAAAACTAATTCTCATGATTGCTGCTCGAGGGCACTAAGGGGAAATACTATTACTATTGGGGATGCACTATTATTGAGGCCACTAAGAGAGTGCACTATTAGTATTCAGGCCACTATAGTTAATGTCTCCAAAAATAATAGTGCAATATTACCATTGGAGCACTATTGCTATTGGCGCCATTAAGGAGGTGCACTATTGCTATTGGGGACATTAAGCGGGCGCACTATTGCAATTGGGGCCATTAGGGGATAACCTGTTGGAAACGGAATACTCTTAAAACATTGCCAAGTTTAACATATAAATATCCCATACACACCCTCCCTCCTTATCGCACAAAAACCCCACTAGCTCCCACCAACTCCCTCCCTACCCCACAAACCCCACCACCTCCCTCCCTATCCCACAAACCCCCACCACCTCCCTCCCCTGCCCACAAACCCCACCCCTCTCCCATATAACCTCTCAAACCTAACTTTTAATTTTTTGCAAACACATTTTGGATAATGCTTAATTCCTCTAACATTTTTGTGTTCAGAATTGCCTGTTCAGCAATTGCACTACCACAGCCAGACTTGGCGCTGGCTACTCTAGGTAGCAGAGGCTAGGGAACGCAGGTTTTCACCCTTTAACCCCTGTACAGGGATCTGGACTCCGCTGCTACGAATCCCTAGCTTGCATCTCCAGAGTAGTCGCTGACTGGTGGAGTAAGCAGGCAACAAAGAAAACAACAAGCCCTGGAGTCAGTAATGGGTAATCAGTTCAGATAAGCAGCGAGCCAATACAGATTTAACACACAGAATCAGGATCAGTGAGTAAAACTAATTCTCATGATTGCTGCTCGAGGGCGTTAAGGGGAAATACTATTACTATTGGGGATGCACTATTATTGAGGCCACTAAGAGAGTGCACTATTAGTATTCAGGCCACTATAGTTAATGTCTCCAAAAATAATAGTGCAATATTACCATTGGAGCACTATTGCTATTGGCGCCATTAAGGAGGTGCACTATTGCTATTGGGGACATTAAGCGGGCGCACTATTGCAATTGGGGCCATTAGGGGATTACCTGTTGGAAACGGAATACTCTTAAAACATTGCCAAGTTTAACATATAAATATCCCATACACACCCTCCCTCCTTATCGCACAAAAACCCCACTACCTCCCACAAACTCCCTCCCTACCCCACAAACCCCACCACCTCCCTCCCTATCCCACGAACCCCCACCACCTCCCTCCCTATCCCACAAACCCCACCCCTCTCCCATATAACCTCTCAAACCTAACTTTAATTTTTTTGCAAACACATTTTGGATAATGCTTAATTCCTCTAACATTTTTGTGTTCGGAATTGCCTGTTCAGCAATTGCACTACCACAGCCAGACTTGGCGCTGGCTACTCTAGGTAGCAGAGGCTAGGGACCGCAGGTTTTCACCCTTTAACCCCTGTACAGGGATCTGGACTCCGCTGCTACGAATCCCTAGCTTGCATCTCCAGAGTAGTCGCTGACTGGTGGAGTGAGCAGGCAACAAAGAAAACAACAAGCCCTGGAGTCAGTAATGGGTAATCAGTTCAGATAAGCAGCGAGCCAATACAGATTTAACACACAGAATCAGGATCAGTGAGTAAAACTAATTCTCATGATTGCTGCTCAAGGGCGCTAAGGGGAAATACTATTACTATTGGGGGATTGGGGGTGCACTATTATTGAGGCCACTAAGAGAGTGCACTATTAGTATTCAGGCCACTATAGTTAATGTCTCCAAAAATAATAGTGCAATATTACCATTAGAGCACTATTGCTATTGGCGCCATTAAGGAGGTGCACTATTGCTATTGGGGACATTAAGCGGGCGCACTATTGCAATTGGGGCCATTAGGGGATTACCTGTTGGAAACGGAATACTCTTAAAACATTGCCAAGTTTAACATATAAATATCCCATACACACCCTCCCTCCTTATCGCACAAAAACCCCACTACCTCCCACAAACTCCCTCCCTACCCCACAAACCCCACCACCTCCCTCCCTATCCCACGAACCCCCACCACCTCCCTCCCTATCCCACAAACCCCACCCCTCTCCCATATAACCTCTCAAACCTAACTTTAATTTTTTTGCAAACACATTTTGGATAATGCTTAATTCCTCTAACATTTTTGTGTTCGGAATTGCCTGTTCAGCAATTGCACTACCACAGCCAGACTTGGCGCTGGCTACTCTAGGTAGCAGAGGCTAGGGACCGCAGGTTTTCACCCTTTAACCCCTGTACAGGGATCTGGACTCCGCTGCTACGAATCCCTAGCTTGCATCTCCAGAGTAGTCGCTGACTGGTGGAGTGAGCAGGCAACAAAGAAAACAACAAGCCCTGGAGTCAGTAATGGGTAATCAGTTCAGATAAGCAGCGAGCCAATACAGATTTAACACACAGAATCAGGATCAGTGAGTAAAACTAATTCTCATGATTGCTGCTCAAGGGCGCTAAGGGGAAATACTATTACTATTGGGGGATTGGGGGTGCACTATTATTGAGGCCACTAAGAGAGTGCACTATTAGTATTCAGGCCACTATAGTTAATGTCTCCAAAAATAATAGTGCAATATTACCATTAGAGCACTATTGCTATTGGCGCCATTAAGGAGGTGCACTATTGCTATTGGGGACATTAAGGGGGCGCACTATTGCTATTGGGGCCAATAAGTGGGCGCATTATTACAATTGGGGCCATTAGGGGCTAACCTGTTGGAAACGGAATACTCTTAAAACATTGCCAAGTTTAACATATAAATATCCCATACACACCCTCCCTCCTTATCGCACAAAAACCCCACTAGCTCCCACCAACTCCCTCCCTATCCCACAAACCCCACCACCTCCCTCCCTATCCCACAAACCCCCACCACCTCCCTCCCCTGCCAACAAACCCAACCCCTCTCCCATATAACCTCTCAAACCTAACTTTTAATTTTTTGCAAACACATTTTGGATAATGCTTAATTCCTCTAACATTTTTTTGTTCGGAATTGCCTGTTCAGCAATTGCACTACCACAGCCAGACTTGGCGCTGGCTACTCTAGGTAGCAGAGGCTAGGGACCGCAGGTTTTCACCCTTTAACCCCTGTACAGGGATCTGGACTCCGCTGCTACGAATCCCTAGCTTGCATCTCCAGAGCAGTCGCTGACTGGTGGAGTAAGCAGGCAACAAAGAAAACAACAAGCCCCGGAGTCAGTAATGGGTAATCAGTTCAGATAAGCAGCGAGCCAATACAGATTTAACACACAGAATCAGGATCAGTGAGTAAAACTAATTCTCATGATTGCTGCTCGAGGGCACTAAGGGGAAATACTATTACTATTGGGGATGCACTATTATTGAGGCCACTAAGAGAGTGCACTATTAGTATTCAGGCCACTATAGTTAATGTCTCCAAAAATAATAGTGCAATATTACCATTGGAGCACTATTGCTATTGGCGCCATTAAGGAGGTGCACTATTGCTATTGGGGACATTAAGCGGGCGCACTATTGCAATTGGGGCCATTAGGGGATAACCTGTTGGAAACGGAATACTCTTACAACATTGCCAAGTTTAACATATAAATATCCCATACACACCCTCCCTCCTTATCGCACAAAAACCCCACTACCTCCCACCAACTCCCTCCCTACCCCACAAACCCCACCACCTCCCTCCCTATCCCACAAACCCCCACCACCTCCCTCCCCTGCCCACAAACCCCACCCCTCTCCCATATAACCTCTCAAACCTAACTTTTAATTTTTTGCAAACACATTTTGGATAATGCTTAATTCCTCTAACATTTTTCTGTTCAGAATTGCCTGTTCAGCAATTGCACTACCACAGCCAGACTTGGCGCTGGCTACTCTATGTAGCAGAGGCTAGGGACCGCAGGTTTTCACCCTTTAACCCCTGTACAGGGATCTGGACTCCGCTGCTACGAATCCCTAGCTTGCATCTCCAGAGTAGTCGCTGACTGGTGGAGTAAGCAGGCAACAAAGAAAACAACAAGCCCTGGAGTCAGTAATGGGTAATCAGTTCAGATAAGCAGCGAGCCAATACAGATTTAACACACAGAATCAGGATCAGTGAGTAAAACTAATTCTCATGATTGCTGCTCGAGGGCGCTAAGGGGAAATACTATTACTATTGGGGGATTGGGGGTGCACTATTATTGAGGCCACTAAGAGAGTGCACTATTAGTATTCAGGCCACTATAGTTAATGTCTCCAAAAATAATAGTGCAATATTACCATTAGAGCACTATTGCTATTGGCGCCATTAAGGAGGTGCACTATTGCTATTGGGGACATTAAGGGGGCGCACTATTGCTATTGGGGCCAATAAGTGGGCGCATTATTACAATTGGGGCCATTAGGGGCTAACCTGTTGGAAACGGAATACTCTTAAAACATTGCCAAGTTTAACATATAAATATCCCATACACACCCTCCCTCCTTATCGCACAAAAACCCCACTAGCTCCCACCAACTCCCTCCCTACCCCACAAACCCCACCACCTCCCTCCCTATCCCACAAACCCCCACCACCTCCCTCCCCTGCCAACAAACCCAACCCCTCTCCCATATAACCTCTCAAACCTAACTTTTAATTTCTTGCAAACACATTTTGGATAATGCTTAATTCCTCTAACATTTTTGTGTTCGGAATTGCCTGTTCAGCAATTGCACTACCACAGCCAGACTTGGCGCTGGCTACTCTAGGTAGCAGAGGCTAGGGACCGCAGGTTTTCACCCTTTAACCCCTGTACAGGGATCTGGACTCCGCTGCTACGAATCCCTAGCTTGCATCTCCAGAGTAGTCGCTGACTGGTGGAGTAAGCAGGCAACAAAGAAAACAACAAGCCCTGGAGTCAGTAATGGGTAATCAGTTCAGATAAGCAGCGAGCCAATACAGATTTAACACACAGAATCAGGATCAGTGAGTAAAACTAATTCTCATGATTGCTGCTCGAGGGCGCTAAGGGGAAATACTATTACTATTGGGGATGCACTATTATTGAGGCCACTAAGAGAGTGCACTATTAGTATTCAGGCCACTATAGTTAATGTCTCCAAAAATAATAGTGCAATATTACCATTGGAGCACTATTGCTATTGGCGCCATTAAGGAGGTGCACTATTGCTATTGGGGACATTAAGCGGGCGCACTATTGCAATTGGGGCCATTAGGGGATAACCTGTTGGAAACGGAATACTCTTAAAACATTGCCAAGTTTAACATATAAATATCCCATACACACCCTCCCTCCTTATCGCAAAAAAACCCCACTACCTCCCACAAACTCCCTCCCTACCCCACAAACCCCACCACCTCCCTCCCTATCCCACGAACCCCCACCACCTCCCTCCCTATCCCACAAACCCCACCCCTCTCCCATATAACCTCTCAAACCTAACTTTAATTTTTTTGCAAACACATTTTGGATAATGCTTAATTCCTCTAACATTTTTGTGTTCGGAATTGCCTGTTCAGCAATTGCACTACCACAGCCAGACTTGGCGCTGGCTACTCTAGGTAGCAGAGGCTAGAGACCGCAGGTTTTCACCCTTTAACCCCTGTACAGGGATCTGGACTCCGCTGCTACGAATCCCTAGCTTGCATCTCCAGAGTAGTGGCTGACTGGTGGAGTGAGCAGGCAACAAAGAAAACAACAAGCCCTGGAGTCAGTAATGGGTAATCAGTTCAGATAAGCAGCGAGCCAATACAGATTTAACACACAGAATCAGGATCAGTGAGTAAAACTAATTCTCATGATTGCTGCTCAAGGGCGCTAAGCGGAAATACTATTACTATTGGGGGTGCACTATAATTGAGGCCACTAAGAGAGTGCACTATTAGTATTCAGGCCACTATAGTTAATGTCTCCAAAAATAATAGTGCAATATTACCATTGGAGCACTATTGCTATTGGCGCCATTAAGGAGGTGCACTATTGCTATTGGGGACATTAAGGGGGCGCACTATTGCTATTGGGGCCAATAAGTGGGCGCATTATTGCAATTACGAAGTCACAGTGGTATGTAATATCTATATTAGTCCAAAGTTGAGGCCATCACAGATATAGAATTTAAAATTTCACTTTTATTTAGAATTAATATATAAAAAGGGTCAGGGCCTACTAACAAAACAAAACATAGAACATATAACACAAGACAGACAGATCCACGCCAGTGGAGTCCCGGGGAATATAGGGGAAGGAGAGAGGATCTCAACAACTCCCGTATATTCTTTCCCAGAGAAGCACCAAGAGTCTTTATTTAAAAGACTTTTATGTGTAAGAAGTTTAGATGAATGTCTTTTGGTGTATTACACTTTATTAAATGGTGCGTTTCTTGTACTTTTTTTCACCATTTCTCACATGAAAACTCTCCAAGACAATAAAGTGAGAGTTTTATTGGTATAGCTCATGTACAAGAAATTTCTGTTATTACGTAGATATAGTTGTTGCTCGAAGGATGAGAGCTTTTTATTTTATTGCTCATAAAGAGAACTTCTGCTTTTGCTCAACAATAAGAGCTTTTTTAGAGTTTGTTTTTGCTCGTATAGAAAGCTTCTGCTTTTGCTCGACGCGTTTCTGTATCGGAAATGACCGATAGTTCATCAGGAGCTGGGCAAAAAAATATGCCCTTGAGTGAGCAGAGAGGAGTTTACTAACTGAGAAGGTATAACAGAAGAATAACTCAAATGTGTCTGTCAATATTTCATAAAGGGAGATGCTCCCAATTGCCTTATTATAATATATTGCTTGACCCTAACAATATTCGGGTTCACCAGCATACTCTACCCATCTATAGATCAATACACCTGGATCTAAGTTAGCTCACCATCAGAGCCGCAGGCGCTGCTGGAGATTACTCCTAAAATCTCTCTTTGCCTTACTCTACTCTATCTCTCTCGCTCTGCTGACTAGTATAGCTAGCCTAAAATTGCTTTGTGCCATTGTGGCAGTTACTAACAGTAGCTAGGCTAGACTTGGGCATTGTCCCAGATTGAATTAATGAATTTACAATCTGGCAGCCTATTCATGTGAAGCTACTAGTCTTGGCAGACGACTCACTGGTCTAGATTGACTTCTCAGAGACCTTGGGGGCTATCTAAGATAGATTCTACTCTGATAGTGCCTGCATATGTTGTGCGCATATCCCTTTAACCGGCTGGGCCAATAGGTATTTAACCTGGTGGCTGTTCATTTAGTAGCCACCAGCCCTAGCGTATGGTTCATGGTTTTATGCTAAATACCAAAGTAAAACCTGGTTATTCCGTACAGATGCAGGTAGCACTTATACGGATCGTGTGCATTATCCTCACACGATGCACATAGTGCATATTTAAGATTTCTCACTCCAGAGTGACACACCCCCCATGTCTACCTTCAGCTTCTAATTGCGAGCTAACTTAGATCCAGGTGTATTGATCTATAGATGGGTAGAGTATGCTGGTGAACCCGAATATTGTTAGGGTCAAGCAATATATTATAATAAGGCAATTGGGAGCATCTCCCTTTATGAAATATTGACAGACACATTTGAGTTATTCTTCTGTTATACCTTCTCAGTTAGTAAACTCCTCTCTGCTCACTCAAGGGCATATTTTTTTGCCCAGCTCCTGATGAACTATCGGTCATTTCCGATACAGAAACGCGTCGAGCAAAAGCAGAAGCTTTCTATACGAGTAAAAACAAACTCTAAAAAAGCTCTTATTGTTGAGCAAAAGCAGAAGTTCTCTATATGAGCAATAAAATAAAAAGCTCTCATCCTTCGAGCAACAACTATATCTACGTAATAACAGAAATTTCTTGTACATGAGCTATACCAATAAAACTCTCACTTTATTGTCTTGGAGAGTTTTCATGTGAGAAATGGTGAAAAAAAGTACAAGAAACGCACCATTTAATAAAGTGTAATACACCAAAAGACATTCATCTAAACTTCTTACACATAAAAGTCTTTTAAATAAAGACTCTTGGTGCTTCTCTGGGAAAGAATATACGGGAGTTGTTGAGATCCTCTCTCCTTCCCCTATATTCCCCGGGACTCCACTGGCGTGGATCTGTCTGTCTTGTGTTATATGTTCTATGTTTTGTTTTGTTAGTAGGCCCTGACCCTTTTTATATATTAATTCTAAATAAAAGTGAAATTTTAAATTCTATATCTGTGATGGCCGCATTATTGCAATTGGGGCCATTAGGGGCTAACCTGTTGGAAACGGAATACTCTTAAAATATTGCCAAGTTTAACATATAAATATGCCATACACACCCTCCCTCCTTATCGCACAAAAACCCCACTACCTCCCACCAATTCCCTCCCTACCCCACAAACCCCACTACCTCCCTCCCTATCCCACAAACCCCCACCACCTCCCTCCCTAGCCCACAAACCCCACCCCTCTCCCATATAACCTCTCAAACCTAACTTTTAATTTTTTGCAAACACATTTTGGATAATGCTTAATTCCTCTAACATTTTTGTGTTCGGAATTGCCTGTTCAGCAATTGCACTACCACAGCCAGACTTGGCGCTGGCTACTCTAGGTAGCAGAGGATAGGGACCGCAGGTTTTCACCCTTTAACCCCTGTACAGGGATCTGGACTCCGCTGCTACGAATCCCTAGCTTGCATCTCCAGAGTAGTCGCTGACTGGTGGAGTAAGCAGGCAACAAAGAAAACAACAAGCCCTGGAGTCAGTAATGGGTAATCAGTTCAGATAAGCAGCGAGCCAATACAGATTTAACACACAGAATCAGGATCAGTGAGTAAAACTAATTCTCATGATTGCTGCTCAAGGGCGCTAAGGGGAAATACTATTACTATTGGGGATGCACTATTATTGAGGCCACTAAGAGAGTGCACTATTAGTATTCAGGCCACTATAGTTAATGTCTCCAAAAATAATAGTGCAATATTACCATTGGAGCACTATTGCTATTGGCGCCATTAAGGAGGTGCACTATTGCTATTGGGGACATTAAGGGGGCGCACTATTGCTATTGGGGCCAATAAGTGGACGCATTATTGCAATTGGGGCCATTAGGGGCTAACCTGTTGGAAACGGAATACTCTTAAAATATTGCCAAGTTTAACATATTAATATGCCATACACACCCTCCCTCCTTATCGCACAAAAACCCCACTACCTCCCACCAATTCCCTCCCTACCCCACAAACCCCACTACCTCCCTCCCTATCCCACAAACCCCAACCACCTCCCTCCCTAGCCCACAAACCCCACCCCTCTCCCATATAACCTCTCAAACCTAACTTTTAATTTTTTGCAAACACATTTTGGATAATGCTTAATTCCTCTAACATTTTTGTGTTCGGAATTGCCTGTTCAGCAATTGCACTACCACAGCCAGACTTGGCGCTGGCTACTCTAGGTAGCAGAGGATAGGGACCGCAGGTTTTCACCCTTTAACCCCTGTACAGGGATCTGGACTCCGCTGCTACGAATCCCTAGCTTGCATCTCCAGAGTAGTCGCTGACTGGTGGAGTAAGCAGGCAACAAAGAAAACAACAAGCCCTGGAGTCAGTAATTTGTAATTAGTTCAGATAAGCAGCGAGCCAATACAGATTTAACACACAGAATCAGGATCAGTGAGTAAAACTAATTCTTATGATTGCTGCTCAAGGGCGCTAAGGGGAAATACTATTACTATTGGGGATGCACTACTATTGAGGCCACTAAGAGAGTGCACTATTAGTATTCAGGCCACTATAGTTAATGTCTCCAAAAATAATAGTGCAATATTACCATTGGAGCACTATTGCTATTTACGCCATTAAGGAGGTGCACTATTGCTATTGGGGACATTAAGGGGGCGCACTATTGCTATTGGGGCCAATAAGTGGGCGCATTATTGCAATTGGGGCCATTAGGGGCTAACCTGTTGGAAACAGAATACTCTTAAAATATTGCCAAGTTTAACATATAAATATGCCATACACACCCTCCCTCCTAATCGCACAAAAACCCCACTACTTCCCACCAACTCCCTCCCTACCCCACAAACCCCACCACCTCCCTCCCTATCCCACAGACCCCACCACCTCCCTCCCCAGCCCACAAACCCCACCCCTCTCCCATATAACCTCTCCAACCTAACTTTTAATTTTTTGAAAACACATTTTCGATAATGCTTAATTCCGCTAACATTTTTGTGTTCAGAATTGCCTGTTCAGCAATTGCACTACCACAGCCAGACTTGGCGCTGGCTACTCTAGGTAGCAGAGGCTAGGGACCGCAGGTTTTCACCCTTTAACCCCTGTACAGGGATCTGGACTCCGCTGCTACGAATCCCTAGCTTGCATCTCCAGAGTAGTCGCTGACTGGTGGAGTAAGCAGGCAACAAAGAAAACAACAAGCCCTGGAGTCAGTAATGGGTAATCAGTTCAGATAAGCAGCGAGCCAATACAGATTTAACACACAGAATCAGAATAAGTGAGTAAAACTAATTCTCATGATTGCTGCTCGAGGGCACTAAGGGGAAATACTATTACTATTGGGGATGCACTATTATTGAGGCCACTAAGAGAGTGCACTATTAGTATTCAGGCCACTATAGTTAATGTCTCCAAAAATAATAGTGCAATATTACCATTGGAGCACTATTGCTATTGGCGCCATTAAGGAGGTGCACTATTGCTATTGGGGACATTAAGGGGGCGCACTATTGCTATTGGGGCCAATAAGTGGGCGCATTATTGCAATTGGGGCCATTAGGGGCTAACCTGTTGGAAACAGAATACTCTTAAAATATTGCCAAGTTTAACATATAAATATGCCATACACACCCTCCCTCCTAATCGCACAAAAACCCCACTACCTCCCACCAACTCCCTCCCTACCCCACAAACCCCACCACCTCCCTCCCTATCCCACAAACCCCCACCACCTCCCTCCCTAGCCCACAAACCCCACCCCTCTCCCATATAACCTCTCAAACCTAACTTTTAATTTTTTGCAAACACATTTTGGATAATGCTTAATTCCTCTAACATTTTTGTGTTCGGAATTGCCTGTTCAGCAATTGCTCTACCACAGCCAGACTTGGCGCTGGCTACTCTAGGTAGCAGAGGCTAGGGACCGCAGGTTTTCACCCTTTAACCCCTGTACAGGGATCTGGACTCCGCTGCTACGAATCCCTAGCTTGCATCTCCAGAGTAGTCGCTGACTGGTGGAGTAAGCAGGCAACAAAGAAAACAACAAGCCCTGGAGTCAGTAATGGGTAATCAGTTCAGATAAGCAGCGAGCCAATACAGATTTAACACATAGAATCAGGATCAGTGAGTAAAACTAATTCTCATGATTGCTGCTCAAGGGCGCTAAGGGGAAATACTATTACTATTGGGGATGCACTATTATTGAGGCCACTAAAAGAGTGCACTATTAGTATTCAGGCCACTATAGTTAATGTCTCCAAAAATAATAGTGCAATATTACCATTGGAGCACTATTGCTATTGGCGCCATTAAGGAGGTGCACTATTGCTATTGGGGACATTAAGGGGGCGCACTATTGCTATTGGGGCCAATAAGTGGGCGCATTATTGCAATTACGAAGTCACAGTGGTATGTAATATCTATATTAGTCCAAAGTTGAGGCCATCACAGATATAGAATTTAAAATTTCACTTTTATTTAGAATTAATATATAAAAAGGGTCAGGGCCTACTAACAAAACAAAACATAGAACATATAACACAAGACAGACAGATCCACGCCAGTGGAGTCCCGGGGAATATAGGGGAAGGAGAGAGGATCTCAACAACTCCCGTATATTCTTTCCCAGAGAAGCACCAAGAGTCTTTATTTAAAAGACTTTTATGTGTAAGAAGTTTAGATGAATGTCTTTTGGTGTATTACACTTTATTAAATGGTGCGTTTCTTGTACTTTTTTTCACCATTTCTCACATGAAAACTCTCCAAGACAATAAAGTGAGAGTTTTATTGGTATAGCTCATGTACAAGAAATTTCTGTTATTACGTAGATATAGTTGTTGCTCGAAGGATGAGAGCTTTTTATTTTATTGCTCATAAAGAGAACTTCTGCTTTTGCTCAACAATAAGAGCTTTTTTAGAGTTTGTTTTTGCTCGTATAGAAAGCTTCTGCTTTTGCTCGACGCGTTTCTGTATCGGAAATGACCGATAGTTCATCAGGAGCTGGGCAAAAAAATATGCCCTTGAGTGAGCAGAGAGGAGTTTACTAACTGAGAAGGTATAACAGAAGAATAACTCAAATGTGTCTGTCAATATTTCATAAAGGGAGATGCTCCCAATTGCCTTATTATAATATATTGCTTGACCCTAACAATATTCGGGTTCACCAGCATACTCTACCCATCTATAGATCAATACACCTGGATCTAAGTTAGCTCACCATCAGAGCCGCAGGCGCTGCTGGAGATTACTCCTAAAATCTCTCTTTGCCTTACTCTACTCTATCTCTCTCGCTCTGCTGACTAGTATAGCTAGCCTAAAATTGCTTTGTGCCATTGTGGCAGTTACTAACAGTAGCTAGGCTAGACTTGGGCATTGTCCCAGATTGAATTAATGAATTTACAATCTGGCAGCCTATTCATGTGAAGCTACTAGTCTTGGCAGACGACTCACTGGTCTAGATTGACTTCTCAGAGACCTTGGGGGCTATCTAAGATAGATTCTACTCTGATAGTGCCTGCATATGTTGTGCGCATATCCCTTTAACCGGCTGGGCCAATAGGTATTTAACCTGGTGGCTGTTCATTTAGTAGCCACCAGCCCTAGCGTATGGTTCATGGTTTTATGCTAAATACCAAAGTAAAACCTGGTTATTCCGTACAGATGCAGGTAGCACTTATACGGATCGTGTGCATTATCCTCACACGATGCACATAGTGCATATTTAAGATTTCTCACTCCAGAGTGACACACCCCCCATGTCTACCTTCAGCTTCTAATTGCGAGCTAACTTAGATCCAGGTGTATTGATCTATAGATGGGTAGAGTATGCTGGTGAACCCGAATATTGTTAGGGTCAAGCAATATATTATAATAAGGCAATTGGGAGCATCTCCCTTTATGAAATATTGACAGACACATTTGAGTTATTCTTCTGTTATACCTTCTCAGTTAGTAAACTCCTCTCTGCTCACTCAAGGGCATATTTTTTTGCCCAGCTCCTGATGAACTATCGGTCATTTCCGATACAGAAACGCGTCGAGCAAAAGCAGAAGCTTTCTATACGAGTAAAAACAAACTCTAAAAAAGCTCTTATTGTTGAGCAAAAGCAGAAGTTCTCTATATGAGCAATAAAATAAAAAGCTCTCATCCTTCGAGCAACAACTATATCTACGTAATAACAGAAATTTCTTGTACATGAGCTATACCAATAAAACTCTCACTTTATTGTCTTGGAGAGTTTTCATGTGAGAAATGGTGAAAAAAAGTACAAGAAACGCACCATTTAATAAAGTGTAATACACCAAAAGACATTCATCTAAACTTCTTACACATAAAAGTCTTTTAAATAAAGACTCTTGGTGCTTCTCTGGGAAAGAATATACGGGAGTTGTTGAGATCCTCTCTCCTTCCCCTATATTCCCCGGGACTCCACTGGCGTGGATCTGTCTGTCTTGTGTTATATGTTCTATGTTTTGTTTTGTTAGTAGGCCCTGACCCTTTTTATATATTAATTCTAAATAAAAGTGAAATTTTAAATTCTATATCTGTGATGGCCGCATTATTGCAATTGGGGCCATTAGGGGCTAACCTGTTGGAAACGGAATACTCTTAAAATATTGCCAAGTTTAACATATAAATATGCCATACACACCCTCCCTCCTTATCGCACAAAAACCCCACTACCTCCCACCAATTCCCTCCCTACCCCACAAACCCCACTACCTCCCTCCCTATCCCACAAACCCCCACCACCTCCCTCCCTAGCCCACAAACCCCACCCCTCTCCCATATAACCTCTCAAACCTAACTTTTATTTTTTTGCAAACACATTTTGGATAATGCTTAATTCCTCTAACATTTTTGTGTTCGGAATTGCCTGTTCAGCAATTGCACTACCACAGCCAGACTTGGCGCTGGCTACTCTAGGTAGCAGAGGATAGGGACCGCAGGTTTTCACCCTTTAACCCCTGTACAGGGATCTGGACTCCGCTGCTACGAATCCCTAGCTTGCATCTCCAGAGTAGTCGCTGACTGGTGGAGTAAGCAGGCAACAAAGAAAACAACAAGCCCTGGAGTCAGTAATGGGTAATCAGTTCAGATAAGCAGCGAGCCAATACAGATTTAACACACAGAATCAGGATCAGTGAGTAAAACTAATTCTCATGATTGCTGCTCAAGGGCGCTAAGGGGAAATACTATTACTATTGGGGATGCACTATTATTGAGGCCACTAAGAGAGTGCACTATTAGTATTCAGGCCACTATAGTTAATGTCTCCAAAAATAATAGTGCAATATTACCATTGGAGCACTATTGCTATTGGCGCCATTAAGGAGGTGCACTATTGCTATTGGGGACATTAAGGGGGCGCACTATTGCTATTGGGGCCAATAAGTGGACGCATTATTGCAATTGGGGCCATTAGGGGCTAACCTGTTGGAAACGGAATACTCTTAAAATATTGCCAAGTTTAACATATTAATATGCCATACACACCCTCCCTCCTTATCGCACAAAAACCCCACTACCTCCCACCAATTCCCTCCCTACCCCACAAACCCCACTACCTCCCTCCCTATCCCACAAACCCCAACCACCTCCCTCCCTAGCCCACAAACCCCACCCCTCTCCCATATAACCTCTCAAACCTAACTTTTAATTTTTTGCAAACACATTTTGGATAATGCTTAATTCCTCTAACATTTTTGTGTTCGGAATTGCCTGTTCAGCAATTGCACTACCACAGCCAGACTTGGCGCTGGCTACTCTAGGTAGCAGAGGATAGGGACCGCAGGTTTTCACCCTTTAACCCCTGTACAGGGATCTGGACTCCGCTGCTACGAATCCCTAGCTTGCATCTCCAGAGTAGTCGCTGACTGGTGGAGTAAGCAGGCAACAAAGAAAACAACAAGCCCTGGAGTCAGTAATTTGTAATTAGTTCAGATAAGCAGCGAGCCAATACAGATTTAACACACAGAATCAGGATCAGTGAGTAAAACTAATTCTTATGATTGCTGCTCAAGGGCGCTAAGGGGAAATACTATTACTATTGGGGATGCACTACTATTGAGGCCACTAAGAGAGTGCACTATTAGTATTCAGGCCACTATAGTTAATGTCTCCAAAAATAATAGTGCAATATTACCATTGGAGCACTATTGCTATTTACGCCATTAAGGAGGTGCACTATTGCTATTGGGGACATTAAGGGGGCGCACTATTGCTATTGGGGCCAATAAGTGGGCGCATTATTGCAATTGGGGCCATTAGGGGCTAACCTGTTGGAAACAGAATACTCTTAAAATATTGCCAAGTTTAACATATAAATATGCCATACACACCCTCCCTCCTAATCGCACAAAAACCCCACTACTTCCCACCAACTCCCTCCCTACCCCACAAACCCCACCACCTCCCTCCCTATCCCACAGACCCCACCACCTCCCTCCCCAGCCCACAAATCCCACCCCTCTCCCATATAACCTCTCCAACCTAACTTTTAATTTTTTGAAAACACATTTTCGATAATGCTTAATTCCGCTAACATTTTTGTGTTCAGAATTGCCTGTTCAGCAATTGCACTACCACAGCCAGACTTGGCGCTGGCTACTCTAGGTAGCAGAGGCTAGGGACCGCAGGTTTTCACCCTTTAACCCCTGTACAGGGATCTGGACTCCGCTGCTACGAATCCCTAGCTTGCATCTCCAGAGTAGTCGCTGACTGGTGGAGTAAGCAGGCAACAAAGAAAACAACAAGCCCTGGAGTCAGTAATGGGTAATCAGTTCAGATAAGCAGCGAGCCAATACAGATTTAACACACAGAATCAGAATAAGTGAGTAAAACTAATTCTCATGATTGCTGCTCGAGGGCACTAAGGGGAAATACTATTACTATTGGGGATGCACTATTATTGAGGCCACTAAGAGAGTGCACTATTAGTATTCAGGCCACTATAGTTAATGTCTCCAAAAATAATAGTGCAATATTACCATTGGAGCACTATTGCTATTGGCGCCATTAAGGAGGTGCACTATTGCTATTGGGGACATTAAGGGGGCGCACTATTGCTATTGGGGCCAATAAGTGGGCGCATTATTGCAATTGGGGCCATTAGGGGCTAACCTGTTGGAAACAGAATACTCTTAAAATATTGCCAAGTTTAACATATAAATATGCCATACACACCCTCCCTCCTAATCGCACAAAAACCCCACTACCTCCCACCAACTCCCTCCCTACCCCACAAACCCCACCACCTCCCTCCCTATCCCACAAACCCCCACCACCTCCCTCCCTAGCCCACAAACCCCACCCCTCTCCCATATAACCTCTCAAACCTAACTTTTAATTTTTTGCAAACACATTTTGGATAATGCTTAATTCCTCTAACATTTTTGTGTTCGGAATTGCCTGTTCAGCAATTGCTCTACCACAGCCAGACTTGGCGCTGGCTACTCTAGGTAGCAGAGGCTAGGGACCGCAGGTTTTCACCCTTTAACCCCTGTACAGGGATCTGGACTCCGCTGCTACGAATCCCTAGCTTGCATCTCCAGAGTAGTCGCTGACTGGTGGAGTAAGCAGGCAACAAAGAAAACAACAAGCCCTGGAGTCAGTAATGGGTAATCAGTTCAGATAAGCAGCGAGCCAATACAGATTTAACACATAGAATCAGGATCAGTGAGTAAAACTAATTCTCATGATTGCTGCTCAAGGGCGCTAAGGGGAAATACTATTACTATTGGGGATGCACTATTATTGAGGCCACTAAAAGAGTGCACTATTAGTATTCAGGCCACTATAGTTAATGTCTCCAAAAATAATAGTGCAATATTACCATTGGAGCACTATTGCTATTGGCGCCATTAAGGAGGTGCACTATTGCTATTGGGGACATTAAGGGGGCGCACTATTGCTATTGGGGCCAATAAGTGGGCGCATTATTGCAATTGGGGCCATTGGGGGCTAACCTGTTGGAAACAGAATACTCTTAAAATATTGCCAAGTTTAACATATAAATATGCCATACACACCCTCCCTCCTTATCGCACAAAAACCCCACTACCTCCCACCAACTCCCTCCCTACCCCACAAACCCCCCCACCTCCCTCCCTATCCCACAAACACCCACCACTTCCCTCCCTAGCCCACAAACCCCACCCCTCTCCCATATAACCTCTCAAACCTAACTTTTAATTTTTTGCAAACACATTTTGGATAACGCTTAATTCCTCTAACATTTTTGTGTTCGGAATTGCCTGTTCAGCAATTGCACTACCACAGTCAGACTTGGCGCTGGCTACTCTAGGTAGCAGAGGCTAGGGACCGCAGGTTTTCACCCTTTAACCCCTGTACAGGGATCTGGACTCCGCTGCTACGAATCCCTAGCTTGCATCTCCAGAGTAGTCGCTGACTGGTGGAGTAAGCAGGCAACAAAGAAAACAACAAGCCCTGGAGTCAGTAATGGGTAATCAGTTCAGATAAGCAGCGAGCCAATACAGATTTAACACACAGAAACTGGATCAGTGAGTAAAACTAATTCTCATGATTGCTGCTCAAGGGCGCTAAGGGGAAATACTATTACTATTGGGGATGCACTATTATTGAGGCCACTAAGAGAGTGCACTATTAGTATTCAGGCCACTATAGTTAATGTCTCCAAAAATAATAGTGCAATATTACCATTGGAGCACTATTGCTATTGGCGCCATTAAGGAGGTGCACTATTGCTATTGGGGACATTAAGGGGGCGCACTATTGCTATTGGGGCCAATAAGTGGGCGCACTATTGCAATTGGGGCCATTAGGGGCTAACCGGTTGGAAACGGAATACTCTTAAAACATTGCCAAGTTTAACATATAAATATCCCATACACACCCTCCCTCCTTATCGCACAAAAACCCCACTACCTCCCACCAACTCCCTCCCTACCCCACAAACCCCACCACCTCCCTATCCCACAAACCCCACCACCTCCCTCCCTATCCCACAAACTCCACCCCTCTCCCATATAACCTCTCAAACGTAACTTTTAATTTTTTGCAAACATATTTTCGATAATGCTTAATTCCTCTAACATTTTTGTGCTCAGAATTGCCTGTTCAGCAATTTCATACCACAGCCAGACTTGGCGCTGGCTACTCTAGGTAGCAGAGGCTAGGGACCGCAGGTTTTCACTCTTTAACCCCTGTACAGGGATCTGGACTCCGCTGCTACGAATCCCTAGCTTGCATCTCCAGAGTAGTCGCTGACTGGTGGAGTGAGCAGGCAACAAAGAAAACAACAAGCCCTGGAGTCAGTAATGGGTAATCAGTTCAGATAAGCAGCGAGCCAATACAGATTTAACACACAGAATCTGGATCAGTGAGTAAAACTAATTCTCATGATTGCTGCTCAAGGGCACTAAGGGGAAATACTATTACTATTGGGGATGCACTATTATTGAGGCCACTAAGAGAGTGCACTATTAGTATTCAGGCCACTATAGTTAATGTCTCCAAAAATAATAGTGCAATATTACCATTGGAGCACTATTGCTATTGGCGCCATTAAGGAGGTGCACTATTGCTATTGGGGACATTAAGGGGGCGCACTATTGCTATTGGGGCCAATAAGTGGGCGCATTATTGCAATTGGGGCCATTGGGGGCTAACCTGTTGGAAACAGAATACTCTTAAAATATTGCCAAGTTTAACATATAAATATGCCATACACACCCTCCCTCCTTATCGCACAAAAACCCCACTACCTCCCACCAACTCCCTCCCTACCCCACAAACCCCCCCACCTCCCTCCCTATCCCACAAACACCCACCACTTCCTCCCTAGCCCACAAACCCCACCCCTCTCCCATATAACCTCTCAAACCTAACTTTTAATTTTTTGCAAACACATTTTGAATAACGCTTAATTCCTCTAACATTTTTGTGTTCGGAATTGCTTGTTCAGCAATTGCACTACCACAGTCAGACTTGGCGCTGGCTACTCTAGGTAGCAGAGGCTAGGGACCGCAGGTTTTCACCCTTTAACCCCTGTACAGGGATCTGGACTCCGCTGCTACGAATCCCTAGCTTGCATCTCCAGAGTAGTCGCTGACTGGTGGAGTAAGCAGGCAACAAAGAAAACAACAAGCCCTGGAGTCAGTAATGGGTAATCAGTTCAGATAAGCAGCGAGCCAATACAGATTTAACACACAGAATCTGGATCAGTGAGTAAAACTAATTCTCATGATTGCTGCTCAAGGGCGCTAAGGGGAAATACTATTACTATTGGGGATGCACTATTATTGAGGCCACTAAGAGAGTGCACTATTAGTATTCAGGCCACTATAGTTAATGTCTCCAAAAATAATAGTGCAATATTACCATTGGAGCACTATTGCTATTGGCGCCATTAAGGAGGTGCACTATTGCTATTGGGGACATTAAGGGGGCGCACTATTGCTATTGGGGCCAATAAGTGGGCGCATTATTGCAATTGGGGCCATTAGGGGCTAACCTCTTGGAAACAGAATACTCTTAAAATATTGCCAAGTTTAACATATAAATATGCCATACACACCCTCCCTCCTTATCGCACAAAAACCCCACTACCTCCCACCAACTCCCTCCCTACCCCACAAACCCCACCACCTCCCTCCCTATCCCACAAACCCCCACCACCTTCCTCCCTAGCCCACAAACCCCACCCCTCTCCCATATAACCTCTCAAACCTAACTTTTAATTTTTTGCAAACACATTTTGGATAATGCTTAATTCCTCTAACATTTTTGTGTTCGGAATTGCCTGTTCAGCAATTGCACTACCACAGCCAGACTTGGCGCTGGCTACTCTAGGTAGCAGAGGCTAGGGACCGCAGGTTTTCACCCTTTAACCCCTGTACAGGGATCTGGACTCCGCTGCTACGAATCCCTAGCTTGCATCTCCAGAGTAGTCGCTGACTGGTGGAGTAAGCAGGCAACAAAGAAAACAACAAGCCCTGGAGTCAGTAATAGGTAATCAGTTCAGATAAGCAGCGAGCCAATACAGATTTAACACACAGAATCAGGATCAGTGAGTAAAACTAATTCTTATGATTGCTGCTCAAGGGCGCTAAGGGGAAATACTATTACTATTGGGGACGCACTACTATTGAGGCCACTAAGAGAGTGCACTATTAGTATTCAGGCCACTATAGTTAATGTCTCCAAAAATAATAGTGCAATATTACCATTGGAGCACTATTGCTATTGGCGCCATTAAGGAGGTGCACTATTGCTATTGGGGACATTAAGGGGGCGCACTATTGCTATTGGGGCCAATAAGTGGGCGCACTATTGCAATTGGGGCCATTAGGGGCTAACCGGTTGGAAACGGAATACTCTTAAAACATTGCCAAGTTTAACATATAAATATCCCATACACACCCTCCCTCCTTATCGCACAAAAACCCCACTACCTCCCACCAACTCCCTCCCTACCCCACAAACCCCACCACCTCCCTATCCCACAAACCCCACCACCTCCCTCCCTATCCCACAAACTCCACCCCTCTCCCATATAACCTCTCAAACGTAACTTTTAATTTTTTGCAAACATATTTTCGATAATGCTTAATTCCTCTAACATTTTTGTGCTCAGAATTGCCTGTTCAGCAATTTCATACCACAGCCAGACTTGGCGCTGGCTACTCTAGGTAGCAGAGGCTAGGGACCGCAGGTTTTCACTCTTTAACCCCTGTACAGGGATCTGGACTCCGCTGCTACGAATCCCTAGCTTGCATCTCCAGAGTAGTCGCTGACTGGTGGAGTGAGCAGGCAACAAAGAAAACAACAAGCCCTGGAGTCAGTAATGGGTAATCAGTTCAGATAAGCAGCGAGCCAATACAGATTTAACACACAGAATCTGGATCAGTGAGTAAAACTAATTCTCATGATTGCTGCTCAAGGGCACTAAGGGGAAATACTATTACTATTGGGGATGCACTATTATTGAGGCCACTAAGAGAGTGCACTATTAGTATTCAGGCCACTATAGTTAATGTCTCCAAAAATAATAGTGCAATATTACCATTGGAGCACTATTGCTATTGGCGCCATTAAGGAGGTGCACTATTGCTATTGGGGACATTAAGGGGGCGCACTGTTGCTATTGGGGCCAATAAGTGGGCGCATTATTGCAATTGGGGCCATTGGGGGCTAACCTGTTGGAAACAGAATACTCTTAAAATATTGCCAAGTTTAACATATAAATATGCCATACACACCCTCCCTCCTTATCGCACAAAAACCCCACTACCTCCCACCAACTCCCTCCCTACCCCACAAACCCCCCCACCTCCCTCCCTATCCCACAAACACCCACCACTTCCCTCCCTAGCCCACAAACCCCACCCCTCTCCCATATAACCTCTCAAACCTAACTTTTAATTTTTTGCAAACACATTTTGAATAACGCTTAATTCCTCTAACATTTTTGTGTTCGGAATTGCCTGTTCAGCAATTGCACTACCACAGTCAGACTTGGCGCTGGCTACTCTAGGTAGCAGAGGCTAGGGACCGCAGGTTTTCACCCTTTAACCCCTGTACAGGGATCTGGACTCCGCTGCTACGAATCCCTAGCTTGCATCTCCAGAGTAGTCGCTGACTGGTGGAGTAAGCAGGCAACAAAGAAAACAACAAGCCCTGGAGTCAGTAATGGGTAATCAGTTCAGATAAGCAGCGAGCCAATACAGATTTAACACACAGAATCTGGATCAGTGAGTAAAACTAATTCTCATGATTGCTGCTCAAGGGCGCTAAGGGGAAATACTATTACTATTGGGGATGCACTATTATTGAGGCCACTAAGAGAGTGCACTATTAGTATTCAGGCCACTATAGTTAATGTCTCCAAAAATAATAGTGCAATATTACCATTGGAGCACTATTGCTACTGGCGCCATTAAGGAGGTGCACTATTGCTATTGGGGACATTAAGGGGGCGCACTATTGCTATTGGGGCCAATAAGTGGGCGCATTATTGCAATTGGGGCCATTAGGGGCTAACCTGTTGGAAACAGAATACTCTTAAAATATTGCCAAGTTTAACATATAAATATGCCATACACACCCTCCCTCCTTATCGCACAAAAACCCCACTACCTCCCACCAACTCCCTCCCTACCCCACAAACCCCACCACCTCCCTCCCTATCCCACAAACCCCCACCACCTTCCTCCCTAGCCCACAAACCCCACCCCTCTCCCATATAACCTCTCAAACCTAACTTTTAATTTTTGGCAAACACATTTTCGATAATGCTTAATTCCTCTAACATTTTTGTGTTCGGAATTGCCTGTACAGCAATTGCACTACCACAGCCAGACTTGGCGCTGGCTACTTTAGGTAGCAGAGGCTAGGGACCGCAGGTTTTCACCCTTTAACCCCTGTACAGGGATCTGGACTCTGCTGCTACGAATCCGTAACTTGCATCTCCAGAGTAGTCGCTGACTGGTGGAGTAAGCAGGCAACAAAGAAAACAACAAGCCCTGGATTCAGTAATGGGTAATCAGTTCAGATAAGCAGCGAGCCAATACAGATTTAACACACAGAATCTGGATCAGAGAGTAAAACTAATTCTCATGATTGCTGCTCAAGGGCGCTAAGAGGAAATACTATTACTATTGGGGACGCACTATTATTGAGGCCACTAAGAGAGTGCACTATTAGTATTCAGGCCACTATAGTTAATGTCTCCAAAAATAATAGTGCAATATTACCATTGGAGCACTATTGCTATTGGCGCCATAAGGAGGTGCACTATTGCTATTGGGGACATTAAGCGGGCGCACTATTGCAATTGGGGCCATTAGGGGATAATTTGTTGGAAACGGAATACTCTTAAAACATTGCCAAGTTTAACATATAAATATCCCATACACACCCTCCCTCCTTATCGCACAAAAACCCCACTACCTCCCACCAACTCCCTCCCTACCCCACAAACCCCACCACCTCCCTCCCTATCCCACAAACCCCCACCACCTTCCTCCCTAGCCCACAAACCCCACCCCTCTCCCATATAACCTCTCAAACCTAACTTTTAATTTTTTGCAAACACATTTTGGATAATGCTTAATTCCTCTAACATTTTTGTGTTCGGAATTGCCTGTTCAGCAATTGCACTACCACAGCCAGACTTGGCGCTGGCTACTCTAGGTAGCAGAGGCTAGGGACCGCAGGTTTTCACCCTTTAACCCCTGTACAGGGATCTGGACTCCGCTGCTACGAATCCCTAGCTTGCATCTCCAGAGTAGTCGCTGACTGGTGGAGTAAGCAGGCAACAAAGAAAACAACAAGCCCTGGAGTCAGTAATAGGTAATCCGTTCAGATAAGCAGCGAGCCAATACAGATTTAACACACAGAATCAGGATCAGTGAGTAAAACTAATTCTTATGATTGCTGCTCAAGGGCGCTAAGGGGAAATACTATTACTATTGGGGACGCACTACTATTGAGGCCACTAAGAGAGTGCACTATTAGTATTCAGGCCACTATAGTTAATGTCTCCAAAAATAATAGTGCAATATTACCATTGGAGCACTATTGCTATTGGCGCCATTAAGGAGGTGCACTATTGCTATTGGGGACATTAAGGGGGCGCACTATTGCTATTGGGGCCAATAAGTGGGCGCACTATTGCAATTGGGGCCATTAGGGGCTAACCGGTTGGAAACGGAATACTCTTAAAACATTGCCAAGTTTAACATATAAATATCCCATACACACCCTCCCTCCTTATCGCACAAAAACCCCACTACCTCCCACCAACTCCCTCCCTACCCCACAAACCCCACCACCTCCCTATCCCACAAACCCCACCACCTCCCTCCCTATCCCACAAACTCCACCCCTCTCCCATATAACCTCTCAAACGTAACTTTTAATTTTTTGCAAACATATTTTCGATAATGCTTAATTCCTCTAACATTTTTGTGCTCAGAATTGCCTGTTCAGCAATTTCATACCACAGCCAGACTTGGCGCTGGCTACTCTAGGTAGCAGAGGCTAGGGACCGCAGGTTTTCACTCTTTAACCCCTGTACAGGGATCTGGACTCCGCTGCTACGAATCCCTAGCTTGCATCTCCAGAGTAGTCGCTGACTGGTGGAGTGAGCAGGCAACAAAGAAAACAACAAGCCCTGGAGTCAGTAATGGGTAATCAGTTCAGATAAGCAGCGAGCCAATACAGATTTAACACACAGAATCTGGATCAGTGAGTAAAACTAATTCTCATGATTGCTGCTCAAGGGCGCTAAGGGGAAATACTATTACTATTGGGGATGCACTATTATTGAGGCCACTAAGAGAGTGCACTATTAGTATTCAGGCCACTATAGTTAATGTCTCCAAAAATAATAGTGCAATATTACCATTGGAGCACTATTGCTATTGGCGCCATTAAGGAGGTGCACTATTGCTATTGGGGACATTAAGGGGGCGCACTATTGCTATTGGGGCCAATAAGTGGGCGCATTATTGCAATTGGGGCCATTGGGGGCTAACCTGTTGGAAACAGAATACTCTTAAAATATTGCCAAGTTTAACATATAAATATGCCATACACACCCTCCCTCCTTATCGCACAAAAACCCCACTACCTCCCACCACCTCCCTCCCTATCCCACAAACACCCACCACTTCCCTCCCTAGCCCACAGACCCCACCCCTCTCCCATATAACCTCTCAAACCTAACTTTTAATTTTTTGCAAACACATTTTGGATAACGCTTAATTCCTCTAACATTTTTGTGCTCAGAATTGCCTGTTCAGCAATTTCATACCACAGCCAGACTTGGCGCTGGCTACTCTAGGTAGCAGAGGCTAGGGACCGCAGGTTTTCACTCTTTAACCCCTGTACAGGGATCTGGACTCCGCTGCTACGAATCCCTAGCTTGCATCTCCAGAGTAGTCGCTGACTGGTGGAGTGAGCAGGCAACAAAGAAAACAACAAGCCCTGGAGTCAGTAATGGGTAATCAGTTCAGATAAGCAGCGAGCCAATACAGATTTAACACACAGAATCTGGATCAGTGAGTAAAACTAATTCTCATGATTGCTGCTCAAGGGCACTAAGGGGAAATACTATTACTATTGGGGATGCACTATTATTGAGGCCACTAAGAGAGTGCACTATTAGTATTCAGGCCACTATAGTTAATGTCTCCAAAAATAATAGTGCAATATTACCATTGGAGCACTATTGCTATTGGCGCCATTAAGGAGGTGCACTATTGCTATTGGGGACATTAAGGGGGCGCACTATTGCTATTGGGGCCAATAAGTGGGCGCATTATTGCAATTGGGGCCATTAGGGGCTAACCTGTTGGAAACAGAATACTCTTAAAATATTGCCAAGTTTAACATATAAATATGCCATACACACCCTCCCTCCTTATCGCACAAAAACCCCACTACCTCCCACCAACTCCCTCCCTACCCCACAAACCCCACCACCTCCCTCCCTATCCCACAAACCCCCACCACCTTCCTCCCTAGCCCACAAACCCCACCCCTCTCCCATATAACCTCTCAAACCTAACTTTTAATTTTTTGCAAACACATTTTCGATAATGCTTAATTCATCTAACATTTTTGTGTTCGGAATTGCCTGTTCAGCAATTGCACTACCACAGCCAGACTTGGCGCTGGCTACTTTAGGTAGCAGAGGCTAGGGACCGCAGGTTTTCACCCTTTAACCCCTGTACAGGGATCTGGACTCCGCTGCTACGAATCCGTAACTTGCATCTCCAGAGTAGTCGCTGACTGGTGGAGTAAGCAGGCAACAAAGAAAACAACAAGCCCTGGAGTCAGTAATGGGTAATCAGTTCAGATAAGCAGCGAGCCAATACAGATTTAACACACAGAATCTGGATCAGAGAGTAAAACTAATTCTCATGATTGCTGCTCAAGGGCGCTAAGAGGAAATACTATTACTATTGGGGACGCACTATTATTGAGGCCACTAAGAGAGTGCACTATTAGTATTCAGGCCACTATAGTTAATGTCTCCAAAAATAATAGTGCAATATTACCATTGGAGCACTATTGCTATTGGCGCCATAAGGAGGTGCACTATTGCTATTGGGGACATTAGGCGGGCGCACTATTTCAATTGGGGCCATTAGGGGATTTTTTTGTTGGAAACGGAATACTCTTAAAACATTGCCAAGTTTAACATATAAATATCCCATACACACCCTCCCTCCTTATCGCACAAAAACCCCACTACCTCCCACCAACTCCCTCCCTACCCCACAAACCCCAACCCCTCCCTCCCTATCCCACAAACCCCCACCACCTTGGTCCCTAGCCCACAAACCCCACCCCTCTCCCATATAACCTCTCAAACCTAACTTTTAATTTTTTTGCAAACACATTTTGGATAATGCTTAATTCCTCTAACATTTTTGTGTTCGGAATTGCCTGTTCAGCAATTGCACTACCACAGCCAGACTTGGCGCTGGCTACTCTAGGTAACAGAGGCTAGGGACCGCAGGTTTTCACCCTTTAACCCCTGTATAGGGATCTGGACTCCGCTGCTACGAATCCTTAGCTTGCATCTCCAGAGTAGTCGCTGACTGGTGGAGTGAGCAGGCAACAAAAAAAACAACAAGCCCTGGAGTCAGTAATGTCTAATCAGTTCAGATAAGCAGCGAGCCAATACAGATTTAACAAGCAGAATCCGGATCAGTGAGTAAAACTAATTCTCATGATTGCTGCTCAAGGGCGCTAAGGGCAAATACTATTACTATTGGGGATGCACTATTTTTGAGGCCACTAAGAGAGTGCACTATTAGTATTCAGGCCACTATAGTTAATGTCTCCAAAAATAATAGTGCAATATTACCATTGGAGCACTATTGCTATTGGCGCCATAAGGAGGTGCACTATTGCTATTGGGGACATTAAGCGGGCGCACTATTGCAATTGGGGCCATTAGGGGATAATTTGTTGGAAACGGAATACTCTTAAAACATTGCCAAGTTTAACATATAAATATCCCATACACACCCTCCCTCCTTAACGCACAAAAACCCCACTAGCTCCCACCAACTCCCTCCCTACCCCACAAACCCCACCACCTCCCTCCCTACCCCAAAAACAACACCACCTCCCTCCCTATCCCACAAACCCCCACCACCTCCCTCCCCAGCCCACAAACCCCATCCCTCTCCCATATAACCTCTCAAACGTAACTTTTAATTTTTTGCAAACACATTTTCGATAATGCTTAATTCCTCTAACATTTTTGTGTTCGGAATTGCCTGTTCAGCAATTGCACTACCAAAGCCAGACTTGGCGCTGGCTACTCTAGGTAGCAGAGGCTAGGGACCGCAGGTTTTCACCCTTTAACCCCTGTACAGGGATCTGGACTCCGCTGCTACGAATCCCTAGCTTGCATCTCCAGAGTAGTCGCTGACTGGTGGAGTAAGCAGGCAACAAAGAAAACAACAAGCCCTGGATTCAGTAATGGGTAATCAGTTGAGATAAGCAGCGAGCCAATACAGATTTAACACACAGAATCAGGATCAGTGAGTAAAACTAATTCTCATGATTGCTGCTCAAGGGCGCTAAGGGGAAATACTATTACTATTGGGGATGCACTATTATTGAGGCCACTAAGAGAGTGCACTATTAGTATTCAGGCCACTATAGTTAAAGTCTCCAAAAATAATAGTGCAATATTACCATTGGAGCACTATTGCTATTGGCGCCATTAAGGAGGTGCACTATTGCTATTGGGGACATTAAGTGGGCGCACTATTGCAATTGGGGCCATTAGGGGATAACCTGTTGGAAACGGAATACTCTTAAAACATTGCCAAGTTTAACATATAAATATCCCATACACACCCTCCCTCCTTATCGCACAAAAACCCCACTACCTCCCACCAACTCCCTCCCTATCCCACAAACCCCCACCACCTCCCTCCCCAGCCCACAAACCCCATCCCTCTCCCATATAACCTCTCAAACGTAACTTTTAATTTTTTGCAAACACATTTTCAAAAATGCTTAATTCCTCTAACATTTTTGTGTTCGGAATTGCCTGTTCAGCAATTGCACTACCACAGCCAGACTTGGCGCTGGCTACTCTAGGTAGCAGAGGCTAGGGACCGCAGGTTTTCACCCTTTAACCCCTGTACAGGGATCTGGACTCCGCTGCTACGAATCCCTAGCTTGCATCTCCAGAGTAGTCGCTGACTGGTGGAGTAAGCAGGCAACAAAGAAAACAAGAAGCCCAGGAGTCAGTAATGGGTAATCAGTTCAGATAAGCAGCGAGCCAATACAGATTTAACACACAGAATCAGGATCAGTGAGTAAAACTAATTCTCATGATTGCTGCTCGAGGGCACTAAGGGGAAATACTATTACTATTGGGGATGCACTATTATTGAGGCCACTAAGAGAGTGCACTATTAGTATTCAGGCCACTATAGTTAATGTCTCCAAAAATAATAGTGCAATATTACCATTGGAGCACTATTGCTATTGGCGCCATTAAGGAGGTGCACTATTGCTATTGGGAACATTAAGGGGGCGCACTATTGCTATTGGGGCCAATAAGTGGGCGCACTATTGCAATTGGGGCCATTATGGGCTAACCGATTGGAAACTCAATACTCTTAAAACATTGCCAAGTTTAACATATAAATATCCCATACACACCCTCCCTCCTTATCGCACAAAAACCCCACTACCTCCCACCAACTCCCTCCCTACCCCACAAACCCCACCACCTCCCTCCCTATCCCACAAACCCCCACCACCTTCCTCCCTAGCCCACAAACCCCACCCCTCTCCCATATAACCTCTCAAACCTAACTTTTAATTTTTTGCAAACACATTTTGGATAATGCTTAATTCCTCTAACATTTTTGTGTTCGGAATTGCCTGTTCAGCAATTGCACTACCACAGCCAGACTTGGCGCTGGCTACTCTAGGTAGCAGAGGCTAGGGACCGCAGGTTTTCACCCTTTAACCCCTGTACAGGGATCTGGACTCTGCTGCTACGAATCCCTAGCTTGCATCTCCAGAGTAGTCGCTGACTGGTGGAGTAAGCAGGCAACAAAGAAAACAACAAGCCCTGGAGTCAGTAATGGGTAATCAGTTCAGATAAGCAGCGAGCCAATACAGATTTAACACACAGAATCTGGATCAGAGAGTAAAACTAATTCTCATGATTGCTGCTCAAGGGCGCTAAGAGGAAATACTATTACTATTGGGGACGCACTATTATTGAGGCCACTAAGAGAGTGCACTATTAGTATTCAGGCCACTATAGTTAATGTCTCCAAAAATAATAGTGCAATATTACCATTGGAGCACTATTGCTATTGGGGACATTAAGGGGGCGCACTATTGCTATTGGGGCCAATAAGTGGGCGCATTATTGCAATTGGGGCCATTAGGGGCTAACCTGTTGGAAACAGAATACTCTTAAAATATTGCCAAGTTTAACATATAAATATGCCATACACACCCTCCCTCCTTATCGCACAAAAACCCCACTACCTCCCACCAACTCCCTCCCTACCCCACAAACCCCACCACCTCCCTCCCTATCCCACAAACCCCCACCACCTTCCTCCCTAGCCCACAAACCCCACCCCTCTCCCATATAACCTTTCAAACCTAACTTTTAATTTTTTGCAAACACATTTTTGATAATGCTTAATTCCTCTAACATTTTTGTGTTCGGAATTGCCTGTTCAGCAATTGCACTACCACAGCCAGACTTGGCGCTGGCTACTCTAGGTAGCAGAGGCTAGGGACCGCAGGTTTTCACCCTTTAACCCCTGTACAGGGATCTGGACTCCGCTGCTACGAATCCGTAGCTTGCATCTCCAGAGTAGTCGCTGACTGGTGGAGTAAGCAGGCAACAAAGAAAACAACAAGCCCTGGAGTCAGTAATGGGTAATCAGTTCAGATAAGCAGCGAGCCAATACAGATTTAACACACAGAATCTGGATCAGAGAGTAAAACTAATTCTCATGATTGCTGCTCAAGGGCGCTAAGAGGAAATACTATTACTATTGGGGACGCACTATTATTGAGGCCACTAAGAGAGTGCACTATTAGTATTCAGGCCACTATAGTTAATGTCTCCAAAAATAATAGTGCAATATTACCATTGGAGCACTATTGCTATTGGCGCCATTAAGGAGGTGCACTATTGCTATTGGGGACATTAAGCGGGCAACCTATTGCAATTGGGGCCATTAGGGGATAATTTGTTGGAAACGGAATACTCTTAAAACATTGCCAAGTATAACATATAAATATGCCATACACACCCTCCCTCCTTATCGCACAAAAACCCCACTACCTCCCACCAACTCCATCCCTACCCCACAAACCCCACCACCTCCCTCCCTATCCCACAAACCCCCACCACCTTCCTCCCTAGCCCACAAACCCGACCCCTCTCCCATATAACCTCTCAAACCTAACTTTTAATTTTTTGCAAACACATTTTGAAGAATGCTTAATTCCTCTAACATTTTTGTGTTCGGAATTGCCTGTTCAGCAATTGCACTACCACAGTCAGACTTGGCGCTGGCTACTCTAGGTAACAGAGGCTAGGGACCGCAGGTTTTTACCCTTTAACCCCTGTACAGGGATCTGGACTCCACTGCTACGAATCCCTAGCTTGCATCTCCAGAGTAGTCGCTGACTGGTGGAGTAAGCAGGCAACAAAGAAAACAACAAGCCCTGGAGTCAGTAATGGGTAATCAGTTCAGATAAGCAGCGAGCCAATACAGATTTAACACACAGAATCAGGATCAGTGAGTAAAACTAATTCTCATGATTGCTGCTCAAGGGCGCTAAGGCGAAATACTATTACTACTGGGGATGCACTATTATTGAGGCCACTAAGAGAATGCACTATTAGTATTCAGGCCACTATAGTTAATGTCTCCAAAAATAATAGTGCAATATTACCATTGGAGCACTATTGCTATTGGCGCCATTAAGGAGGTGCACTATTGCTATTGGGGACATTAAGGGGGCGCACTATTGCTATTGGGGCCAATAAGTGGGCGCACTATTACAATTGGGGCCATTAGGGGCTAACCTGTTGGAAACGGAATACTCTTAAAACATTGCCAAGTTTAACATATAAATATGCCATACACACCCTCCCTCCTTATCGCACAAAAACCCCACTACCTCCCACCAACTCCCTCCCTACCCCACAAACCCCACCACCTCCCTCCCTATCCCACAAACCCCCACCACCTCCCTCCCCAGCCCACAAACCCCACCCCTCTCCCATATAACCTCTCCAACCTAACTTTTAATTTTTTGCAAACACATTTTCGATAATGCTTAATTCCTCTAACATTTTTGTGTTCGGAATTGCCTGTTCAGCAATTGCACTACCACAGCCAGACTTGGCGCTGGCTACTCTAGGTAGCAGAGGCTAGGGACCGCAGGTTTTCACCCTTTAACCCCTGTATAGGGATCTGGACTCCGCTGCTACGAATCCATAGCTTGCATCTCCAGAGTAGTAGCTGACTGGAGGAGTGAGCAGGCAACAAAGAAAACAACAAGCCCTGGAGTCAGTAATGGGTAATCAGTTCAGATAAGCAGCGAGCCAATACAGATTTAACACACAGAATCAGGATCAGTGAGTAAAACTAATTCTCATGATTGCTGCTCAAGGGCGCTAAGGGGAAATACTATTAGTAGTGGGAATGCACTATTATTGAGGCCACTAAGAGAGTGCACTATTAGTATTCAGGCCACTATAGTTAATGTCTCCAAAAATGATAGTGCAATATTACCATTGGAGCACTATTGCTATTGGCGCCATTAAGGAGGTGCACTATTGCTATTGGGGACATTAAGGGGGCGCACTATTGCTATTGGGGCCAATAAGTGGGCGCATTATTGCAATTGGGGCCATTAGGGGCTAACCTGTTGGAAACAGAATACTCTTAAAATATTGCCAAGTTTAACATATAAATATGCCATACACACCCTCCCTCCTTATCGCACAAAAACCCCACTACCTCCCACCAACTCCCTCCCTACCCCACAAACCCCACCACCTCCCTCCCTATCCCACAAACCCCCACCACCTTCCTCCCTAGCCCACAAACCCCACCCCTCTCCCATATAACCTCTCAAACCTAACTTTTAATTTTTTGCAAACACATTTTCGATAATGCTTAATTCCTCTAACATTTTTGTGTTCGGAATTGCCTGTACAGCAATTGCACTACCACAGCCAGACTTGGCGCTGGCTACTCTAGGTAGCAGAGGCTAGGGACCGCAGGTTTTCACCCTTTAACCCCTGTACAGGGATCTGGACTCCGCTGCTACGAATCCGTAACTTGCATCTCCAGAGTAGTCGCTGACTGGTGGAGTAAGCAGGCAACAAAGAAAACAACAAGCCCTGGAGTCAGTAATGGGTAATCAATTCAGATAAGCAGCGAGCCAATACAGATTTAACACACAGAATCTGGATCAGAGAGTAAAACTAATTCTCATGATTGCTGCTCAAGGGCGCTAAGGGGAAATACTATTACTATTGGGGATGCACTATTATTGAGGCCACTAAGAGAGTGCACTATTAGTATTCAGGCCACTATAGTTAATGTCTCCAAAAATAATAGTGCAATATTACCATTGGAGCACTATTGCTATTGGCGCCATTAAGGAGGTGCACTATTGCTATTGGGGACATTAAGCGGGCGCACTATTGCAATAGGGGCCATTAGGGGATAATTTGTTGGAAACGGAATACTCTTAAAACATTGCCAAGTTTAACATATAAATATGCCATACACACCCTCCCTCCTTATCGCACGAAAACCCCACTACCTCCCACCAACTCCCTCCCTACCCCACAAACCCCACCACCTCCCTATCCCACAAACCCCCACCACCTCCCTCCCTAGCCCACAAACCCCACCCCTCTCTTATATAACCTCTCAAACCTAACTTTTAATTTTTTGCAAACACATTTTGGATAATATTTAATTCCTCTAACATTTTTGTGTTCGGAATTGCCTGTTCAGAAATTGCACTGCCACAGCCAGACTTGGCGCTGGCTACTCTAGGTAGCAGAGGCTAGGGACCGCAGGTTTTCACCCTTTAACCCCTGTACAGGGATCTGGACTCCGCTGCTACGAATCCCTAGCTTGCATCTACAGAGTAGTCGCTGACTGGTGGAGTAAGCAGGCAACAAAGAAAACAACAAGCCCTGGAGTCAGTAATGGGTAATCAGTTCAGATAAGCAGCGAGCCAATACAGATTTAACACACAGAATCTGGATCAGTGAGTAAAACTAATTCTCATGATTGCTGCTCGAGGGCGCTAAGGGGAAATACTATTACTATTGGGCATGCACTATTATTGAGGCCACTAAGAGAGTGCACTATTAGTATTCAGGCCACTATAGTTAATGTCTCCAAAAATAATAGTGCAATATTACCATTGGAGCACTATTGCTATTGGCGCCATAAGGAGGTGCAGTATTGCTATTGGGGACATTAAGCGGGCGCACTATTGCAATTGGGGCCATTATGGGATAATTTGTTGGAAACGGAATACTCTTAAAACATTGCCAAGTTTAACATATAAATATCCCATACACACCCTCCCTCCTTATCGCACAAAAACCCCACTACCTCCCACCAACTCCCTCCCTACCCCACAAATCCCACCACCTCCCTCTCTATCCCACAAACCCCCACCACCTTTCTCCCTAGCCCACAAACCCCACCCCTCTCCCATATAACCTCTCAAACCTAACTTTTAATTTTTTGCAAACACATTTTGGATAATGCTTAATTCCTCTAACATTTTTGTGTTCGGAATTGCCTGTTCAGCAATTGCACTACCACAGCCAGACTTGGCGCTGGCTACTCTAGGTAGCAGAGGCTAGGGACCGCAGGTTTTCACCCTTTAACCCCTGTATAGGGATCTGGACTCCGCTGCTACGAATCCCTAGCTTGCATCTCCAGAGTAGTAGCTGACTGGAGGAGTAAGCAGGCAACAAAGAAAACAACAAGCCCTGGAGTCAGTAATGGGTAATCAGTTCAGATAAGCAGCGAGCCAATACAAATTTAACACACAGAATCAGGATCAGTGAGTAAAACTAATTCTCATGATTGCTGCTCGAGGGCGCTAAGGGGAAATACTATTAGTATTGGGGATGCAATATTATTGAGGCCACTAAAAGAGTGCACTATTAGTATTCAGGCCACTATAGTTAATGTCTCCAAAAATAATAGTGCAATACTACCATTGGAGCACTATTGCTATTGGCGCCATTAAGGAGGTGCACTATTGCTATTGGGGACATTAAGGGGGCGCACTATTGCTATTGGGGCCAATAAGTGGGCGCACTATTGCAATTGGGGCCATTATGGGCTAACCGGTTGGAAACTCAATACTCTTAAAACATTGCCAAGTTTAACATATAAATATGCCATACACACCCTCCCTCCTTATCGCACAAAAACCCCACTCCCTCCCACCAACTCCCTCCCTACCCCACAAACCCCACCACCTCCCTCCCTATCCCACAAACCCCCACCACCTTCCTCCCTAGCCCACAAACCCCACCCCTCTCCCATATAACCTCTCAAACCTAACTTTTAATTTTTTGCAAACACATTTTGGATAATGCTTAATTCCTCTAACATTTTTGTGTTCGGAATTGCCTGTTCAGCAATTGCACTACCACAGCCAGACTTGGCGCTGGCTACTCTAGGTAGCAGAGGCTAGGGACCGCAGGTTTTCACCCTTTAACCCCTGTACAGGGATCTGGACTCTGCTGCTACGAATCCCTAGCTTGCATCTCCAGAGTAGTCGCTGACTGGTGGAGTAAGCAGGCAACAAAGAAAACAACAAGCCCTGGAGTCAGTAATGGGTAATCAGTTTAGATAAGCAGCGAGCCAATACAGATTTAACACACAGAATCTGGATCAGAGAGTAAAACTAATTCTCATGATTGCTGCTCAAGGGCGCTAAGAGGAAATACTATTACTATTGGGGACGCACTATTATTGAGGCCACTAAGAGAGTGCACTATTAGTATTCAGGCCACTATAGTTAATGTCTCCAAAAATAATAGTGCAATATTACCATTGGAGCACTATTGCTATTGGCGCCATTAAGGAAGTGCACTATTGCTATTGGGGACATTAAGGGGGCGCACTATTGCTATTGGGGCCAATAAGTGGGCGCACTATTACAATTGGGGCAATTAGGGGCTAACCTGTTGGAAACGGAATACTCTTAAAACATTGCCAAGTTTAACATATAAATATGCCATACACACCCTCCCTCCTTATCGCACAAAAACCCCACTACCTCCCACCAACTCCCTCCCTACCCCACAAACCCCACCGCCTCCCTCCCTATCCCACAAACCCCCACCACCTCCCTCCCCAGCCCACAAACCCCACCCCTCTCCCATATAACCTCTCCAACCTAACTTTTAATTTTTTGCAAACACATTTTCGATAATGCTTAATTCCTCTAACATTTGTGTGTTCGGAATTGCCTGTTCAGCAATTGCACTACCACAGCCAGACTTGGCGCTGGCTACTCTAGGTAACAGAGGCTAGGGACCGCAGGTTTTCACCCTTTAACCCCTGTACAGGGATCTGGACTCCGCTGCTACGAATCCCTAGCTTGCATCTCCAGAGTAGTCGCTGACTGGTGGAGTAAGCAGGCAACAAAGAAAACAAGAAGCCCTGGAGTCAGTAATGGGTAATCAGTTCAGATAAGCAGCGAGCGAATACAGATTTAACACACAGAATCAGGATCAGTGAGTAAAACTAATTCTCATGATTGCTGCTCGAGGGCACTAAGGGGAAATACTATTACTATTGGGGATGCACTATTATTGAGGCCACTAAGAGAGTGCACTATTAGTATTCAGGCCACTATAGTTAATGTCTCCAAAAATAATAGTGCAATATTACCATTGGAGCACTATTGCTATTGGCGCCATTAAGGAGGTGCACTATTGCTATTGGGGACATTAAGTGGGCGCACTATTGCAATTGGGGCCATTAGGGGATAACCTGTTGGAAACGGAATACTCTTAAAACATTGCCAAGTTTAACATATAAATATCCCATACACACCCTCCCTCCTTATCGCACAAAAACCCCACTACCTCCCACCAACTCCCTCCCTATCCCACAAACCCCCACCACCTCCCTCCCCAGCCCACAAACCCCATCCCTCTCCCATATAACCTCTCAAACGTAACTTTTAATTTTTTGCAAACACATTTTCGATAATGCTTAATTCCTCTAACATTTTTGTGTTCGGAATTGCCTGTTCAGCAATTGCACTACCACAGCCAGACTTGGCGCTGGCTACTCTAGGTAGCAGAGGCTAGGGACCGCAGGTTTTCACCCTTTAACCCCTGTACAGGGATCTGGACTCCGCTGCTACGAATCCCTAGCTTGCATCTCCAGAGTAGTCGCTGACTGGTGGAGTAAGCAGGCAACAAAGAAAACAACAAGCCCTGGAGTCAGTAATGGGTAATCAGTTCAGATAAGCAGCGAGCCAATACAGATTTAACACACAGAATCAGGATCAGTGAGTAAAACTAATTCTCATGATTGCTGCTCGAGGGCACTAAGGGGAAATACTATTACTATTGGGGATGCACTATTATTGAGGCCACTAAGAGAGTGCACTATTAGTATTCAGGCCACTATAGTTAATGTCTCCAAAAATAATAGTGCAATATTACCATTGGAGCACTATTGCTATTGGCGCCATTAAGGAGGTGCACTATTGCTATTGGGGACATTAAGCGGGCGCACTATTGCTATTGGGGCCAATAAGTGGGCGCACTATTACAATTGGGGCCATTAGGGGCTAACCTGTTGGAAACGGAATACTCTTAAAACATTGCCAAGTTTAACATATAAATATGCCATACACACCCTCCCTCCTTATCGCACAAAAACCCCACTACCTCCCACCAACTCCCTCCCTACCCCACAAACCCCACCCCCTCCCTCCCTATCCCACAAACCCCCACCACCTCCCTCCCCAGCCCACAAACCCCACCCCTCTCCCATATAACCTCTCCAACCTAACTTTTAATTTTTTGCAAACACATTTTGGATAATGCTTAATTCCTCTAACATTTTTGTGTTTGGAATTGCCTGTTCAGCAATTGCACTACCACAGCCAGACTTGGCGCTGGCTACTCTAGGTAGCAGAGGCTAGGGACCGCAGGTTTTCACCCTTTAACCCCTGTACAGGGATCTGGACTCTGCTGCTACGAATCCCTAGCTTGCATCTCCAGAGTAGTCGCTGACTGGTGGAGTAAGCAGGCAACAAAGAAAACAACAAGCCCTGGAGTCAGTAATGGGTAATCAGTTCAGATAAGCAGCGAGCCAATACAGATTTAACACACAGAATCAGGATCAGTGAGTAAAACTAATTCTCATGATTGCTGCTCAAGGGCGCTAAGGGGAAATACTATTACTATTGGGGATGCACTATTATTGAGGCCACTAAGAGAGTGCACTATTAGTATCCAGGCCACTATAGTTAATGTCTCCAAAAATATTAGTGCAATATTACCATTGGAGCACTATTGCTATTGGCGCCATTAAGGAGGTGCACTATTGCTATTGGGGACATTAAGGGGGCGCACTATTGCTATTGGGGCCAATAAGTGGGCGCACTATTGCAATTGGGGCCATTATGGGCTAACCGGTTGAAAACTCAATACTCTTAAAACATTGCCAAGTTTAACATATAAATATCCCATACACACCCTCCCTCCTTATCGCACAAAGCCCCACTACCTCCCACCAACTCCCTCCCTACCCCACAAACCCCACCACCTCCCTCCCTATCCCACAAACCCCACCCCTCTCCCATATAACCTCTCAAACGTAACTTTTAATTTTTTACAAACACATTTTCGATAATGCTTAATTCCTCTAACATTTTTGTGTTCGGAATTGCCTGTTCAGCAATTGCACTACCACAGCCAGACTTGGCGCTGGCTACTCTAGGTAGCAGAGGCTAGGGACCGCAGGTTTTCACCCTTTAACCCCTGTACAGGGATCTGGACTCCGCTGCTGCGAATCCGTAGCTTGCATCTCCAGAGTAGTCGCTGACTGGTGGAGTAAGCAGGCAACAAAGAAAACAACAAGCCCTGGAGTCAGTAATGGGTAATCAGTTCAGATAAGCAGCGAGCCAATACAGATTTAACACACAGAATCTGGATCAGAGAGTAAAACTAATTCTCATGATTGCTGCTCAAGGGCGCTAAGAGGAAATACTATTACTATTGGGGACGCACTATTATTGAGGCCACTAAGAGAGTGCACTATTAGTATTCAGGCCACTATAGTTAATGTCTCCAAAAATAATAGTGCAATATTACCATTGGAGCACTATTGCTATTGGCGCCATTAAGGAGGTGCACTATTGCTATTGGGGACATTAAGCGGGCAACCTATTGCAATTGGGGCCATTAGGGGATAATTTGTTGGAAACGGAATACTCTTAAAACATTGCCAAGTATAACATATAAATATCCCATACACACCCTCCCTCCTTATCGCACAAAAACCCCACTACCTCCCACCAACTCCCTCCCTACCCCACAAACCCCACCACCTCCCTCCCTATCCCACAAACCCCCACCACCTTCCTCCCTAGCCCACAAACCCGACCCCTCTCCCATATAACCTCTCAAACCTAACTTTTAATTTTTTGCAAACACATTTTGAATAATGCTTAATTCCTCTAACATTTTTGTGTTCGGAATTGCCTGTTCAGCAATTGCACTACCACAGTCAGACTTGGCGCTGGCTACTCTAGGTAACAGAGGCTAGGGACCACAGGTTTTTACCCTTTAACCCCTGTACAGGGATCTGGACTCCACTGCTACGAATCCCTAGCTTGCATCTCCAGAGTAGTCGCTGACTGGTGGAGTAAGCAGGCAACAAAGAAAACAACAAGCCCTGGAGTCAGTAATGGGTAATCAGTTCAGATAAGCAGCGAGCCAATACAGATTTAACAAGCAGAATCCGGATCAGTGAGTAAAACTAATTCTCATGATTGCTGCTCAAGGGCGCTAAGGGCAAATACTATTACTATTGGGGATGCACTATTTTTGAGGCCACTAAGAGAGTGCACTATTAGTATTCAGGCCACTATAGTTAATGTCTCCAAAAATAATAGTGCAATATTACCATTGGAGCACTATTGCTATTGGCGCCATAAGGAGGTGCACTATTGCTATTGGGGACATTAAGCGGGCGCACTATTGCAATTGGGGCCATTAGGGGATAATTTGTTGGAAACGGAATACTCTTAAAACATTGCCAAGTTTAACATATAAATATCCCATACACACCCTCCCTCCTTAACGCACAAAAACCCCACTAGCTCCCACCAACTCCCTCCCTACCCCACAAACCCCACCACCTCCCTCCCTACCCCAAAAACCCCACCACCTCCCTCCCTATCCCACAAACCCCCACCACCTCCCTCCCCAGCCCACAAACCCCATCCCTCTCCCATATAACCTCTCAAACGTAACTTTTAATTTTTTGCAAACACATTTTCGATAATGCTTAATTCCTCTAACATTTTTGTGTTCGGAATTGCCTGTTCAGCAATTGCACTACCAAAGCCAGACTTGGCGCTGGCTACTCTAGGTAGCAGAGGCTAGGGACAGCAGGTTTTCACCCTTTAACCCCTGTACAGGGATCTGGACTCCGCTGCTACGAATCCCTAGCTTGCATCTCCAGAGTAGTCGCTGACTGGTGGAGTAAGCAGGCAACAAAGAAAACAACAAGCCCTGGAGTCAGTAATGGGTAATCAGTTCAGATAAGCAGCGAGCCAATACAGATTTAACACACAGAATCAGGATCAGTGAGTAAAACTAATTCTCATGATTGCTGCTCGAGGGCACTAAGGGGAAATACTATTACTATTGGGGATGCACTATTATTGAGGCCACTAAGAGAGTGCACTATTAGTATTTAGGCCACTATAGTTAAAGTCTCCAAAAATAATAGTGCAATATTACCATTGGAGCACTATTGCTATTGGCGCCATTAAGGAGGTGCACTATTGCTATTGGGGACATTAAGTGGGCGCACTATTGCAATTGGGGCCATTAGGGGATAACCTGTTGGAAACGGAATACTCTTAAAACATTGCCAAGTTTAACATATAAATATCCCATACACACCCTCCCTCCTTATCGCACAAAAACCCCACTACCTCCCACCAACTCCCTCCCTATCCCACAAACCCCCACCACCTCCCTCCCCAGCCCACAAACCCCATCCCTCTCCCATATAACCTCTCAAACGTAACTTTTAATTTTTGCAAACACATTTTCGATAATGCTTAATTCCTCTAACATTTTTGTGTTCGGAATTGCCTGTTCAGCAATTGCACTACCACAGCCAGACTTGGCGCTGGCTACTCTAGGTAGCAGAGGCTAGGGACCGCAGGTTTTCACCCTTTAACCCCTGTACAGGGATCTGGACTCCGCTGCTACGAATCCCTAGCTTGCATCTCCAGAGTAGTCGCTGACTGGTGGAGTAAGCAGGCAACAAAGAAAACAACAAGCCCTGGATTCAGTAATGGGTAATCAGTTGAGATAAGCAGCGAGCCAATACAGATTTAACACACAGAATCAGGATCAGTGAGTAAAACTAATTCTCATGATTGCTGCTCAAGGGCGCTAAGGGGAAATACTATTACTATTGGGGAAGCACTATTATTGAGGCCACTAAGAGAGTGCACTATTAGTATTCAGGCCACTATAGTTAAAGTCTCCAAAAATAATAGTGCAATATTACCATTGGAGCACTATTGCTATTGGCGCCATTAAGGAGGTGCACTATTGCTATTGGGGACATTAAGTGGGCGCACTATTGCAATTGGGGCCATTAGGGGATAACCTGTTGGAAACGGAATACTCTTAAAACATTGCCAAGTTTAACATATAAATATCCCATACACACCCTCCCTCCTTATCGCACAAAAACCCCACTACCTCCCACCAACTCCCTCCCTATCCCACAAACCCCCACCACCTCCCTCCCCAGCCCACAAACCACATCCCTCTCCCATATAACCTCTCAAACGTAACTTTTAATTTTTTGCAAACACATTTTCAAAAATGCTTAATTCCTCTAACATTTTTGTGTTCGGAATTGCCTGTTCAGCAATTGCACTACCACAGCCAGACTTGGCGCTGGCTACTCTAGGTAGCAGAGGCTAGGGACCGCAGGTTTTCACCCTTTAACCCCTGTACAGGGATCTGGACTCCGCTGCTACGAATCCCTAGCTTGCATCTCCAGAGTAGTCGCTGACTGGTGGAGTAAGCAGGCAACAAAGAAAACAAGAAGCCCAGGAGTCAGTAATGGGTAATCAGTTGAGATAAGCAGCGAGCCAATACAGATTTAACACACAGAATCAGGATCAGTGAGTAAAACTAATTCTCATGATTGCTGCTCAAGGGCGCTAAGGGGAAATACTATTACTATTGGGGATGCACTATTATTGAGGCCACTAAGAGAGTGCACTATTAGTATTCAGGCCACTATAGTTAATGTCTCCAAAAATAATAGTGCAATATTACCATTGGAGCACTATTGCTATTGGCGCCATTAAGGCGGTGCACTATTGCTATTGGGAACATTAAGGGGGCGCACTATTGCTATTGGGGCCAATAAGTGGGCGCACTATTGCAATTGGGGCCATTATGGGCTAACCGATTGGAAACTCAATACTCTTAAAACATTGCCAAGTTTAACATATAAATATCCCATACACACCCTCCCTCCTTATCGCACAAAAACCCCACTACCTCCCACCAACTCCCTCCCTACCCCACAAACCCCACCACCTCCCTCCCTATCCCACAAACCCCCACCACCTTCCTCCCTAGCCCACAAACCCCACCCCTCTCCCATATAACCTCTCAAACCTAACTTTTAATTTTTTGCAAACACATTTTGGATAATGCTTAATTCCTCTAACATTTTGGTGTTCGGAATTGCCTGTTCAGCAATTGCACTACCACAGCCAGACTTGGCGCTGGCTACTCTAGGTAGCAGAGGCTAGGGACCGCAGGTTTTCACCCTTTAACCCCTGTACAGGGATCTGGACTCTGCTGCTACGAATCCCTAGCTTGCATCTCCAGAGTAGTCGCTGACTGGTGGAGTAAGCAGGCAACAAAGAAAACAACAAGCCCTGGAGTCAGTAATGGGTAATCAGTTCAGATAAGCAGCGAGCCAATACAGATTTAACACACAGAATCTGGATCAGAGAGTAAAACTAATTCTCATGATTGCTGCTCAAGGGCGCTAAGAGGAAATACTATTACTATTGGGGACGCACTATTATTGAGGCCACTAAGAGAGTGCACTATTAGTATTCAGGCCACTATAGTTAATGTCTCCAAAAATAATAGTGCAATATTACCATTGGAGCACTATTGCTATTGGCGCCATTAAGGAGGTGCACTATTGCTATTGGGGACATTAAGGGGGCGCACTATTGCTATTGGGGCCAATAAGTGGGCGCATTATTGCAATTGGGGCCATTGGGGGCTAACCTGTTGGAAACAGAATACTCTTAAAATATTGCCAAGTTTAACATATAAATATGCCATACACACCCTCCCTCCTTATCGCACAAAAACCCCACTACCTCCCACCAACTCCCTCCCTACCCCACAAACCCCACCACCTCCCTCCCTATCCCACAAACCCCCACCACCTTCCTCCCTAGCCCACAAACCCCACCCCTCTCCCATATAACCTTTCAAACCTAACTTTTAATTTTTTGCAAACACATTTTTGATAATGCTTAATTCCTCTAACATTTTTGTGTTCGGAATTGCCTGTTCAGCAATTGCACTACCACAGCCAGACTTGGCGCTGGCTACTCTAGGTAGCAGAGGCTAGGGACCGCAGGTTTTCACCCTTTAACCCCTGTACAGGGATCTGGACTCCGCTGCTACGAATCCGTAGCTTGCATCTCCAGAGAAGTCGCTGACTGGTGGAGTAAGCAGGCAACAAAGAAAACAACAAGCCCTGGAGTCATTAATGGGTAATCAGTTCAGATAAGCAGCGAGCCAATACAGATTTAACACACAGAATCTGGATCAGAGAGTAAAACTAATTCTCATGATTGCTGCTCAAGGGCGCTAAGAGGAAATACTATTACTATTGGGGACGCACTATTATTGAGGCCACTAAGAGAGTGCACTATTAGTATTCAGGCCACTATAGTTAATGTCTCCAAAAATAATAGTGCAATATTACCATTGGAGCACTATTGCTATTGGCGCCATTAAGGAGGTGCACTATTGCTATTGGGGACATTAAGCGGGCAACCTATTGCAATTGGGGCCATTAGGGGATAATTTGTTGGAAACGGAATACTCTTAAAACATTGCCAAGTATAACATATAAATATCCCATACACACCCTCCCTCCTTATCGCACAAAAACCCCACTACCTCCCACCAACTCCCTCCCTACCCCACAAACCCCACCACCTCCCTCCCTATCCCACAAACCCCCACCACCTTCCTCCCTAGCCCACAAACCCCACCCCTCTCCCATATAACCTCTCAAACCTAACTTTTAATTTTTTGCAAACACATTTTGAATAATGCTTAATTCCTCTAACATTTTTGTGTTCGGAATTGCCTGTTCAGCAATTGCACTACCACAGTCAGACTTGGCGCTGGCTACTCTAGGTAACAGAGGCTAGGGACCGCAGGTTTTTACCCTTTAACCCCTGTACAGGGATCTGGACTCCACTGCTACGAATCCCTAGCTTGCATCTCCAGAGTAGTCGCTGACTGGTGGAGTAAGCAGGCAACAAAGAAAACAACAAGCCCTGGAGTCAGTAATGGGTAATCAGTTCAGATAAGCAGCGAGCCAATACAGATTTAACACACAGAATCAGGATCAGTGAGTAAAACTAATTCTCATGATTGCTGCTCAAGGGCGCTAAGGGGAAATACTATTACTACTGGGGATGCACTATTATTGAGGCCACTAAGAGAATGCACTATTAGTATTCAGGCCACTATAGTTAATGTCTCCAAAAATAATAGTGCAATATTACCATTGGAGCACTATTGCTATTGGCGCCATTAAGGAGGTGCACTATTGCTATTGGGGACATTAAGGGGGCGCACTATTGCTATTGGGGCCAATAAGTGGGCGCACTATTACAATTGGGGCCATTAGGGGCTAACCTGTTGGAAACGGAATACTCTTAAAACATTGCCAAGTTTAACATATAAATATGCCATACACACCCTCCCTCCTCATCGCACAAAAACCCCACTACCTCCCACCAACTCCCTCCCTACCCCACAAACCCCACCACCTCCCTCCCTATCCCACAAACCCCCACCACCTCCCTCCCCAGCCCACAAACCCCACCCCTCTCCCATATAACCTCTCCAACCTAACTTTTAATTTTTTGCAAACACATTTTCGATAATGCTTAATTCCTCTAACATTTTTGTGTTCGGAATTGCCTGTTCAGCAATTGCACTACCACAGCCAGACTTGGCGCTGGCTACTCTAGGTAGCAGAGGCTAGGGACCGCAGGTTTTCACCCTTTAACCCCTGTATAGGGATCTGGACTCCGCTGCTACGAATCCCTAGCTTGCATCTCCAGAGTAGTAGCTGACTGGAGGAGTGAGCAGGCAACAAAGAAAACAACAAGCCCTGGAGTCAGTAATGGGTAATCAGTTCAGATAAGCAGCGAGCCAATACAGATTTAACACACAGAATCAGGATCAGTGAGTAAAACTAATTCTCATGATTGCTGCTCAAGGGCGCTAAGGGGAAATACTATTAGTATTGGGAATGCACTATTATTGAGGCCACTAAGAGAGTGCACTATTAGTATTCAGGCCACTATAGTTAATGTCTCCAAAAATGATAGTGCAATATTACCATTGGAGCACTATTGCTATTGGCGCCATTAAGGAGGTGCACTATTGCTATTGGGGACATTAAGGGGGCGCACTATTGCTATTGGGGCCAATAAGTGGGCGCATTATTGCAATTGGGGCCATTAGGGGCTAACCTGTTGGAAACAGAATACTCTTAAAATATTGCCAAGTTTAACATATAAATATGCCATACACACCCTCCCTCCTTATCGCACAAAAACCCCACTACCTCCCACCAACTCCCTCCCTACCCCACAAACCCCACCACCTCCCTCCCTATCCCACAAACCCCCACCACCTTCCTCCCTAGCCCACAAACCCCACCCCTCTCCCATATAACCTCTCAAACCTAACTTTTAATTTTTTGCAAACACATTTTCGATAATGCTTAATTCCTCTAACATTTTTGTGTTCGGAATTGCCTGTTCAGCAATTGCACTACCACAGCCAGACTTGGCGCTGGCTACTCTAGGTAGCAGAGGCTAGGGACCGCAGGTTTTCACCCTTTAACCCCTGTACAGGGATCTGGACTCCGCTGCTACGAATCCGTAACTTGCATCTCCAGAGTAGTCGCTGACTGGTGGAGTAAGCAGGCAACAAAGAAAACAACAAGCCCTGGAGTCAGTAATGGGTAATCAATTCAGATAAGCAGCGAGCCAATACAGATTTAACACACAGAATCTGGATCAGAGAGTAAAACTAATTCTCATGATTGCTGCTCAAGGGCGCTAAGAGGAAATACTATTACTATTGGGGATGCACTATTATTGAGGCCACTAAGAGAGTGCACTATTAGTATTCAGGCCACTATAGTTAATGTCTCCAAAAATAATAGTGCAATATTACCATTGGAGCACTATTGCTATTGGCGCCATTAAGGAGGTGCACTATTGCTATTGGGGACATTAAGCGGGCGCACTATTGCAATAGGGGCCATTAGGGGATAATTTGTTGGAAACGGAATACTCTTAAAACATTGCCAAGTTTAACATATAAATATCCCATACACACCCTCCCTCCTTATCGCACGAAAACCCCACTACCTCCCACCAACTCCCTCCCTACCCCACAAACCCCACCACCTCCCTATCCCACAAACCCCCACCACCTCCCTCCCTAGCCCACAAACCCCACCCCTCTCTTATATAACCTCTCAAACCTAACTTTTAATTTTTTGCAAACACATTTTGGATAATATTTAATTCCTCTAACATTTTTGTGTTCGGAATTGCCTGTTCAGAAATTGCACTGCCACAGCCAGACTTGGCGCTGGCTACTCTAGGTAGCAGAGGCTAGGGACCGCAGGTTTTCACCCTTTAACCCCTGTACAGGGATCTGGACTCCGCTGCTACGAATCCCTAGCTTGCATCTACAGAGTAGTCGCTGACTGGTGGAGTAAGCAGGCAACAAAGAAAACAACAAGCCCTGGAGTCAGTAATGGGTAATCAGTTCAGATAAGCAGCGAGCCAATACAGATTTAACACACAGAATCTGGATCAGTGAGTAAAACTAATTCTCATGATTGCTGCTCGAGGGCGCTAAGGGGAAATACTATTACTATTGGGGATGCACTATTATTGAGGCCACTAAGAGAGTGCACTATTAGTATTCAGGCCACTATAGTTAATGTCTCCAAAAATAATAGTGCAATATTACCATTGGAGCACTATTGCTATTGGCGCCATAAGGAGGTGCAGTATTGCTATTGGGGACATTAAGCGGGCGCACTATTGCAATTGGGGCCATTAGGGGATAATTTGTTGGAAACGGAATACTCTTAAAACATTGCCAAGTTTAACATATAAATATTCCATACACACCCTCCCTCCTTATCGCACAAAAACCCCACTACCTCCCACCAACTCCCTCCCTACCCCACAAATCCCACCACCTCCCTCTCTATCCCACAAACCCCCACCACCTTTCTCCCTAGCCCACAAACCCCACCCCTCTCCCATATAACCTCTCAAACCTAACTTTTAATTTTTTGCAAACACATTTTGGATAATGCTTAATTCCTCTAACATTTTTGTGTTCGGAATTGCCTGTTCAGCAATTGCACTACCACAGCCAGACTTGGCGCTGGCTACTCTAGGTAGCAGAGGCTAGGGACCGCAGGTTTTCACCCTTTAACCCCTGTATAGGGATCTGGACTCCGCTGCTACGAATCCCTAGCTTGCATCTCCAGAGTAGTAGCTGACTGGAGGAGTAAGCAGGCAACAAAGAAAACAACAAGCCCTGGAGTCAGTAATGGGTAATCAGTTCAGATAAGCAGCGAGCCAATACAAATTTAACACACAGAATCAGGATCAGTGAGTAAAACTAATTCTCATGATTGCTGCTCGAGGGCGCTAAGGGGAAATACTATTAGTATTGGGGATGCAATATTATTGAGGCCACTAAAAGAGTGCACTATTAGTATTCAGGCCACTATAGTTAATGTCTCCAAAAATAATAGTGCAATATTACCATTGGAGCACTATTGCTATTGGCGCCATTAAGGAGGTGCACTATTGCTATTGGGGACATTAAGGGGGCGCACTATTGCTATTGGGGCCAATAAGTGGGCGCACTATTGCAATTGGGGCCATTATGGGCTAACCGGTTGGAAACTCAATACTCTTAAAACATTGCCAAGTTTAACATATAAATATGCCATACACACCCTCCCTCCTTATCGCACAAAAACCCCACTCCCTCCCACCAACTCCCTCCCTACCCCACAAACCCCACCACCTCCCTCCCTATCCCACAAACCCCCACCACCTTCCTCCCTAGCCCACAAACCCCACCCCTCTCCCATATAACCTCTCCAACCTAACTTTTAATTTTTTGCAAACACATTTTGGATAATGCTTAATTCCTCTAACATTTTTGTGTTCGGAATTGCCTGTTCAGCAATTGCACTACCACAGCCAGACTTGGCGCTGGCTACTCTAGGTAGCAGAGGCTAGGGACCGCAGGTTTTCACCCTTTAACCCCTGTACAGGGATCTGGACTCTGCTGCTACGAATCCCTAGCTTGCATCTCCAGAGTAGTCGCTGACTGGTGGAGTAAGCAGGCAACAAAGAAAACAACAAGCCCTGGATTCAGTAATGGGTAATCAGTTGAGATAAGCAGCGAGCCAATACAGATTTAACACACAGAATCAGGATCAGTGAGTAAAACTAATTCTCATGATTGCTGCTCAAGGGCGCTAAGGGGAAATACTATTACTATTGGGGATGCACTATTATTGAGGCCACTAAGAGAGTGCACTATTAGTATTCAGGCCACTATAGTTAAAGTCTCCAAAAATAATAGTGCAATATTACCATTGGAGCACTATTGCTATTGGCGCCATTAAGGAGGTGCACTATTGCTATTGGGGACATTAAGTGGGCGCACTATTGCAATTGGGGCCATTAGGGGATAACCTGTTGGAAACGGAATACTCTTAAAACATTGCCAAGTTTAACATATAAATATCCCATACACACCCTCCCTCCTTATCGCACAAAAACCCCACTACCTCCCACCAACTCCCTCCCTATCCCACAAACCCCCACCACCTCCCTCCCCAGCCCACAAACCACATCCCTCTCCCATATAACCTCTCAAACGTAACTTTTAATTTTTTGCAAACACATTTTCGATAATGCTTAATTCCTCTAACATTTTTGTGTTCGGAATTGCCTGTTCAGCAATTGCACTATTACAGCCAGACTTGGCGCTGGCTACTCTAGGTAGCAGAGGCTAGGGACCGCAGGTTTTCACCCTTTAACCCCTGTACAGGGATCTGGACTCCGCTGCTACGAATCCCTAGCTTGCATCTCCAGAGTAGTCGCTGACTGGTGGAGTAAGCAGGCAACAAAGAAAACAACAAGCCCTGGATTCAGTAATGGGTAATCAGTTGAGATAAGCAGCGAGCCAATACAGATTTAACACACAGAATCAGGATCAGTGAGTAAAACTAATTCTCATGATTGCTGCTCAAGGGCGCTAAGGGGAAATACTATTACTATTGGGGATGCACTATTATTGAGGCCACTAAGAGAGTGCACTATTAGTATTCAGGCCACTATAGTTAATGTCTCCAAAAATAATAGTGCAATATTACCATTGGAGCACTATTGCTATTGGCGCCATTAAGGCGGTGCACTATTGCTATTGGGAACATTAAGGGGGCGCACTATTGCTATTGGGGCCAATAAGTGGGCGCACTATTGCAATTGGGGCCATTATGGGCTAACCGATTGGAAACTCAATACTCTTAAAACATTGCCAAGTTTAACATATAAATATCCCATACACACCCTCCCTCCTTATCGCACAAAAACCCCACTACCTCCCACCAACTCCCTCCCTACCCCACAAACCCCACCACCTCCCTCCCTATCCCACAAACCCCCACCACCTTCCTCCCTAGCCCACAAACCCCACCCCTCTCCCATATAACCTCTCAAACCTAACTTTTAATTTTTTGCAAACACATTTTGGATAATGCTTAATTCCTCTAACATTTTGGTGTTCGGAATTGCCTGTTCAGCAATTGCACTACCACAGCCAGACTTGGCGCTGGCTACTCTAGGTAGCAGAGGCTAGGGACCGCAGGTTTTCACCCTTTAACCCCTGTACAGGGATCTGGACTCTGCTGCTACGAATCCCTAGCTTGCATCTCCAGAGTAGTCGCTGACTGGTGGAGTAAGCAGGCAACAAAGAAAACAACAAGCCCTGGAGTCAGTAATGGGTAATCAGTTCAGATAAGCAGCGAGCCAATACAGATTTAACACACAGAATCTGGATCAGAGAGTAAAACTAATTCTCATGATTGCTGCTCAAGGGCGCTAAGAGGAAATACTATTACTATTGGGGACGCACTATTATTGAGGCCACTAAGAGAGTGCACTATTAGTATTCAGGCCACTATAGTTAATGTCTCCAAAAATAATAGTGCAATATTACCATTGGAGCACTATTGCTATTGGCGCCATTAAGGAGGTGCACTATTGCTATTGGGGACATTAAGCGGGCGCACTATTGCAATAGGGGCCATTAGGGGATAATTTGTTGGAAACGGAATACTCTTAAAACATTGCCAAGTTTAACATATAAATATCCCATACACACCCTCCCTCCTTATCGCACGAAAACCCCACTACCTCCCACCAACTCCCTCCCTACCCCACAAACCCCACCACCTCCCTATCCCACAAACCCCCACCACCTCCCTCCCTAGCCCACAAACCCCACCCCTCTCTTATATAACCTCTCAAACCTAACTTTTAATTTTTTGCAAACACATTTTGGATAATATTTAATTCCTCTAACATTTTTGTGTTCGGAATTGCCTGTTCAGAAATTGCACTACCACAGCCAGACTTGGCGCTGGCTACTCTAGGTAGCAGAGGCTAGGGACCGCAGGTTTTCACCCTTTAACCCCTGTACAGGGATCTGGACTCCGCTTCTACGAATCCCTAGCTTGCATCTACAGAGTAGTCGCTGACTGGTGGAGTAAGCAGGCAACAAAGAAAACAACAAGCCCTGGAGTCAGTAATGGGTAATCAGTTCAGATAAGCAGCGAGCCAATACAGATTTAACACACAGAATCTGGATCAGTGAGTAAAACTAATTCTCATGATTGCTGCTCGAGGGCGCTAAGGGGAAATACTATTACTATTGGGGATGCACTATTATTGAGGCCACTAAGAGAGTGCACTATTAGTATTCAGGCCACTATAGTTAATGTCTCCAAAAATAATAGTGCAATATTACCATTGGAGCACTATTGCTATTGGCGCCATTAAGGAGGTGCACTATTGCTATTGGGGACATTAAGTGGGCGCACTATTGCAATTGGGGCCATTAGGGGATAACCTGTTGGAAACGGAATACTCTTAAAACATTGCCAAGTTTAACATATAAATATCCCATACACACCCTCCCTCCTTATCGCACAAAAACCCCACTACCTCCCACCAACTCCCTCCCTATCCCACAAACCCCCACCACCTCCCTCCCCAGCCCACAAACCCCATCCCTCTCCCATATAACCTCTCAAACGTAACTTTTAATTTTTTGCAAACACATTTTCGATAATGCTTAATTCCTCTAACATTTTTGTGTTCGGAATTGCCTGTTCAGCAATTGCACTACCACAGCCAGACTTGGCGCTGGCTACTCTAGGTAGCAGAGGCTAGGGACCGCAGGTTTTCACCCTTTAACCCCTGTACAGGGATCTGGACTCTGCTGCTACGAATCCCTAGCTTGCATCTCCAGAGTAGTCGCTGACTGGTGGAGTAAGCAGGCAACAAAGAAAACAACAAGCCCTGGAGTCAGTAATGGGTAATCAGTTCAGATAAGCAGCGAGCCAATACAGATTTAACACACAGAATCAGGATCAGTGAGTAAAAACTAATTCTCATGATTGCTGCTCAAGGGCGCTAAGGGGAAATACTATTACTATTGGGGATGCACTATTATTGAGGCCACTAAGAGAGTGCACTATTAGTATCCAGGCCACTATAGTTAATGTCTCCAAAAATATTAGTGCAATATTACCATTGGAGCACTATTGCTATTGGCGCCATTAAGGAGGTGCACTATTGCTATTGGGGACATTAAGGGGGCGCACTATTGCTATTGGGGCCAATAAGTGGGCGCACTATTGCAATTGGGGCCATTATGGGCTAACCGGTTGAAAACTCAATACTCTTAAAACATTGCCAAGTTTAACATATAAATATCCCATACACACCCTCCCTCCTTATCGCACAAAGCCCCACTACCTCCCACCAACTCCCTCCCTACCCCACAAACCCCACCACCTCCCTCCCTATCCCACAAACCCCACCCCTCTCCCATATAACCTCTCAAACGTAACTTTTAATTTTTTACAAACACATTTTCGATAATGCTTAATTCCTCTAACATTTTTGTGTTCGGAATTGCCTGTTCAGCAATTGCACTACCACAGCCAGACTTGGCGCTGGCTACTCTAGGTAGCAGAGGCTAGGGACCGCAGGTTTTCACCCTTTAACCCCTGTACAGGGATCTGGACTCCGCTGCTGCGAATCCGTAGCTTGCATCTCCAGAGTAGTCGCTGACTGGTGGAGTAAGCAGGCAACAAAGAAAACAACAAGCCCTGGAGTCAGTAATGGGTAATCAGTTCAGATAAGCAGCGAGCCAATACAGATTTAACACACAGAATCTGGATCAGAGAGTAAAACTAATTCTCATGATTGCTGCTCAAGGGCGCTAAGAGGAAATACTATTACTATTGGGGACGCACTATTATTGAGGCCACTAAGAGAGTGCACTATTAGTATTCAGGCCACTATAGGTAATGTCTCCAAAAATAATAGTGCAATATTACCATTGGAGCACTATTGCTATTGGCGCCATTAAGGAGGTGCACTATTGCTATTGGGGACATTAAGCGGGCAACCTATTGCAATTGGGGCCATTAGGGGATAATTTGTTGGAAACGGAATACTCTTAAAACATTGCCAAGTATAACATATAAATATCCCATACACACCCTCCCTCCTTATCGCACAAAAACCCCACTACCTCCCACCAACTCCCTCCCTACCCCACAAACCCCACCACCTCCCTCCCTATCCCACAAACCCCCACCACCTTCCTCCCTAGCCCACAAACCCGACCCCTCTCCCATATAACCTCTCAAACCTAACTTTTAATTTTTTGCAAACACATTTTGAATAATGCTTAATTCCTCTAACATTTTTGTGTTCGGAATTGCCTGTTCAGCAATTGCACTACCACAGTCAGACTTGGCGCTGGCTACTCTAGGTAACAGAGGCTAGGGACCACAGGTTTTTACCCTTTAACCCCTGTACAGGGATCTGGACTCCACTGCTACGAATCCCTAGCTTGCATCTCCAGAGTAGTCGCTGACTGGTGGAGTAAGCAGGCAACAAAGAAAACAACAAGCCCTGGAGTCAGTAATGGGTAATCAGTTCAGATAAGCAGCGAGCCAATACAGATTTAACACACAGAATCAGGATCAGTGAGTAAAAACTAATTCTCATGATTGCTGCTCAAGGGCGCTAAGGGGAAATACTATTACTATTGGGGATGCACTATTATTGAGGCCACTAAGAGAGTGCACTATTAGTATCCTGGCCACTATAGTTAATGTCTCCAAAAATATTAGTGCAATATTACCATTGGAGCACTATTGCTATTGGCGCCATTAAGGAGGTGCACTATTGCTATTGGGGACATTAAGGGGGCGCACTATTGCTATTGGGGCCAATAAGTGGGCGCACTATTGCAATTGGGGCCATTATGGGCTAACCGGTTGAAAACTCAATACTCTTAAAACATTGCCAAGTTTAACATATACATATCCCATACACACCCTCCCTCCTTATCGCACAAAGCCCCACTACCTCCCACCAACTCCCTCCCTATCCCACAAACCCCACCCCTCTCCCATATAACCTCTCAAACGTAACTTTTAATTTTTTACAAACACATTTTTGATAATGCTTAATTCCTCTAACATTTTTGTGTTCGGAATTGCCTGTTCAGCAATTGCACTACCACAGCCAGACTTGGCGCTGGCTACTCTAGGTAGCAGTGGCTAGGGACCGCAGGTTTTCACCCTTTAACCCCTGTACAGGGATCTGGACTCCGCTGCTACGAATCCGTAGCTTGCATCTCCAGAGTAGTCGCTGACTGGTGGAGTAAGCAGGCAACAAAGAAAACAACAAGCCCTGGAGTCAGTAATGGGTAATCAGTTCAGATAAGCAGCGAGCCAATACAAATTTAACACACAGAATCAGGATCAGTGAGTAAAACTAATTCTCATGATTGCTGCTCGAGGGCGCTAAGGGGAAATACTATTAGTATTGGGGATGCACTATTATTGAGGCCACTAAAAGAGTGCACTATTAGTATTCAGGCCACTATAGTTAATGTCTCCAAAAATAATAGTGTAATATTACCATTGGAGCACTATTGCTATTGGCGCCATTAAGGAGGTGCACTATTGCTATTGGGGACATTAAGGGGGCGCACTATTGCTATTGGGGCCAATAAGTGGGCGCACTATTGCAATTGGGGCCATTATGGGCTAACCGGTTGAAAACTCAATACTCTTAAAACATTGCCAAGTTTAACATATACATATCCCATACACACCCTCCCTCCTTATCGCACAAAGCCCCACTACCTCCCACCAACTCCCTCCCTACCCCACAAACCCCCACCACCTCCCTCCCTATCCCACAAACCCCACCCCTCTCCCATATCACCTCTCAAACGTAACTTTTAATTTTTTACAAACACATTTTTTATAATGCTTAATTCCTCTAACATTTTTGTGTTCGGAATTGCCTGTTCAGCAATTGCACTACCACAGCCTGACTTGGCGCTGGCTACTCTAGGTAGCAGAGGCTAGGGACCGCAGGTTTTCACCCTTTAACCCCTGTACAGGGATCTGGACTCCGCTGCTACGAATCCGTAGCTTGCATCTCCAGAGTAGTCGCTGACTGGTGGAGTAAGCAGGCAACAAAGAAAACAACAAGCCCTGGAGTCAGTAATGGGTAATCAGTTCAGATAAGCAGCGAGCCAATACAGATTTAACACACAGAATCTGGATCAGAGAGTAAAACTAATTCTCATGATTGCTGCTCAAGGGCGCTAAGAGGAAATACTATTACTATTGGGGACGCACTATTATTGAGGCCACTAAGAGAGTGCACTATTAGTATTCAGGCCACTATAGTTAATGTCTCCAAAAATAATAGTGCAATATTACCATTGGAGCACTATTGCTATTGGCGCCATTAAGGAGGTGCACTATTGCTATTGGGGACATTAAGCGGGCAACCTATTGCTATTGGGGCCATTAGGGGATAATTTGTTGGAAACGGAATACTCTTAAAACATTGCCAAGTATAACATATAAATATCCCATACACACCCTCCCTCCTTATCGCACAAAAACCCCACTACCTCCCACCAACTCCCTCCCTACCCCACAAACCCCACCACCTCCCTCCCTATCCCACAAACCCCCACCACCTTCCTCCCTAGCCCACAAACCCCACCCCTCTCCCATATAACCTCTCAAACCTAACTTTTAATTTTTTGCAAACACATTTTGAATAATGCTTAATTCCTCTAACATTTTTGTGTTCGGAATTGCCTGTTCAGCAATTGCACTACCACAGTCAGACTTGGCGCTGGCTACTCTAGGTAACAGAGGCTAGGGACCGCAGGTTTTTACCCTTTAACCCCTGTACAGGGATCTGGACTCCACTGCTACGAATCCCTAGCTTGCATCTCCAGAGTAGTCGCTGACTGGTGGAGTAAGCAGGCAACAAAGAAAACAACAAGCCCTGGAGTCAGTAATGGGTAATCAGTTCAGATAAGCAGCGAGCCAATACAGATTTAACACACAGAATCAGGATCAGTGAGTAAAACTAATTCTCATGATTGCTGCTCAAGGGCGCTAAGGGGAAATACTATTACTACTGGGGATGCACTATTATTGAGGCCACTAAGAGAATGCACTATTAGTATTCAGGCCACTATAGTTAATGTCTCCAAAAATAATAGTGCAATATTACCATTGGAGCACTATTGCTATTGGCGCCATTAAGGAGGTGCACTATTGCTATTGGGGACATTAAGGGGGCGCACTATTGCTATTGGGGCCAATAAGTGGGCGCACTATTACAATTGGGGCCATTAGGGGCTAACCTGTTGGAAACGGAATACTCTTAAAACATTGCCAAGTTTAACATATAAATATGCCATACACACCCTCCCTCCTTATCGCACAAAAACCCCACTACCTCCCACCAACTCCCTCCCTACCCCACAAACCCCACCACCTCCCTCCCTATCCCACAAACCCCCACCACCTCCCTCCCCAGCCCACAAACCCCACCCCTCTCCCATATAACCTCTCCAACCTAACTTTTAATTTTTTGCAAACACATTTTCGATAATGCTTAATTCCTCTAACATTTTTGTGTTTGGAATTGCCTGTACAGCAATTGCACTACCACAGCCAGACTTGGCGCTGGCTACTCTAGGTAGCAGAGGCTAGGGACCGCAGGTTTTCACCCTTTAACCCCTGTACAGGGATCTGGACTCCGCTGCTACGAATCCGTAACTTGCATCTCCAGAGTAGTCGCTGACTGGTGGAGTAAGCAGGCAACAAAGAAAACAACAAGCCCTGGAGTCAGTAATGGGTAATCAATTCAGATAAGCAGCGAGCCAATACAGATTTAACACACAGAATCTGGATCAGAGAGTAAAACTAATTCTCATGATTGCTGCTCAAGGGCGCTAAGGGGAAATACTATTACTATTGGGGATGCACTATTATTGAGGCCACTAAGAGAGTGCACTATTAGTATTCAGGCCACTATAGTTAATGTCTCCAAAAATAATAGTGCAATATTACCATTGGAGCACTATTGCTATTGGCGCCATTAAGGAGGTGCACTATTGCTATTGGGGACATTAAGCGGGCGCACTATTGCAATAGGGGCCATTAGGGGATAATTTGTTGGAAACGGAATACTCTTAAAACATTGCCAAGTTTAACATATAAATATCCCATACACACCCTCCCTCCTTATCGCACAAAAACCCCACTACCTCCCACCAACTCCCTCCCTACCCCACAAACCCCACCACCTCCCTATCCCACAAACCCCCACCACCTCCCTCCCTAGCCCACAAACCCCACCCCTCTCTTATATAACCTCTCAAACCTAACTTTTAATTTTTTGCAAACACATTTTGGATAATATTTAATTCCTCTAACATTTTTGTGTTCGGAATTGCCTGTTCAGAAATTGCACTGCCACAGCCAGACTTGGCGCTGGCTACTCTAGGTAGCAGAGGCTAGGGACCGCAGGTTTTCACCCTTTAACCCCTGTATAGGGATCTGGACTCCGCTGCTACGAATCCCTAGCTTGCATCTCCAGAGTAGTAGCTGACTGGAGGAGTAAGCAGGCAACAAAGAAAACAACAAGCCCTGGAGTCAGTAATGGGTAATCAGTTCAGATAAGCAGCGAGCCAATACAAATTTAACACACAGAATCAGGATCAGTGAGTAAAACTAATTCTCATGATTGCTGCTCGAGGGCGCTAAGGGGAAATACTATTAGTATTGGGGATGCACTATTATTGAGGCCACTAAAAGAGTGCACTATTAGTATTCAGGCCACTATAGTTAATGTCTCCAAAAATAATAGTGTAATATTACCATTGGAGCACTATTGCTATTGGCGCCATTAAGGAGGTGCACTATTGCTATTGGGGACATTAAGGGGGCGCACTATTGCTATTGGGGCCAATAAGTGGGCGCACTATTACAATTGGGGCCAATAGGGGCTAACCTGTTGGAAACGGAATACTCTTAAAACATTGCCAAGTTTAACATATAAATATGCCATACACACCCTCCCTCCTTATCGCACAAAAACCCAACTCCCTCCCACCAACTCCCTCCCTACCCCACAAACCCCACCACCTCCCTCCCTATCCCACAAACCCCCACCACCTTCCTCCCTAGCCCACAAACCCCACCCCTCTCCCATATAACCTCTCAAACCTAACTTTTAATTTTTTGCAAACACATTTTGGATAATGCTTAATTCCTCTAACATTTTTGTGTTCGGAATTGCCTGTTCAGCAATTGCACTACCACAGCCAGACTTGGCGCTGGCTACTCTAGGTAGCAGAGGCTAGGGACCGCAGGTTTTCACCCTTTAACCCCTGTACAGGGATCTGGACTCTGCTGCTACGAATCCCTAGCTTGCATCTCCAGAGTAGTCGCTGACTGGTGGAGTAAGCAGGCAACAAAGAAAACAACAAGCCCTGGAGTCAGTAATGGGTAATCAGTTCAGATAAGCAGCGAGCCAATACAGATTTAACACACAGAATCTGGATCAGAGAGTAAAACTAATTCTCATGATTGCTGCTCAAGGGCGCTAAGAGGAAATACTATTACTATTGGGGACGCACTATTATTGAGGCCACTAAGAGAGTGCACTATTAGTATTCAGGCCACTATAGTTAATGTCTCCAAAAATAATAGTGCAATATTACCATTGGAGCACTATTGCTATTGGCGCCATTAAGGAAGTGCACTATTGCTATTGGGGACATTAAGGGGGCGCACTATTGCTATTGGGGCCAATAAGTGGGCGCACTATTACAATTGGGGCCAATAGGGGCTAACCTGTTGGAAACGGAATACTCTTAAAACATTGCCAAGTTTAACATATAAATATGCCATACACACCCTCCCTCCTTATCACACAAAAACCCCACTACCTCCCACCAACTCCCTCCCTACCCCACAAACCCCACCACCTCCCTCCCTATCCCACAAACCCCCACCACCTCCCTCCCCAGCCCACAAACCCCACCCCTCTCCCATATAACCTCTCCAACCTAACTTTTAATTTTTTGCAAACACATTTTCGATAATGTTTAATTCCTCTAACATTTGTGTGTTCGGAATTGCCTGTTCAGCAATTGCACTACCACAGCCAGACTTGGCGCTGGCTACTCTAGGTAACAGAGGCTAGGGACCGCAGGTTTTCACCCTTTAACCCCTGTACAGGGATCTGGACTCCGCTGCTACGAATCCCTAGCTTGCATCTCCAGAGTAGTCGCTGACTGGTGGAGTAAGCAGGCAACAAAGAAAACAAGAAGCCCTGGAGTCAGTAATGGGTAATCAGTTCAGATAAGCAGCGAGCCAATACAGATTTAACACACAGAATCAGGATCAGTGAGTAAAACTAAATCTCATGATTGCTGCTCGAGGGCACTAAGGGGAAATACTATTACTATTGGGGATGCACTATTATTGAGGCCACTAAGAGAGTGCACTATTAGTATTCAGGCCACTATAGTTAATGTCTCCAAAAATAATAGTGCAATATTACCATTGGAGCACTATTGCTATTGGCGCCATTAAGGAGGTGCACTATTGCTATTGGGGACATTAAGTGGGCGCACTATTGCAATTGGGGCCATTAGGGGATAACCTGTTGGAAACGGAATACTCTTAAAACATTGCCAAGTTTAACATATAAATATGCCATACACACCCTCCCTCCTTATCGCACAAAAACCCCACTACCTCCCACCAACTCCCTCCCTACCCCACAAACCCCACCACCTCCCTCCCTATCCCACAAACCCCCACCACCTCCCTCCCCAGCCCACAAACCCCACCCCTCTCCCATATAACCTCTCCAACCTAACTTTTAATTTTTTGCAAACACATTTTCGATAATGCTTAATTCCTCTAACATTTTTGTGTTCGGAATTGCCTGTTCAGCAATTGCACTACCACAGCCAGACTTGGCGCTGGCTACTCTAGGTAGCAGAGGCTAGGGACCGCAGGTTTTCACCCTTTAACCCCTGTACAGGGATCTGGACTCTGCTGCTACGAATCCCTAGCTTGCATCTCCAGAGTAGTCGCTGACTGGTGGAGTAAGCAGGCAACAAAGAAAACAACAAGCCCTGGAGTCAGTAATGGGTAATCAGTTCAGATAAGCAGCGAGCCAATACAGATTTAACACACAGAATCTGGATCAGAGAGTAAAACTAATTCTCATGATTGCTGCTCAAGGGCGCTAAGAGGAAATACTATTACTATTGGGGACGCACTATTATTGAGGCCACTAAGAGAGTGCACTATTAGTATTCAGGCCACTATAGTTAATGTCTCCAAAAATAATAGTGCAATATTACCATTGGAGCACTATTGCTATTGGCGCTATTAAGGAAGTGCACTATTGCTATTGGGGACATTAAGGGGGCGCACTATTGCTATTGGGGCCAATAAGTGGGCGCACTATTACAATTGGGGCCAATAGGGGCTAACCTGTTGGAAACGGAATACTCTTAAAACATTGCCAAGTTTAACATATAAATATGCCATACACACCCTCCCTCCTTATCACACAAAAACCCCACTACCTCCCACCAACTCCCTCCCTACCCCACAAACCCCACCACCTCCCTCCCTATCCCACAAACCCCCACCACCTCCCTCCCCAGCCCACAAACCCCACCCCTCTCCCATATAACCTCTCCAACCTAACTTTTAATTTTTTGCAAACACATTTTCGATAATGCTTAATTCCTCTAACATTTGTGTGTTCGGAATTGCCTGTTCAGCAATTGCACTACCACAGCCAGACTTGGCGCTGGCTACTCTAGGTAACAGAGGCTAGGGACCGCAGGTTTTCACCCTTTAACCCCTGTACAGGGATCTGGACTCCGCTGCTACGAATCCCTAGCTTGCATCTCCAGAGTAGTCGCTGACTGGTGGAGTAAGCAGGCAACAAAGAAAACAAGAAGCCCTGGAGTCAGTAATGGGTAATCAGTTCAGATAAGCAGCGAGCCAATACAGATTTAACACACAGAATCAGGATCAGTGAGTAAAACTAAATCTCATGATTGCTGCTCGAGGGCACTAAGGGGAAATACTATTACTATTGGGGATGCACTATTATTGAGGCCACTAAGAGAGTGCACTATTAGTATTCAGGCCACTATAGTTAATGTCTCCAAAAATAATAGTGCAATATTACCATTGGAGCACTATTGCTATTGGCGCCATTAAGGAGGTGCACTATTGCTATTGGGGACATTAAGTGGGCGCACTATTGCAATTGGGGCCATTAGGGGATAACCTGTTGGAAACGGAATACTCTTAAAACATTGCCAAGTTTAACATATAAATATGCCATACACACCCTCCCTCCTTATCGCACAAAAACCCCACTACCTCCCACCAACTCCCTCCCTACCCCACAAACCCCACCACCTCCCTCCCTATCCCACAAACCCCCACCACCTCCCTCCCCAGCCCACAAACCCCACCCCTCTCCCATATAACCTCTCCAACCTAACTTTTAATTTTTTGCAAACACATTTTCGATAATGCTTAATTCCTCTAACATTTTTGTGTTCGGAATTGCCTGTTCAGCAATTGCACTACCACAGCCAGACTTGGCGCTGGCTACTCTAGGTAGCAGAGGCTAGGGACCGCAGGTTTTCACCCTTTAACCCCTGTACAGGGATCTGGACTCTGCTGCTATGAATCCCTAGCTTGCATCTCCAGAGTAGTCGCTGACTGGTGGAGTAAGCAGGCAACAAAGAAAACAACAAGCCCTGGAGTCAGTAATGGGTAATCAGTTCAGATAAGCAGCGAGCCAATACAGATTTAACACACAGAATCAGGATCAGTGAGTAAAAACTAATTCTCATGATTGCTGCTCAAGGGCGCTAAGGGGAAATACTATTACTATTGGGGATGCACTATTATTGAGGCCACTAAGAGAGTGCACTATTAGTATCCAGGCCACTATAGTTAATGTCTCCAAAAATATTAGTGCAATATTACCATTGGAGCACTATTGCTCTTGGCGCCATTAAGGAGGTGCACTATTGCTATTGGGGACATTAAGGGGGCGCACTATTGCTATTGGGGCCAATAAGTGGGCGCACTATTGCAATTGGGGCCATTATGGGCTAACCGGTTGAAAACTCAATACTCTTAAAACATTGCCAAGTTTAACATATAAATATCCCATACACACCCTCCCTCCTTATCGCACAAAGCCCCACTACCTCCCACCAACTCCCTCCCTACCCCACAAACCCCACCACCTCCCTCCCTATCCCACAAACCCCACCCCTCTCCCATATAACCTCTCAAACGTAACTTTTAATTTTTTACAAACACATTTTCGATAATGCTTAATTCCTCTAACATTTTTGTGCTCAGAATTGCCTGTTCAACAATTGCACTACCACAGCCAGACTTGCCGCTGGCTACTCTAGGTAGCAGAGGCTAGGGACCGCAGGTTTTCACCCTTTAACCCCTGTACAGGGATCTGGACTCCGCTGCTACGAATCCCTAGCTTGCATCTCCAGAGTAGTCGCTGACTGGTGGAGTAAGCAGGCAACAAAGAAAACAACAAACCCTAGAGTCAGTAATGGGTAATCAGTTCAGATAAGCAGCGAGCCAATACAGATTTAACACACAGAATCAGGATCAGTGAGTAAAACTAATTCTCATGATTGCTGCTCGAGGGCTCTAAGGGGAAATACTATTACTATTGGGGATGCACTATTATTGAGGCCACTAAGAGAGTGCACTATTAGTATTCAGGCCACTATAGTTAATGTCTCCAAAAATAATAGTGCAATATTACCATTGGAGCACTATTGCTATTGGCGCCATTATGGAGGTGCACTATTGCTATTGGGGACATTAAGTGGGCGCACTATTGCTATTGGGGCCAATAAGTGGGCGCACTATTGCAATTGGGGCCATTAGGGGCTAACCTGTTGGAAACGGAATACTCTTAAAACATTGCCAAGTTTAACATATAAATATGCCATACACACCCTCCCTCCTTATTGCACAAAAACCCCACTACCTCCCACCAACTCCCTCCCTACCCCAAAAACCTCACCACCTCCCTCCCTATCCCACAAACCCCCACCACCTCCCTCCCCAGCCCACAAACCCCACCCCTCTCCCATATAACCTCTCAAACGTAGCTTTTAATTTTTTGCAAACACATTTTCGATAATGCTTAATTCCTCTAACATTTTTGTGTTCGGAATTGCCTGTTCAGCAATTGCACTACCACAGCCAGACTTTGCGCTGGCTACTCTAGGTAGCAGAGGCTAGGGACCGCAGGTTTTCACCCTTTAACCCCTGTACAGGGATCTGAACTCCGCTGCTACGAATCCCTAGCTTGCATCTCCAGAGTAGTCGCTGACTGGTGGAGTAAGCAGGCAACAAAGAAAACAACAAGCCCTGGAGTCAGTAATGGGTAATCAGTTCAGATAAGCAGCGAGCCAATACAGATTTAACACACAGAATCAGGATCAGTGAGTAAAACTAATTCTCATGATTGCTGCTCGAGGGCACTAAGGGGAAATACTATTACTATTGAGGATACACTATTATTGAGGCCACTAAGAGAGTGCACTATTAGTATTCAGGCCACTATAGTTAATGTCTCCAAAAATAATAGTGCAATATTACCATTAGAGCACTATTGCTATTGGCGCCATTAAGGAGGTGCACTATTGCTATTGGGGACATTAAGGGGGTGCACTATTGCTATTGGGGCCAATAAGTGGGCGCACTATTGCAATTGGGGCCATTAGGGGTTAACCTGTTGGAAACTGAATACTCTTAAAACATTGCCAAGTTTAACATATAAATATCCCATACACACCCTCCCTCCTTATCGCACAAAAACCCCACTACCTCCCACCAACTCCCTCCCTACCCCACAAACCCCACCACCTCCCTCCCTATCCCACGAACCCCCACCACCTCCCTCCCTATCCCACAAACCCCACCCCTCTCCCATATAACCTCTCAAACGTAACTTTTAATTTTTTGCAAACACATTTTGGATAATGCTTAATTCCTCTAACATTTTTGTGTTCGGAATTGCCTGTTCAGCAATTGCACTACCACAGCCAGACTTGGCGCTGGCTACTCTAGGTAGCAGAGGCTAGGGACCGCAGGTTTTCACCCTTTAACCCCTGTACAGGGATCTGGACTCCGCTGCTACGAATCCCTAGCTTGCATCTCCAGAGAAGTCGCTGACTGGTGGAGTAAGCCGGCAACAAAGAAAACAACAAGCCCTGGAGTCAGTAATGGGTAATCAGTTCAGATAAGCAGCGAGCCAATACAGATTTAACACACAGAATCAGGATCGGTGAGTAAAACTAATTCTCATGATTGCTGCTCAAGGGCGCTAAGGGGAAATACTATTACTATTGGGGATGCACTATTATTGAGGCCACTAAGAGAGTGCACTATTAGTATTCAGGCCACTATAGTTAATGTCTCCAAAAACAATAGTGCAATATTACCATTGGAGCACTATTGCTATTGGCGCCATTAAGGAGGTGCACTATTGCTATTGGGGACATTAAGGGGGCGCACTATTGCTATTGGGGCCAATAAGTGGGCGCACTATTGCAATTGGGGCCATTATGGGCTAACCGGTTGGAAACTCAATACTCTTAAAACATTGCCAAGTTTAACATAAAAAAATATGCCATACACACCCTCCCTCCTTATCGCACAAAAACCCCACTACCTCCCACCAACTCCCTCCCTACCCCAAAAACCCCCACCACCTCCCTCCCTAGCCCACAAACCCCACCCCTCTCCCATATAACCTCTCAAACCTAACTTTTAATTTTTTGCAAACACATTTTCGATAATGCTTAATTCCTCTAACATTTTTGTGTTCGGAATTGCCTGTTCAGCAATTGCACTACCACAGCCAGACTTGGCGCTGGCTACTCTAGGTAGCAGAGGCTAGGGACCGCAGGTTTTCACCCTTTAACCCCTGTACAGGGATCTGGACTCCGCTGCTACGAATCCCTAGCTTGCATCTCCAGAGTAGTCGCTGACTGGTGGAGTAAGCAGGCAACAAAGAAAACAACAAGCCCTGGAGTCAGTAATGGGTAATCAGTTCAGATAAGCAGTGAGCCAATACAGATTTAACACACAGAATCAGGATCAGTGAGTAAAACTAATTCTCATGATTGCTGCTCGAGGGCACTAAGGGGAAATACTATTACTATTGAGGATACACTATTATTGAGGCCACTAAGAGAGTGCACTATTAGTATTCAGGCCACAATAGTTAATGTCTCCAAAAATAATAGTGCAATATTACCATTGGAGCACTATTGCTATTGGCGCCATTAAGGAGGTGCACTATTGCTATTGGGGACATTAAGGGGGTGCACTATTGCTATTGGGGCCAATAAGTGGGCGCACTATTGCAATTGGGGCCATTAGGGGTTAACCTGTTGGAAACTGAATACTCTTAAAACATTGCCAAGTTTAACATATAAATATCCCATACACACCCTCCCTCCTTATCGCACAAAAACCCCACTACCTCCCACCAACTCCCTCCCTACCCCACAAACCCCACCACCTCCCTCCCTATCCCACAAACCCCCACCACCTTCCTCCCTAGCCCACAAACCCCACCCCTCTCCCATATTACCTCTAAAACCTAACTTTTAATTTTTTGCAAACACATTTTGGATAATGCTTAATTCCTCTAACATTTTTGTGTTCGGAATTGCCTGTTCAGCAATTGCACTACCACAGCCAGACTTGGCGCTGGCTACTCTAGGTAACAGAGGCTAGGGACCGCAGGTTTTCACCCTTTAACCCCTGTACAGGGATCTGGACTCCGCTGCTACGAATCCCTAGCTTGCATCTCCAGAGCAGTCGCTGACTGGTGGAGTGAGCAGGCAACAAAGAAAACAACAAGCCCTGGAGTCAGTAATGGGTAATCAGTTCAGATAAGCAGCGAGCCAATACAGATTTAACAAACAGAATCAGGATCAGTGAGTAAAACTAATTCTCATGATTGCTGCTCAAGGGCGCTAAGGGGAAATACTATTACTATTGGGGATGCACTATTATTGAGGCCACTAAGAGAGTGCACTATTAGTATTCAGGCCACTATAGTTAATGTCTCCAAAAACAATAGTGCAATATTACCATTGGAGCACTATTGCTATTGGCGCCATTAAGGAGGTGCACTATTGCTATTGGGGACATTAAGGGGGCGCACTATTGCTATTGGGGCCAATAAGTGGGCGCACTATTGCAATTGGGGCCATTATGGGCTAACCGGTTGGAAACTCAATACTCTTAAAACATTGCCAAGTTTAACATAAAAAAATATGCCATACACACCCTCCCTCCTTATCGCACAAAAACCCCACTACCTCCCACCAACTCCCTCCCTACCCCAAAAACCCCCACCACCTCCCTCCCTAGCCCACAAACCCCACCCCTCTCCCATATAACCTCTCAAACCTAACTTTTAATTTTTTGCAAACACATTTTCGATAATGCTTAATTCCTCTAACATTTTTGTGTTCGGAATTGCCTGTTCAGCAATTGCACTACCACAGCCAGACTTGGCGCTGGCTACTCTAGGTAGCAGAGGCTAGGGACCGCAGGTTTTCACCCTTTAACCCCTGTACAGGGATCTGGACTCCGCTGCTACGAATCCCTAGCTTGCATCTCCAGAGTAGTCGCTGACTGGTGGAGTAAGCAGGCAACAAAGAAAACAACAAGCCCTGGAGTCAGTAATGGGTAATCAGTTCAGATAAGCAGTGAGCCAATACAGATTTAACACACAGAATCAGGATCAGTGAGTAAAACTAATTCTCATGATTGCTGCTCGAGGGCACTAAGGGGAAATACTATTACTATTGAGGATACACTATTATTGAGGCCACTAAGAGAGTGCACTATTAGTATTCAGGCCACAATAGTTAATGTCTCCAAAAATAATAGTGCAATATTACCATTGGAGCACTATTGCTATTGGCGCCATTAAGGAGGTGCACTATTGCTATTGGGGACATTAAGGGGGTGCACTATTGCTATTGGGGCCAATAAGTGGGCGCACTATTGCAATTGGGGCCATTAGGGGTTAACCTGTTGGAAACTGAATACTCTTAAAACATTGCCAAGTTTAACATATAAATATCCCATACACACCCTCCCTCCTTATCGCACAAAAACCCCACTACCTCCCACCAACTCCCTCCCTACCCCACAAACCCCACCACCTCCCTCCCTATCCCACAAACCCCCACCACCTTCCTCCCTAGCCCACAAACCCCACCCCTCTCCCATATTACCTCTAAAACCTAACTTTTAATTTTTTGCAAACACATTTTGGATAATGCTTAATTCCTCTAACATTTTTGTGTTCGGAATTGCCTGTTCAGCAATTGCACTACCACAGCCAGACTTGGCGCTGGCTACTCTAGGTAACAGAGGCTAGGGACCGCAGGTTTTCACCCTTTAACCCCTGTACAGGGATCTGGACTCCGCTGCTACGAATCCCTAGCTTGCATCTCCAGAGCAGTCGCTGACTGGTGGAGTGAGCAGGCAACAAAGAAAACAACAAGCCCTGGAGTCAGTAATGGGTAATCAGTTCAGATAAGCAGCGAGCCAATACAGATTTAACAAACAGAATCAGGATCAGTGAGTAAAACTAATTCTCATGATTGCTGCTCAAGGGCGCTAAGGGGAAATACTATTACTATTGGGGATGCACTATTATTGAGGCCACTAAGAGAGTGCACTATTAGTATTCAGGCCACTATAGTTAATGTCTCCAAAAATAATAGTGCAATATTACCATTGGAGCACTATTGCTATTGGCGCCATTAAGGAGGTGCACTATTGCTATTGGGGACATTAAGGGGGCGCACTATTGCTATTGGGGCCAATAAGTGGGCGCATTATTGCAATTGGGGCCATTAGGGGCTAACCTGTTGGAAACGGAATATTCTTAAAATATTGCCAAGTTTAACATATAAATATGCCATACACACCCTCCCTCCTTATCGCACAAAGCCCCACTACCTCCCACCAACTCCCTCCCTACCCCAAAAACCTCACCACCTCCCTCCCTATCCCACAAAACCCCACCACCTCCCTCCCCAGCCCACAAACCCCACCCCTCTCCCATATAACCTCTCAAACGTAGCTTTTAATTTTTTGCAAACACATTTTGGATAACGCTTAATTCCTCTAACATTTTTGTGTTCGGAATTGCCTGTTCAGCAATTGCACTACCACAGCCAGACTTGGCGCTGGCTACTCTAGGTAACAGAGGCTAGGGACCGCAGGTTTTCACCCTTTAACCCCTGTACAGGGATCTGAACTCCGCTGCTACGAATCCCTAGCTTGCATCTCCAGAGTAGTCGCTGACTGGTGGAGTAAGCAGACAACAAAGAAAACAACAAGCCCTGGAGTCAGTAATGGGTAATCAGTTCAGATAAGCAGCGAGCCAATACAGATTTAACACACAGAATCAGGATCAGGGAGTAAAACTAATTCTCATGATTGCTGCTCGAGGGCACTAAGGGGAAATACTATTACTATTGAGGATACACTATTATTGAGGCCACTAAGAGAGTGCACTATTAGTATTCAGGCCACTATAGTTAATGTCTCCAAAAATAATAGTGCAATATTACCATTGGAGCACTATTGCTATTGGCGCCATTAAGGAGGTGCACTATTGCTATTGGGGACATTAAGGGGGTGCACTATTGCTATTGGGGCCAATAAGTGGGCGCACTATTGCAATTGGGGCCATTAGGGGTTAACCTGTTGGAAACTGAATACTCTTAAAACATTGCCAAGTTTAACATATAAATATCCCATACACACCCTCCCTCCTTATCGCACAAAAACCCCACTAGCTCCCACCAACTCCCTCCCTACCCCACAAACCCCACCACCTCCCTCCCTATCCCACGAACCCCCATCACCTCCCTCCCTATCCCACAAACCCCACCCCTCTCCCATATAACCTCTCAAACGTAACTTTTAATTTTTTGCAAACACATTTTCGATAATGCTTAATTCCTCTAACATTTTTGTGTTCGGAATTGCCTGTTCAGCAATTGCACTACCACAGCCAGACTTGGCGCTGGCTACTCTAGGTAGCAGAGGCTAGGGACCGCAGGTTTTCACCCTTTAACCCCTGTACAGGGATCTGGACTCCGCTGCTACGAATCGCTAGCTTGCATCTCCAGAGTAGTCGCTGACTGGTGGAGTGAGCAGGCAACAAAGAAAACAACAAGCCCTGGAGTCAGTAATGGGTAATCAGTTCAGATAAGCAGCGAGCCAATACAGATTTAACACACAGAATCAGGATCGGTGAGTAAAACTAATTCTCATGATTGCTGCTCAAGGGCGCTAAGGGGAAATACTATTACTATTGGGGATGCACTATTATTGAGGCCACTAAGAGAGTGCACTATTAGTATTCAGGCCACTATAGTTAATGTCTCCAAAAACAATAGTGCAATATTACCATTGGAGCACTATTGCTATTGGCGCCATTAAGGAGGTGCACTATTGCTATTGGGGACATTAAGGGGGCGCACTATTGCTATTGGGGCCAATAAGTGGGCACACTATTGCAATTGGGGCCATTATGAGCTAACCGGTTGGAAACTCAATACTCTTAAAACATTGCCAAGTTTAACATAAAAAAATATGCCATACACACCCTCCCTCCTTATCGCACAAAAACCCCACTACCTCCCACCAACTCCCTCCCTACCCCAAAAACCCCCAGCACCTCCCTCCCTAGCCCACAAACCCCACCCCTCTCCCATATAACCTCTCAAACCTAACTTTTAATTTTTTGCAAACACATTTTCGATAATGCTTAATTCCTCTAACATTTTTGTGTTCGGAATTGCCTGTTCAGCAATTGCACTACCACAGCCAGACTTGGCGCTGGCTACTCTAGGTAGCAGAGGCTAGGGACCGCAGGTTTTCACCCTTTAACCCCTGTACAGGGATCTGGACTCTGCTGCTACGAATCCCTAGCTTGCATCTCCAGAGTAGTCGCTGACTGGTGGAGTAAGCAGCCAACAAAGAAAACAACAAGCCCTGGAGTGAGTAATGGGTAATCAGTTCAGATAAGCAGCGAGCCAATACAGATTTAACACACAGAATCAGGATCAGTGAGTAAAACTAATTCTCATGATTGCTGCTCGAGGGCACTAAGGGGAAATACTATTACTATTGAGGATACACTATTATTGAGGCCACTAAGAGAGTGCACTATTAGTATTCAGGCCACTATAGTTAATGTCTCCAAAAATAATAGTGCAATATTACCATTGGAGCACTATTGCTATTGGCGCCATTAAGGAGGTGCACTATTGCTATTGGGGACATTAAGGGGGTGCACTATTGCTATTGGGGCCAATAAGTGGGCGCACTATTGCAATTGGGGCCATTAGGGGTTAACCTGTTGGAAACGGAATACTCTTAAAACATTGCCAAGTTTAACATATAAATATCCCATACACACCCTCCCTCCTTATCGCACAAAAACCCCACTACCTCCCACCAACTCCCTCCCTACCCCACAAACCCCACCACCTCCCTCCCTATCCCACAAACCCCCCCCAACTCCCTCCCTACCCCAAAAACCCCCACCACCTCCCTCTCCCATATAACCTCTCAAACCTAACTTTTAATTTTTTGCAAACACATTTTCGATAATGCTTAATTCCTCTAACATTTTTGTGTTCGGAATTGCCTGTTCAGCAATTGCACTACCACAGCCAGACTTGGCGCTGGCTACTCTAGGTAGCAGAGGCTAGGGACCGCAGGTTTTCACCCTTTAACCCCTGTACAGGGATCTGGACTCCGCTGCTACGAATCCCTAGCTTGCATCTCCAGAGTAGTCGCTGACTGGTGGAGTAAGCAGGCAACAAAGAAAACAACAAGCCCTGGAGTCAGTAATGGGTAATCAGTTCAGATAAGCAGCGAGCCAATACAGATTTAACACACAGAATCAGGATCTGTGAGTAAAACTAATTCCCATGATTGTTGCTCAAGGGTGCTAAGGGGAAACACTATTACTATTGGGGATGCACTATTATTGAGGCCACTAAAAGAGTGCACTATTAGTATTCAGGCCACTATAGTTAATGTCTCCAAAAATAATAGTGCAATATTACCATTGGAGGAGTATTGCTATTGGCGCCTTTAAGGAGGTGCACTATTGCTATTGGGGACATTAAGGGGGCGCACTATTGCTATTGGGGCCAATAAGTGGGCGCACTATTACAATTGGGGCTATTAGGGGTTAACCTGTTGGAAACGGAATACTCTTAAAACATTGCCAAGTTTAACATATAAATATCCTATACACACCCTCCCTCCTTATCGCACAAAAACCCCACTAGCTCCCACCAACTCCCTCCCTACCCCACAAACCCCACCACCTCCCTCCCTATCCCACGAAACCCCACCACCTCCCTACCTATCCTTCAAACCCCACCCCTCTCCCATATAACCTCTCAAACGTAACTTTTAATTTTTTGCAAACACATTTTGGATAATGCTTAATTCCTCTAACATTTTTGTGTTCGGAATTGCCTGTTCAGCAATTGCACTACCACAGCCAGACTTGGCGCTGGCTACTCTAGGTAGCAGAGGCTAGGGACCACAGGTTTTTACCCTTTAACCCTGGATCTGGACTCCGCTGCTACGAATCCCTAGCTTGCATCTCCAGAGTAGTCGCTGACTGGTGGAGTAAGCAGGTAACAAAGAAAACAACAAGCCCTGGAGTCAGTAATGGGTAATCAGTTAAGATAAGCAGCGAGCCAATGGAGATTTAACACACAGAATCAGGATCAGTGAGTAAAACTAATTGCCATGATTGTTGCTGAAGGGCACTAAGGGGAAACACTATTACTATCGGGGATGCACACCCTCCCTCCCTATCGCAAAAACCCCACTACCTCCCACCGACTCCCTCCCTACCCCACAAACCCCACGACCTCCCTCCTTATCCCACGAACCCCCACCATCTCCCACCCTATCCCACAAACCCCACCCCTCTCCCATATAACCTCTCAATCCTAACTTTAAATTTTTTACAAACAAATTTCCTATAATGCTAAATTCCTCTAACATTTTTGTGTTTGGAATTGCCTGTTCAGCAATTGCACTACCACAGGTAGCAGAGGCTAGGGACCGCAGGTTTTCACCCTTTAACCCCTGTACAGGGATATGGACTCCGCTGCTACGAATCCCTAGCTTGCATCTCCAGAGTAGTCGCTGACTGGTGGAGTAAGCAGGCAACGAAGAAAACAACAAGCCCTGAAGTCAGTAATGGGTAATCAGTTTAGATAAGCATCAGGACAAATCAGATTTAACATACACAGTCGTCATCATTGAGTAAAACTACTTGCCATGATTGTTGCTCAAGGGCACTAAGGGAGAGCACTATTACTATTGGGGACGCACTATTATTGAGGCCACTAAGGGAGTGCACTATTAGTATTCAGGCCACTATATTTAATGCCTCCAAAAATAATAGTGCAATATTACCATTGTAGCCACTATTTGGGGCCATTAAGGAGGTGCGCTATTGCTAATGGGGCCAATAAGGGGGCATACCATTGCTATTGGCGCCTTTAAGTGGGCGCACTATTGCTATCGGGGCCATTAAGGAGGCGGACTTTTGCTATTGGGCCCATTAAGGGGGTGCACTATTGGTATTGGGCCTATTAAGGGAGCGCACTATTGCTATTTCGGGTATTAAGGAGGCACACTATTGTTGTTAAGGCCAATAATAGGGTGCACTGTGCATTGCTACTGGGCCCATTAAGGGGGAACACTATTGCTGTTGGGGCCATTAAGGGGGAGTACTATTGATATTGGGGCCATTAAGGGGGAGCACTATTGCTATTGTGGTCATTAAGGGGGAGTACTATTGCTATTGGGGATCATTAAGGAGGTGCACTATTGCTATTGGGGCAGCCCTAACTACTAATGACTTACCTGGCACGAAGTACCGGCAGCATTGCATCTTCATCTTCACATCGAGCTCCATTTGTCGGCTGATACTTTGTTGCTTCCAGGGGGTTGTATGTTTCTGTAGCCTATGAAAGACTTCCTAGGAAGAAATGCAGAAAAGTTATGAGAAAACACCCCAATACAAATACGCTGTTAGAGAATTCAGAATGCCTGATCTATGAAATGCCTGTATGTATGTGGCCGTCTATAGCTGATGCAGGCAATAGATTGTAAGCTCCACTGCTGTAAGAATCTCTAGGTACTACTGTATTTACGCTTGTTCAGCGCTGTGTAGTATGTTGGCGCTTCATCACTTATAATAGTAATTATATAGTCGCCTCATATTTCTCTTCTGTTCTCGCTGCTTTATGGGATTTGAATTAATTATATGATGAATTATAAAACACTTTACAACAGATTGATTATTACTTAGCCGGGCAAAGTACCCTGTTTCCCTGAAAATAAGACATATCATGATTTTCAAGACATATCATGATTTGAGGATGCAAAATGATTTTTCAGGCTTTTTGAGGATGCTTGAAATATAAGCCCTACTCCAAAATTAAGCCCTGCTAACAGTCAATTTAAAAAGTCAATTTAAATAGTGTCCAGGCAGCTATACATGTAAAAAAGTTAAACCTTTTTGAACAAAAATTAATATAAGACACTGTCTTAATTTCAGGGAAACACAGTATCTCTACGGACACATACAAGATATTTATATATAACAATTAAAATACAGAATTAGAAAAAAGAAAAGTGTGCGGGTTGCCAGGGAGCAAGAGATAAGGGGTTAACACATCAGGTGAAGGTTAATAGATGAAGGGTTTTACAGACACCTATTGCACCATGGGAATAGGAGGTGATCAAGATCTAAACTATAGATGGAAACGCGTACTCCAGAAACACCTGGAAACCATGATGTGGGGAGCACAACAATTTAATAAAGCATGAAACTTACTTTATGAAAGTCCGAAGCTCCTGAGAATTATTATCAACTTGATACAGCTGTAATACACAGCTGACGGCTGCACTGTATGGAGGGAGATAGCGGCGTTATCTCCCTCCATACACATCCTGCAGTGGCAGGACATAAAAAGACTATGGGGCCGTCACTAAGGGGTTAATCACCTTTTATTTACTTCATATAATAAATCTCCTTACCCTCCAGTTATTGTGTTTTATTTTATGTTCCGTCTTTTTCCGACTTCTGACTTATCGTCTCTCTGTTTACATTCAGGTCTCCCTCCAACTGACTGTAACAAAATGGCTGCTGCGACCATAGTAACCGTGGTAACAAGGCCCATACTGGCCCTCTGCACAACAATTTAATAAAGCATGAAACTTACTTTATGAAAGTCCGAAGCTCCTGACAATTATTATACACTTGATACAAGAGGCCGGTTGTGGGCTGAGAAGCATGCTTTCATGAGGAGCTGCTCCCATAGAGAAATGAAGGAAGGGAGACATTGCCTGGCGTGGAGCTGAGCGCCTTCATATTACACATTGCTATATAACACTTCTCTCCTCTCAGCTGGTGGCTTCTCTTTATCTTCTATCATTTTTTATCAGTTACCTTGTTACCCTCTTACTGTCTATATTTATGCCCAGTAGCCACATGCACGGTTTTCAAAATGGCTGCTGCTACCATGGCAACAGCAGTGGCAATGCCTATGCTGGCTCTCTGACTGTTGCTATGGATATAACACATTTGGGAGTATGGCTGACAGTGAGTTTCAGGGAATGGGTGTAGCAGGTGGGCTTTGCATAGTATCGGGTACCAGAAGGGGCACCAACAACCCTCGGCCCAGATGTAGACATAGGGGTGGGGCAAGAAATTAAATCTTTTTTACTGGGTGACACAAAGCCTAATTCCGATTCTGCCCAAGTACGAGCGTACAATACCTTCACACCGTCAGCACTTTGTATTCGCTGGTCCACACGGGTTTCTTCATATTATACCGTGGCAGATAAATGGCGGATGATCTGTTGTGTTCCATGGTTGGCAGTTAAATATGATGCATTATGGGATGTAATATGTAATCTAACACACAGGGGCGGGGCTTATCCATACTGACAATGGGAGATTATCTAGCAGCCAATCACAGCGCAGCTTTCACTGATTACACTGCAGTACCATCTCTATTATATATTTTGCTATGTATTGTGAGTCCCACCAGAGGACCTGTTACTGCGGCTGACGGAAGAGACTGTTACTTAGATTATGTGTAACGCACGGTATTGTGGTCTGTATTTGCCCCCATTATACAATGTACAGTGCTGGGTAGTCGTTACATACACAATCAGAATTGTATCATTTTCTCATATTTTTACTATTTCCAGAGGTTTCAGTAATTTGCATGAACCCCTTAGTAACGGAGCTTTTTTGCTTTTTTCCATTTTTTTTCCTCCTCCCTTTTAAAAAATCATAACTCCTTTATTTATCCATCGACGTCGCTGTATGAGGGCTTTTTTTTTGCGGGACGAGTTGTATTTTTCAATGGTACTATTTATTGCACCTTATAATGTACTAAAAAACTTTTTAAAAATTCTAAGTGGAGAGAAATGGAAAAAAAAATGACATTCCGCCATCTTTCGGTGCGTCCTGCTTTCACAAACTGCAACAGAAATGACCTGATAGCTTTATTCTATGAGTCAGTACGATTACTACGATACTAAACTTATCGAGTTTTTTTTTTTTTGCTGTACTACTTTTTTAAAAATATTTAATTTTTTAAAAATGATTTTTTTCTCTCCCTTTCCTGCGCGCAATAACTTTTTTATTTTTCCGTCAATATAGTTTTGTTGGGGCTCATTTTGTGCAGTACGTCCTGCCGTTTCCGTTGGTACCATTTTTGAATACAAACGACTTTTTGATTGCTTTTTATTACATTTTTTCTTGGAGATAGGATAACCAAAAAAGCTAATTTCTGGTGGGTTTTTTTCTGACGGCGTTTACCGTGTGGGGTTAATAAAGAATTACTTTGGTAGATCGGACTTTTATGGATGCAAAGATACCATACACATATCTTTGCTTTATTATTTAGATTTTTTTTATTGCAAATATGGCAAAATGTTTTGTTTTTTTAAATTTTATTTATTTTATTTTTTTTAACTAATTAATAAAACTTTTATTGTTTTTACTTTTACACTTTCTTGTAGTCCCCGGAGGGGACAGCAACCAGTGATGCTTTGATTGCTCCTGCAGTATGATGTAATGGCATAGCATTATGTCATTCTGCATTCTGGCAGGCAGCCTATCAAGCCACCCCATGTGAATGACTTGATGGCCATACTGCCAAGACAGCTGTGGGGCCTTTCAGAAGGGTCCCGGCTGCCATGACACATGCACGGCTCCCCCAATATCACCGTGGGGGGGGGGCACACAGGACCCCCAAACATCGATCAGGGGCCGATTGCAGCTATTGCCCGCTGGTGTCAGCTGTAATAAACAGGACATAAAAAGACTATGGGGCCATCATTCAGGGGTTAATCACGTTTTATTTACTTCATATAATAAATGTCATTGCCCTCCAGTTACTGTGTTTTATTTTATGTTCCGTCTTTTTCCGACTTCTGACTTATCGTCTCTCTGTTTACATTCAGATCTCACTCTAACTGACTGTAACAAAATGGCTGCTGCGACCATAGCAGCCATGGTAACAATGCCCATACTGACTATCCCTCTGGATAGAGAACATTTGGCGATGTGGCTGTCGTTAACTTTGATGGCCTAATTTATCAAATCTGTCCTTGCTGCTCGTAGTAACCAATCACAGCTCAGCTCTTATTATTTATACTGCTGAGGTATAAATTCCCCTGGGATAATCTATCAATCATACCAAGTTTCCCAAAAAATAAGACCTACACTGAAAATAAGCCCTACCCTGATTTTTGGCTATTTTGGGAGAGGCTTCAAATACAAGCCCTCCCCGAAAGTAACCCTTTACAGAATAGACTTATAAAATAAAATATCAATTTTTTCAAAGCACACCCAAACAAAATCATCGTTGCGGGATTGCTTTCATGCCATTGTTTTCAATGAGGCGACTGCAGCGTTGGCCCATTGAAAGCAATGGGATAGCATTGCACTCCTCTGCCACAGCTGTGGCAGGGAATTCTTTCGTCCCCGCAGGGAGTCCCATCATCACTGAATACTGTGAAATTGCTGTCACATTGTTCAGTGATGAAATGACCTTCGTGGAGCAGCTGCACTTCTCCAAGAACAGCTGCTCCAGTGAAAGCGCAAAGTTTCATGCATTCCATATATAAAACTTTGCCCGTTCACACGTTTTCCACTCATGTGAGCAGAAAAAATGAAGTAAAATGGAAATAAACTACATTTTTTTCCCCATTGAATTTAATAGGAATTTTAAAAAATGTAAAGCAAATGGAAAGGCTTCCGTTTGCTTCTATTCCATCAGGTTTCTGTATTTTGGAATGGAAAATAACGCTGCAGACTGCACTATTTTCCTGTCCAAAAAAACCCGGAAACCTAAGGGCGCATTCAGATGACCGTATATCGGCCGGTTATTCACGCTGGCCGATATACGGCGTCTCTCTCTGCAGGGGGAGGAGGCTGGAAGATCCGGGAGCAGTGCTCTGAGCTCCCGCCCCCTCTCTGCCTCCTCTCCACCCCCTCTCCGCCCCTCTGCACTATTTGCAATTAGAGGTGAGGCGGGGGCGGGGCTAAGTTTTGGGAATTAGCCCCGCCCCTGTCCTGCCTCTCCTCATTGAAAATCTTGCAGGTGGTGGAGAGGAGGCAGAGAGGGGGTGGGAGCTCATAGCACTGCTCCCGGCTCTTCCAGCCTCCTCCCCCTGCAGAGAGGGACACCGTATATCGGCCAGCGTGAAAACCCAGCCGATATACAGTCGTCTGAATGCGCCCTAGGGGAACAGAAGCCTTGCCACTTGCTTTCCGGTTCATGAAAACCCATTGAAATCAGTTGTTTTTTTCCATTTTTGTTCAGTTTGTATTCTCCAAAAACAGAGCAGAGAGATGAAAACTCTGAACTGATGCAGGTGTGAAATCAGCCTAATTGGTCAGAGTTTCAACCCAATTAGAAGAAATAATTGGTACTCCTGATTCTGCAGCTTGTCCTATCTTGTTACATATTAAAGGGTTTGTCCCGCGAAAGCAAGTGGGGGTATACACTTCTGTATGGCCATATTAATGCACTTTGTAATGTACATCGTGCATTAATTATGAGCCATACAGAAGTTATTCACTTACCTGTTCCGTTGCTAGCGTCCCCGTCTCCATGGTGCCGTCTAATTTTCAGCGTCTAATCGCCCGATTAGACGCGCTTGCGCAGTCCGGTCTTCTCCGTTTTGAATGGGGCCGCTCGTGCTGCAGAGCTGCCCTCGTAGCTCCGCCCCGTCACGTGTGCCGATTCCAGCCAATCAGGAGGCTGGAATCGGCAATGGACCGCACAGAAGCCCTGCGGTCCACCGAGGGTGAAGATCCCGGCGGCCATCTTCACAAGGTAAGTCAGAAGTCGCCGGAGCGCGGGGATTCGGGTAAGTACTGGACGGTTTGTTTTTTTTATGCCTGCATCGGGTTTGTCTCGCGCCGAACGGGGGGGCTATTGAAAAAAAAAAAAAAACATTTCGGCGCGGGACAACCCCTTTAAGCAACTAAATAGTTACTAAAAGTGGATGGGCATGCATAAATGCCCAGAAAACCAGCGTATTTGCAGCATTTTTATGCAAGAAATCAGTGTGATTTTGTTTGTTTTTTTACGCAGGTAAATATATTCACAGACCAAAATCTGCAATACGGGTGCATGAATTGTAACCCGCTAGCCCTGCCCACCGGTCGTGATTGACAGTTTTCTAGCTATTGCACTGCAAACCAAGAAAACTGCTAATCAGGGTGAATGGGCAGATTAGCAGCGCCTCATGAATAAGCTGGACTCATCGCTTGCTGGGAGCTGCAGTAAAGAATAGCATATTATATTCTGTTTATTTCCTCTGCCAAGATCAATTTTATTGATCAGTTTTATAGTAGGGATCAATTTTCAATCAGTTTATGGATCAATTTGCGAGGATTTACAATACAGCAGTTACAGTGCCCTGTAACAGTATTTGCTCCCTTCCAGGATCTGTCTATTATTGCATTTTTGTCATAGTAAATGGTTTCTGACCTTTATATAAAAAATGAGAAGTATTAGAAAAAAAACCTAAGTAAATGCAAAACTGTTATCATATTATTATATTTATTTATGAAGCATAGTATCTAGAAGCCCGACACCCAATGAAATGAAACAGTAACTGACTTAAAGGGGTTGTCTCGCGCCGAAAGGGTTTTTTTTTTTCCATAGGCCCCCCGTTCGGCGCAGGACAACCCCAAAGGATGTGTTAAAAAAAAAATTTTATTACTTACCCGAATCCCCGCTCTGTGACGTCTTCCTTCTTCCTTCTTCTTCCTTCACCAAGATGGCCGCCGGGATCTTCACCCACGATGCACCGCGGGTCTTCTCCCATGGTGCACCGTGGGCTCTGTGCGGTCCATTGCCGATTCCAGCCTCCTAATTGGCTGGAATCGGCACACGTGATGGGGCGTAGCTACGAGGACCAGCTCTCCGGCACGAGCGGCCCCATTCACCAGGAAGAAGACCGCACAGCGCAAGCGCGTCTAAAAAAGCAAGAAGACATCAGAATTAGCCGGATCCATGGCGACGGGGACGCTAGCAACAGAGCAGGTAAGTGAATAACTTCTGTATGGCTCATATTTAATGCACGATGTATATTACAAAGTGCATTATATGGCCATACAGAAGTGTATAGACCCACTTGCTGCCGCGAGACAACCCCTTTAAGCTTTGTTTAAACCTGAGCTAGGGCTTTTTTAATGTTTGGCTAAGCGGAGAGCCTGATTCGGCATATGACTGGCATTAACCATACACGACCAACTCCATTGACTATAACGGTGTCCATTGGACTTATGGCATGCTGCCCAGCCTTTAACTGCAGGCCTAGTGAGATTTCATGACACTTAATATGGCTCCCAATGGTGCAGTCTTTATGGTGTAAAGCTCTCTCTCTCTGACTCAGCAGTTCAGTGGCTCAATGATCCACCAGAGCTACAGCAGCTACAATAGTCTGACTATGCACTTTATCTCTGAACAGGAGGCTCCAGGGATTCTCTCATGGCTAACACATTTATGCCGCACCCAACCTCTCAGCAGGCTTCTAGAATTCCTCTCATGGTGCAGGATTCAGGCCACACGCAACGTTCCACAGAACTTACACCTGCTTGTGCGCTTCACCACTGCGGTCAGCACAATGACATCTTGCATGTCACCCCATGGCTTTTATACTTAAACAGATAACATAATAACAAAGTAGCATAGTATGTTAGGCTGAATGAAGACAATCTCCATATAGTTCAGCCTCTTTCAACCTCCCATTGGTCCAAAGGAAGGCAAAAAAAAACCCATTAAGCCAACTGAGCTCATTTGGAGGAAAAAAACTCCTTCCCGACTCCATATGTCAGTCAAAGTAATCCTTGGATCAACGTTTGATAGTTCCTACCTCACTGCAAGACCCGGATCAACAACCCGCTGGTCACCTAATGTCTATATCCTGTAATATCATAGCACTCTAAAAAGATGTCTAGTCCCCTTTTAAACTCTTCTATGGATTTTGCCATCACCACCTCCTCAGGCAGAGAGTTCCACAGTCTCACTGTTCTTACAGTAAAGAACCCCCTTTTATGTTGGTGATGAAACCTGATTTCTTCTAGATGTAGCGGATGCCCTCTTGTTGCCGTCACAGTCCTGGGTATAAACAGATCATGGGAGAGATCCTTGTATTGTCCCCTCATGTATTTATACATAGTTATTTGATCGCTCCTTAGCCGTCTTTTTTCCAGGGTAAATAATCCCACTTTTGATAGCCTCTCTGGGTATTCCAGTCCTCTCATTCTGTTTATTAATTTAGTTGCCCCTCTTTGAACCCCTTCAAGCACTGCAACATCTTTGCTGAGCACCGATGTCCAGAACCGTACACAGTATTCTATGTGAGACCTGCAGCGCAAATGTGTCCTACCATTCGTCTGTTAGAAGCATATTTCCCGCCCAGCATGCTGATGATGTACACCTTCTAATAGCCATCAGGTCAACATATATAATAGGCCTCATTAATCAAAATTACTATGGGAAACAAAGACAGTGTTTCTTTTAGGCAGGTTTGCTACACGAGGTCCAATAACCATACGGGCTAGGAGGGGACTGTTACATAAATTAGTGGCACAATACACATTAGGATTACCATTGGAGCACTATTGCTATTGGGGCCATTAAGGGGGTAAACTGCTGCTATTGGGGCCATTAAGTGGGCGCACTTTTGCAATTGGGGCCATTAGGGGCTAACCTGTTGGAGCCGGTATACCATTTTAAAACATTGCCAGCTTGAAAATATAAATATCTCATACACACCCTACCTCCCTATCCCACAAAACCCCACTACATCCAACACCTCCCTCCCTATCCCACGAACCCCCACCACCTCCCTCCCTATGCCACAAACCCCACCCCTCTCCCATATAACCTCTCGAACCTAACTTTTAATTTTTTACAAACACATTTTCTATAATGCTAAATTTCTCTAACATTTTTGTGTTCGGAATTGCCTTTTCAGCAATTGCACTACCACAGCCAGATTGGCGCTGGCTACTCTGGGTAGCAGAGGCTAGGGACCGCAGGTTTTCACCCTTTAACCCCAGTACAGGGATCTGGACTTCGCTGCTACAAATCCTTAGCTTGCATCTCCAGAGTAGTCGCTGACTGGTGGAGTAAGCAGGCAACAAAGAAAACAACAAGCCCTGGAGTCAGTAATGGGTAATCAGTTTAGATAAGCATCAGGCCAAATCAGATATAACAAACAGAATCAGGAACAGTGAGTAAAACTAATTGCCATGGTTGTTGCTCAAGGGCACTAAGGGGAAGTACTACTACTTTTGAGGATGCACTATTATTGAGACCACTAAGAGAGTGCACTATTAGTATTCAGGCCACGATAGTTAATGTCTCCAAAAATAATAGTGCAATATTACTATTGGAGCACTATTGCTATTGGGGAGATTAAGGGGGCACACTATTGCTATTGGGGCCAATAAGTGGGCTCACTATTGCAATTGGGGCCATTAGGGGCTAACTTGTTGGAAACGGAATACCCTTTTAAAGCATTACCAAGTTTAAAATATAAATAACCCATACACACTCTTGCTCCCTATCGCACAAAACCACACTACCTCCGATCACCTTCCTCCCTATCCCACAAACCCCCACCACCTTCCTCCCTATCCCACGAAACCCCACCACCTCCCTCCCTATCTCACAAACCCCGCCCCTTTCCCATATAACCTCTTGAACCTAACTTTTAATTTTTTACAAACACATTTCCTATAATGCTAAATTCCTCTAACATTTTTGTGTTCGGAATTGCCTGTTCAGCAATTGCACTACCCCAGCCAGACTTGGAGCTGGCTACTCTGTGTAGCAGAGGCTAGGGACCGCAGGTTTTCACCCTCTAGCCCAAGTAGAGGGATCTGGACTTCGGTGCTTCGGATCCCTAGCTTGCATCTCCAGAGTAGTCGCTGACTGGTGGAGTAAGCAGGCAACAAAGAAAACAACAAGCCCTGGAGTCAGTACTGGGTAATCAGTTTAGATAAGCAGCGAGCCAATACTGATTTAACAAACAGAATCAGGATCAGTGAGTAAAACTCCTTGCCATGATTGTTGCTCAAGGGCACTAAAGGGGAGCACTATTACTATTGGGGATGGACTATTATTGAGGCCACTAATGGAGTGCACCATTAGTATTCAGGCCACTATAGCTAATGTCTCCAAAAATAATAGGGCAATATTACCATTGGAACACTTTTGCTATTGGGGCCATTATGGGGGCGCACTGTTGGTATTAGGACCATTAAGTGGGGGCACTATTGCAATTGGGGACCAACCTGTTGGAACCTTAACACCCTTTTTAAACATTGCCAGGTTTAAAATATAAATATCCCATACACACCCTCCCTCCCTATCCCACAAAAGCCACCTACCTCCCACCACCTCCCTCCCTTTCCCACAAACCCCCACCACCTCCCTCCCTATCCCACAATCCCCACCACCTCCCTCCCTATCTCACAAACTTTGCCCCTCTCTCATATAACCTCTGAAATCTAACTTTTGATTTTTTACAAACACATTTTCTATAATGGTAAATTCCTCTAGCATTTTTGTGTTCGGAATTGCCTGCTCAGCAATTGCACTACCACAGCCAGACTTGGCGCTGGCTACTCTAGGTAGCAGAGGATAGGGACCGCAGGTTTTCACCCTTTAACCCCTGTACAGGGATCTGGACTCCGCTGCTACGAATCCCTAGCTTGCATCTCCAGAGTAGTCGCTGACTGGTGGAGTAAGCAGGCAACAAAGAAAACAACAAGCCCTGGAGTCAGTAATGGCTAATCAGTTTAGATAACCATCGGGCCAAATCAGATTTAACAAACAGAATCTGGATCAGCGAGTAAAACTAATTCCCATGATTGTTTTTTGTTTTTTTTAAATTCAAATCTTTTTTATTGAAAGAGATTCTTTTTCTGGCGTCCAAAGACCCCTTCAACATACATACAATACAAACACAGAAAACCCCAAATACCCCTCCCCCCAAGAAACATAATCCAATAGTCTCTCTCGTACTATTTAAGTACATCGCTGCAGAGTCCTTTGATTGTCGATATTTCCAGTTAGATAAGGTACAGTCATTGTAATTCGATGTTACCTGTAATGCAAAGGTTAGCGCAACTACTTCCTTCCCTCTCCACTCTCTTTCCCTTCCACAATATCTGCATTCCAGTGGATATTAGCATTACCTTCTAAGTATGTCATTCTCAAGTAAACCGAAGGTATGCAGCCATTTGAACCATATACCATAATATTTCTGTAATGTCTTTCTTTTGCAGTAAATACTTTTTTCCCAAATTAGAATTTGAGTGGCTTTCTTTTTAAGTTCAGCTAGATCAGGGGGACACTCATCCAACCAATGTTGTGCTATCAATTTTCTGACTAAGTATAAAATCCTGGCCACTGCTATCTTTTCATTTTCGTCTAGGGGCACATCGTTAACATAGCCCAGAACACATACCAATGGAGTAAATTCCAATTGTATTTCATACACGTCATGGATCAGGCTGCACACCTCGCTACAGTATCTCTGCAACTTAGGACAACGCCACATCATGTGTATAAGGTCCGCTATATGAATCTTACATCTATTACATAAAGGGGTATCTCTCACACCAATATTGTACAGAAACGCAGGAGTGCGATATACCCTGTGTAGCAGATATATTTGTGATATCCTATGAGACTCACTCAGAGACAATTTAGGAGTCATTTGTAACACTTCCGTCCACAGTGATTCCTCAATCGGCCCAATATCCTCCTCCCATTTACTTCTCGTTGCCAGAGGGTAGCGCAGGTTTATCTGACCCTGCATACAGGAGTATACCCAAGATATCTTCCCCCTGGTACTAGTAGAACTTCCTACAATTTCTGCTGGTAGCAATTTTCTGAATTGAAGATTCTCAAGGCAACTCTCCACCTGGAATGCATGTCGGAGCTGTAGATATTTGAAAAATTGAGTGTGCGGCAAACCATATTCATCCCTCAACTGCTCAAAAGATTTTATATTATCCCCTGATACTATCTGAGTTAGTCGTCTAATCTCCCTAGTCTTCCACCCTTGAAAACCATCTAACTTCTGTAACTCATGTAGCCTTGGGTTTTCCCAGATAGGAGTATATTGTGTAAAACCCTTGATCCCCATTTTGTCTCTAATCTTCCACCAAACCCTATGCATGAGGGTTAAAGTAGGGAAACTCTGGGGGCTACTGCGGAACTTGGAACTCTCCAGGGCTTCAAATAAGTGTGCATTATGGAAATGAATTTTCAGGAGACGAAAGCTCCCATTGTGCGTGTTCTCCGTCCCCCACCCCCTAAAATGTTGCATTTGTGACGCTAGGAAAAATGATACCGGGTTAGGTAGCGCGAGTCCTCCATCTCCCTTAGGATTACACAATGTCTCCAACTTAATTCTAGGTCCTTTATCTCTCCAGATCAAGTCTCTGAATAGGCGATTGACCCTGTAAAAGAGGCCCTGCGTAATCCAGTGAGGTGAATTATGGAGAAGGTACAGCAGTTGGGGAATCCATATCATCTTAACTAGGTTCACCCTTCCTACAATCGTTAGGGGAAGCTTGCACCAGACATTGTGTTTTTTCTTAAAGGGGTTGTCCCGCGCCGAAACGTTTTGTTTTTTTTTCAATAGCCCCCCCGTTCGGCGCGAGACAAACCCGATGCATGTGTTGAAAAAAAAAACGGATAGTACTTACCCGAATCCCCGCGCTCCGGCGACTTCTTACTTACCTTGCGAAGATGGCCTCGGTGGACCGCAGGTCTTCTGTGCGGTCCATTGCCGATTCCAGCCTCCTGATTGGCTGGAATCGGCACACGTGATGGGGCAGAGCTACGAGGAGCAGCTCTCCAGCACGAGCAGCCCCATTCAACACGGAGAAGACCGGACTGCGCAAGCGCGTCTAATCGGGCGATTAGACGCTGAAAATTAGACGGCACCATGGAGACGGGGATGCCAGCAATGGAACAGGTAAGTGAATAACTTCTGTATGGCTCATAATTAATGCACAATGTACATTACAAAGTGCATTAATATGGCCATACAGAAGTGTATACCCTAACTTTGTTTCGCGGGACAACCCCTTTAAATTTCACCAGCAGTGGATTTAGATTCAGCTTCTCATATTCCATAACATTGTTAGAGACTTTGACTCCCAGGTATGTAATAACTGATTTGCATTGCATAGCAGTTTTATTTTCCCCTGCAGCAAGATCATGGTAAAATGTCAGATTTACACCAATTTATAGTAAGGCCCGAGAACTCACAAAAATCACTTGATCTGCGACATTGCCGCATCCAGAGGTCCACCTGCGTTTACTTGCCATGATTGTTGCTCAAGGGCACTAAGGGGGAGCACTATTACTATTGGGGATGCACTATTATTGAGGCCACTAAGAGAGTGCACTATTAGTATTCAGGCCACTATAGTTAATGTCTCCAGAAATAATAGTGCAATATTACCATTGGAGCACTATTGCTATTGGGGGCATTAAGGAGGTGCACTATTACTATTAGGGACATTAAGGGGACGCACTATTGCTTTTGGGGTCAATAAGTGGGCGCACTATTGCAATTGGGGCCATTAGGGGCTAACCTGTTGGAAACGGAATACTCCTTTAAAATATTGCCAAGTTTAACATATAAATATCCCATACACACCCTCCCACCCTATCCCACAAAAACCCCACTACCTCCCACCAACTCCCTCCCTATTCCACAAACCCCTACCACCTCCCTCATTATCCCACGAACCCCCACCACCTCCCTCCCTATCCCACAAACCCCACCCCTCTCCCATATAACCTCTCGAACCTAACTTTTAATTTTTTACAAAGAAATTTCCTATAATGCTAAATTCCTCTAACATTTTTGTGTTTGGAATTGCCTGTTCAGCAATTGTACTACCACAGCCAGACTTGGCGCTGGCTACTCTAGGTAGCAGAGGCTAGGGACCGCAGGTTTTCACCCTTTAACCCCTGTACAGGGATCTGGACTCCGCTGCTACGATTCCCTAGCTTGCATCTCCAGAGTAGTCGCTGACTGGTGGAGTAAGCAGGCAACAAAGAAAACAACAAGCCCTGAAGTCAGTAATGGCTAATCAGTTTAGATTAGCATCGGGCCAAATCAGATTTAACAAACAGAATCAAGATCAGTGAGCAAAACTACTTGCCATGATTGTTGCTCAATGGCACTAAGGGGAAGTACTATTACTATTGGGGACGCACTATTATTGAGGCCACTAAGAGAGTGCACTATTAGTATTCAGGCCACTATAGTTAATGTCTCCAAAAATAATAGTGCAATATTACCATTGGAGCACTATTGCTATTGGGGCCATTTAGGAGGTGCACTATTACTATTGGGGACATTAAGGGGACGCACTATTGCTTTTGGGGTCAATAAGTGGGCGCACTATTGCAATTGGGGCCATTAGGGGCTAACCTGTTGGAAACGGAATACTCTTTTAAAACATTGCCAAGTTTAACATATAAATAACTCATAAACACCCTCCCTCCCTATACCACAAAAACCCAACTCCCTCCCTACTCCACAAACCCCACCACCTCCCTCCCTATCCCACGAACCCCCACAACTTCCCTCCCTATCCCACAAACCCCACCCCTCTCCCATATAACCTCTCGAACCTAACTTTTAATTTTTTACAAACAAATTTCCTATAATGCTAAATTCCTCTAACAGTTTTGTGTTCGGAATTGCCTGTTCAGTAATTGCACTACCACAGCCAGACTTGGCGCTGGCTACTTTGGGTAGCAGAGGCTAGAGACTGCAGGTTTTCACCCTTTAACCCCTGTACAGGGATCTGGACTCCGCTGCTACAAATCCCTAGCTTGCATCTCCAGACTAGTCGCTGACTGGTGGAGTAAGCAGGCAGCAAAGAAAACAACAAGCCCTGGAGTCAGTAATGGGTAATCACTTTGGTTAAGCATCGGGCCAAATCAGATTTCAAAAACAGAATCAGGATCAGTGAGTAAAACTACTTGCCATGAATGTTGCTCAAGGACACTAAGGGGGAGCACTATTACTATTGGGGATGCACTATTAGGCCTCATGTCCACGGGGAAAATAAGAATTAAAATACGCAGCGAATCCGCGCCCCATAGAAATGCATTGACCACCCGCAGGTACATAAATACCCGCGGATGGTCAATAATTGTGAATTAAAAAAATCATGGAGCATGAAAAAAAATGGACATGCTCCATTTAGGTGCGGATCACGCTCCGGATGGCCCCCATTGATCTCTATGGTGTGCAGGAGATCCGCTGCGGATGTTAAATGCCATTTATTTGGGTGCGGGAGATCCGCCTGCAGATTACAAGGCTGGGAGGTGGGCAATGTACCTGGAGGTGTGGCACAGTGGGCAATACACCTCCAGCGTCAGCCATTTTTGATTCAGAAGGGGAGAAACAAAGGAACAGAATGGCAGCACTGTCCTGTGACACTGGAAAGCTAGTGACCCTAATGGAGGATCATCCATGCATTTGGGATCTCGCACACGAGCACTACAAAGACAAGAACAAGCGTGAGATGACATGGGAGCATTTAGCTGCAGCCCTTAATTCTGATTGGGCAACTTGGACTGTCGACCAAAAAAAAAAATGTGTAAGTATTTCAGCATGGGTGTGTGTGCATGCAGGAGTGTATGTAAGTGTGCATGCGTGTGTACATGTCAGTGTGTGTGTGTATGCAAAGTGTGCTTGCGTGTGTCCAAGCGTGTGTGCATGTCAGTGTGCATGCGTGTATGTGTGTGCTAAGTGTGCGTGCGTGTGTCCAAGCGTGTGTGCATGTCAGTGTGCGTGTGTGCATGCGTGTGTTCATGTCAGTGTGCATGTCAGTATACATGCATGTGTGCATGTCAGTGTGCATGCACATGTGCACGCCTGTGTGCATGCATATATGCATGCCTATGTGTGTGCGCATTTCAGTGTGCGTGTGATTATGTGCATGTGACTGTGCATGTCAGTGTTCGTGCGTGTGTGCGTGTCAGTGTGCATGGCAGTGTGCATGTGTGCACGCATGCATATGTGCATGCTTGTGTTTACATGTAAGTGTCCAAGTGTTTGTGCATGTCAGTATGCTTGCGCGTGTGCATGTCAGTGTGGTTGCGTGTATGTGTGTGCTAAGTGTGCGTGCGTGTGTTCAAGCGTGTGTGCATGTCAGTGTGCGTGCGTGCATGCGTGTGTTCATGTCAGTATGCATGCATGTGTGCATGTCCATGTGCAAGCACATGTGCATGCTTGTGCACATGCATATGTGCATGTATATGTGTGTGTGCATGTCAGTGTACATGCGTGTGCTCGTGATTATGTGCATGCGCATGCTCCTGTGCATGTCAGTATTCGTGCGTGTGTGCGTGTCAGTGTGCATGCCAGTGTGCATGCATGCATATGTGCGTGCTTGTGTTTACATGTTAGTGTCCAAGTGTTTGTGCATGTCAGTGTGCTTGCACGTGTGCATGTCAGTGTGCGTGCGTGTATGTGTGTGCTAAGTGTGCGTGCGTGTGTCCAAGCGTGTGTGCATGTCAGTGTGCGTGCGTGCATGCGTGTGTTCATGTCAGTATGCATGCATGTGCGCATGTACGTGTGCATGCACATGTGCATGCTTGTACACATGCATATGTGCATGCATATGTGCGCGCGCATGTCAGCATGCATGCATGTGTACATGTCAGTGTACATGCGTGTGCGTGTGATTATGTGCATGCGCGTGCGCATGTGTGTGCATGTCAGTGTGTATGTGTGTCTGCGCATGCAGTTGTGCATGTTAGTTTGTATGTCAGTGTTCATGCGTGTGTTGTAGAATGTTTGTATGCATGTCGCATGCGTGTTTGCAAGGAAGCTGCATATTTTCATTATTGCATTTTGTTACACTTTGAACTAATTATTTTTTTCCTTTTTTCCCCTTCATTCTCTGTTGCAGTGGATAAAATGCGAGAGCGTTGGAGAAGCACAAAAGACCAATGGCGTAAGGACTACCTCGCTGAACCTAGGAGTGGCGCAGGAGGAAAGCAGAGGCGCCAATATGTATATTTCCAAATAATGGGATACCTACGCCGTGCAGTAGGGATGAGGCCATAAGGATACATTCGCACTGACACATGTTCACCCTTTCTATTTGGGGATTTTGGGCAGATGTCATTCTCCATTTTTCAAAAAACCATACGTTTTTGTAATTTGTAAAAAAATAAAATTCTAAAAGGTTTATTTTTACTTTTTTCTTACTATTTTTAATTTTTGTACATAATTTTGATCTTTCAGTGACTACCAGTTCCCTCTGCCATATGGCGTTAGATCTGTAGTGATATCGTGCTAGCCCTATCACATAAGGGTACGTTCAGTAGCAGAAAGTACCCCGCTGCCAAGACCTACGCTGACATCAAGTGAAGAGAAGGGATTACAAACAGCTGCTCTGAGAGGTCAACTACAAATTTTTCATTACTTCTTCACAGTACAACAGATAGTTCACCTGAACCGGAGCATAGCCCTTCGATTGGATCCATGGAAGGCAGTGTGGCCTTGCCGACTTCACCAGCATCAGTGGTCGCAGCTCAAGAGCAGTCAGAGAGCTGTGGCGAATCTTCTACTTCTGCTGCTGTATCAGCTTGAAGAAAAAGAGGCAGGCCCTGTGTCGCCGCGTTAGCCGCTGAAACCGCAGCTGCAAAAGCTCAGGCAGCAGCTACTAAACAAGAAATCCGACAAGAGGTCCTAGAGGTTGTACGGTGGTCAAATGAACCTGCAGACACCATAGAGACATATGGACAATATTTAACCGCCTCTCTGCGCGCTATGCCGGAAGACATCCGATCTAGGGTACAGGGATGCTTCACCTACATAATAGAAATGGCAACTAGAGATGAGCGAGCACCAAAATGCTCGGGTGCTCGTTACTTGGGACGAATTTATCGCGATGCTCGAGGGTTCGTTTCGAGTAACGAACCCCATTGAAGTCAATGGGCGACCGGAGCATTTTTGTATTTCGCCGATGCTTGCTAAGGTTTTCATGTGTGAAAATCTGGCCAATTCAAGAAAGTGATGGGAACGACACAGCAACGGATAGGGCAGGCGAGGGGCTACATGTTGGGCTGCATCTCAAGTTCCCAGGTCCCACTATTAAGCCACAATAGCGGCAAGAGTGGGCCCCCCCCTCCCAACAAGTTTTACTTCTGAAAAGCCCTCATTAGCATGGCATACCTTAGCTAAGCACCACACTACCTCCAACAAAGCACAATCACTGCCTGCATGACACTCCGCTGCCACTTCTCCTGGGTTACATGCTGCCCAACCCCCCCCCCCCCGCATGACCCAGTGTCCACAGCGTACACCAAATTGTCCCTGCCCAGCCTTCAGCTGCCCTCATGCCACGCCACCCTCATGTCTATTTATAAGTGCGTCTGCCACAGGAAAAGCAGGCACACACTGCAGAGGGTTGGCACGGCTAGGCAGCGACCCTCTTTAAAAGGGGCGGGGCGATAGCCCACAATGCTGTACAGAAGCAATGAGAAATCCAATCCTGTGCCACCTCCATCTGGAGCTGCACACGTGGGCATAGCAATGGGGAACCTATGTGCCACACACTATTCATTCTGTCAAGGTGTCTGCACGCCCCAGTCAGACCGCGTTTTTTTATAAATAGTCACAGGCAGGTACAACTCCGCAATGGGAATTCCGTGTGCACCCACAGCATGGGTGGCTCCCTGGAACCCACCCGCTGTACATAAATGTATCCCATTGCATTGCCCATCACAGCTGAGGTAGTAATGTCATGCTTAATGCAGGTGGGCTTCGGCCCACACTGCATGCCCCAGTCAGACTGGGGTTCTTTAGAAGTGGACAGATGTAGGTTAAACTCCGTGTGCACCTACAGCATGGGTGGCTCCCTGGAACCCACCGGCGGTACATAAATATATCCCATTGCATTGCCCAACACAGCTGAGGTAGTAATGTCGTGCTTAATGCAGGTGGGCTTCGGCCCACACTGCATGCCCCAGTCTGACTGGGGTTCTTTACAAGTGGATAGATGTAGGTTAAACTCTGTGTGCACCTACAGCATGGGTGGGTGCCAGGAAGCCACCGGCGGTACATAAATATATCCCATTGCATTGCCCATCACAGCTGAGGTAATGTCGTGCTTAATGCAGGTGGGCTTCGGACCACACTGCATGCCCCAGTCAGACTGGGGTTCTTTAGAAGTGGACAGATGTAGGTTAAACTCCGTGTGCACCTACAGCATGGGTGGCTCCCTGGAACCCACCGGCGGTACATAAATATATCCCATTGCATTGCCCAACACAGCTGAGGTAGTAATGTCGTACTTAATGCAGGTGGGCTTCGGCCCACACTGCATGCCCCAGTCTGACTGGGGTTCTTTACAAGTGGACAGATGTACTGTAGGTTAAACTCCGTGTGCACCTACAGCATGGGTGGGTACCAGGAAGCCACCGGCGGTACATAAATATATCCCATTGCATTGCCCAACACAGCTGAGGTAGTAATGTCGTGCTTAATGCAGGTGGGCTTCGGCCCACACTGCATGCCCCAGTCAGACTGGGGTTCTTTAGAAGTGGACAGATGTAGGTTAAACTCCGTGTGCACCTACAGCATGGGTGGGTGCCAGGAAGCCACCGGCGATACATAAATATATCCCATTGCAGTGCCCTACTCAGCAGAGCTAACGTCAGATACAATACAGGTGGGCTTCGGCCCACACTGCATGCCCCAGTCAGACTGGTAATATGTACCTTAACAGTAACCTCGTTGGTGGCAATGTGGTGGTGACTGCGGACCTAGTAGCGCGGTTAAATGTAGTTGGTTTTCGGAATGTGGCCATGATTAAGTGGTCCGTGGGATGGTGGTGGTGCTCTCTTGTTGTGTCGTTAAAGGTGAAATTCTTGGACTGCCACCAGACGGACCAATGCAAAGGTATTTGCCCAGAATGTTTTCATTGTTGGAGGAGGAGGGGGATGTTTTTGAGGCACTATGTGTCCTCTCCACGTGTCCGTGGTTATATGCACCTTAACAGTAACAGCGTTGGTGGGAAATGGCCTCGCCGCCATCATGTCTTTGTGAAGCCTCTGTTTCCACACCCCAGTGACATACCATTAGCTGCGGTATAGGCAGAGCCCAGAATTATTAACATTTCAGCGGTAGCATTAGGACAGGCCCCACTAACATATCACTAGCAGCAGTATAGGGGGAGCGCAGTCTTAGTTCCATTTCAGTAATAGTAGCACTCAAGACAGGCCCAGAAACAATTCCGAAGCAGCAATATAGGAGGAGCGCAGTCTTAGTTCCATTTCAGTAATAGTAGCAGTCAAGACAAGCCCCAGTAACAATTCCCATTGCAGCAGTTTAGGGAGATAACAGTCTCTTTCACATTTCAGTAGCTGCAGTATAGACAAGGCCCCAGTTACATTTATGTAGCAAAAGTGTAGGCCAACCCCACACACCTTTCTGTACCATGAGTGCAGGCGAAGAACATAGAAATTACAATGATTACACTGTAGGTGAGGGCCCCAAAAAATTGGTGTAGCAACAGTACTAATGTACCTCAGAAAAAATTGGCCATGCCCAACCAAGATGGCAGGTGAAACCCATTAATCGCTTTGGTTAATGTGGCTTAAGTGGTAACTAGGCCTGGAGGCAGCCCAGTTTAACGAAAAATTGGTTCAAGTTTAAGTTTCATCGCTTGTAAGAGCATTGAAACGTATAAAAATTGTTTGGAAAAATTATATGAGTGAGCCTTGTGGCCCAAAGAAAAATTGCCCGTTCGGCGTGATTACGTGAGGTTTCAGGAGGAGGAGCAGGAGGAGGAGGAGGAATATTATACACAGATTGATGAAGCAGAAATGTCACCGTTTTGGATGGTGATACAGAACGATGCTTCCATCCGCGGGTGCAGCCTACGTATTGCTTAGGTATCGCTGCTGTCCGCTGGTGGAGAAGAGAAGTCTGGGGAAATCCAGGCTTTGTTCATCTTGATGAGTGTTAGCCTGTCGGCACTGTCGCTTGGCAGGCGTGTACGCTTATCTGTGATGATTCCCCCAGCCGCACTAAACACCCTCTCTGACAAGACGCTAGCCGCAGGACAAGCAAGCACCTCCAGGGCATACGGCGCACGTTCAGGCCACGTGTCCAGCTTCGACACCCAGTAGTTGTAGGGGGCAGAGGCGTCACGGAGGACGGTCGTGCGATCGGCTACGTACTCCCTCACCATCCTTTTACAGTGCTCCCGCCGACTCAGCCTTGACTGGGGAGCGGTGACACAGTCTTGGTGGGGAGCCATAAAGCTGTCCAGGGCCTTAAAGAGTGTTGCACTGCCTGTGCTGAACATGCTGCTCGATCTCCGCACCTCCCCTGCTACCTGGCCCTCGGAACTGCGCCTTCTGCCACTAGCGCTGTCGGATGGGAATTTTACCATCAGCTTGTCCGCCAGGGTCCTGTGGTATAGCAACACTCTCAAACCCCTTTCCTCTTCGGGAATGAGAGTGGAAAGGTTCTCCTTATACCGTGGGTCGAGCAGTGTGTACACCCAGTAATCCGTAGTGGCCAGAATGCGTGCAACGCGAGGGTCACGAGAAAGGCATCCTAACATGAAGTCAGCCATGTGTGCCAGGGTACCTGTACGCAACACATGGCTGTCTTCACTAGGAAGATCACTTTCAGGATCCTCCTCCTCCTCCTCCTCCTCCTCCTCCTCCTCCTCCGCCTCCTCCTCCTCAGGCCATTCACGCTGAAAGGATGACAGGCAAGCAGCATGGGTACCGTCAGCAGTGGGCCAAGCTGTCTCTTCCCCCTCCTCCTCATCCTCCTCATGCTCCTCCTCCTCCTCCTCAACGCGCTGAGATATAGACAGGAGGGTGCTCTGACTATCCAGCGACATACTGTCTTCCCCCGCCTCCGTTTCCGAGCGCAAACCATTTGCCTTTATGCTTTGCAAGGAACTTCTCAAGAGGCATAGCAGAGGAATGGTGACGCTAATGATTGCAGCATCGCCGCTCACCACCTGGGTAGACTCCTCAAACTTTCCAAGGACCTGGCAGATGTCTGCCAACCAGGCCCACTCCTCTGAAAATAATTGAGGAGGCTGACTCCCACTGCGCCGCCCATGTTGGAGTTGGTATTCCACTATAGCTCTACGCTGCTCATAGAGCCTGGCCAACATGTGGAGCGTAGAGTTCCACCGTGTGGGCACGTCGCACAGCAGTCGGTGCACTGGCAGATTAAACCGATGTTGCAGGGTGCGCAGGGTGGCAGCGTCCGTGTGGGACATGCGGAAATGTGCACAGAGCCGGCGCACCTTTACGAGCAGGTCTGACAAGCGTGGGTAGCTTTTCAGAAAGCGCTGAACCACCAAATTAAAGACGTGGGCCAGGCATGGCACGTGCGTGAGGCTGCCGAGCTGCAGAGCCGCCACCAGGTTACGGCCGTTGTCACACACGACCATGCCTGGTTGGAGGCTCAGCGGCGCAAGCCAATGGTCGGTCTGCTCTGTTAGACCCCGCAGCAGTTCGTGGGCCGTGTGCCTCTTATCTCCTAAGCTGAGTAGTTTCAGCACGGCCTGCTGATGCTTGCCCACCCCTGTGCTGCCACGCCGCGCGACACCGACTGCTGGCGACGTCCTGCTGCTGCTGACACATCTTGATTGCGAGGCAGAGGTTGAGGAGGAGGAGGAGGGTGCTTTAGTGGACGAAGCATACACCGCCGAACATACCACCACCGAGCTGGGGCCCGCAATTCTGGGGGTGGGTAGAACGTGAGCGGTCCCAGGCTCTGACTCTGTCCCAGCCTCCACTAAATTCACCCAATGTGCCGTCAGGGAGATGTAGTGGCCCTGCCCGCCTGTGCTTGTCCACGTGTCCGTTGTTAAGTGGACCTTGGCACTAACCGCATTGGTGAGGGCGCGTACAATGTTGCGGGAGACGTGGTCGTGCAGGGCTGGGATGGCACATCGGGAAAAGTAGTGGCGACTGGGAACTGAGTAGCGTGGGGCCGCCGCCGCCATCATACTTTTGAAGGACTCCGTTTCCACAACCCTATACGGCAGCATCTCAAGGCTGATAAATTTGGCTATGTGGACGGCGTACTTGCGCTCAAACACTTGCGCTAGCGACGGCTGGACGGTGCGGTGCGAGACATTGGTGGATGGGGCCGAGGACAGCGGAGGTGAGGGTGTGGGTGCAGGCCAGGAGACGGTAGTGCCTGTGTCCTGAGAGGGGGGTTGGATCTCAGTGGCAGGTTGGGGCACAGTGTAAGAGGCAGCGGTGCAAACCGGAGGCGGTGAATGGCCTTCGTCCCGCCTTGTGGGGTGCTTGGCCATCATATGTCTGCGCATGCTGGTGGTGTTGAGGCTGTTGGTGGTGGCTCCCCGGCTGATCTTGGCGCGACAAAGGTTGCACACCACTGTTCGTCGGTCGTCAGGCGTCTCTGTGAAAAACTGCCAGACCTTAGAGCACCTCGGCCTCTGCAGGGTGGCATGGCGCGAGGGGGCGCTTTGAGAAACAGTTGGTGGATTATTCGGTCTGGCCCTGCCTCTACCCCTGGCTGCCGCACTGGCTTGGCCTGTGCCCACACCCTGACTTGGGCCTCCGCGTCGTCGCCCGCGTCCACGTCCTATAGGCCTACCCCTACCCCTCAGCATGGTGTATTACCAGTAGTGCAGAAACAGAACGCTGTAATTAAATGTGCCGCTTATTGGCCTGTGGTTGGAGGCTGACTTCGCTTACGGAATGCCAGGAAATAATTTTGCGCAAGCCTGCTGTAACACTTAGCTGGCTGCGTATGAATTAGGAGGACAACTACACCCAGCACAGACCCAGAACACTGAGGACAGTCACATGCAGCCCAAATAGATTTTTTTCCCCAAATGTTTTTGCAAAGGCCCACTGCCTATATTCAATAAATATATGTCTTCTGTCCCTGCCTCACAATATGTCTTCTGTCCCTGCCTCACAATATATGTCTTCTGTCCCTGCCTCACCACTACTGGCCCTGCACTATGTATAATTACTGCAGGGCGCAATGCTCTGCACGGCCGATATACAAAAAAAAAAGTGCAACACTGCAAAAAGCAGCCTCCACAGTACTGCACACGGTTAGATGTGGCCCTAAGAAGGACCGTTGGGGTTCTTGAAGCCAAAAATACTCCTAACACTCTCCCTATAGCAGCTCTGGCCCCAACAGCACTTTCCCTCCTCTTGGTCAGAACGCATCTGTGGCGAGCCGCGGGAGGGGCCGATTTATATACTCGGGTGACACCTGATCTCGCCAGCCACTCACTGCAGGGGGGTGGTATAGGGCTTGAACGTCGCAGGGGGAAGTTGTAATGCCTTCCCTGTCTTTCTATTGGCCAGAAAAGCGCGCTAACGTCTCAGAGATGAAAGTGAAAGTAACTCGAACATCGCGTGGTACTCGTCACGAGTAACGAGCATCTCGAACACGATAATACTCGAACGAGTATCAAGCTCGGACGAGTACGTTCGCTCATCTCTACCCATGGTCCTTTTAAAGAACTGATACTCCAATAGAGCCTGTAACACAAATGAATCCTAAAGCAAACCCAACAGCAACCAGTGGGTCAGATCTACAAAGGATTTTTGAGATTAGTAGAGGAGAAAACATATATTTTCTTAAACAGAATCTAATGTCTCTTTTACATGGATCGGTAGTCTTCTAAACGATTGCAAGAGTGCTGATGTCACCGCTAAGGTCGTTACTAGAGATGAGCGAACACCAAAATGCTCGGGTGTTCGTTATTCGAAACGAACTTCCCGCGATGTTCGAGGGTTCGTTTTGAATAACGAACCCCATTGAAGTCAATGGGCAACCAGAGCATTTTTGTATTTCGCCGATGCTCGCTAAGGTTTTCATGTGTGAAAATCTGGGCAATTCAAGAAAGTGATGGGAACGACACAGCAACGGATAGGGCAGGCGAGGGGCTACATGTTGGGCTTCATCTCAAGTTCACAGGTCCCACTATTAAGCCACAATACCGGCAAGAGTGGGCCCCCCCCTCCCAACAACTTTTACTTCTGAAAAGCCCTCATTAGCATGGCATACCTTTGCTAAGCACCACACTACCTCCAACAAAGCACAATCACTGCCTGCATGACACTCCACTGACACTTCTCCTGGGTTACATGCTGCCCAACCGCCCCCCCTCCCCCCCACAGCGCACACCAAAGTGTCCCTGCGCAGCCTTCAGCTGCCCTCATGCCACACCACGCTCATGTCTATTTAGAATTGCGTCTGCCATGACAAGGGACCGCAGGCACACACTGCAGAGGTTGGCACGGCTAGGCAGCGACCCTCTTTAAAAGTGGCAGGGCGATAGCCCACAATGCTGTACAGAAGCAATGAGAAATAGAATCCTGTGCCACCGCCATCAGGAGCTGCACACGTGTCCACAGCCCTTAGGACGGACAGAGGCTGGACAAATAGATTTTGTTTCCCTTTTTTTACACCAAAAGGACCCACTACGTATATTCAATGAATAATCTAAGTTTAATAACTGTGCTGTGTCCCTGCTAATGTGTCACAGAACTTGAGGGTAGCAGAGTTATTAACTCTGGCAGAGCAGGTATTTTTTCCCAATTAAGGAAAGCAAATGGCGAAGCCAGCAGTAAACCGTAGCTGGGTGCGTCTGATTTTTTAACGTTGTACACGCAGCTCACACGTGTCCACAGCCCTTAGGACGGACAGAGGCAGGTCAAATAGATTTCGTTTCCCTTTTTTTACACCAAAAGGACCCACTGCGTATATTCAATGAATAATAACTGTGTTGTGGCCCTGCCTACACAATTATTTCCCTGTAGTATCAATGGAGGGTGCAATGTTCTGCAGAGGCGATTTTGAGAAAAAAAAAAATATGCAGCACAGCTAACAGCAGCCAGCACAGTACTGCACACGGTTAAATATGGCCCTAGAAAGGACCGTTGAGGTTCTTGAAGGCTACACTCACTCCTAACACTCTCCCTGCCTATCCAACACTTCTGTCCCTAATGCCGGGTGCAACGCTCTGCAGAGGCGATTTTGAGAAAGAAAAAAAAAAGGCACTGCTAACAGCAGCCAACACACAGGTATTACTGGCCCTAATAAGGGGTTCTTGAAGCCTACACTAACTGCTATTTCTCTCCCTACAGCAGCTCCGGTACCAGCAGCACTGTCCCTCATCTAACTCACAAGGCATCTGAGGCGAGCCGCGGGAGGGGCCGACTTTTATACTCGGGTGACATCTGATCTCCCCAGCCACTCACAGCAGGGGGGTGGTATAGGGCTTGAACGTGACAGGGGGAAGTTGTAATGCCTTCCCTGTCTTTCAATTGGCCAGAAAAGCGCGCTAACGTCTCAGGGAAGGAAGTGAAAGTAACCCGAATACCGCATGGTGTTCGTTACGAATAACGAACATCCCGAACACCCTAATATTCGCACGAATATCAAGCTCGGACGAACATGTTCGCTCATCTCTAGTCGTTACTGCTCATGCAGATCGTTTAAACTAAAAGACTTATCGCTGGATCATGGTCTTTTTACTGGCTTCTGAGCGTTTGCATGTAACGAGAAGCCAGTGATCCAGCCACAGTTTTTTTGCTGGCATTGAGCTATTTTTTTTTTTCATTTACATGTAATGATTATCGCTCAAATGTATTCATGTGACCGAATTTTGAGCGATAATCATTACGTGTAAATAGGACATAAGGGTTTTCAAACCACTATTTTAATACTATAACTCCCAAAAAGGGGATATTTTCATTCAGAATTATAGTACTTTCAACCAATTTTTATTCATTAAAAAAGGAAATAATTTTGGCTCATCGCCTTGCATTGTTACTGCAACAGGTTCACATGTAAGCAATGCAGAGCTAACCCAGTTTTTAAGTACAACTAATATTGCCATTCATATAGGATTATAAGACACTGTTTTGTTTACTAGTTGACTATTAAATAGTAGTCACAGAGTGAGAGAAAAAAATGTTCTTGCGCTAATTAAGTGCCTGAAGTTTTGATAAGGTAGAATAACTTACTTCACAGGGGAGACATGGATATCACCAAATCCTCCCAGCCAGGTTAGCAATATATGATTGTTTGAAGGATCTAGGATTCTTTTCCAATCTTTTATTCCAGTGCACGCATACAATTAGGGGTTAGAACTACTACAATGTACAATATGACATATATAAAAGAAAAATGTTTTTTAAAAAGTACAAAAGGAAGCTAGCAACACATTTCAGGGCTATATTGGCCCCTTTCTCAAGCCTAATGGAGCATTTATCCAAACTTAGAGAGGAGTAGAGGCCTCGCATTGGGTGTAGCTGGGGGGGGGGTCAATTGTGATGTTCTCCGCAGTCGGGCGCCCGGGTATCCATGTTCCCCCTGTGAAGTAAGTTATTCTACCTTATCAAAACCTCAGATGCTTAAGTAGCGCAGTAAACATTATTTTCTCTCACTGTGTGACTACTACCTATTTCTCACCACCGAGGTCAACTGACCCCGGGCATTTCTGCTGCTGCTTTCCCTGCGGAACCTTTCTGGCAGCATTACGTGCCTGTGGAGAATACCGAAGGCTAACGAGGACCATAGGTGTGGAGCCGTGCCATCTAACGGGCTCTATACCAGGTAAGTCCACTTACCAATTATATTTATTTACTGTACTTCTCCCATCCTTGGAGCGCAGACACCATTACATATATAGTTGACTATTAGGGCTTTTTTACACAAACGTATATACACAACATATTACGCAGTGAGTAGAGCCCATTGATTTCAGTTGGTTCATTCACAGCTGCATATTTTTCATGCAACTTTTGGTTGTGTGACAGAAAATGCAGCATGACCTTTCTTGGTGCGTATTACGCACCGAAATTGGCTTTTCAAATCAATGGGCGTGCATAAATTCACATGAAATATGTAGGAAACCTGCGTATTCGCTGTGTATTTATGTACAAAATCAATGGTATGTTGTGTGTTTTTTTTCACAGACTGAAATATGCATAAGCCCGTGTGAAAGAGCCCTTACAGACAACAGTTTGGCAAGTTGTCCTTATATTACCTCACCCATAAAATTTTGATTAATGGGGATATTGAAAACTTTATGAATTCATACATGACAAATCTGATCATTTGTTTGGTCAATGTATTATTCAATAGATAAAACCATTTTCAATCATTTATTTGAACTCTGTTATTTTTCAAGGTCACATCTGATAGGAAAAATATAACCAGCATATTTGTACTGTTAAATTGTTTATGCTTCGTAAGGTCAATAGATTCTATCTCTGTAGTGTTCATTCAAGAAAGCAGATCAATCATGCTAGTCATACAGGATATCTGATTGTAGAGAATCAAATATATTGCATTGCAAAGTCAAAACCATTCGAAATGTAGCATATGTTGGTTTTACATAGTTCAACAAGTTATAGGCGCTTAGATTTTAGTCTTAAAGATTATAGTTTAGTTTAATTAAACTTATTCAGAAATGTGAGTACAACAGATTGAAGGAAATGTTTTAGAAGATAACTACTATGTGCATATTTTCTCCTCTCATTTTTCAAGTTGAAGATCAATAAATTATTGAATTCTTTTTTTTTTACTTTACAGGCAAGGAAAATAAATAATCCTATTAAAAGATGATCAATTTCCTTAGGACTAGAAACTTAATATCCATGCTTCATTTTGTAACATTTGATTTTCTTTCGCACTCCTTAAGTGTAGTGTCATATTGTCTTGATTAACAATGAAACACATGGCCACAGGGGTAATGTCCATACCCATTTCTGCATCACTTGATTAGAAAGAATCATGCATTTAGAATACACTTGCTTGGATTGGGCACAAAGGAGAATGTATCCATACAGTGTTGTCCATATATCAAAAATGTGCTGATATTGCCAATAAAAGAAGTCAATTGCTCAAACATTTGTATTACCCATGTTGCCTACCCAAGATCTTCAGAAAAAAAACATATAGTTTATATTTATTAATAGGAATGGGATTTATTATTAGGGCAAAGCTAATTTCAGGTTCATTGGGCCTTGAACCCCCACCCCCTCCATACTGATTAGAATTAGCTTATCTCGTTTATCTGGAAGAGCTCATTCCAATTCTAAATGCTGTAGCTCAGGCTAGAACATTTCTACAAATGCAATCAACCCAACTCCAAAGTGTGGACTCAGGCTTGCTCTGAAGTGCCATGTATTGTGGGGAGTCTTATAAATCCTACTGCACACTGATGAGAGGCAAACACCCCAAAACAGCTGTCTGTGTATGGATTCTGGCTTGGTTTTCAATTCCCAATCATTGCATAGACCTGTATAAAGGGTGAGACATTGAGTTGCAGGAATGCTGCCATCCAATAGATGGTGCTGCAGATATTGTGCCATCTTCCTTATTTGGTCTAAGGCACTTCATGTTGAAGAATCTTCTTATGTATATCTTGAAAAATATGAGATAAAAGTAACAACCAAGTATTTGAAAACAGTGTCTGCAATTTAGTATGTAGAACATAGTTACAGTTGTAATTTTGTCTTATGTTAAAGCAAAGAATCTTCATGTCATAAAAAAGAAAGATTGTGGCTCCAGCAATGATCTAACCTGAGCTAGATCTGTTTGAAGTATATACTGAACTTGTAACACTTACTGCAGCCTCTGTGCAAGAGGAAAGGGGGGCAGTGGGAAACAAGTAGATAGCAGTGAATGATCTGTGAGTTTCCCGTCTCAGAGGAGGGGTAACATGAACTTTTGTTCATGTTATGACCTCTTTCTTATCAAAAAAAGTGCATATTTGCTCTCCAATTGTCACTTTGTGGGGTCTTTTATTTAGAAAAGGAATGACAAAATGAACACTTGCTTATCTAATTATTCCTCTACTCTGTTTAACCCCACAGATGCTGTGGTCAGTGCTAACTGCAGCATCTAAAAGATTTTACAGAAAAAATAACTTTTGCCATTGTAAAATGCTTTAAATACTAAAGAAGACAAAAAAAACATAATTGGCATTGCCACATCTGCAACAACCCATGTTATAAAATATTGCATTATTTAAAAAAAATGAAGCTAAAATATTTGTTTTCTGTTCATCCTGCTTCCTCAAAACAGGGATAAAAAGTAAGCCAAAAGTCACTATGTATAGTGACAGGAGTATTTTTGACTATTGTACCTTTAAATTTAAAATAGAAACTACAGTTATACCTTGCACAGCCAGACACAGAAAAGAATTCCTAGCTTATGAAGAAATGGACTTGCGTATTGCATACACACAGCTGTTTAAGTTGGTTGAAAACTTTACTTCACAACACTTGTCTCTGTGTTTCTAAAATGTATTATTTGATAATTTAGTAAAAATATTCCACAGTATCATCAATGATTTAAACGTCACTGCAGACAAAGGGAGGTGGGACTCTTTCAAGGGGTGATGCTGAAAATCTGCTGCCGACCTCTGGGTTGAAAATTGAATCCCGTCCCCCAGATTAATTTTGCCTAAACCCCACCGGGATGAATGCTGAGTATAATATTGTGTTGCTTTTTTGTATCTTGCTGATATACTATGTGTAAATCCTGTTTGTATTTTTTGATTATCTTTATCTTGTATGCCTTTTGATATCTTGCATATATATCTACTTTTAACACTTTAAGTAAACTTGATTTATGTTTGGTCTCTGTGCATTTGAACTCACTTATTCTTGTTGTGGAACCCATCGTGAAATAGTCACATGCACCTCAAAATTGCAACAATAAAAACTACAAGTTGTTCTGCAAAAAATAAGCCCTCATGCATCTCAGTCAAGAGGAAAGTAAAAGTGATATGGTATCACAAATGCGATGACACAAGAAAAGAAAACTTTTTGAAAATAATAGTGTTTTTAATATGTAAATGTAGTAAAACATAATAAAAACTATATAATAATAATAATCTTTATTTCTATAGCGCCAACTTATTCCGCAGCGCTTATATGAATTTGCTTTAGTTGTAATCATAATAACCAATAGAATAAAGTTAAGATTACCATATATACTCGAGTATAAGCCGAGTTTTTCAGCACAAAAAATTGTGCTGAAAAAGCCCTCATCAGCTTATACTCAAGTGAGGTAAAAAAAAAACCCCTCAATACTCACCGCTCAGCCGGCGTCTTTGTCCCCGGCGCAATGCTGTCCCCGGCGGTGGGGCAAGCTGCTTCAGTCTTCTCCTAGCTATCATCTCCCTGGCTTGGTTTTGAAATCCCCGCCGTCAGGGCTGTGATTGGCCGGTGCTCGATAAACCAATCACAGCCATTCACAGCTATGCTCAAGTGGTAAAACTTATTGACTTGGCTTATACTCGGGTCAGCTAATACTCGAGTATATTCAGTACATTTATGTGAAAATTAATTTAAAAAAATGGTGAAATAGCTTTTTCTCTAAATGTATAAAACTTAAGCAATATATTCTATGTACTCAAAATTGGTGCCTCTAAAACTACAACTCATCATGCAAAATTCAAGGGATCATACAGCTATAGTGGTGAATAATGAAAAAGTTATGAGCACTGCAACATAGAGGGGAAAAAACTAGTAATGAAGGCTAAATTAATTATGTTACTGAGGACGCGTTCAGGTGAGCTTTTTTTTGTGCGTACTTAGGTGCATACATACATTTGCACCTAGGTATGAGCAAAAACACGCGTGAACACAGCTGCGTGGTTGTTGTCAATGGAGCCACGGCTGCTGCTGGCGGCTCCATTGAAAACATTGCTCTGCCGGGCCTCTGCATTCTTTTTCAGGGAAGGGCTTTACATATAAGCCCTTCCCTGAAAAAGAAACATTTTAGTGCAAAATAAATAAATTTAAAAAAAAACTTACCTCTCCGCCGCTGCCGTGACCCCAGCGGGCATGAAGAACACATCTGCGGCATGCGGCAGATGTTTCCTTCACCCCCACTAGTTAAAAGAATTCCCTGCTGCTATATCTGCCACATCTGTGGCAGATGCAGCAAAGGGAATTCTTCAATTCTCAACCGCAGCTGTCACACATCACAGCTGCAGTAGAGAATTCTGCTGCCGGCATCCCGTCAATGGCTTTTCAGGGAAGGGATTCATAAGCCCTTCCCTAAAAAGCCATTTAAAAAAGTGTATTAAGAAAAAACAAACAATACTCACCTCCCTTCAGCTGCCAGGGCTCAGCCGCGACTTCTGGCACTACCCCCGGCTCTGTAGTTCTGAGCTATCAGCAGCCGGGGATTTAAAATCCCCGCCTGCTGGTAGCTCTGATTGTGATTGGCTGAGCAATTCAGCCAATCACAATCAGAGCTACGAGCAGGTGGGGATTTTAAATCCCGGCTGCTGATAGCTCAAAACAGCAGTGCAAAGCCGGGGACAGTGGCAGAAGTCGCCACTGAGCCCCGGCAGCCTTCAATGGCTTTTTAGGGAAGGGCTTCATAACCCCTTCCCTGAAAAGCCTGTTAAATAGTGTCCAAAAACAGTGTGGGGGCGTGGCTAACTGCCGATGGAGTGAGCCGCGTTTGCTCTGAGCTCCCGCTGGACCCGCCGACAGAACGGACCAGTGTGCCGCCGTGGACCCAACACTGACCGGGCATGACGAAGAGGAGGCTGGCCGAGACCCCTAAGCACCCGCGGAAGACATCCGGACCCGGAATGCAGCGCTTCCTCCGCAAGATGGCGCCCCACAGACCGACCAGAGAAGTAAGAGGGGGGAGGGAGGAGGAGGTGTGGAGCGACGCTGCAGAAAGGTCCCCCACCGAGCACCCCAGGGATCCAGGCAGCCCAGAGGGAGACGAGACGCCGGCAGCAGCAGCCCCCAGCACCGATCCAGCCCCACAGGGCAGACTCCTGGAAGACGTAGGGGGAGGGGGGGGGAGCGCGCCAGGCAGTGGAGAAACAGAGGCTGCATCTCACATCCCAGCTGCAGGGGCTCACCCCTCCCAGAAGGAGAATAAAAGCCTCAGGGGACATAACGAGCCTCACATAAAGGCCACCCCAGACCACAGTCACATACAGGACAGACTCCTGGAAGATAGAGGGGGGGGGGGGAGGGGGAGAGCACGCCAGGCAGCAGAAAACCAGAGGCTGCATCTTACACTAGTATCCCAGCTGCAGGGGCCCACCCCTCCCAGAAGGAGAATCAAAGTTGCCGGGGAGATAATGAGCCTCACATAAAGGCCACCCCAGAAAACAGCTACCCACAAGAGGACCCTCTGTTAACCCCTCATTACCCCAAGAAACAGGGGAGTAAGAAAGGGACTCTGGACTCCTGTACATCCACAGCAGGCACAACAGGGATGACCAAAGCTGCTACCCCCCTTCCGCAGAGACCCCCCAGGGAACCAGGAGGGCAAACGCTGCGTCATACTCCAGAATCACTCGGCGAAACAAGACCCCTCGCAGAAAAGGGCCAAGACACTCCTCCCGCTAAACTCAGACAGAAAGAGTCAAGACCGATGACCCCAAACCCTTACACAAAACAAGTCCCTAGCTCCGGGGCGACCCAAACCCTGCAGACAAGTGATGAAGAATGGGACTGGAGGGCACACTTGAGGTCTATCCCCACAAAAGGGGAAATGAATGATTTTCTGTTAAAGCTGGACGCTGCACATAAACAAGACATCGCCGTATTACAAGAAGACATCAGAAGTATAGGACAGAGAGTAGTTGAAGTGGAAGAAACCCAAGACAAGTTTCAAAACACCCTAACCGAACACGCGCACATCATGGAAATACAAGCTCACCAAATTGTGGAGCTAACAAACCATATCGACGATATCGAAAATAGACATAGACGCAACAACCTCCGCATTAGAGGTCTATCAGAAGAGATCGACAACAAACAACTGGAAGACTGGGTCACAGAGCTATTCAATTATTTACTGGACAGACCACCGGACGCAGTTCTGGAGTTAGACAGAGTACACCGAGCCCTGGGCCCGAAACAGCTAGACCCAGGGACGTGATATGTCGGGTTCATTTTTATAAAGAGAAAGAGCAAATTCTTCAATGCTCACGCACGATGGAAGACTTACATTTCTTGGGCCGCACGGTAGCCATATACCTGGATTTATCCAAACGCACCCTCCAGCTCCGCAGAGCCCTCAAGCCACTGCTGACAGCCCTGAGAGAGAAAGACATCCCGTATAGATGGGGATTCCCTTTACAGCTACAAGCCAAAAAAGGAGGGAAACTGGCCACCTTCAGACACCTGGGCGACCTCCCTAAATTCCTAGGAACTTTTGAACTTCCACAAATAGCAATCCCTGACTGGCCCAGGATCGGAGGGATGCCGGTTCCTCCACCCAAAACAGACTGGCAAACCGTAGGCGCCCCAAGAAAAAGGAACAAGAACAGAGCACCAAATGATCAAGATGCCGATTAAGACCCGCAGAGCAACACAAACCACAGGCGGCTCTACCCCGGTTCGCGTCTCTACGAAGAACACCCGGGACGGAGTCCCTGGCGGGCCACCTCCCTCTTGCTCGAACTCAAAATCGTGATCCTGAATCTGACTCCCTCTTACCGCAAAGATAATTAAGGGTCCTGCGGCGGACATGACTGTAGTCTGCAGATAAGCAAATTCTCTCTCCCCCCCCTCCTCACCCCCCTCTTCTCTCTTTGCTCTTACTTCTCTCCGCCTTCTTCCCCCTCGTTCTGTCTCTTTTGCCCACACACTAACTCCTTTCTCTCTCTCTTCGCTCCACCTTACCTCTTTCTCCCCAGGAGAAAACAAAAGATACATATGCTCGGCGGTGAAGGCGGGGGCAGACCTTTGTTGTCGGTCTCCCCTCTCCTCCACCTAGATTAGGCAGCTCAAAGCTGCATCTACGGATAGCGTATTCCACTTTATTTTACTTCAATTAATTTAGTATTTTTGATTTGAGTGGCCTAACTAAGGCCAATTAATGTTTTTGGTTTGCATCTTCCCCTCCCAGGCCCTCCCCAGACACTACCCAACCCCCTACCCAACCACAACCTCGCTTACGCCATATAGGAAACCTGCATAACATTTGGGCCTATGGCTAGCCTAACGGTGTGCTCCTATAATGCCAAGGGGTTGAACATCCCCTCTAAAAGGGGGCAAATCCTGTATCACATGCAGAAAAAAGGGAGAAAGGTACTCCTCCTTCAGGAAACACACTTTAAGACTGGGGAAATCCCGTCTTGTTCCACGAGAGCGTACCCCACATGGTTCCATAGTTCTAATCCAAACCGCAAATCAGGAGGAATATCCATTGCTTTACACAACTCCCTGCAAATTCAACCCCTTGGCACGAAGAGTGATCCTGAGGGCAGATACCTCTTCCTCAAAGCTGATGTCGTGGGCAGGATAATTACAATAGCTAACTTATATTTCCCAAACCAGGGACAGATCGCCTTTGGAATAAGCACCATGAGGGAATTATCGGAATTCGCGGACGGAACCGCTATTATTCTAGGAGGCGACTTCAACCTGGCGATGGACCCCGAATTATGGTTCAAAAGGAGTTTTATTGTTCTGCCATGCATGTGCATCAAAAACAGTGTTACATTGACAAAATTAGCAAATTAAAAACAAATCCGTGTACAAACATTATTTGTCATTGTTATTCTTAATTTCTTGTAGTAAGGCAGTTTATTTTATCTAATGAAGCAATCCTAAACTTCTAAACATCTTTGAAATATCTAACACTAGCATTTCGGTTAATTATAAACTTTTAATAATCTCGTTATCTCCTGCAAACATATGTAGACGTTAGGAGTCTAGTGAAACGGGGGAAAAAGAAATAGAAGATGAGAAAGATTGTAGAAAGGTGGGCTAGACGGGGAGGGGGGGGGGGGGATCCGGTCTGTATCTCTTAAAAATGGGTATACGTGATTGATACGTTATTGATTCAAGCAACATGTTGGCCTTAGTTATGGTGTGTTCCCATTCCTGTTCGGGAGGGCCCCAGATTCTACCCATGTGGGTAAGTCCCAAGAGAGTCGGAATTGGATCCAAACCCACCAGGTTGTAGTGTACTTTTCGTATCTTAGTTTGTCCCTGGCAATGAGCTCTTCCATTTGTTTCATTTGGTCTAGGGCTTCCAGCCACATCAGTCTAGAGGGGGGTGTCGTGGACTTCCACTTTTTGGGAATTATCTGTCGCATGGCCATTATAAAAAATCCTAGTAAGGAGCTTTTGGAATGCGCCACTGATCCTGGAAGCATAGATAGTAGTGCTATTTCTGGTGTGAACTGTATCCGGCTTCTGCTGACCGTGGAGTACAGAGCATTAACCTCCCGCCAAAGGGGGCAGATCCGGGGACAGGACCACCAGACATGGACAAATGTCCCTCTGCCCGACTGGCATCTCCAGCAGGTATCCGGATACTGGGGGAAGATCCTGGCTAGAGTCACTGGGGTCCGGTACCATCTTATTAATATTTTATAATTTAATTCTTGTAGTTTACTAGAAGTCGACATTTTGTGTGACAAGATGTATGATTTTTTCCAGGACTCCTCCGGGGGCGAACCACCAATATCCTGCTCCCACAGCCTCTCTATATCTTTCCCGCAATTGCGCGTTTCTCCTCCGACTAGCATCTGGTATAGTGTCGATATTGTGTATTGTACTGAAGAGGGTGAAATGCATGTTTTCTCGAAGGTGGTAATGGGACGGCTCAGTTGTTGGGTAGTTCCTAGGGACCTAATATAGTGGCCAAGCTGTAGATACTGGAACCATGCTCCGGGTGGTGGCCTCCTATCTCCAAGTATTTCGCTAAGCGGTTTAAGTCCTTCCGTTGAGACCACGCCCTGGACCCTTAGGATAGTGTTTGGAGAGCTGTCAGCTATCAGTGAACCTTTAAAGAAAGTGGGGAATTGAGGATTTCCTGTCAGGGGAGTAAGAGGGCCAGGTTTATTAATCAATCCTTTTTTAGTTGCGTACTCTAACCATGCTGTTAGTATGTTTTCTGCGAAGGGTGATAGCCCAAGTTCTTTGTGTTTGTCTCTACCCGGTAGCCATATGAGGCCCAGACCCTTGGAGGGAACCAATTCCTGTTCAGCTTCTACCCAGGTCCTCTGTGTTCCGATGTGGAGCATATCGAGCACACGTTTAGTTAGTGAGGCTTTGTGATATAAGGCCAGGTTTGGGATGCCCATACCTCCTGACTCTCTAGGTACTGTAAGAGCTTTCCAGTTGCGCCTTGGTCTTTTACTCCCCCAAATGAAATTCATTATGGATCTCTTGGCTCTAAGTAGGAATGACTCTGGCAGCTTAATGGGTACTGTTTGGAAGGCGTACAGAAATCTCGGGAGGGCGTTCATTTTGATAGTGCTTATCCTTCCGAACCAAGACAGAGGGACTGTTTTCCATCTATCAAAGTCCGCCTCCATTTTGGTCAGTAGGGGTTTATAGTTTTTAAGGAAAAGTTGGTCTATGTCTGATGTGATTGTAACTCCTAAGTATTTGATCTCATCTGTTTTCCAAGTGAAGGGAAGGGCTGGTTGTAGGGCAGCAACCTCTGAGCCTGTTAAGGTGACATTTAAGATTACTGATTTGCTTAAATTTACTTTAAAATTGGAAAGCCTCCCGAACCTTTTAAATTCCTCCAGCACCATGGGTAGAGCTATTCTAGGATTTGTGATGTATAGTAATAAGTCGTCCGCATACAGGGCTGTTTTGTGTTCGACATTTCCAATTTTAGTCCCGCGAATGTTAGCGTTCGCTCGAAGAGCGTTCGCCAGGGTCTCCATGACCAGTATGTATAGGGAGGGAGACAGGGGGCACCCTTGTCGCGTGCCATTGCCAATCTGGATTGGGTTTGACAGCTGACCGTTGACTCTGACGCGTGCTGAGGGATGTTGATATAAGGCCATTATCCGGCCTTTGATTTTAGGGCCAAAGCCCATTTTCCCTAGGACTGCTTCAAGGAACCCCCAGTTTACCCTGTCAAAAGCTTTTTCTGCATCGACAGAGAGAAGACTGAGGGGCTCCCCCGATTTACGTGCCCGAGACATTATGGCCAGTGTCCTTATAGTGTTGTCCCCTGCCTCCCTCCCCGGGACAAATCCGACCTGATCTTTATGGACCAGGGATGGTATATGTGTCTGCAGACGCGTGGCTATGATTTTGGAGTAAATTTTAGTGTCAATATTTAGGAGGGATATTGGCCTGTAGCTGCCACATGATGACGGATCTTTACCCGGTTTTGGAATTACTGTGATCACTGCTTGCAGCGCCTGGGTTGGGAAGGGGCATGAGCCGGAGATGGAGTTGAAGGTATGGAGTAATATGGGAGCTAGGTGTTCCTCCAGAAGTTTGTAAAATCGGGGTGTGTACCCATCTGGCCCCGGACTTTTCCCTATTTTGAGAGACTTGATTGCCTCTTTCACCTCCTGGAGAGTGAAATCCTCCTCCATTGCGGCTTGATCTGAGTCCGAGATCCGGGTGGATACACATTCGTTCAAGTAGGTTTCCCTCTCTCTTGCTATTTTTGCCCCTTGTTTTTCGTATCTATCTGGTATGTTATATAGGTCGTGGTAAAACTGTTGGAAACTGTGTATGATTTTTGAGTTGGTGTGAACTAGTCCTTCTTTTTGTGTCTGGATGGCAAAAACGTACGATTGCGACGGTTTTGGGTTTAATACTCTAGCTAGTCCCCTTCCACTTTTGTTCCCGTATTCGTAGAACCAGCTCCTGGCTCTATCTCTCAGGCACAGCGTGTTTTGATCTAGAATGCTTAGGATTTTGTTACGGATTGTCGAGATTTCCGTTGCCCCCCTGATGGTAGATAGGGTTTTGTTGGCTCGTTCAAGTTGGTCTAGTCGGGATATTAATTCCTCTAAGGTTCTGGTTCTTTCTTTTTTTAGGCGTGCCCCGTGGGAAATAAAAATCCCCCTAAGAACACATTTGAGGGCTTCCCATTTCGTGGGCGCTGGGGTAGGGTCCAGTGCGTGGTCCGCACCAAAGTTTTCAATCGCCTCTTGGATTGATTGTAGACACAGGGCGTCGTTCAGTAAGTTGTCGTTTAACCGCCAACTTATATATGTTCGTTCACCCTGAGTCCCTCTTAGTGACCCCCCTACCGGAGCATGGTCCGACCAGATAAGGGAGCCTATGGAGCTCGATGGTTCTCGGTCAAGGAGCTTGTGTGTGATGAATAGATAATCTAGTCGATGGTAGCATTTATGTGATGGAGAGTAAAAACTATAGTCCCTCCTGCCTGGGTGCAGCGTCCGCCAGAAGTCAATCAGGTGGAGGTCTGCTAGTTCCCTACGGAGTTTACGGAGTGCTGTGTATGCAATGTGGTACTTACCCCCGGAGGAGTCGAGTTTGGGATCCAAGCTGAGGTTGAAATCGCCGCCCAGTATGATGTTGGAACCGTCCGCGAAGGTTCTCAAGGCCCCCAGTATCCGGATCCCAAATCGCACCTGCGCTTGATTTGGAAAATAAACATTAGCTATGGTTATGACTTCATTGCTGACTTGAATTTTCAGGAAGATATAACGGCCCTCTTTGTCCGTTAATGATGAGATAAGTTTGTAAGGGAAGTTTTTGTGCATAGCTATTGAGGTGCCCCCTGCCTTTTTGGTGGGGTGCGGGCTGTGGTACCAGGTGGTGTAGTTGCAGTTTTTGCAACTCGGAATTTTGTTCGCTTGGAAGTGCGTTTCTTGGAGGAGTGCAATCATTATCCTGTGTCTGTGTAGGTGGTCCAGGATCTGTCCCCTCTTGGCGGGTTTGTTCAGCCCCCTAACGTTATAGGTACTGAACGTGATTTTGGCCATCATGTTACTTTGGTGTGGTAGTCATCTTTATGACCGGAGTGCAGGGGGGGGAAAGAAGGGGTAAAAGGGAGGTAGGGGAAGAGAGTAGAGTAGACAAAATTAAATTTGTAGAAAGAATTCTTGCGCAGCATTAATCTGCTGCAGCAACAGTGGTGAGGAGTTTAACCCCTTAGTGACCAAGCCTGTTTGCGCCTTAATGACCAGGCCAAATTTTGCAAATCTGACATGTGTCACTTTAACATGGAAAAACACCAGAAAGGTTTTGCATATCCAAGCGATTCTGACATTGTTTTTTTGCCACATGTTGTGCTTCATTTAGGCGGAAAAAATAGACCGATAGAAATTGTGTTTATTTATTAAAAGCGCCAAAATTGGGAAAATTTTGAAAAAATCGTCATTTTTTCACATTTCCAACTGCAATATCTTAAATATGTGCAAACATAATATAGAAATTTTTGCTAAGATTTATATTTCCACCCGTTTACTTTATTTTGGGCGCACATTGGAAAAACTTTCGTTTTTTTTTTACTATTTAGGAGACGTACAAATTTAACATAACTTTTTAGCATTTTGAGGAACACTTTGTTTTCCTATACCAAGCCGAGATTGGAAAGGCTCATGAGTGTCAGAATAATAGATACCCCCCCAAATGACCTCATTTTAAAAACTACACCCCTTAATGTATTCACTGAGGGGTGTCATGAGTATTTTGACCCCACAGTTTTTTTTCAGGAATTAATTCAATTTAGAGGAGAAAAAGTAAAATTTCATATTTTTGCAAATCTGTCATTTTAAAGACATATTTTTTTCCTATAGTTTACATGAAAATCAGGATTTACACCCCAAAATGGATACCCCTATTTCTGCCGTGTTCAGAAATATACCCATTGTGGCCCTATTGTTATATCTGAGTCCACAACGGGGCCCAAAATGAAAGGAGTAGTCAGTATCTTTCAAAACAGAAATTTTGCTTGAAGTCCTTTTAGGCCCCATAGCACACATGTAGAGTTCTTGAGCGCCCAAAACCATAGAAAACCCCCACAAATGACCCCATTTTGAAAACTAGACCCCTTAAGGAATTTATCTAGGGGTGTACTGCATATTTTGACTCCACAGTTTTTGAATGAATTCAAACCAAGCAAAAGGAAAAAATTGTGATTTTCGTTTTTTCGGCAATTCTGTCATTTTAAAAACAGCTTTTTTTGTACAGCACACATATGAAGGAAGACTTGCACCCAAAAATGGATACCCCTGTTTGTCCCGTGTTCAGAGACATACCCATTGTGGCCCTAATCTTATGTCTGGATACACAACGGAGCCCAAAATGAAAGGAGCGACCGGTGGCTTTCGGAACACAAATTTTGCTTGAAGTCCTTTTAGGCCCCATTGCCCACTTGTAGAGTTCTTGAGCGCCCAAAACCATAGAGAACCCCCACAAATGACCCCATTTTGAAAACTAGACTCCTTAACGAATTTATCTAGGGGTGTACTGCGCATTTTGACCCCACAGTTTTTAAATAAATACAAGCAAAGCAAAAGGAAAAAATTTGGATTTTTGTTTTTTTGGCAATTCTGTCATTTTAAAAACAGCTTTTTTTGTACAGCACACATATGAAGGAAGACTTACACCCCAAAATGGATACCCCTGTTTGTGCTGTTTTCAGAAATATACCCATTGTGGCCCTAATCTTATGTCCGCATGCACAACGGGGCCCAAAATAAAAGGAGTAATCGGTGGCTTTCAGAACATAGATTTTGCTTGAAGTCCTTTTAGGCCCCATTGCCCACTTGTAGAGTTCTTGAGCGCCCAAAACCATATAGAACCCCCACAAATGACCCCATTTTGAAAACTAGACCCCTTAACGAATTTATCTAGGGATGTACTGCATATTTTGACCCCACAGTTTTTGAATAAATTTAAGCAAAGCAAAAGGAAAAAAATAGGATTTTCATTTTTTGGGCTATTGTGTCAATTTAAAAACAGTTTTTTTTGTACAGCACACATATAAATGAAGGCTTTCACCCCAAAATGGATACCCCCGTTTGTCCCGAGTTCAGAAACATACCCATTGTGGCCCTAATCTACTTACAGGACGCATGGCAAGGCCTATAAAGGACGGAACACCTGTTGGATTATAGGGCACAACTGAATAAATTCCAGGCCCCATTGCTTATTTGTACAGAATAAAGATTGACTCCCTAAAAATTCCCCCCCTCCCCCTCCGCGCCCTTTTTGGCGTTCGCAAATCTTAGATAAAAGTAAAAATGTGAACTGTGTAGTATTTCCGAAGACAGGGGTAATTACGGAGGCTGGTTGAATGGGCCCATGGGGCAATAAAACCGGGTATCCCCCCCCCCCTCCTCTCATGCTTTTTGGGGGTATTTCATGACCTCAGTGGCGGGTATGGGGTGTAAAAAGTGGCGTTCCGTGAGTCTCCGTAAGCTTGATGAGGTGCGGCGGTCTCACACAGAAGGCGCTCAACAAGGTGCTCCTGGAACTGCAGGAAAGCGAGCGTTCCCGGGGCTTCTTGTAAAATACGTATCACAGGTAGCGGTCTGAATAACGCCGGGCTCACGCGGGTGCAGGCGGAATCCGCTTGCGGAGGCCCACAGCGGATCCCATCTGTGAGCCCGGCTGTGACCCTGCGTACGGCTGCGTAATGTACTGCGCATAACTGCGTACTCACACAGGCGGTCATGCACAGTACACCTTTGTTTGTATTTCCCGCACCATCGCTTAGCGATGACGCGGGTACCCGCAGCCCGTATACAATGTAGTTGCGTATGGACTGCGGGTATATCCGCGACCATGGAGCACAATGGGCTCTATGTTGCCGATATCCGCAGTAAAATAGAACCTGCTCCATTCTCTTTTCTGCGAGTGGATTACACAATTCCAACCCGCTAATGTGAGCGGAATTGTGTAATCCAATGCGATTGATCTGCGTATTACCGCGGATCAGACGCATGTGGAATCCGTCATTCCTATCCGGTCATGTGAGACCGGCCAAAGGTAGATCGCTACCTTTTTATCACGTGACCGGGGACCGCTCAACAAGGGCACTGCTCCAGGCTCTCTGTGACCGTTGGTCGCTGGGAGCAAGGAGATTTTAAATTTCCTGGGCTCCCTGACTCCTGCGCATGTGTCCGGCTTTTTGCCGGCAATCGCATGTGCAGAATCCTGGAAGGTCCACGGAGGAAGATCGCGTCGGGATTCAAATACGGAGGCCTCCGGTAAAAAGATTCATCTCCTCTCACCGATCGCATCAGTGAGGGGAGATGAAACTTCAAATTTTTTTTTAAACTTTTACATGATCGCCATTATTGGATAATGGCGAACACGTGACCAGGAACCGCTCACCGCGGACCCCCATTAAATCTCCATGCTCTTGGCTACGTTTTGTAGCCAGGAGCAAGGAGAATTTAAATTATCCTGGCAATCCACAGCTTTTGCGCATGCGCCCGCCATTTTGGCGACGGGCGCGTGTGCAGAAGCTGTGGTAAGGTCCGCGGATAAATCTGGGGGCCTTAGGTACGTACTTTCATCCTCCCTCACGGATATGATCCATGAGGGGAGATGAAACATACGCTTTTTAAACTTTTAAAAACTTTTTTTTACTTTTTTTTTTTTTAACTTTTTTACACTTTTTTCTCACTTTACATGATCACTGTCATCCATTGGATGACAGTGATCATGTCCCCGGTATAATCTCTCTGCTCCTAGCTACACATGCCAGCCAGGAGCAGAGGGATTTTAAATTTCCCGGGGCTCGAGCCCGTCTGTTCACGCGCCCGATGTCAATCATCGGGCGCGCATGCGCAGACGGGGATTCGGGTCCCGGGACATCGGGACACCGCTGAGGACTGGGGGTGAGTATTTTCACCTCCCCTCATGGATCCGATCCATGAGGGGAGGTGAAACTGACTTTTTTAAAACTTTTTTTTAACTTTTTCGCGATCGCCGCTAACCATTGGATAACGGCGATCGCGGTACCGGGGACCGCTCACCGCAGTCCCCGCTGACATCTCCTGCCTCCCGGCTACCTACAGGAGCCGGGAGCCAGGAGATTTTAAATCTCCCGCGCCGCCGGGCCTTCTGCGCATGCGGCTGACGTAATGCCGCCTGGCGCGCATGCGCAGAAGACCGGCTTCGGGCCCCGGAGCGGCAGGAGAGCGGGGAGCAGCGTGCCAGACCTGGGTGAGTAATTTCAGCTGCTCCGATGGATCCGATCCATCAGAGCAGCTGAATCTTTAACTTTTATGTACTTTTATTTACTTTTTTTGCGATCGGCGCTATCCATTGCATAGCGCCGATCGCAATGCCGGGGGGGGCTCCGAACAGCCCGGGATGACAGCTCCATGCTGTCAGCTACCTGCGGACACCGACAGCATGGAGCTGTCACGTCCACAGCCCGAGGGGCACTATTCTCTGCAGGAAGCATGTTTTTACGTCCTCAGAGAATAGAGCCCACTTCGGGAGGACGTAAAAACACTATGGGCTGGTCGTTAAGGGGTTAAAACTCGTTGTGGGTCACACTATTGTGTGACTGTTCACCCTGGTGGAGAGTGGTGAGGTGTCCGCTGAAAACATGGTCGGAATCCGCATGACCCTCCTCCCCCCAGGGTAAGTATAATTCGGCTGAGGTCCCTGGTGGGGTCCTTGCGCATGTAACCTCCGGTTTCGGCATTTCGTAATTGTAAACATAAACATAAACAGGTTGAAATACGGCAGTTTCTTGAACAAAATCAACAGGATTGAGCATCGTGTATCAGTGCTTGGTTTGGTGTGAGCGTTAAGGTCACAGACTGGCCTTGGTGTACGGGCCCTTGGAAGGGGCTACTGGTGCAGCCCGGAAAGACAGGAAAGACACGGCAGGTGGGTTCTGTGTCTCTATGTGTCGGGGTCCAGGTTTCTACGGCGCTCCCGTCGTTGTTTAGAAGGCGCCATTTGCCACTGCTCTTGCGCTGTGTAGGCAATCGGTGTTGGGGATGTTGGCCAATCAGGCAGCTTGATCAGTGGTAGTTGGAATGTTCCTCAAAAGTTAGGTAAGTCCCCCAGTGTGCGGAAGGTAGCTGATTTTCCATCTTTTTTGGCTATTAAGGCAAAGGGGAAGCCCCAGCGGTATGCAATTTCATTTTCTTTTAGTACACCCAGTAGTGGCTTCAGGGCCCCCCTGAGGCGTAGTGTGTTGCGCGCTAGATCTTGTAGTAATATAAACGGTCGGCCTTTGTGTGTAAGATCCCCTTTCTCTCTGGCTTTACGCAATATACAGTCCTTGTCTTTAAAAAAGTGGATCCTGCATATTATGTCCCTTGGGCGGTTAGGGTCGTTTATCTTTGGTCCCAGCGCCCTGTGGATCCTGTCTATTAGGATCGTTTTTTCTCGTGTGCGCCCCAGCAACTGCGAAAAGAGATCCTGAGCCCATTCCTCTAGCTGGTGTCCCTCTACTTCTTCTGTGACGCCTCGTATGCGCAGGTTGTTTCTCCTGTTTCTGTTCTCGAGGTCGTCTAAGTGTGATATAATGTTGGCAATTTGGTCAGATTGGTGCAGTATGACCTGTCTGTGAGATTCCAAGATGGACGCCATTCCCTCCTGCGTCTCTTCAACTTGGATTAGCCTGTGGCCCATGTGTTGTATATCAGCATGTATCTGGTCTAGGGCCTGTCTGTTAGACGCCTCAAATCTTGTAAATAATGCGTTCAGCTCATCTTTCGTGGGGATCGACATGATACGTGTTTTCCATGAGCTGTTATCAACTACGGGGTTGGCCCCCTCCTGGAAGTCATGTATCGGGCTGTTGGATGCACTATTGTTTGGGGAGTTAGACCAGTGATGAGGACCGTTGCTCCCTTCTGGGCTGAGGGGTTGCTGTATTGCAGGGATGCACACCACATTGCTAGATGTTGCAGGGCTGCGTGCTGCGGAGCTATAACTTACAGGGCTCCGTGTTGCAGAGCTGTTTGCTGTAGGGCTGGTTGCTGTGGGGCTGCATGCTGCAGAGCTGCGTGCTGCGGAGTTGCATGCTGCAGAGCTGTATGCTGCGGAGTTGCATGCTGCAGAGCTGTATGCTGCGGAGCTGCATGCTGCAGGGCTGTGTGCAGCAGAGCTGCATGCTATGGAATTGCATGCTGTAGGTCTGTGTGCAGTAGGGCTGTGTGCAGCAGGGCTGTGTGCTGCTGGGCTGTGTGCTGCTGGGCTATATACTGCTGGGCTGTGTGCTACAGAGCTGAGTACTGTAGGGCTGTGTACTGCAGAAATCTGTCCCCTTTGTGTGTGTGGGGGGCTTTCTCCCCCTCTACTCACAGTTCTGAAGTGTGCCTGCTCGTTCTCCTGTGTCTCTGTCCTTGAACAGCTGCTCTCCCTCACTGCTTTCTTCTGGGAGCTCCGTGTTTCAGCTCCTGTCAGTGCTGTGGTTTTCTTCTGCACAGCTTGTACAGGTGGAGTGGATCGTGCTGCAGCCGCTGCTGAGGGAGAGAGTGTGGTCACATGTGCTCTGGTGGGAGCCGGCGGCGCCATCTTGGATTTCTTTTCTCCTGCGATCGGGGTGCCGATAAAGCGCTCCATTGTCCCTTTCTTGTGGGTAAGTGCTGTCAGTTTTGCTTCTGCTGGTGTCTTCTTCCCCATCCCGATCTGGGGGGATGCTTTCTGCCGGTTTCGGAGGTTTTTAGGCTGAGGGAAGGGCTAGTAAAGCGGGAGCCCGTCTTACATGTGTCCTAGCCGGTCATCTGCAGGCCACGCCCCCTGGACCCCGAATTAGACTCGTCTTCAGGTAAGTCCTCTGTCTCCCGCTTGGCAGCACGGGCCCTGGTTAAGGAGCTGGGGAACATGCACCTGGTAGATCTGTGGCGCTTGCTCCATCCGGGTGCCAGGGACTACACATTTCACTCAGCAGCCCATAACAGCTATGGCAGGCTTGATTATATTTGGATCTCCCACGCTCTCCTAGACTTTAAGCCGGCATGCACATTCGGACCTTTTATTTGGTCAGACCATGCCCCGGTATACGCAGACCTGGACGGCCCCCTCAGGGACCCCCGGGCACGTGGGTGGAGACTCAATGATAATATCCTAAAAGACCCCACATGTGCGCAAGAGATCAAATCAACCATAAATAACTTCCTAATTGACCACAATAATGACCCCACACGGACCCCACTTAAATGGGAAGCGCTAAAATGTGTCCTGAGAGGCACCCTAATCTCACAAGGGGCCAGGCTAAAAAAAGAACGCGCAAAGGAACTGGGAAACCTACTTACCGCACTACAGGAAAAAGAAATAGCAAACAAAAGGTCCCCAAGCGACACACTACGGGCAGACTTATCGACACTTAGACAAAAAATAATATCAATCCTAGATCAAAAGACATTAACGTTTAGAGACAGAATGCGGAGGGAAGTGTACGAGACCGGGGACAAATGCGGTCGCCGCCTTGCGTGAGTCCTCCACCCTAGAACACCTCAAACACATGTCCCCAAAATCCAGAGGGCCAAGGGGGGGGGGGGGGCGGCGATCTCCACTAAAGACATCCTAGATGAATTCCGCATGTACTATAAGAAACTATACGACATAGATAGGCCCGCTCAGGAAGGAGAGGGGGAGCAAAGTGAAGAGAGAGCCTTTCTAGATAAATATGGACCAGGACCCCTGGGAGCGAAGGAGTCTGAGGCCATGGAGGCGGACTTCACCTGCGAGGAGATAACCGACATAATCAAAAACCTAAAGATAGGGAAGAGCCCAGGCCCAGATGGCTTCTCAGCCAGGTTTTTTAAGCTCTTCGCGGAAGAACTATCCCCCTTCCTAACTCAAGTCTTTAACGATATTTCCAGGGGAAGCCCCCTACCCCCACAGGCCCTTCAAGCACATATAGTGGTAATTCTAAAACCAGGCAAGGATCCCTCCTCATGCGCTAGCTATAGGCCTATCTCCCTACTGAATTTAGACATAAAAATGATGGCGAAACTCTTAGCAAACAGGCTCAGTAGACACATCCCTGACTTAATACACAAAGATCAGGTAGGATTTGTCCCGGGCAGGGAGGCGCGAGATAATACCATCCAAGCCATCTCCCTAATCACGCGCGCAAGATCGACGGACAAACCGCTATGCCTCTTAGCAGTAGATGCTGAGAAGGCGTTTGACAGGGTCAGGTGGAGCTTTTTGGAGGGGACCCTCTGCCGAATGGGATTGGGGCAAAGGATGAGAAAGTGGATTATGGCGCTGTATAACGGACCCTCCGCAAGGATACGAGTAAACGGTGCCTTGTCGGATGTGATAATGATAAAGAATGGGACGCAGCAGGGCTGCCCTCTATTGCCCCTGCTGTACGCCCTCACTATGGAATCCTTGGCCAATGCCATCAGGGAAAATGGATCGGTTAGAGGTCAGGCGGAGGGCCCCTCCGAACACAAGCTAGCATTATTTGCGGACGACCTCCTCCTGTTCCTGTCAAACCCTAGAGTGGGGTTACTGGTGGTGATGAAGGAGTTTGAAAGATATGGCCAGGTCAGCAATTTTAAAGTGAATCTCCAGAAATCGGAAATTCTTAATGTAACCCTCCCTCGGGAGGAGGCCGAGGCACTCGCTGCTTCCTTCCCCTTCAAATGGAAAGACTCCTATACAAAATACTTGGGGGTTCAATTACCGGCGGACCCGGCACAGATATTCGAACTAAATTTCCTCCCCTATGCAGATAGGCTGAGGGCAGACCTAAACAGGTGGAGCCCACTGTATGTTTTGTGGACGGGGCGGATTAACTCCATAAAGATGGATGCCCTTCTGAAGTTCTTGTATCTGTGTCAGACTATGCCAATACACCTAGGTCGTCAATACTTACTCAACATCCGCTCCCTAATAATTAATTTTGTATGGGCAGGGCGTAGATCGAGGCTTAGCTACAGAGTGCTCACCCGAGCCAAGGAGGAGGGAGGGCTGGGGCTTCCAGACTTTGCGCTTTACTATAAAGCAAGTATAGCCAATTGCGTCCTCACACTACTACAAGGGAGGGCGACAAAATTGTGGGTGGAAATGGTACATGAATCAGACGCTAGGGCGATACAGGGGGCCCCTTGGATCCCAAGACAATACAAGGGAGACCTCACCTCCCTGTCACCCCTTGTCAAGGGGATTCTCAAGATCTGGGGGACATTCGCATCATAGCTAGGTCTAGCAACAGTACCGGGCCCCCTTACACCACTACTGGCCAACCCTCAATTCCCAGCAACTAGAAGCATTATATCGATACTATCCCTCCCTAGTCATCCAATACCGAGAGTCAGAGATGTACTGACCCAAAATGGAATGAAGTCCCTGACGGAGATTCACGGGAACTCCATCCCACACCCGGGAGCCTGGCTGAGATACCTTCAAGTTAGGGAGTTTGTAGGGTCCCTGGTGCCTGAGGGGTGTGGTAGTAAGCAGTTGATGCCGTTTGAGCACCTGTGCATGTCCTCGGCTCCTACCGAGCATGGAATATCAACTATTTACAAGTTGCTGCTGACAAAGGAGATGGGGGACAAACCACCCAGTTACGCAGCCCAGTGGGAATCAGAACTGGGCAGAAGCCCAACGAGGGCAGATTGGCAGAGAGCGTTCCTTCTATGCCACAAAAGTTCCAGATTTGGGAGACTCCAGGAGCAAAACTATAAGGTCCTATCCAGGTGGTATTGGACACCGTCGAGACTGCATCAACTCGATAAACAAATACCCCCTGTTGGAGGTGCCAGAAAGGCTCTGGGACAATGTTGCACATTTGGTGGGACTGCCCCCCAGTTAGAGAACTCTGGTATAATATAGAAACATTATACAACGAAATGACCAGGTCGGCGGTGTCCCTGACAGCTGAAATGACCCTGCTCCTGATGCTCCCCGGACCTATAGCCAAAGTCAAGGCGGACTTATTGAGGATGGTGATACTGGCGACAAGGATGTCTGTCCCTGGGTTGTGGAGGTCCACGACCCCTCCCACTAGAATAGTTTGGGCTGAGAAACTGAACCTCCTTATGAGGTATGAAGAGGAGGGGGCTGATTGCGAGCAGGAACGACTGTACTCCCACGATTTCTGGAGCCCTTGGATCACAATGAGAGACTCAGATCAATTCAAAAAATGGCTGGAAACAGGTCGGTTAGGTTGATAACAACCTTTAGGAACGGGTAAGCGAGGCTGATATTCTTCCCTTACCCCCCCCTTCCCCTACCCCCGCTTCACCTCTCCCCTCACCCCCCCTTCACCCCCCAGTTATGTTCATGATTTGTTATAATCTTACATTGCGTAGTTCTCAATTTCTGATACGAGACACAAGAGATTAAGCTATACAATCTAGTTCATGCCATAAGTATTATGAATAGAGATGAGCGAACGCGTTCGTCCGAGCTTGATATTCGTGCGAATATTAGGGTGTTCGGGATGTTCGTTATTCGTAACGAACACCATGCGGTGTTCTGGTTACTTTCACTTCCTTCCCTGAGACGTTAGCGCGCTTTTCTGGCCAATTGAAAGACAGGGAAGGCATTACAACTTCCCCCTGCAACGTTTAAGCCCTATACCACCCCCCTGCTGTGAGTGGCTGGCGAGATCAGGTGTTCGCCTAATATAAAAGTCGGCCCCTCCCGCGGCTCGCCTCAGATGCCTGGTGAGTTAGATGAGGGACAGTGCTGTTTATACCGGAGCTGCTGTAGGGAAAGAATTGGTAGTTAGTGTAGGCTTCAAGACCCCCCAAAGGTCCTTATTAGGGCCACTGATAGCTGTGTGTTGGCTGCTGTTAGCAGTGGCATTTTTTTTTTCTCAAAATCGGCTCTGCAGAGCGTTGCACCTGGCATTAGGGACAGAAGTGCTGCATAGGCAGGGAGAGTGTTAGGAGTGAGTGTAGCCTTCAAGAACCTCAACGGTCCTTTCTAGGGCCATATTTATCCGTGTGCAGTACTGTCCAGGCTGCTGTTAGCTGTGCTGCATTTTTTTTGGGCTTCTCAAAATCGCCTCTGCAGAGCATTCCACCCTCCATTGATACTGCAGGGAAAGAATTGTATAGGCAGGGCCACAACACAGTTATTATTCATAGAATATACGCAGTGCTGCCTTTTGGTGGAAAAACAAGTGAAAACAAATCTATTTGTCCAGCCTCTGTCCGTCCTTACGGCGGTGGACACGTGTGAGCTGCGTGAAAAACATTGCTAAATCATACGCACCCAGCTACGCTTTACTGCTGGCTTCGCCATTTGCTTTCCTTAATTGGGAAAAAAAATACCTGCTCTGCCAGAGTTATAATAACTCTGCTACCCTCACGTTCTGTGACACATTAGCAGGGACACAGCACAGTTATTAAACTTCTCATGTTCATTGAATATACGCAGTGCTGCCTTTTGGTGGAAAAACAAGTGAAAACAAATCTATTTGTCCAGCCTCTGTCCGTCCTTACGGGCGGTGGACACGTGTGAGCTGCGTGAAAAACATTGCTAAATCATACGCACCCAGCTACGCTTTACTGCTGGCTTCGCCATTTGCTTTCCTTAATTGGGAAAAAAAATACCTGCTCTGCCAGAGTTATAATAACTCTGCTACCCTCACGTTCTGTGACACATTAGCAGGGACACAGCACAGTTATTAAACTTCTCATGTTCATTGAATATACGCAGTGCTGCCTTTTGGTGGAAAAACAAGTGAAAACAAATCTATTTGTCCAGCCTCTGTCCGTCCTTACGGGCGGTGGACACGTGTGAGCTGCGTGAAAAACATTGCTAAATCATACGCACCCAGCTACGCTTTACTGCTGGCTTCGCCATTTGCTTTCCTTAATTGGGAAAAAAAATACCTGCTCTGCCAGAGTTATAATAACTCTGCTACCCTCACGTTCTGTGACACATTAGCAGGGACACAGCACAGTTATTAAACTTCTCATGTTCATTGAATATACGCAGTGCTGCCTTTTGGTGGAAAAACAAGTGAAAACAAATCTATTTGTCCAGCCTCTGTCCGTCCTTACGGGCGGTGGACACGTGTGAGCTGCGTGAAAAACATTGCTAAATCATACGCACCCAGCTACGCTTTACTGCTGGCTTCGCCATTTGCTTTCCTTAATTGGGAAAAAAAATACCTGCTCTGCCAGAGTTATAATAACTCTGCTACCCTCACGTTCTGTGACACATTAGCAGGGACACAGCACAGTTATTAAACTTCTCATGTTCATTGAATATACGCAGTGCTGCCTTTTGGTGGAAAAACAAGTGAAAACAAATCTATTTGTCCAGCCTCTGTCCGTCCTTACGGGCGGTGGACACGTGTGAGCTGCGTGAAAAACATTGCTAAATCATACGCACCCAGCTACGCTTTACTGCTGGCTTCGCCATTTGCTTTCCTTAATTGGGAAAAAAAATACCTGCTCTGCCAGAGTTATAATAACTCTGCTACCCTCACGTTCTGTGACACATTAGCAGGGACACAGCACAGTTATTAAACTTCTCATGTTCATTGAATATACGCAGTGCTGCCTTTTGGTGGAAAAACAAGTGAAAACAAATCTATTTGTCCAGCCTCTGTCCGTCCTTACGGGCGGTGGACACGTGTGAGCTGCGTGAAAAACATTGCTAAATCATACGCACCCAGCTACGCTTTACTGCTGGCTTCGCCATTTGCTTTCCTTAATTGGGAAAAAAAATACCTGGTCTGCCAGAGTTATAATGACTCTGCTACCCTCACGTTCTGTGACACATTAGCAGGGACACAGCACAGTTATTAAACTTAGATTATTCATTCACTAGAGGCAGTGGGGCCTTTCGTTTTCCAAAAAGGGAAAAAATTATATTTGGCCTGCAGTCTTGCGCCAATTTATTTCCTGCCTGTGAAATCAAATCACTGGTAATACAGCATGCTGAGGGGTAGGGGTAGGCCTAGAGGACGTGGACGCGGCCGAGGACGCGGAGGGCCAAGTCAGGGTGTGGGCACAGGCCGAGCTCCTGATCCCGGTGTGTCGCAGCCGACTGCTGCGCGATTAGGAGAGAGGCACGTTTCTGGCGTCCCCACATTCATCGCCCAATTAATGGGTCCACGCGGGAGACGGTTATTAGAAAATGAGCAGTGTGAGCAGGTCCTGTCCTGGATGGCAGAAAGTGCTTCGAGCAACCTATCGTCAACACGCAGTTCTGCGCCGTCCACTGCTGCAAATCCGAATCCTCTGTCTGCTGCTCCTCCTTCCTCCCAGCCTCCTCACTCCACTACAATGACACCTGCTCAGGAGCGGGAACACTCCCAGGAACTGTTCTCGGGCCCCTGCTTAGATTGGGCAGCAGCGGTTCCTCTCCCACCAGAGGAGTTTATCGTCACTGATGCCCAACCATTCGAAAGTTCCCGGGGTCCGAGGGAAGAGGCTGGGGACTTCCGCCAACTGTCTCAACAACTTTCTGTGGGTGAGGAGGACAATGACGATCAGACACAGTTGTCTTGCAGTGAGGTAGTAGTAAGGGCAGTAAGTCCAAGGGAGCAGCGCACAGAGGATTCGGAGGAAGAGCAGCAGGACGATGAGGTGACTGACCCCACCTGGTGTGCAACGCTTACTCAGGAGGACAGGTCTTCAGAGGGGGAGTCAAGGGCATCAGCAGGGCAGGTTGCAAGAGGCAGTGCGGTGGCCAGGGCCAGGGGTAGAGGCAGGGCCAGACCAAATAATCCACCAAGTGTTTCCCAAAGCGCCCCCTCGCGCCATGCCACCCTGCAGAGGCCGAGGTGCTCTAAGGTCTGGCAGTTTTTCACAGAGACGCCTGACGACCGACGAACAGTGGTGTGCAACCTTTGTTGCGCAAAGCTCAGCCGGGGAGCCAACACCAACAGCCTCACCACCACCACCATGCGCAGACATATGATGGCCAAGCACCCCACAAGGTGGGACGAAGGCCGTTCACCGCCTCCGGTTTGCACCCCTGCCTCTCCCCCTGTGCCCCAACCTGCCACTGAGATGCAACCCCCCTCTCAGGACACAGGCACTACCGCCTCATGGCCTGCACCCACACCCTCATCTCCGCTGTCCTCGGCCCCATCCAGCAGTGTAGTTCAGCGCACCGTTCAGCCGTCGCTTGCGCAAGTGTTCGAGCGCAAGCGCAAGTACGCCGCCACGCACCCGCACGCTCAAACGTTAACCGTCCGCATAGCAAAATTCATCAGCCTTGAGATGCTGCCGTATAGGGTTGTGGAAACTGAGTCCTTCAAAAGTATCATGGAGGCGGCGGCCCCGCGCTACTCAGTTCCCAGTCGCCACTACTTTTCCCGATGTGCCGTCCCAGCCCTGCACGACCACGTCTCCCGCAACATTGTGCGCGCCCTCACCAACGCGGTTACTGCCACGGTCCACTTAACTACGGACACGTGGACAAGCACAGGCGGGCAGGGCCACTACATCTCCCTGACGGCACATTGGGTGAATTTAGTGGAGGCTGGGACAGAGTCAGAGCCTGGGACCGCTCACGTCCTACCCACCCCCAGAATTGCGGGCCCCAGCTCGGTGCTGGTATCTGCGGAGGTGTATGCTTCCTCCACTAAAGCACCCTCCTCCTCCTCCTCCTCCTCTGTCTCGCAATCAAGATGTGTTAGCAGCAGCATGTCGCCAGCAGTCGGTGTCGCGCGGTGTGGCAGCACAGCGGTGGGCAAGCGTCAGCAGGCCGTGCTGAAACTACTCAGCTTAGGCGATAAGAGGCACACGGCCCACGAACTGCTGCAGGGTCTGACAGAGCAGACTGACCGCTGGCTTGCGCCGCTGAGCCTCCAACCGGGCATGGTCGTGTGTGACAACGGGCGTAACCTGGTGGCGGCTCTGCAGCTTGGCAGCCTCACGCACGTGCCATGCCTGGCCCACGTCTTTAATTTGGTGGTTCAGCGGTTTCTGAAAAGCTACCCACGCTTGTCAGACCTGCTCGTAAAGGCGCGCCGGCTCTGCGCACATTTCCGCAAGTCCCACACGGACGCTGCCACCCTGCGCACCCTGCAACATCACTTTAAGCTGCCAGTGCACCGACTGCTGTGCGACGTGCCCACACGGTGGAACTCTACGCTCCACATGTTGGCCAGGCTCTATGAACAACGTAGAGCTATAGTCGAATACCAACTCCAACATGGGCGGCGCAGTGGGAGTCAGCCTCCTCAATTCCTTTCAGAAGAGTGGGCCTGGTTGGCAGACATCTGCCATGTCCTTGGTAATTTTGAGGAGTCTACCCAGGTGGTGAGCGGCGATGCTACAATCATTAGCGTCACCATTCCTCTGCTATGCATCTTGAGAAATTCCCTGCAAACCATAAAGGCAGCTGCTTTGCGCTCGGAAACGGGGGCGGGGGAAGACAGTATGCCGCTGGATAGTCAGGGCACCCTCCTGTCTATTTCTCAGCGCGTACAGGAGGAGGAGGAGGAGCATGAGGAGGATGAGGAGGAGGGGGAAGAGACAGCTTGGGCCGCTGCTGACGGTACACCGGCTGATTGCCTGTCATCCTTTCAGCGTGTATGGCCTGAGGAGGAGGAGGAGGAGGAGGAGGAGGATCCTGAAAGTGATCTTCCTAGTGAGGACAGCCATGTGTTGCGTACTGGTACCCTGGCACACATGGCTGACTTCATGTTAGGATGCCTTTCTCGTGACCCTCGCGTTGCACGCATTCTGGCCACGACGGATTACTGGGTGTACACACTGCTTGATCCACGGTATAAGGAGAACCTGCCCACTCTGATTCCCGAAGAGGAAAGGGGTTCGAGAGTGTTGCTATACCACAGGACCCTTGCGGACAAGCTGATGGTAAAATTCCCAGCCGACAGCGCTAGTGGCAGAAGGCGCAGTACCGAGGGCAAGGTAGCAGGGGATGTGCGTAGATCGAGCAGCATGTACATCCCAGGCAGTGCAACAGTCTTTAAGGGCCTGGCCAGCTTTATGGCTCCCCACCAAGACTGTGTCACCGCTCCCCAGTCACGGCTGAGTCGGCGGGAGCACTGTAAAAGGATGGTGAGGGAGTACGTAGCGGATCGCACGACCATCCTTGGTGACGCCTCTGCCCCCTACAACTACTGGGTGTCGAAGCTGGACACGTGGCCTGAACTAGCCCTGTATGCCCTTGAGGTGCTTGCTTGTCCTGCGGCTAGCGTCTTGTCGGAAAGGGTGTTTAGTGCGGCTGGGGGAATCATCACAGATAAGCGTAGCCGCTTGTCAACCGACAGTGCCGACAGGCTAACACTCATCAAGATGAACAAAGGCTGGATTTCCCCAGACTTCTGTTCTCCACCAGCGGACAGCAGCGATACGTAAGCAATACGTAGGCTGCACCCACGGATGGAAGCTACGTTCTCTCTCACCATCCAAAACGGGGACATTTCTGCTTCATCAATCTGTGTCTAATATTCCTCCTCCTCCTCCTCCTGCTCCTCCTCCTGAAACCTCACGTAATCACGCTGAACGGGCAATTTTTCTTAGGGCCACAAGGCTCACTCAAATAATTTTTCAGAACAATTTTTATAAGTTTCAATTAGCTTAAAAGCGTTGGAACTTTAACTTGAACCAATTTTTCGTTACACTGGGCTGCCTCCAGGCCTAGTTACCACTTAAGCCACATTAACCAAAGCGATTCACCTGCCATCTTGGTTGGGCATGGCCAATTTTTACTGAGGTACATTAGTACTGTTGGTACACCAATTTTTTGGGGCCCTCACCTACAGTGTAATCATAGTAATTTCTATGTTCTTCGCCTGCACTCATGGTACAGAAAGGTGTGTGGGGTTGGCCTACACTTTAGCTACATAAATGTCACTTGTGCCTTGGCTATACTAAGGCTACTGAAATGGAACTAAGACTGCGCTCCCGCTATACTGCTGCTTCGGAATTGTTACTGGGGCCTGTCTTGAGTGCTACTATTGCTTACATGGAACGAAGACTGCGCTCCCGCTATACTGCTGCTTCAGAATTGTTACTGGGGCCTGTCTTGAGTGCTACTATTGCTTACATGGAACGAAGACTGCGCTCCCGCTATACTGCTGCTTCAGAATTGTTACTGGGGCCTGTCTTGAGTGCTACTATTGCTTACATGGAACGAAGACTGCGCTCCCGCTATACTGCTGCTTCAGAATTGTTACTGGGGCCTGTCTTGAGTGCTACTATTGCTTACATGGAACGAAGACTGCGCTCCCGCTATACTGCTGCTTCAGAATTGTTACTGGGGCCTGTCTTGAGTGCTACTATTGCTTACATGGAACGAAGACTGCGCTCCCGCTATACTGCTGCTTCAGAATTGTTACTGGGGCCTGTCTTGAGTGCTACTATTGCTGACATGGAACGGACACGTGGAGAGGACACGTAGTACCTCAAAAACATCCCCCTCCTCCTCCAACAGGGAAAACATTGTTGGCAAATGCTTTTGCATTGGTTCGTCTGGTGGCAGTCCAAGAATTTCACCTTTACCGACACTACAAGAGAGCCCCCCCACCATCCCCCCGCCACGGCCCACTTAATCCTGGCCACATTCCGAAAACCAACAAAATACAACCGTGCTACTAGGTCCGCAGTCACCACCACATTACCACCAACGCGGTTACTGTTAAGGTGCATATAACCACGGACACGTGGAGAGGACACGTAGTGCCTCAAAAACATCCCCCTCCTCCTCCAACAGGGAAAACATTGTTGGCAAATGCCTTTGCATTGGTTCGTCTGGTGGCAGTCCAAGAATTTCACCTTTACCGACACTACAAGAGAGCCCCCCCACCATCCCCCCGCCACGGCCTACTTAATCCTGGCCACATTCCGAAAACCAACAAAATACAACCGTGCTACTAGGTCCGCAGTCACCACCACATTACCACCAACGCGGTTACTGTTAAGGTGCATATAACCACGGACACGTGGAGAGGACACGTAGTGCCTCAAAAACATCCCCCTCCTCCTCCAACAGGGAAAACATTGTTGGCAAATGCCTTTGCATTGGTTCGTCTGGTGGCAGTCCAAGAATTTCACCTTTACCGACACTACAAGAGAGCCCCCCCACTATCCCCCCGCCACGGCCTACTTAATCCTGGCCACATTCCGAAAACCAACAAAATACAACCGTGCTACTAGGTCCGCAGTCACCACCACATTACCACCAACGCGGTTACTGTTAAGGTGCATATAACCACGGACACGTGGAGAGGACACGTAGTGCCTCAAAAACATCCCCCTCCTCCTCCAACAGGGAAAACATTGTTGGCAAATGCCTTTGCATTGGTTCGTCTGGTGGCAGTCCAAGAATTTCACCTTTACCGACACTACAAGAGAGCCCCCCCACTATCCCCCCGCCACGGCCTACTTAATCCTGGCCACATTCCGAAAACCAACAAAATACAACCGTGCTACTAGGTCCGCAGTCACCACCACATTACCACCAACGCGGTTACTGTTAAGGTGCATATTACCAGTCTGACTGGGGCATGCAGACACCTTGACAGAATGAATAGTGTGTGGCACATAGGTTCCCCATTGCTATGCCCAGGTGTGCAGCTCCTGATGGCGGTGGCACAGGATTATATTTCTCATTGCTTCTGTACAGCATTGTGGGCTATCGCCCCGCCCCTATTAAAGAGGGTCGCTACCTAGCCGTGCCAACCCTGTGCAGTGTGTGCCTGCGGTCCCTCGTCGTGGCAGACGCACTTCTAAATAGACATGAGGGTGGTGTGGCATGAGGGCAGCTGAAGGCTGCGCAGGGACAGTTTGGTGTGCGCTGTGGGGGGGGAGGGGGTGCGGTTGGGCAGCATGTAACCCAGGAGAAATGTCAGTGGTGTGTCATGCAGGCAGTGATTGTGCTTTGTTGGAGGTAGTGTGGTGCTTAGCAAAGGTATGCCATGCTAATGAGGGCTTTTCAGAAGTAAAAGTTGTTGGGGGGGGGCCCACTCTTGCCGCTATTGTGGCTTAATAGTGGGACCTGTGAACTTGAGATGCAGCCCAACATGTAGCCCCTCGCCTGCCCTATCCGTCACTGTGTCATTCCCATCACTTTCCTGAATTGCCCAGATTTTCACACATGAAAACCTTAGCGAGCATCGGCGAAATACAAAAATGTTCTGGTCGCCCATTGACTTCAATGGGGTTCGTTGTTCGAAACGAACCCTCGAGCATCACGGGAAGTTCGTTCCGAATAACGAACACCCGAACATTTTGGTGTTCGCTCATCTCTAATTATGAATCCAAGATATGTTGATTGTTGTGCTTATACGGACACATGTTGATATCAACGATGTTGTGCAATGTCTACATAATACTTTTCTTTGAAAACCAATAAAAACCGATTGAACTAACAAATAGTGTCCAAAAACAAACAAACAAAAAATACTCACCTGCCGGGGCTCAGCCCCGACTTCTGCAGCTGTCCCCCACTCTGTAGTTCTGAACTATCAGCAGCCGGGGATTCAAAATCCCTGCCTGCTGGTAGCTCTGATTGTGATTGGCTGAAGCGCTTCAACCAATCACAATCAATGCTACAAGCAGGCGGGGATTTTAAATCCCCGACTGCTGATAGCTCAAAACAGCAGTGCAGAGTCGGGGACAGCGGCAGAAGTCGCCACTGAGCCCCAGCAGCCGTCAATGGCTTTTCAAAATAGTGTGAAAAACCAAAAAAAAAAAATACTCACCTGCCGAGGCTCAGCCGCGACTTCTGCAGCTGTCCCCGACTCTGTAGTTCTCAGCTATTAGCAGCCGGGGATTTGAAATCCCCGCCTGCTGGTAGCACTAATAGTGATTGGGTGAGCGCTTCAGAACTACAGAGCTGGGGACAGGGGGAAAGCACCCTGAGGTGATAAAAATACACTTAAGGTGTTATACACCAAATATATTTGCTTGAGGCATAAATTCAAAATGTACAATAAAGATGGGGACATTACTATGACAGTTTTTATGATTTTAATGGGACTGTTAGGGTTAAGTGTGACCTATTTTCTGTGAGACAAAACGAAAAATGATGTAAGAATCATAATCAATCTAATATTACAAGAATCATGACACATAACATGCTAATAACTCCTTTTGCAAAATAGAGTAGGATGTTTGATACAAAGAGATTACATTTCATTGTGGGAAAAGGCTGTGAATAATTTAAATAAATCAGTAGAGAACTTCCCACACAAACTAGAAGGCAGATTTGTTTTGCTTCTAAATTGAATTGGAGTAATTGGTAAAGAAGTATGATGTTAGAATTCATATGTCCTTCTCAATGACAACTTCCTAACATCTTATTAAAAAGAAAAACATAATAAAATTGCACCGTAAATAAACTTGTTCCTAATACATAAATAGTATATCTTTACTAACTAACAATGAGTCAAGGGTATTCCTTAGGACAGAGGTCTCCAACTAGTGGCTCAGGAGCAAAATGTAGTTCATAACCCCAAACTTTGTTGATTGCCACAGAAGACCTGAGTTATCAACATATGTACCAGCTACAATAAGACATCCATACTCATAATATTGCAAACATATTCTCTCCTTCAGATGGTGCAAATTTGGTATACGGTAAAGTTAACGTCAAATTTCACACAGAAATATTTATGCGAAAATCTTTACAATTTTATGATTTCTTGTGTCACCATATTTACTATATCTCTTTCACATTTTGAGTTAAGACTGGCTTCCGACCACCACTCAACATTAATTGTGGCACACAATGTGTGAGAAGTTGGGGACCTTTGCCCTTGGATGTAGTTTACTCTTTAAATGAAATTGACAGATGTGGAAGTAAAGAAGTAGTCCTATTTGGGACTTTAATGTCATATGCATGGGATATGCCATAAAAGTCTGATAGACACGGGTCCCACCTCTCCAACCTGAACCTATCTCAAGTCTGGGCTCCCACTACCTCTGGCACTGCTGAATGTGGCAGCTGGAGGTGGCTAAGATTTATAGAAACAGCCGAGCAGGCATCACTACACTGTTTCGATAAGTCCCATAGAAGTTAATAGGAGTTACAGAAGCAGCATTGGACGTGTGGGGCAGGCTGGATCTGCCATAAAAGAGCCAGATGGGAATACCCCTTTAATGCAAATAGTATTTGGAAATTGATTTTGTACATCAGAGAACTGCTTTAACTAATGGTATTTTACTCATTTTTAACTTAATGTGAATGTCTCATTGAAATTTTTTTTTGTCACCCCTCCACATTATAAGATATATCATTGTGGCCCCACGATCTAGAATCTCTCCCTGCTTCTTTTCCCTCACCAAAATGTCTATAGGCTTAACTGTCACGCTATTGTTCCATATACTTTCCCCATACCCCAGGCATGCTGGTCAGGAGAAATGAGAGACTTACATTCCCTATACCTGTGATCTAACAGTTATCACTTATTCTGTTGATAGCTAATAAATGCTGTTAATGAGAAAAACTCTAAAGGTCCATTTACACACAAAGATGATCACTCAAAATTCATCAGAAACTGACAGTTTTGAGCGATCATTTTGCATTAGGTACTAATGGGCTAATCAGCCCATTAGTAGCTAACTAGCTTCATTTGCATGTATTAAGAGAACAGTGGGTGGTCTGTTCTCTAAATACATTGCTTTTGTTCTGCTGTGGGCTGCTGGCTGCATACAATGTTATCAACACTGCCGGCGGAGAATACAGCATGCCGTCCCTCTTTTCAGGGATGATAGATTTTATGCTGAGCTGCACTCAGCAATAGACAAAGAGTGCACAATAAGTGGACAATGGGCACAAATTTACACGCAACGGCTACTGCTCAAAAGCCATAGTTTGGGTGAATTTTGAGCGATAATTTTTGTGTGTTAATCAGCCTTTAATCTACATTTAAGTGAAATACCAGTACAACAAAATACATACTGTATGCTTGAATGGTTTGAAGGATTAACAGCAAAAGGCAGAATGTTTGCCCACATTGAACCAAAAAATAAGGACAGGTCTTCATAAGTCTTATAAACAGAAAATACTTCTGCTCCTCTGAACACTAACTAAACAAAATGTTCTAGATGCTGAAGACAAATGACTCAAATCATTCTCACATAGAGCAACGTCCCAGACATAGCAGCCTAAGGCCGCCTGCAGACGGGCGGGTCGGATCCGGCGATGAGAATTCTCGCCGCGGGACCCGACCCCAGCGCCTGGCGGCCCCGGCTCTTTCATGTGCCGGCTGCCAATCAGCCGGCGCATGCGCAGACCGGAGCCGGCGGCTGGGTGAGTGCGAGCCCCGCACAAAAATAGGACATGCCGCGGTTTGTTTGCCGCGCGACATTTTGCGTGGCCAAACCGCGGCCGTCTGCATAGGAGTGCGTATTGTAATGCACTCCTATGCAGACTTTCAGTGGCGGAAATCCCGCGGGAAATCCCGCCGCGGGATTTCCGCCTGTGTGCAGGCGGCCTAAGTCAGATTCCATTTCAGGGACCTAGATGCTCTGTCCTTTCACCTTTTTATACATTCTTCAGGTGAAGCCATTTAATTGGAGCTGTAGCTCCAACATACGAGAGAGCCGGCTGAATGGACAACCCATCCATCTCTTTTCCGAATCCATCCCCAGGCCCTATGTAGCTTTTAATTAAAGAGGTATCCACGCATGCTATTGATGGGTAGGTCATCAATTAATGATCGTCTGGGGTCTGTCACTCAAGACCCGGCCAATCAGTTGATCAGGCACCCGATTAGAGTGGAAGCCTATGCTTCAACCCGTGTGTAATGGCCAGAGCCTTTAACTGCAAACAGAAGCGAACAGCGCTGAACGTATCCAATTGACTATAATGGGGTCCATTTGGTTTCTGTTCAGCTCACGTTTTCTCCCAATATTTTGTGCAGAATCTGCAATGGAACTTTCGGCCAGAGGTTCCAATGCAGATGTGAACCTAGCCCTATCTAACCAAGAAGAGCAAACAATAGGATATGTTTGAGAAAATAAATTTATATATTTATATGCCTTCTTAAATAGTAAGAAAAAAAAGACACAAAAGTATTTTTAAATGAAATGATCCCCTGTATGCTGTGTGCTCATATAGAGCTAATGACTGAGCAGTTGGGCAAATCAATCACAGGTCACCCTGGATACACATCCAGCTGGTTATAATAGCCAAAACTTCAGTAAATGTGCTTATGCAATAGAGAATGGTAATTACATTCATGTGTCTTTTTCTTTTCTTTTTTCAATTTAGCTACTGCATCATTAGTATGTCATTTTTACTTAGAGAACAGAGAAAACAGTTTGAGTCCATTGATCTCAGAAATGCACCGCTGTTACTCTACAGTGGTGTTGTTTGAATTTACACAATTTAATGTCTAAGTGCTAATACACATTTCCTATTTCCAGAATTCATGCTGAAGCTTGAGTCAGATAATGTGTTCCCATGACCCCATCGGGTCATTTCATTTTAAAATCCCTTTTTGTATTATAATAATTTAAAAAAATCGGACTTTTCCAACTGCAATATTTTAAGATGGCTATGATGTATTTTCTAACATATAGAATTGTAAATGTCTAAAATGCATGTAAAGCTTTTACTCTATTGATTGCTAGCAAGAGGAGCATTATATATAGGGTTTTCCTGGAACATTTTCTTTTTTCTGCATAGAAAGCAATATATTGAATGTTCTGTTAAGCAATACAGAACGTCAATAGTTAAATGGTACTCTCAATCAATGGTGTGAGAAGTAGCAGAATTGACACACAACAAAATATTTATTCAAAATGTTATCTTGTAGTTTTCTGTAGTTGAAATTAATATATTTTACTACAAGTCATTGTCAAACAAAAAAACACCTAGAATGAGTTGGCAGAATTCAATAAAATGTTGTATGTGTGATTGTAGTATTGATATAAGTAAGTGATTACAATATCAGAGCAAAAGGATAATTTATTGCAGAAAACTGAACACTTGAAGGGAGGCTCTAGTACCCTGTTGTACCGCCTCTAGCTTGGATGTAATATGCGATATTGGTGAGAATGGAGGCATACAGTTTCCATATGGTAATCTGAAGCATATCAGCCCATGCAAACTCATAGGTTGTTGAAGCTGGAGTTCCAGATGGTCCCATACATGTTCTGTTGGCAATAAATCTGGTGATCAGGCAGATGATGGGTGATGTGTATATTGCACAGTTGCTCAATCTATCTGTATGGATAGTTATCTGACAATCAAAACATACAACTACGTGGCCAATTAGAGCACTGGGTGCATGATATGAATCATCTGTATGTGCCAATTATTATGTTATTTTCATATGACACTTACTATTGTATCTTACCTCTGAATTGTGAGCTAATTTTAGCTTGTACTCACATAGTTCTCTGAATTTAGGACTCTGCTCTGCTCAGCTGCTCCCTGGTTTTTGTTGTCATCGTTGCTACAACTTGGTTCTTGATCCTGGATATGTTTCTAGATGGTGTCCATTGCAAAGCCCTTTAGATTAATCTGCCTGGAACCTGTAGTCCAGGCCTGACGAACATGTGTACTTCTGACTACTCAGCTGCTTTGGCCTTTTCAAATCTCCTCTGGAACTAGTAGTATATAGTGCCTAAGCCCTTAGAAAACCTGCTGATACCTTTAGTACTACTCCATGTAATTATACTGCTTACTCTATACTCTTGTGATTGTTTCATCTGTTCTATCACCACCATTTGGAGCCCATGACTTTTTTCTGCAGATTTTTCTGCAGCCTACCCTCCATGAGGTGAACAAGGGCGAATACCAGAGAATCCCTTAGAATCTGCATCCCAGTCCAGACAGTGCCAAGATAACTGCAGTTTCTTGTCAAGTCAGATGAGTTATCCCAATAGGTTCTCCTATGTGTTTGTCAGTATTTTGCACATAGGAAGTCTGATTACACATTAGAAGAGTTTTTTACTATTATGTTTTTATGATCTGTCAATAGCATAGAAGACAAAAGAGAATGTCACATCATGTAATGTAACTCCGACTCAATGCCAAATTTCCATGGGCAAAGACAACTCACATGTGGCTTCCTTTCACCTGGCAGATAGGAATAAAGTCATATAGTTCTCCCAGTGGACCGGCTTTCCAGTAGAGAGGTTGAACTGATCAGTGTACTCTGCCAAGACTTATCTTACCCTATTCCTTTGCAATATACAGTACTAGAAGCACACATCTGCAAACTAATTTAATTTGCTTTCATTTAGGTAATCTGGAACGGTTCTAACATTAAAGGGGGCCTTCTCTGAGTAAAGCTTTTAGCACTGACAGGTACGCTATTTTCAACAGTTTGACTGTTATTTATGATTATAGTTTTATCAAACCCAGTTTTACTCCTTAGTGATGAAACCTGTTTGCACCTTAAGGGTGAATGCCAACTTGCATTTTTCTTGCATGCTTTTTTAAGCGATATCGCTTTTTTTTTTCACACGATTGTCAATGGGACTTTCTAATTTTAAAAACGCATCGCACAAAAATTGCAAAGCACCAACTTGCAATGCATTTTTAACATTAGAAAGTCCCATTGACAATCTCGTGAAAAAATGCAGCAATATTGCGTGAAAAAAATGTGCAAGAAAAACACAAGTGTGCAGGAGCCCTAAAGGTGTACTGGCATTAGAATAAAAAAATTCTATACTTACCTATTCCTCCCCAGGCAGTCTTCTTACCAGATCTTCTCTCTGGCTGAATCTTCACTTTCTGGTAATGTAGTGTGCATTTCCTACCTTTTTCATTCCTGCCGGGCAGGAAATACCGAATTCTCGGAATATCGCCGCAAGTGCGCATGTGCGGTGTCTCACCACAAGTATTCATATGCTAGAAATGGGTGGAAGTAGCACTGTAGCAAGTGCTGCTGGAAAGTGACCCTGCCGGCAGAAAGGAGGAAGAGCTGAAGATGTAAACAAAAACATGAAGCTGAAAAAATGGAGGATAGGTAAGTATTACTTGTGAAAAAAACTGTTTTGTATGTGTTGTTTCGAACAGTGGATCTCAATCTTTTTAAGGCCAGCGCCCCCTTTAGGTATTGAAATGATGACCAGTGCGCCCCGAGATTTACTAGTTTAAACCAAGTAAAAATTTACCTTGTTTAAAAAGTTAAAAGTACAAATTAAAAATATGAATAAATTTTTTTGAAAAGTTTGATAGTGTTTAACAGATTAGCATTAATTGTAAAAAAACTTATCTCTAAAAATTACCAAAGAAGTATTTTAGCCTGCTAAATTTTAGCTGCTAAAATGTAGGTGCTAAATACATAAAGACAGGCTAATTGTGGATATAATAATAAATAGGTTTTATTGCAGAAGATAAATTCTTTTGGGAAGCAAGCAATAATACAATCTTTAATTATAATTCGATAGAAATGTACAATGTAAAAAAAAAATGCAAGATACACCTTAATCTTAATGATCAGAAGACTAATTAAAATGCAAGAACAATGAAATTCGACTAATAATAATTATGTTTGCTACAATCAATCTGTGTCATTAATGGCTGCCTTGGGCCTGATGAGCGGATGCCAGTTTCGCAATATCTGGTTCTACCTTTGTCAACTGCAGTCTCAAGTTGCCCCTTACACATATCTGAAGTTTGTTTCTCGCTTTTGTCGAGAGCTTCTGAACTGCGCTGAAGCCCCTCTCCACTAAGTACATAGATGGAAAAGTTAACACAAGCAACTTAACTTCCTGCCAGAAGATAGGATAGGAATTCTTCACTTTCACCCCAAAACATTCATAGCCACATGGTTGAAAAAGTGCTTGGGCTTCGCTATCGTGTTTCAAGTTGATCAACTGCTCCTGTAATCTGGGATGAAATTCTCCTGCGTCTGCTGAAAGTGGATTGAGTACCCACGTTGGTATTTCAAGGATACATAGATCGTGAAACCTAGTTTGCATGTCTTCTTTGGCTTGTTTGAGGTGTGAGCAAAAAAACCTCTAAGTCTGCATCTTTAAATTTGTCTCCATCTTCGCGTGCAATTTCTTGAAGACTCGGAAACAGACAGAACTCGCGTCGACTCAGGTTATTGGTATGAAGGTCCAGTTTGGCAATGAAGGAAGAGATTATACCTTTAGCCTTAATGAAATTCATTATGTCTACTTGTAGCTTTGTGTTGACCTCATTGAGTTTGTCAAATATGTCTGCAAGATCAAGATGTCATAGTTCAATTGCATCACAAAGGCGAAGAAACTTGACTACTGTGTCAAGAAGTTCGCAGAAGCGTCATAAGCACTTTCCTCTTAACAGCCACCTCACTTCGGTGTGTAGGAGTAGACGTTCAAATTCTTCATCATGGTCTTGACGGAGCTTGCAGAAAAGACGTTTGTTCAAAGAGTGCACTTCTATCTTGTTAACAGCATTAATTCCTATAAATCCGCAATATTGACCAATCATGAATGCAGCTTCATCAGTTGCACACGCAAGTACATTTGTTAAAGAGATGTTTTTTCTTAGAAAAATTCTTCCACTCTTTGGTATATAGAAGAGCCTTTCGTGTTGGTGGTTAAATTTCTGGTAAGCAACAGTTCCTCCGCTACCTCTTCATTCCGATTAATTAAACGAATGAAAGCTAGCAGCGATGCTTCATTATTTCTAACCGCTGACTCGTCAATTGGCATTACAAATTCTGTGTTCTTTAACACGTCGAAAAGCATTTCTTCCACATTAGCAGCTATCTCGTCAATTCTTCTTGAAACGGTGTCATTACTCAAGAGGATTGATTTCTCCATGGCACATGCATCAGGCCCCAGCATAGTACTGACAATCTCTTTAACTGCGGGTAACACAAGTGTTTCCCCAATAGTATTTGATTTGCCTCATTGCGCTATTAATAAAGAGACTTTATAGGAAGCAAGGAGGCCTTTGTCAGCATTGAGAGCAGATTTTACTAATAGCTTGGCTACAGTGCTGCGGTTCTCAAACTTTAACTTTAAACCTTGGAAAAATGAAATAGGCTTTCCCAGTTTGTCTGAATGCATTTTTGAAAGGTCATCACTCTGTCTCGAAGGTTTCATAGCTTCATTCAAAAATGCCTTTTCACAAACGAGGCACAAGGGAAGCTGTCCATTTGTAGGAGAAGGGATGAATCTATATTTCAAGTATTCATTTGAATATTGACGGCCTTTCTTCTCAGCCATTTTATAAAGTATGCTTCAAGAATGGACTGCTTATGTTGCTCTATCATATAATGATGTATGACTTTTATAACTCCATGACTCTACTAAAGATCAATCATACTAGATAACCTAAAGAACAACCTAACCTGCTGTATTCCATAATACCGATGATTGGCTGGCACTTTCACTTGTGTGGGTCTCTGAAAGTTGTAGTTTATATCAGTGTTCTGAAAAGACACTTGGCATTCACTAAGACTACAACTCCCAGAGACCCACACAAGTGAAAGTTTGAAGCGGTTCCAGCCAATCATCAGCATTATGGAATACAGTGGGTTAGGTTGTGCTGTAGGTTATCAAGTGTTATGAAGTGTGATTGATCTATAGCGGAGTCATGGAGTAATAAAAGTCATACATTATATAATAGGGGCATGCAGGCTGCACACAACTCCCATTACATATAAGTAATTCATATGGAAAGACTTGCTTCGGTTTTCGTCACCAATTGTTTTCGGACAGATTATTGAGGAAAACCGAGGTATCACTACTAATTTTTTAGGAAAATGTAGTTACTAGACAGGGGAAAAAAACAAGAATGCAAACACAGAATTCCCCTCTACCATCCCCTCTATCTTCCAACGCCCCCCTGCCACCCCTTTTAGTTCCACCGTCCCCTTGAAAAGTAAAAACGCCCTCCAAGGGGCAATAACGCCCACGTTGAGAACCACTGGTTTAGAACACCTTATGCTAAGCAGGGCAGAGTAATTGAAAAAGAAAAATACAGAATGTATTGACAAAACCCTTTAATGACCAACAATTTTTTTCAGTTTTTTTACGTTGTTGCATTCCAGGAGCCATAATTATTTTAATTTTTTCCATTAGCATAGCCATATGAGGGTTTGTATAATATGGGACAAGTTGTATTTTTTAATGACATCATTTTTTTTTTTAATGGGGATCCCACCATTTGTTTTTTGGATTTCATTTTTTATTATGTTCAGCTTGCAAAATAAATAATGTGATAACATTATACTCTAGGTCAGTGTGATTCTAGCGAGTTTATACATTTTTTTAATGTTTTGCTCTTTTTATACACTAAAAACCTTTCTTTTTTAGATTTGCTTTTGTAGAGCCTTAGCTTTTTTTATTTCCTGTAAACAGACCTCTATGAGTGCTTATTTTTTGTTGGATAAAATTTAGTCTTCAATTATCCAGTTTTGGGAACATATAACATTGTATTTTATTCCATTCTTTTCCAGAGGCAAGATTAACAAAATCTGCAATCCAGGCATGTTTTTTTTATTTTTAACAGCATTCACAGTGCAGTATAATTTACATGTTAAATTAATTCTGCAGGCCAGTATGTTTATGTCAATGCCAAATTTATATGCCGTATTTTCCGGCGTATAAGACCACCTTTTAACCCTGAAAAATCTGCCCTACAGTCAGGGGTCATCTTATACGCCAGGTATACAGATGAGGCGCTGTCCCCCCAAAAAAATACTCACCTCCCACGGCGATGCTGCAGGCTTTCGCTCACTCGTACATGACGGCAGAGCATTGCTTTCTGCAAGCGGCGCTTGAATGCCCTGCCTCCAGAAAGCTAATGCTCTAATTGGCTAACTTAGTCTGGTGTTAGCCAATCACAGACATTCATAACGTCATTGAATGGCTGTGATTGGCTAACGCCAGACTAAGTTAGCCAATCAGAGCATTAGCTTTCTGGAGGCGGGGCATTCAAGCCCTGCTTGCAGAAAGCAATGCTCTGCTTACATGCACGAGGGAGTGACAGCCTCCAGCAGCGTCACCGGAGATGAGAATTATTTTTTTTTCACGCTGTATTCCCGGCATATAAGACGAAAAGTCGGGGGGTGTCTTATACAGTCGGTTTTCTTTTTTTGCAACTTTTCACAGGTTTTAAGGAAATTTTTTTATCGCTGGAGGACCCTGCAAGAGTTTTACTTTTAGTAGTACCATTTCTTGATCCTTGCAAAGTTTAGATCTGAGCTTCATAGGTTACTGTAACTCGAGGCCCAGAGGTAATAATCAAGTCTCCAGATGCCATAGCAATCAGTTGGGACCGCGCAATGTGATCCAATGGGTCAAGAGGGAACTCCCTTCCTCTGTCTGCCTTCTACATGCTGTGGACACATTGTCCACGGCACATTAACAGTTGAAACCTCCAATCATAACTGTTTGAGTAAGTGCCAGGCTGGTATCCAACACCTGGGCACCCGTTCCCACTGGCATGGGAGATCTGTGCCAGGCTTCTGATGCAGCGCTGTAAAAGGTGATTTTTAATAGAATTAAGCCCCTTAACAGCCACCATAAAAAGGTGTACGGGTGGTCATTAAGGGGTTAAGTCTCCTTTCAGACAAGTGTATTTTTACTCCATGTTTGATCTGGATTTTGCGGACCGTAAAACGGAGCCAATATAAATCTACATTTGTATTTATGTAGCCATATTTACCATAGCCATATTTAAAAACATAGCATGTGTTACTTCTTTCCATTTTTGCCTCCTTATTTGCATGTATTGGTATTATTTTTTATTGGGCACAAATGGATCAGTATTTTCCCAGTAGAAAATAAAACTAACAACAGCAAATATGGAGGCAAATACAGAGCAAACAATGATGAAATACTCACAAGAAGACAGTGGACTCTTAGGCCACTCTCACACATGGACGCGGCTGCAGGCTCCTGTGGCTGATAGCGTGTTTTAGTGCACCCCATCATTGTGATGGGTATTGAGTTGCGCTAAATACCAAAAAAAAATGGAGCAGACAGCGCTGGCAAATCGCGGCGCTAGAAAGTACTGTCCAGCGCCGCGATTAAACGCATTCCTGCAAGGCCCCATTGAAATCAATGAGATCGTTATACCGCGATTACCCCAGCGTTCAAAATGCTGTGGTAATCACAGTAAAAACACCTGTGTGAGAGAGGCCTTGGGGGGAACATTCACACAAGCAAGAGCAAACAAATCCATATTGTAAGGTGCAGGATCACGAATGTATTTAAAATCTGTCTTTTTACACGAAAATCAAACTTATAGTTGTAAATCCATCTCTAAAAATAGCTATCTCACACTAGTGACATCATTCTGCTAATCATGAGGAGTAGCGTGTAGCAACACTTTCAGCATCTTCTCATCTGCAGATATGGTGTGTACCATGTGTGCACCTGCTTATGTTATTTTGGTTTCTATAAAGAATTAGAACCAAATATTCTAGAGAGCTATTTATCAATTTCACAGCCTAGAGTGCTCCAAATCAGTCACTTACATTGTGTTCATGACAAAATATCATGATGTTATTTATACAAACTGAAAAGTAGGCTCGTGTTCAAAAATGTTACATTTCCAGATGGTTAAGATATTTCAAAAGCGTGCTGAGAACACAGGGTCAGCAATTACTAATGGCTCATCCAAATGAAAATACAAGCATATACATATTTGATAACACATTCAAATGTATTGTAAATTAAACACGTGCATTTTATCTTTTTTTTAGAAAATTGTCACGGCTCGACGGCCACAACGGGATCGTAACATACCGTCGGAAATGGACTGGCAGTACGGGGTCAGTCTGAGCCACATTATAAAACTTTTGTGTTGTACATTTGTTATGCCCTTGTGTTACCCTATCATTGATAAAGGGTCATTGGAGTTATATGTTAAAACCCCCCTAGGTGGTTTGTAATTTCCTGGGCTGGACGGTCTGTTTGAGAGGTTTATATATATCAAACCCTGCTCTCACTAGTTGCTGATTATTCATCTCTCTTGGGTGAAGTTGGTCTAGTCCTTTTTTTTGTGATGCCATCTGGGTCAAGCTAAGTAGCTGGTGTATTATTTGTATCTTTAAGTTGCCTCTATAGCTGCTCCTACTGCCATAAGTTGTTTCCACCTTATTTTTTACATTTCCTGTCTCTATCTAGGGACAGTATAGTTTGCCTAGGTTTGGGACGTGGGGTCGTCCTTGTCGGGACGATCGTCCCACTTTAGACAGGGGTATTTCACCCTCTTTGGGTGGTCGAGCTAGATTCCCCATATTTTCCCCATGTTTGTATTGGGTGGTGGTTTTAGTGTTTTATGTGGAAATTTCTGGAGTTTATTTGTCCCATGTGAACACTATCTTGCATCCCTGCTGGGCGTGGTGCTCAGCATGGACATAGCAATAATAAAGAGATACACAACAGTTTATATGTGAGTATGTGAAAACTGAAACCCTCTAAACATAAATGGCTAAAAGCATGTGCTCTAGTCAATATTTAGTGAATGCTAAAGAGAGCACATCATTTATATTGAAATATGAATATTTTATGATTTAAAGGATATGGACACCATCAATGACATTTTTATAAACTTGTATATTATTACATAAAAATCATTTTTGCATTTGGATGTTATTAAACATTTTAAATGTTTTTTTTTCTGTCCTTCCATGTACTGCAATACACTGCAGTATTGGAGGACTGAGTGTTTTGTAAAATCTGTCAGTCAAGGCAGATTGACAGGACTCTCAAACTAATGATAGGAGAGATATGAAGGGTGGGACACACTATTTTGCTAAGTGTTCTTAACACAACTAAAGTGTGGTTGGTTGGAAGGCGGAAAGACGAGAAGGTCAGTTTTAGAGGGGTTAAGTTTGAGAAAAAGGGAAGGCATAGTATTAGAGACAGAGGACAGACAATCTGTGATATTTTGGAGGAATGGTTTAGAGATGTCACAGGAGGAGGTGTTTAGTTGGGTGTCAACAACGTAGAGATGGTATTGGAGGCCGAATTTGAGGATGGTTTGTTCAATTGGGGCTGTGTAGATAGAGAAGAGAAAGGGACGAAGGACTGAGCCCTGGGGAACCCCAACAGCGAGAGCAAGTGGAGAGGAGATAGAGCCAACAAAGGAGATGCTGAAAGAGCGGCCAGTGAGATAGGAGGAGAACCAGGAGAGAGCAGTGTCCTTTAGGCCGATAGAGCGAAACATAGCAAGGAGAATGAATTGGTCAATAGTGTCAAATGCAGCAGAGAGCTCAAGGAGGATTAGTAAGGAGTAGTTGCCTATAGACTTTGCCATCATCAGGTAATTTGATACTTTTGTGAGGGCGGTTTCGGTCGAGTGTAGAGGGTGGGAACCAGACTGGAGGGGGTCAAGGAGAGAGTTGTCAGAGATAAAACATGTGCGGTGGGAGTAGACCAGGCGTTCTAGTAATTTGGAGATGAAGAGGAGGTTTGAGACAGGTTGGTAGCTGGCAGCATCGGTCGGGTCAAGGGTTGGCTTTATTAGCTGAGGGGATATGATGGAGGGTTTGAATGAGGAGGGGAAGGTGCTAGAGGTTAGGGAAAGGTTGCACATGATGGTGAGGTGGGTAATGACACCTGGGGAAAGGGATCAGAGGAGGTAAGAGGGGAGAGGTTCGCTAGCGCAGGTGGTGGGGTGAGCAGTGGAGAGCAGTCTGGAGACTTCTTCCTCTGTTATTGGTTCTAGTATAGATAGTGATTGGGTGCTGGATGCAGTGCTGAATAGACCAGGGTAAGGGCTAGCCATGCAGTTTTTGGAGATTTCTTTTCGGATGTTTTTGATTTTTTTCTTTGAAATAAGTGGCTAATTCTCCAGCAGTCAGATCCATCATGGGGAAATGTTCTTTGGGGCTGAGGAGGGAGTGGAAGGAGTCAAAGAGTTGTTTGGGGTTGTGGGATAGTGAGGAGACCAGGGAGGTAAAATAGAATGTTTTGGAGTGGTGAAGGGCTAGGTTATAGATTTTAAGCATGAATTTGAAGTCTGCGGGTAGCTTTGATTTTCTCCACAGCCGATCGGCACACCCAGAGAACCGCTGGATAAAGCGCATTTGGGACATGAGCCAAGGTTGCCACACACAGGTGGTGCCGCTTCATCCAGGGCACATCTGAGGGTGGTGTAGTAGTGTTCAGCTGCCAGGTTAGGGCAGGAGAGGAGAGAGCTAGGGGACAGGGAGGACTGCATGGTTTCAATGAAATGATGGGTGCAGACAGGCTGGAGGTTCCTAGAGGTGCAATAGATGGGAGGGTCATAGGAGATGCTAGAGTAGGCAGAGCAGAGGTGGAGGAAGATTAAATCGAGAGTGTTGCCATCTCTGTGAGTAGGGGAGTCTGAGAGTTGTGATAGGCCAAAGGAGGAGGTGAGTGTTAAAAGCTGGGAGGCAGATGAGGAGCTGGGGTCGTTAGTAGGGATATTGGAATTGCCAAGGATGAGGGTTGGGATTTCACAGGATAGGAAGTGGGGGAACCAGGCGGCGAAGTTGTTCAGGAATAGGCAGGTGGAACCTGGGGGCCGGTAGATAACTGCGACGTGCAGGGACAGGGGGCGGAAGAGTTGTAGGGTGTGGACTTCGAATGACTGGAAGGTGAGCGAGGGAGCGACTTGGAAGGTACAGTTCGGTGAGAGGAGGACATACATGTGTGTCGAAAGTAGGTAAGTAGTTTCACCTCTTACGGATCAGATTCATGACAGGAGGTGAAACTTTTTTCAACTTTTACATTATCGCCATTATCCATTGGATAACGGTAATCATGTACCATGGCCCCCCGTGAGATCTCCAGGCTCTCGGCTTCGTTTGGTAGCCAGGAGCAGGGAGATTTTAAATTACTCCAACAGTCTGTAGCTTTTGCACTCGCATCCGCCATTCTGGCAACAGGCATGTACGCAGAAGCCTGGGTAAGGTCCACGGATAAATGATATGATCCATGAGGGAAGACGAAACGTAAACTTTTTTCTTTACACTTTTTTCCATGATCACCGTTATCAATTTGATAACGGCGATCATGGGACCAGAAACCGCATACAGCTCTCCCCTGCTCTCATACTAGCCGGAAGCAGGGTGATTTTAAATTTCCCAGGCCTCCGGGCCTTCTGCGTATGTGCCTAACGTATTTCATCTGGCGCGCATGTGCAGAAGCTGGTGTTGGGTCCACAGAGGAACAGAACGTCGCGGACATCGTGGAGGATGGGGGTGAGTACCCTGACCTCCCATCATGGATCCAATCCGGGTCGGGAGCTGAAACTTCAACTTTTTTTAAAACGGGGGGTGGATACCGTGTCCCCCCATAACATCTCCAGCCTATCGGCTACCTCCGGTAGCCAATAGCAGGGAGCTGTCACCCTCACAGACCCCCTGGGGCCTAAGGTCCACAGCGAGGCCATCTTTTGACAGCCGCATGGAATAAGGCCCAGCCCATGAGGCCATCAAAAGGCGTATTAGCGGTCATTAAGGGGTTAATACTGAAAATTCATAAGCAACTTCCTCAATGCAATCCAGAAAATGATCTCCAGCATCACTATTAAAAAAATGTTTTTTTAGAGTCAAAGATTGATTAATGTCCAACAAAGTATCAAATAAAATAAAGTCCTCCTTAGGTGCAAAGCTGAATCTTTTGCTCAGGCATTGTAGCTAACCTTGACTGAGATGACAGGATACTAACATTTCCGGATTCAGCATTTTATCTACAAGAAGTCCATAAGTTTAGTTTATGGTGCTAATAGGAGCTGACAGATTCCCTTTAATTAATCTGGCGTCCCTCTTCTGCACTCACTCTACTATACTTTAACCCGTTAGTGACCGCCCATTGCCTTTTTTACGACCTGGATAATTGGGCTTTAATCCTCAGGGTCGTAAAAACACGCTCGCCCTGAGAATTAAAGCCACGGGGCCTGTGGCTTTCATCTCCCCTTATGGATCATATTTGTAAGGAGAGATGAAATTACGTACCTAAGGCCCCCGGATTTATCCATGGACCTTACCCCGACTTTTGCATGGCAGAAGCATGCGCAAAATCCGCTGATTGTGTAATTTAAAATCTCCCTGCTCCTGGCTACCAAAACGTAGCCAAGAGCCTGGAAATTTCACGGTGGGTGGGGCAGGGGGCATGGTACACAGTCCCTGGTCACATGATCGCCGCTATCGGTGATCACGTAAATGTAGGAAATCCTACTGTCAAAACCCTAAATTAAGTCCTAGCTGCAGAGATTAAAAAAAAACAACAAAAAAACCCACATACATCAACTAGAAGAGCCATCTGGCTCTGGCCCATCTTCTCCCTAGTTCACAGCACTTGTCTTCAGCATCTCTTCTGGCCAGGCACTGAAAATTCCCAACTCCAGGAAGCGCTGCCTCTGATTGGCTGAGGGCCTCAGCTCAGCCAATCACAGCCCGCGATCGTTGAACCAATCACAGCCATTCACTGTATTCACAGCCAGTGCTTCCTGGAGTGGGGATTTTCCATTCCCTGTCCAGAAAAGATGCTGAAGACCAGTGCGGGGGACCGGGGAGAAGATGCAGCAGAGAGCCAGACAAAGCTTCTAGGTGATGTACATTTTTTTTATTCTTCTTTCTGCAGCTAGAGCTTATTTTTGGGTAGGGCATGTTTCAAATCACCCCCACTCCACTCCGAAAATCCTCGCATGTGGTGCTACAAAGTCGCAGACTTTGTAGCACCACAAAATTGTAGTATTGCCGCAAGCAAACCGGGTAATATCACACGGACCACCATTGCGATATCACTGCTGTTTTCTCACGTTGACGCCGTGCCGCCCGTGTGAAGGAGGCGTATGTGCTGCACAGCAAGTACTCAATGACATGCATACTTGCTGTGTGCTGCCAATCCTTATGGACTACCTTGGCGTCTATACACGCATTATACACGCCAAGATAGAACGTACTGCAATTTAATTTTTTGCACATATTTTGTGCGGCTCGTAGGAGCAGCATTATTAAAGTATATGGGATTTTGCTACTGCATATTATGCACACAAAAACTGCGTGCGTAATGTGCAATTAGGATACAGTTGTGTGAGCCCAGCCTAATATTGAAGAAGTACAACTAATGTCATTTGAAAATATTTCACCTAAACTGCTGCAATCAAACTGCAAACAATATTTGTACACACACATCTCAGTATTTAATACAGAAAAGGTTTACAATATCTTCCAATGTGCAAAACAGTCAAAGATATCATCTTAATTCAGAAAACTGACAAGATTTCCTCAAGGTTCAAAAAGTGTCCAATGCAGACATTCGTCAATGAAGTCAAGTATTTCAAGGACTTTTTTGTAAACCATTTCAATAGAGATGAGCGAGCATACTCATCTGAGCTTGATGCTCGTTCGAGTATTAGGGTGTTCGAGATGCTCGTTACTCGAGACGAGCACCACGCGGTACTCGAATCAATTCCATTTCCTTCCCTGCATGTTTAGTGCCATTTTCTGGCCAATAGACATGCAGGGAAGGCATTACAACTTCCTCCTGTGACATTCCAGTCCTATCCCACCCCCCTGCAGTGAGTGGCTGGTGAGATCAAGTGACCGCTGAGTACTTAAAGCGGTCCCGCCCGCGGCTCGCCTCAGACACACGCTGGCAGAGATTAGGGAGGGTACTGCTGGTGCTATAGGGAGAGAGGGAGAGTGTTAGCGTCTTTAAGAACCCCAATGGTCCTTCTTAGGGCCACATCTGACCGTCTGCATTTTACTGCGTGGCTGCTGGGAGTTGTAGTGCTTCACTGTTACGCAGCTAGGCCTTTTTGCAGCCTTGCGTATAATTTTTTTCTGGCTGTAGTTTGCGTTACATAACCGCTGTCAGCCTCCAACTGTACGCCAATAATTCCCTAATTTTTTACACCGCTCTGTGTCTGCTGTCAACTTGACGCACAGCGTGCGGCGACAGCCATTGATAGAGGGAAAGTCATATACACGCTATATAGCCTGTATTCTTTTTCCAAAAAATTACAGTAAAAGCTCCTTCGTTGGGCTACCCCTGACCATCTCAAATTTACTGTGTGTCTGGTGGAAATTGAAGTGAATCACTATTGCGCCGCTAGGCCTGTTTGCAGCCTTCTGTATTCTTTGTTTCTGCCTGTAGTTAGCGTTACAATACCGCTGTCAGCCTCCAACTGTACGTAAATAATTCCATAATTATTTACACTGCTCTGTGTCTGCTCTATTCGTAATCCACCATGCTGAGGGGTAGGGTTAGGGCTAGAGGACGTGGACGCGGGCGGGGACGCGGGGGTCCAAGTGAGGGTGTGGGCACAGGCCGAGTTCCTGGTCCAGGTGAATCGCAGCCGGCTGCTGCAGGATTAGGAGAGAGGCAAGTAAGTCCGAGGGAGGAGCGCACAGAGGATTCGGAGGAAGAGCCGCTGGACGATGAGGTGACTGACCCCACCTGGTTTGCTAAGCCAACTGAGAACTGATCTTCAGAGGGGGAGGCAAGTGCAGCAGCAGGACAGGTTGGAAGAGGCAGTGGGGTGGCCAGGGGTAGAGGCAGGGCCAGGGCGAATAATCCCCCAACTGTTTCCCAAAGCACCCCTTCGCGCCAAGCCACCATGCAGAGGCCTAGGTGTTCAAAGGTGTGGATGTTTTTCAGTGAGAGCGCGGACGACCAACAAACAGTGGTGTGCAACCTGTGTCGTGCCAAGATCAGCCGGGGAGCCACCACTACCAGCCTCACCACCACCAGCATGCGCAGGCATATGATGGCCAAGCACCCCACTGCCTCTCCCCCTGTGCCCCAACCTGCCACTCAGATCCAACCCCCCTCTCAGGACACAGGCAGGAGCGCCTCCCGGCCTGCACCCACACCCTCACCTGCCCTGTCCTTGACCCCATCCAGCAATGTCTCTCAGCGCAGTGTCCAGCTGTCGCTAGCACAAGCGTTGGAGTGAAAGTGCAAATACGCCGCCACGCACCCGCACGCTCAAGTTTTAAACGTGCACATTGACAAATTGATCAGCCTGGAGATGGTGCCGTACAGGCTTGTGGAAACGGAGGCTTTCAAAAACATGATGGCGGCAGCGGTCCCACGCTACTTGGTTCCCAGTCGCCACTATTTTTCCCGGTGTGCCGTTTCAGCCCTACACCAGCACGTCTCCCACAACATCAATCGTGCCCTCACCAACGCGGTTACTAGGAAGGTACACTTAACCACGGACATGTAACCTGGTGGTGGCTCTGCAGCTCGGCAGCCTCACACACGTGCCATGCCTGGCCCACATCTTCAGTCTGGTGGTTCAGCGGTTTCTGAAAAACTACCCGCACTTGTCCGACCTGCTCGGCAAGGAGCGCCGCGTTTGCGCACATTTCCGCGAGTCCACCACAGACGCTGCCACCCTGAGGACCCTGCAACATCAGTTTAATCTGCCAGAGCACCGACTGCTGTGCGACGTGCCCACACGATGGAATTCTCTGCTGCACATGTTGGCCAGGCTCTATGAGCAGTGTAGAGCAATAGTGGAATACCAACTCCAACATGGGCGGCGTAGTGGTAGTCAGCCTCCCCAATTCTTTACCGAGGAGTGGGCCTGCTGAGAAGTTCACTGCAAGGCATAAAGGCCGACGCTTTGTGGTTGGAACAGGAGACGGGGCATGACAGTATGTCACTTGATAGCCTGACCACCCTCATGTCTATATCTCAGCGGGTTTTGGAGAAGGAAGAGGAGGGCGAGGAGCAGGAGGAGGAGGAGGAGGGGGAAGAGACAGCTGGGCACACTGCAGAGGGTTCCCATGCTGCTTGCCTCTCATCTTTTCAGCGTGTATGGCCTGTGGAGGAGGAGGAGGAGGATCCTGAAAGTCATCTTCCTAGTGAGGACAGCCATGTCTTGCGTACTGGCACCCTGGCACACATGGCTGACTTCATGTTAGGCTGACTTTCTCGTGAACCTTGCGTTAGACGCATTCTGGCCAACACAGATTACTGGGTGTACACTCTTCTCGACCCACAGTACAAGGAGAACCCTTCCACTCTCATTCCCGAAGAGGAAAGGGGTACAAGAGTGATGCAATACCACAGGGCCCTGGTGGACAAAGTGATGCTAAACTTCCCATCTGACAGCGCTAGCGGCAGAAGGCGCAGTTCTGAAGGCTACGTAGCAGGGGAGGCGCGGAGATCAGGCAGCATAATCAGCGCAGGAAGGGGAACACTCTCCAAGGCCTTTGCCAGCTTTATGGCTCTCCAGCTAGACTGCGTCACCACTCCCCAGTCAAGGCTGAGTCGGAGGGAGCACTGTAAAATGATGGTGAGGGAGTACGTAGCCGATCATATCACCATTCTCCGTGATGCCTCTGCTCCATACAACTATTGGGTGTCAAAGCTGGACACGTGGCACAAACTTGTACTGTATGCCGTGGAGGTGCTAGCTTGCCCTGCCGCTAGCGTCTTGTCAGAGAGGGTGTTTAGTGCAGCTGGGGGAATCATCACGGACAAGCGTACCCGCCTGTCAACTGCCAGTGACGACATGCTTACACTCATAAAGATGAACAAAGCCTGGATTTCCCCAGACTTCTCTTCTCTACCGGTGGAGAGCAGTGGAACCTAAATATTCTTTTTGCTGCAACCGCAGATAAAAGCACTCTTCTCTATCACCGGGAAAACGGGGCATTTAGCTTTGTCAATCTGTCTCTGACATTAGTCCTCCTCTTGCTGCTCCTCCTCCAAAAACAACATGTCATCGCGCTGAACGGCCAATTTTTCTGCGGCCCAAAAGGCTCATCTACCAATGTTTTTACAATTTTTCAAAGTTTCAAAAGTATTGTTACTTTAACATGAACCAATTTTTTCAACAGGGCTGCCTACAGGCTCAGTAACAAATTAAGCAACAGTGAGCTGTGTCTTTCAAAAAATATTTATGGGTTTCAGCTGTCCTCTCAGTTGATAAATTTTTCAGAGGTACACTTGTACTCTTGGTACACTTATTTTTCGGGTCCACTCCTACACTGTTATCCAACTAATTTTTCCGGCCTTCGCCTACGCTCATGGTACCCCAATGTTTCAGAGGTTGGCCTATGCTATTACTACAGTAATTTTACTGGGGTCTGCCTGCCTATACTTTGGCTACAAGAAAGTTACAGGGGTCTGCCTATACTGCTGCCACTTAAATGTTACAGGGGTCTGCCTATACTGCTGCCACTTAAATGTTAAAGGGGTCTGCCTATACTTCTGTGACATAAATGTTACAGAGGTCTGCCTATACTGCTGCCACAAGGATGTTACTAGGGTCTGCCTATACTGCTGCCACTTAAATGTTACAGGGGTCTGCCTATACTTCTGCCACGTAAATGTTAAAGGGGTCTGCCTATACTTCTGCGACATAAATGTTACAGGGGTCTGCCTATACTGCTGCCACAAGGATGTTACTAGGGTCTGCCTATACTGCTGCCACATAAATGTTACAGGGGTCTGCCTATACTTCTGCTACAGAAATGCTACTGGGATCTGTCTATACTGTTACTACAGAAATGTTACAGGGGTCTGCGTATACTCCTGCTACAAAAATGTTACAGGGGTCTGCCTATACTGCTGCCACATAAATTTTACAGGGGTTTGCCTATACTGCTGCCACAAGGATGTTACTGGGGTCTGCCTATACTGCTGCCACGTAAATGTTACAGGGATCTGCCTATACTCCTGCTACAGAAATGTTACTGGGATCTGTCTATACTGTTACTACAGAAATGTTACACGGGTCTGCCTATACGTATGCTACAAAAATGTTACTGGGGTCTGCCTATACTGCTGCCACGTAAATTTTACAGGGGTTTGCCTGTACTGCTGCCACAAGGATGTTACTGGGGTCTGCCTATACTGCTGCCACGTAAATGTTACAGGGGTCTGCATATACTTCTGCTACAGAAATGTTACTGGGATCTGTCTATACTGTTACTACAGAAATGTTACAGGGGTCTGCGTATACTTCTGCTACAAAAATGTTACTGGGGTCTGCCTATACTGCTGCCACGTAAATTTTACAGGGGTTTGCCTATACTGCTGCCACAAGGATGTTACTGGGGTCTGGCTATACTGCTGCCACTTAAATGTTACTGGGGTCTGCCTATACCTCTGCTACAGAAATGTTACTGGGATCTCTCTATACTGTTACTACAGAAATGTTAAAGGGGTCTGCCAATACTGCTGCTACATAAATGTTACTGGTGTCTGCCTATGCTTCTGCTACATAAATGTTACAGGGGTCTGCTTATACTGCGGCGACAGAAATGTTACTGGGGTCTGCCTTTACTTCTACAGAAATGTTACTGGGGTCTGTCTATACTCTTACTACTGAAATGTTACTAATACTGGGCTCTGCCTATACTCCTGCTACTGAAATGTTACAGGGGTCTGCCTATACTGCTGCTACATAAATGTTACCTGGGTCTGCCTATACTGTTACTACAGAAATGTTACTCGGCTCTGTCTATACTGTTACTACAGAAATGTTACTGGCATCTGTCTATACTGTTACTACTGAAATGTTACTAATACTGGGCTCTACCTGTACTGCTGCTACTGAAATGTTACAGGGGTCTGCATATACTGCTGCTACATAAATGTTACTGGGGTCTGCCTTACTGTTATTACAAAAATGTTACTCGGCTTTGTTTATACTGTTACTACATAAATGTTGCTGGGGTCTGTCTATACAGTTACTACTGAAATGTTACTGTGGTCAGTCTATACTGTTACTACAGAAATGTTACTGGGGTCTCCCTAGACTTCTGCAACATAACTGTTACTGGGGTCAGTTTATACCTTTGCTACAGGAATATTACAGGGGTCTGTGTATACTATGGGTGTTGTACCTATCTGGCCCCATAAAAAACACAGACTGACTAAGGCATGGACGGTGGGCCGAAGCCAACATGTATTTTCTCTCACGTAACCTCAGCTATCCGGGGGACTGCAGTGGGATTTCTTTATGTACCGTCTGTGGGTTCCTGGGAGCCAACCATGCTGTGGGTGCACACAGACTTCCCATAGCGGAGTTGTACCTGCCTGGCACTTAAAAAAAAAAACAGACTGACTAGGGCATGGAGTGTGGGCCGAAGCCAACATGTATTTTCTCTCGCGTAACCTCAGCTATCCGGGGCACTGCAATGGGATTTCTTTCTGTAACGTCTGTGTGTTCCTGCTAGCCACCCATGCTGCGGTGCACACACATTTCCCATAGCGAAGTTGTACCTGCCTGGCACTTTAAAAAAAACCCACACTGACTAGGGCATGTAGTGTGGGCCGAAGCCAACATCTATTTTCTCTCATGTAACCTCAGCTATCTGGGGCACTGCAATGGGATTTCTTTCTGTACCGTCTGTGTGTTCCTGCTAGCCACCCATGCTGTGGGTGCACACAGACTTGCCATAGCGGAGTTGTACCTGCCTGGCACTTTTTTTAAAAAACAGACTGACTAGGGCATGGAGTGTGGGCCGAAGCCAACATCTATTTTCTCTCACGTAACCTCAGCTATCCGGGGCACTGCAATGGGATTTCTTTCTGTACCGTCTGTGTGTTCCTGCTAGCCACCCATGATGCGGGTGCACACAGACTTCCCATAGCGGAGTTGTACCTGCCTGGCACTTTAAAAAAAAAAAACAGACTGACTAGGGCATGGAGTGTGGGCTGAAGCCAACATGTATTTTCTCTCACGTAACCTCAGCTATCCGGGGCACTGCAATGGGATTTCTTTATGTACCGTCTGTGGGTTCCTGGGAGCCACCCATGCTGTGGGTGCACACAGACTTCCCATAGCGGTGTTTTACCTGTCTGTCCCCAAAACACTGACAGACTTGGGTAGGGTGCAGAGTGCAGATGGTTTACCCCATGCGTTGTCGGTGAGGTATTCGACACCCAAACAGAATGAGTAGTGTGTGGACACATGGATTCCCCATTGCTATGTCACTCGCAGCACCTTGGGCCCCACAAGGTGTTTGCTGGGACAGAGGCTGACCCAGGGCCCGCTCACATACTTCCCACACCGAGTATTGCTGCATTGTGGAAATGTGTAGAAGTGCTCAGCTGGCAGCTGAGTCCCCTTTATGCCCACGTTTGCAGCTCCTGACGGAGGTGGCACAGGATTGGAGTGAAGATGGAACATCAATCTATTATCAATTCTCAACAGCATTGTGGGCTATCGCCCCCCCTCCCCCTTTCGAAGAGGGTCGCTGCCTGGCCCTGCCAACCCTCTGCAGTATGTGCCTCCGGTTCCTCCTCATGGCAGACGCACTTATAAATAGACATGAGGGTGGTGTGGCTATGAAGCCAGCGTGTGGCATGAGGGCAGCTGAAGGCTGCGCAGGGACACTTTTGTGTGCGCTGCGGACGCAGGGTCGTGCACGGGGGTTGGGCAGCATGTAACCCAGGAGAAGAGGCAGTGGTGTGTCCCACAGGCAGTGATTGTGCTTGCTTGGAGATAGTGTGGTGCTTAGCTAAGTCGTGCCTTGCTATTGAGGGTTTGTCCGAAGTAAAAATTGATAGGGGAGGGGGGCACTCTTGCCGCTATTATGGCTTAAAAGTGAGACCTGGGAACCTGAGATGCAGCCCTGCATGTTGCCCCTCGCCTGCCCTATCCGTTTCTGTGTCGTTTCCATCACTTTCGTAGGTTTTCCAGATTTTCACAAATGAAAACCTTAGCGGAGCATTGGTCATATACAAAAATGCTCGAGTCGCCCATTGACTTCAATGGGGTTCGTTACTCAAAACGAACTCTCGAGTATCGCGGAAAGTTCGACTCGAGCAACGAGCACCTGAGCATTTTGGTGCTCGTTCATCTCTACATTTCAAGTTTCTCAGTTTGCTCACTTACAGCAGAAGTTTCCAGATTGTTAAACTTTGACAGAAATTTTTGAAAATGCTCCTTGTAGGCTGACTTCCTTTGCTCCAGTACAGATATTAGGCTGTCAAAAGAATGCAACATATGTATTTATTTGGAAACTTCCTTGTATGTTTTCTTGGCTTTCACTACAGCTTGTGCTGCCCTTTCTTAAATTGAAGATTATATTCTTGCACCCTTGATTTACCCAAGGCATTTGACTCAAAAGTGTCAACTATCTCCCAGATCTGATTGACAAACTGTACAAGAATGATAAAGTTTTATTACAATACTAACATCTACATCTGTCTTTTGTAATCTTTGACTGACAGCTTGAAATCTTTCCAAGTTGGATCCCCAAAGGTTTACTATGAACACAGTGTTATGTTGTTTCCAGCTGACTAAGTAGTCCGTCAGCACTACACTGTGTAACAGCCTTTTCGTGTTATTGTCTGTTGTTGTTGACAATGTATACATTTTTTTTTTTTTACCGGGGGGGGGGGGTAGCTATAGTATTTGGGGGTGCCGTGCTACACGTCAGGTACAGTAATAGGCACAGATGGAACAGCAACAGGCACATAATTGGGGGTAACAGTAGGATGGGGAGTCTGTGTAGGCAAAAGGAAGGGGGTGATGGAAACAAACATTTTAGAGAAAAGCCATGACTGGAAGAGGATGTCATGGTGGTGTGGTCTAGATGGAAAAGATGAGATAAGCAAACGACTCTAGTCATAGAGGACATCACCTGTAACCACTTGTTATTATAATCACCTGTGTAGAGCTGGTATATAACACTATTTGTGATAATATTAGTCTTTTGTGCAGGGGTTTTTATTCAGTAACAGTGTGGTGGTATTATTCTGTCATGAATTATTCACAGCCAATATGTGGTAGTAACGTGCTCATGGAGTGCTAGTATTATCTGCGCCTTGTATAATTCATTATTGGTGATATTGGTCTATGTATAGTTGTTTTTATTCAGAAAATGTCTGATAATATTTTTCAGTCAGTATGTAGTGGTAACTGTAGTAACCATGATGTGTCAGTATTAATTTGGGTCTAGTATAGTGGTATAATTGGTAATATTGCTCTCTGAATAACATGCTTTGTTCAGTAATAGCACAAAAGTAATATTTAATTACTGTATGCAGGTAATATGTGGATCAGGCATGGTTGCAACAATGTTTTATGATAATGTTATATGTGTATAGGTCAAATAATTAGTTTGTCAAGGTGGGGGGTTGGTGTCGGGCGATGTATCCTTTGGGGTTTGCGCACCTGGTTATTTAAGACCTTGGCATTGTTCCTGGATATTGTGTCAGCTATCACTGTGGGCAAAGCCAGAAGGAGATTGCTTTGTCTGTAGTGCAGTCGTACGGGTTATGTGAATACTATACGGCAAAACGGATTCCCAGGGGCCTTCACCCACACATACGCCCTACACTTATGGTGGACAATGCACTTTTATTCAGCACCTCCTTATGCTGCCGAAGTATTTATTTTCTGCTTGGAACGCTTCATAGGAAAGAGGTTTGGATTTCCTTCTCTTTGGCTGTTGCATTACTTAGCCCGACCCAGAGTGGATACATTACTGGTGCTGCTAGTGGTACAATTTCTCTATACCTCTATACTGAGGATAGGTCACAATGGTAAATTCCTGGCCAAACCCCTTAATGTCTCATAATGGCTGTGGTTCTTCAGTGAATGCAGAGTTTATGAACAGTTGCGGAAGAAATGTTTGAGAAGTGGAGAAAGCAATTTGTGCTAGAAATACTTAAAAGAGTAATATCTTCAGCATACGCTATTGATTTATGGAGAATATGTAAAGGTATGCTTTAAATTCAAAAATATGTAGAAGGTAGAGATTTATACAATTTCATATTTAAGTTTTCTTACAGCTAAGTGACATGTATAAAAGTAAGTCGTGGTCTGTTTTGTAATCCCAAATTCACATTTGAACTTATTCTGTATAGAATGTCACATTCCCTTTATCATCTAGATACTATTTTGTATGATAATTTTTGAGTTTTTCAAGAAAAAGCTTGAATTTCCTAATCTTTTTCCTGTTCTATAGTCAAGTAGACCTCTTGATGGGGATTTGTGTTTTGTATACTGAAGACTATTATATGGTGTGGAACCGATTTATTCCCTTTTAAAGCTTTTGGAAAGCTAAGTCAGCCTTAGATGACACTGCAAGAAATAAGTAAGGTTTGATCTTTTCTTATGAGAATATAGTAGTGTTCTGAAAGTATGTTTAATTTAAGACATTTTAAATGTATATATTTAATAAAAATGTCTACTGTGAGTATATAGCCTAGATGTAGGGGAACACGTTTAGGAATACTTCTCTCTTTTTCTATCAGTAATATTATTGGTATTTGGTGTCATTTTACTCCAGATTTTTTCTTGATGAGACATTGACGAATAAAAGGGAACTTGTCATCAGGTTCATACTGCAAGGTCATCAGGTTCATGCTGGGAGAGCCCGTGACCGGCCTCTTTGACTTGTAGCTCCATTGTGTCTCAGCTCCGAGTCAAACTTTTAAGAATCATTTTTTTTCTAAAAAGCAGCAGTGTTTCAGAATAACACAGAAATGGTCATATTTTTCCCGGGGTTTACACTGCTCATGTTTTGGGCAGCATGAACCTTGTGACACATTCACTCTAAGTGTGAAAAGTGTTCTATATTGTCACATAGACTATTGTTTATAAGTGATTACAACCATAGGCTGTCATTCCAGCTTGTTATAGGCCATTAATTAATGAAAAGTTGCTCACATTCTATACCAAAATGCTATTTAATGAATTACCAGAACACTTATTATATCTGTGCTCTTGCTTCTCCTTAACCCATTAATGACCAGCTATTTTGTTTTTTGATTTTTCCCACAGACTTTCAAAAAACATGATTTTTTAAAAATATTTTCTTGAAATAGCTCTTTGAGAGCTTGTTTTTTTTGTGGGATAGGTTGTATTTTGCAATGGTACCACAAATGTATTAAAAAATTTGTAAGTGGAGTGAAATGGAAAGAACTCCTGGAATTGCATAATTTTCCCCCTTTGAAGAACAATACAAGATACTATATAGTAGGTTCAAAGAAAAAAAGTATCCCGAAACCTTGTTAGAAACCTCTTATAAAAGGGCTAAACAGGAAGGAAGGTCGATACGTAGCGGTACTGAAACCATAACAAAGTCCATACCACCAGAAAAGACGGAGAACAAATTTGATCTTCATCACGAGATACAACTCCAAGCAAAAAACTGAGGGATATCCTAAAAAAACGTTAGAACATCTTAAAAGGGGACCCTTTCATAACAGAAAAACTCCCCCCAACCCCAACTTGATCTTCAGAAGAAACAAGACCCTGGGAAATATCTTAGCTCCCTCACGTCCTCGTAAAACTAAAAGAGCCTTTCAAAATAAAGATCATTCCCCATCTCTTCCTCCTATCGCAGGAGTTTTTAAATGCGGGGTAAATGCTGTGACAATATTTGCCATAGAAAGAGAATAGTTGAAATGGGACTAGAAAGTACACCGTTACATATCAAACAATATCTAAACTGTGCCTCTGAACACCTCATATACCTTATTGAATGCCCTTGCCATATGCGATATATCGCCGTACAATAAACTCCCTACAAAACCATATCAATCAACACAGGTACAACATCAGAAGAAGCTTCTTGAAACATAGCATTTCCAAACATTTCTCCATATATCACAACTCCGACCCCTTGCTAATCAAAATCACTCCCATAGAAAGAATCCCCTAGGGTGAATTTGACAAACTTAGAGCCAAAGAGATGTTTTATATCTTCCATATTTATACACTACACCCCCACAGTCTGAATGAGGTGCTGGAAAAAATCTAACATACATTAACTCCCAGCCCCCCACACTTCTGTTTACTACCACTACAAAATTAGTGTTGATTCCAAATAGTATTTTATATATGTCTTTCAGGGTTTGCTATTTTTTAATATAATCCAATCTTTTTGGGATTTATTTATCTATATATAATTTACTTGTAACACGAGGTATAATATTTGTTGTTATGCAGCATTTTATTAAGTATTTTAGAATTTATTGTTTTACTAGTGGAACACATAATGCGCTCCACAGACATTCGAATTCTGCATTCCACGATTTGAACGCACTAACATATTTTCGCGACTCTTTAACATCGTCATTAAACCATCCCATATGACATCAGCACGCTGTAAGCGTTTTCAGTGATGCTATCACGTTGTCTTACGTGATATTAGCACTGTATACGGCCCCTTTCTAATCATGTGGCCATCCTTGACATTCTTACGTCATCTCACGTGACCTCATGCACGTAACACTAGTATTATGCACGGCCTCTCTTGCAATCAGGTGGCCAACCTGACGTTTCCACCTCATGTGTCACTACTACACACACCCCTCCTCTATTTATGCACTCACTGTTGGAACGCATTGATGCATTTCACGTCAGCCGCCGGAAGTCACGTGACTTTTCACTGGAAGTTGCGTCACTCCGTGACGCCGAGCTCGGAGCGGACATGCCGCGCTTGAACGTAAAGGTAATCGCAAATTGTCTTATATATATATATATATATATATATATATATATATATGTGTGTGTTTAGTATGTGTAGAATGGTACATGCTTGAAAAAGGCTGTTTTTAAAGCCGAAACGCGTTGCATGTTTTGAATAAACTGTTAATTTTGGAACCTTTGGAAAACATCTTCATCTGTTCATACTATATGTGATCTGGAATTGAGGGGTGCCGTGGACCAGGCATCCCAATGAAGTAAGTCACATTTTTTGCATATCAATACCACTGGAGCATCAGGGTTTTTTTCTTGTTTGCCCAATACCAAATATGTTTTTTCCCGTTTTGTCTATATTTTTTATTTTTTTGTGACAATTAAGGTATCTTTGAGTGATTTTTACTTTTTATTTAGTCCCCATATGGGATTTGAACTTGTTATTGCTTGTACAATATATTAGAGTATTGCAGTATATTGTACTTTTACCATTATCCTGTTATAGCCAAAGTCCAGTTTTGGGACAAAGTTCTGCCCAAAACTTGTGGGGAGAGGGGGTATATGACCTGCAGTTGTACTTCTCTTTTTCTGCTCCGATCTGCTGGTTCTGAACCCTGTTTCTGGCAGTGCAGGATGACTACCACAATTTTCTGACTAGCTAATGCATACTATGCACAGTAGTTATTGGCTGGTGTTGATTACATGAGCAGTGCTGGTCAATCAAAGAGCAGATATAGTGCATTGGTAGTTTAACTCTACAAATGCACTCCGGGGAATAGGTAGTTTTCTTTTTTTCTTTCAAATTTTGTTTTTATTGAAAGATTATCACTTATCAGGCAAATCACATAGGTAGATGATACCATCAAAGCCTTCAGCATCAGGTGAATAACAATAGAAACATAACTACTGCTTGATTAATTATTCAAGGGGGGTAAGGGGGAGAGTATGGGGTTAGACCACTTAAGGAGAAGAGGGCCCTAGTTCAAGTGAGCAAAGGGAGAAGGAGTTAGGATAGAGGGCTTACAGAATGGAATACACTCAATAAAACAATAGAGTAAAGACAAAATTCAGCAATACAGTAATTACAAGCATACATTTATCTTGTATAGTACTGGGTAAATCAATGAAAACAGGTTAGACCACGTGTCCCAGGTTATCCTGAATTTATTGTGTGATCGTGGGTAGTTATAAATTTCCTTTTTAGAATAGCTATTCTCCTACCAAAGTGGCTTTGTGCAATGATAGTTTGTTCCAAGTGGGATTAGGTAGTTTAACCCCTTCCCGCTCCATGACATACCGGTCTTCCCGCTCCATGACGTACCGGTACGTCATGGAGCGGTGGGGCATGTATGAAGAGAGGTTGCGTGTGTGCGCCGTAGAAACAAGACGCACTGAAAGATGGCGAAATGTCGTTTTTTTTTTTCATTTTACTCCACTTAGAATTTTTTAAAAGTTTTTCAGTACATTATATGGTACTTTAAATAGCACCATTGAAAAATACAACTTGAACCGCAAAAAACAAGCCCTCATACAGCGACTTCGATGGATAAATAAAGGAGTTACGATTTTTTTGAAGGGGGAGGAAAAAAACGAAAATGGAAAAAGAAAAAGGGGCCGTGTCATTAAGGGGTTAAAGATTGCATCTACCATCTTGGAGAGCTGATAAAGTGAACTGATGGATCTGAGGAACAGCAGACAATAACAGCTATAAGTAATATACCTCAGCCCCTCCAGTTCCAGGACAGAATTTTGTCCTGAAACTGGGAGGTTGCTTCAAGCCCTGCTATAGGCAGGGCTTAATATGAAGGAGTCTATGGCAGGCCTGCGAGATTTAACAAGGCCCCTAGATGCCATGGCAACCAGACAGCACCCCACAATTTCATCACTGAGGGCATTCATAGGACGAAAGGAGTCCTCTGCCTCTGTCAACCTATTTAGATGTGACCGCCAGTGCTGACCTTCTCATATAAAGTTTAAACAGTAAGGATTGGCATTATCCCTGATCCCGGCTACTGCAGTCACGTGTCAGTTGTTTTCAAAAGGCGGCACCCACCACATATGGAGCAGGCTTGGCTCCCAAGCCCATTCCATACAATCATTATGGCGAATTGAGTTAAAGGGTTAAAAAGGCTGCTCCACAATTATTACATTTCTTTGGTAGATTATGCTATTTAATTAAAATCATTTAAAAAATTTGTTACTGTGTCTAGATGTTGCTCTTATGGTGTTCTCTATCAGAATGTCCACCTAATGTGTTCAGTGATGGTGAGAAGAAGAGACTTCTAGTTTACTGATTGATTTTTATTCTCTGGCCTGTACAATAGCAGGAAGTATTGATATTATTAGTTCTATATAGTCCCCTAGGTTGCCATGGGTAACTGCCAACTTGATATACATAACATGCCTTGCTGAACAGTGTTAATCTGTGGTTTTATGTTTTTTTATATGAATCACCTTACATTTTTTGTGTGGTATGTGACCATGTAATGTCCCTTTAAGAGATGGGTTGTATAATCAGCTGAAGCTATGAGTAAGCACTGATTGTCCAAAACATGTCAGCCGGGCATGTATTTAGACTCAAATAAACAGGATGCTTTTACTGTGTATTCACTTTTGTAGCTGGATATCTTGTTTTGCTTGTTTGATATGGATGTAACTAGTGTTTGCACATGGGATTGACAGTTGCAGAGGCCGCATAAGCTGACCATATCAATGCTTGATATCGGAGTTACACCTGTCAAGTTACTGTGACTGAACTACCGTGTTTCCCTAAAAATAAGACTTTGCCTTATATTATTTTTTGTCCCAAAAGAGGCGCAGGGTCTTATTTTCGGGCGATGTCTTATCATACTTGCTTAGCAGGTACCGTCCAGGTCTCTCCTGCTGGTCTCTGGTGCTCTTGCTTCAGTGCTCAGCCACTGACAGATCGCTTCCTGGTAATGGGGTTTGTAAACCCCACCTCCAGGAAGCGATGGCTCTGATTGGTTCTTTGAGTGCTGCTTTGATTGGCTGAACCGCGGCGCTTGTAAACCACTCGCAGCCATCGCATTGGTTCATCGAGCGCTGCATTGATTGGCTCAGCCGTGATGCTCTTTACCATATTTGATTGTGACTTGATAATATTGTCCATATGTGAATGGTCCCCCTCATCTATCTTTGGAGTGGGGATTTTCCCCATTGATGGGTAGGTGGATATTTATTGTCCCGGGATAGTTTGCCCATATACAGTGGTCATTTCTTATTAATGTGAGAGTATTTTTTAAATTCCTATTAGCTGGCGCCACTGGTGTGCAGAATATATACCTCGGAACGGAGGCTCCTCCCCCCAATGACACGATCATGTTGGGCTTCCCCGAGACTTGTGTATTGCGCATGCACGGGATTTTGATGTCCTCGCGATATGCGACATCATTGTGGATGCTGTGATTCCTGTTGCTGACGTATGGACGCCGTTCCTTAGTGCCGGGGGCACTCCTGTGATGACATCAGAAGCCACATACAACGCCTCAGCACTTATTCTTCTATTCTTCTCAGCTGTTTGCCTGCGGGATGCCCTCTCCAGCGACCCAAACGTATGTCTACATTTGGGGGGTGTTTACACGTTATGTCTTGATTGGTTTATGTTTTTTTTATATATGTGGAGTCTGTTCTATTTGGCACTAAGCTTGAGAAAGGCTGTAACAACAACTGAAACGTAGCTCTGCCTTTTTTATTTGGATGTCTCAATAAAGGTGAGTATTCTCTACTTTTAAAGATGATGCTGTGAAGATTTTCTCTTTGCTGTGCTGCTTCTCATTCACATATGGATTATACTTCTTGAGGGCTCAGTCACATGGGCACATCGGCACCCGTGTTACTGCAGGTAGCAGATGGCCATACGTGAAGACGGACGTCTCTCTGCAGCGCCGGAGGAAAGAACATGTGACCGACTTCATTGCCGGTCATGTGTTCTTTCTTCAGCGCTGCGGGGAGTCGTCCGTCTTCAGGTACGGCCTTCTTCTTTCTGCAGTAACGGCTCAGTCACACGGGAGCATCGGCGCCGGTGTACGGGTGCCGATGCGCCCATGTGACTGAGCCCTTAGCCCAATTCAAGTCTGCACTCTGGTGAATCGTGCATTGCTACATACTTTTCTGCACCCCCACCTAGTGTGGTGTTTATTTGGGAGTGCTGTTGTTCCCTTTATTCATTCTTGATAATATTGTCTTTTCACTTTGCATGGCACCGGTGGATTTCATCTTTCCCTACATAGTAGGAATTTTCAGCAGCCAGCAGTGCAGCACTGTTACTGTTCCAAACTGTCATTAATATTTTCAGCACTTTGCTCATCTTGGACTTTACTTGCAACATTTGCGTGATCCTCTTCACTGTCATTGGCTCGGGATCAAATTCATCGGCATTGAACTGTATGTCACTGTTGTCTTCTTCCACAAGCTAACAAATTATTTCTGTGCCAGTCAGTTTTCTTTTTGACATGCCCAAACACTAGCATAAGTGGGAAAAGTATGAACCCACACGCTTGTTTTCTGACTACTACTATGTGAAAACTGATTCTCAACATGTGTTCCATAATTGTGGTGGGATCTACCTAAAACCACTGCGATATATTATTTGCCGTCCACAGCAAAGCACAAAGGAGGGAAGAACAAGTGACCCAGAAAATAGCTTGTTGTGAGTCTGTCAGACTCATGTTAGGTGCCTATGTAATAAAATTAAGTGATAGCATTAATCTGGGTCATACATAATGCAGAAAGAAAGTGCAAAATCGTGTTATATGTGGAACAACATGATGGAGGAATAGTGAAGGGGATATTATGCAAAGGTAAAAGGAAGTACCACAAATTCTGAAAAACGTGATGACATGAGTCCAAGAAACTCACTTTAGGTGTTCCAAGCTTAAACAGGTGACAGTCACCTGGTTTTTAGGTGAGCAACTCTTAAAAGTGAGCAGTTCTCACTTATTTGCCCTGTTGGGTTCTATTTTTACTACAATAGCCCATAATGGCTTTTTTTGAACAATTGCTGAGGGGACTATCTAGCCATGTAAAATTACCCTTACCCTTACCTTGCTCCAGGACATGATTTACTTTGTCAATTTGTTGTATCTATTCTACAGAACTATTTTTAGATATTCCAGCAGGCAAACATAAGCAGGTCGGGGGACCTATGGTGTCATAATTTTGAACAGCACAATGTATTGCACCTTTGGATTTTCACATAATATGCAACAACATTCCCCAATGAACCTAAAAAAAAGAGGGTAATTGCGTGGAAAGAGTTGCTGTCAGGTAAGGAGTATACTAGTTAAAGGGGTTCTGACATGAATAATGTTTTTATGCTTTAGCAGCCATTGTTCCCTGGTCTGCCTAATGGACCCAGGGAACCCATGGGTTAATGGCTGCTAAAGCATAAAAATCTTATACTTATCTTGTCTCCTGTTGTTGTTGACATCGGGGGGTCATCTCCCGGCAGCATATAAGCACTTTCTGCTTAGGTTAAGCAGCCTGACTAGAGCCACCTGATTGGTGCACGCTGTGCAGTCCTGTGGTGCCGAAGAGCCAATCAGGTGGCTCTAATCAGCAGCGCTGCTTAACCTAAGCAGAACGTGCTAGTATGCCTCCCGGCAGGCAGTCTTCTTCCTCCAGCAGCCGCGCCGCTCCGGGATCGCGAGCATGCGCAGTGGAGAGGTGCCCTCTGACAGGAGTCAGGACGGGCTGCGTCTCCACTGCGCATGCGCAGCACTCCGGAGTTCAGCCGGACGGACGGGCCGCCCACAGCAAGCACTGCTTGTGACGTGCTTGCTGTGGCGGTCCGTCCGTTGACCTCGGAAGTGCCTGACGGACGGACCAGAGCAGGAAGCGGTCTTTTTGACCGCTCCTGCTCTGCTTTAAAGGCACAGAAGAAGATGCCGGCTGGAGGGGACATGCCTGGCGATCGGGCCGGGCCAGGCAAGGTGAGTACAATTTTTTTTTTTTTCATGTCAGAACCCCTTTAACTTTTTCAGGGAGAGCCATAGAGCGTGAGGAAGTCCTTTTCAGGGCAATAAGTCTGCGTTCAGGCAGAGGTATTTAATCTTTCCTGCCTTACTACTTAGGGCCCTTTTACACAGACCAATAATTATAATCATTCAGATTCTCACTGGATCGCAGGAGTCTCAATCGCTCAGATACTGAACGACGAACAATAATTTGTTCGCTTATCATTCAGCTTTTGCAGACATAAAAACTGAACGATGATCTAAGAATGACTGTGAATGGAGATGGATGACCAGAAGCGATCTCTAGCGTGTTCTGCCTTCATTCGACTAGTGATTATCACTGGGCACTTCAGGGCTCTATATTCGTCCAGTGCAAAAGGGCCTTTACAGCTTTCCCTGACACTGAGGAGCCCATTGAAAGCAGGGATGTGAGTTATGTTGAATGAGAAGCATTTCGCTGATCATGAGCAATAATTCTTCATATCGCCCTGATTTTATTTATTAGGACACAATATCTGGCTTGGCTTTTTGGATGATATATTTTTGCTTATATGTAATTTGTTTCTTGGGGTTTAAATGATTACTAATAAAATGTACTTTTAAACTAGAGTTGAAGAATTTTACAGTGAGAAACGACCCAAATAAGTTTTGAATAAATTACCCAAGCATGCTTGCCAGAAAATAAGTACAGTATATTTTGCAATTGAACTTAATGAATGCTTTTCTCTATAACTAATTTGCAGTGTAGCACAGAAATTTATGCAACATTTGTCTGTGAAATGGTTTTATATTTCTAATCAACATGAAAAGAAATCTTTCACAAAATGTGCACACTGAACCACTCACCATTTAGTCAGTATTTGCATACAAAGAATAATAAAAGTACAACATAGCAAAAGCACAAAGAAGATGATAACTCATTTCATTATATGTTATCAAAGCTCAAGGCTGTTAGAAGCTGAGTCTGTTGTCACAATAATCATTGAATAGGCCAACGTGCTCCTGGGCTAATATGAATTTGAAGAATTTGAAGAATTTGTAGAATTTGTAAATACTAGGTTACTACCCTGGGTGCAGTTACACTAAATTAACATTTTATTAAAAATATAGACTATAAGAAGGCTCCAATATGTTGCGAGGAAGTAGAATGTTTTTCTAAATAAATGTGTGCTGTTCAGAAATCCATAGTAAAGGCCCATTTAGACGGGACGAGTGTCGGGCCCCGCACCTACTAGCTCCAGTGCAGGAGATTTCTCTCCTCGCGCTGCCTCCCCCCCCCCCCCCATACCATTAAAATAACATATCAGCCGTTCAGTACTGAACGACAGCTATTTACACTGAGCTATAAGCGATCAGCTCATTACCCATCGTTTATGCTGCATACATGATGGACGATGAGCAGATCACTGATCGCTCAGTGTAAATAGCAGCCGTTCAGTACTGAACGGCCGCTATGTTATGTCAATGGAGAGGGGCAGGGGAGGGCGAGGAGAGAAATCTCCTGCAGCCTCGCCACTGAGAGCCAGCGATACAAGCTCCTGTGCAGCAGCACGAAAGCTAGTATGTGCGAGGATGAGTGTCAGGCATTGTTTGCCTGATACTCATCCCCCCTAAATAGGCCTTTAGTCTAAATTTCTGAACCTTGCAAATTAATAAAACCTAATTAGGTAACAGATAAAATAGGTTGTGGGTTAGGCGTGCGAGTTGCAGATACGTGAGGGTGCAGCTAACAAACGGAGATGGAGACAGGATTTTTTTTTTTTACAAAATGTCTTGCTTCACTCAATAGGAGGGTGCAAATTACTTAAACATTACATGATTTAACACAAATTCCATACTCACAATATATATCTACTACTGTGTTTCCCTGAAAATAAGATTCTATCTTATATTAATTTTTGCCCCAAAAGTGTCACAGGGTCTTGTTTTTGGGGGGTGTCCTATACTCACCCAACAGATGCCATCTTGGTCCCTCCCGCTGGTCTCTGGCACTCCTGCAGGCTTCCTGTGCACTTGTCAGCACAGCCAGATCATCTTTCACTGCTTAAATACCCTGCCTCCAGCAAGAGTTTGCTCAAATTGGTTTGCAAGTGCTGCGTCAGCTAATCAGAGTCGATGCTCAATGAACCAATCACAACCATTCATTCATTGCTCCAGATCATTGTTATAAAGACCTGTATAAGGGGTCAGACACTGATTTGCAGGAATACTGCCAAGAGGTGGCGCTGCAGAGGTATTGCTCCATCCTCCTTATATGTCAAAATCCAGGGCATTGCTTTCACATACAATCACAATCTCTTATGGAGAGATAAGTCCCCAGTCCACATCTCTCAATCTGTCATTGTCCATACAGTGTGCACACTTAGTCTATTGAAGACCAGTCTCACATACCTAGAAGCGTTATTCTTATCCAGGTTTCTAGTGCTATCATCTGCTTCAGGGTTAAGTACCATGCAAGAAGGGAGATTACTTCTCCTTTCATGTGGCATATGATCTTCAGCCAATGATTCTGCTAGGCTGTTCAGCCTTTCTCCACTGCAAACCTTAGTCACTTTCCTTAAGGTGCCGCTTCCAACCACTTAAAGAGCAGTGCTGCTCTTTGGTGGTGCTGCTGCTCTGCTCTATTTGCTGCATCTCACTTATGGCACAACATTTTCCTTTTTTTGGAGATGGCAGTGCTTAGAATGTTCATAATCTGTAATATCCCTATCAGTTCCTTTGTGTAAAGCATGTTGCTTATACTTCCTGTGTTCTGGCTTGTGCAGTGTGTTCAGTTGACCTGTGATCAGAAGTTCTGTTCTCAACAGTTCAATTTCAGGAAGTTTAGCATTCTGCACTCTATGCTTTGGAGTTCTGTAATAGTGTCACTTGTTTATCTCAGACTGGTTCCCAGTTTCTCTCCTGTAGTGGGGTTGCCTTTTCGGGGTGGGTTCTACTTAAGTATATGGTTCAGTTTAGTCAGTTCAGGCTATATCTTGTTGCCATTATCTCATTTCTAAGTATTCATCCAATGCAGTCACCTACCTTTGACCATTGATATGCATAGATCTGGAATTAATTGTCTTCATTTACACCTCCTACTCAAATCATAGGTGACACATACTAGATGCATCTGTCTTCATTATATTTATAATTAGAGTACAATTTTAAATTTTTTATCAGAGATGAACAAATTTATTGGTGACACTTTTGGTGGAGCCGAGCCGGTATAGAGAGTGCAGCTCAAGGTCCATATGAAGAGCATAAAAAAATGTCAACACAATGAAAAATAAAAATACTTTATATAGCAATGTAAGGGGACGTCCTGACAGAACAGGAATTGCAAGTAACAGTTTCATTGTTCACAGCACGTTCAGGCACTTATTAAGGCTCTAAATGTGTACTTGATACAATCAATTCAGCTTTCTATGACTACTAACCTGCCGACCTTCCTGTCATATGCTGTACATATGAGAAACACTTGTAGAACACAGCAAGAGAGGTTCCTTAAAAAGAGACTGTACAAAATAATGTTATACAATAGCAGGTATCCAATCAGGGTCATAATAAATTGTCCACGCTAGGCATTATTTACAATATAGATTGTCAGGGCCTTAGAATACTGGAGCCAATAGAAAAATACTATTCTTCTGAAAACAATATTGGGGGACATTATCACAAATGTTTTCTAGATGTTGGATGTAATTCAATAGCTTTTGATATTTTTTTTAGTAAATTTCAATTCTGATAGTTTCTGATAGTCTAATTTATTCAATTGAAAATTAGAAAAAAAATATTAGTCTTCCAATGTATAATATAACAAATCATTCAGAAGAGATGAAGGAAGATCACGCATGTCATGATGTTATATAATAGTCAAAGATTATACCAATCTAGTATTTGAAAATCAATATCTGTGAAAGTTATAACAGAGATAATGTACCTATTGCATTTTCAGTTTCTTACTCTCAGAAGTCACCAGGTCCATAGGGCGAAAAGTAATGCAAATGAAAATATAACCTGAACTGCCTGCTTTGAAAAAAAAAAGTATAGTATAGTGATGAAAGGTTTTTTTTAATTTGAATTAAGGTCCAGTGGGGTAATATTTGGCAAAAAATATTGATTTTCAGTAATTGATCTAGTAATAAATAGAGATGAGCAAGCACCAAAATGCTCGGGTGCTCGTTGCTCGAGTCGAGCTTTCTGCAATGCTCAAGAGTTCGTTTCGAGTAACGAACCCAATTGAAGTCAATGGGCGACTCGAGCATTTCTGTATATGACCAATGCCCGCTAAGATTTTCATTTGTGCAAATCTGCAAAACCTACAAAAGTGATGGAAATGACACAGATACGGATAGGGCAGGCGAGGGGCAACATGAAGGGCTGCATCTCAGGTTCCCAGGTCTCACTATTAAGCCACAATAGCGGCAAGAGTGCCCCCCCCCCCAACAATTTTTACTTCGGACAAACCCTCATTAGCAAGGCACACCTTAGCTAAGCACCACACTACCTCCAACCAAGCACAATCACTGCCTGTGGGACACACCACTGCCTCTTCTCCTGGGTTACATGCTGCCCAACCCCCCGCACGACCCTGCGTCCAATGGGGACTCCATGTGTCCACACACTACTCATTCTGTTTGGGCGTCGGATACCTCATCGACAACGCAAGGGGTAAACCATCTACACCCAGCACCCTACCCAAGTCTGTCAGTGTTTTGGGGACAGACAGGTAAAACACCTCAATGGGAAGTCTGTGTGCACCCGCAGCATGGATGGCTAGCAGGAACACACAGACGGTACAGAAAGAAATCCCATTGCAGTGCCCCGGATAGCTGCGGCTACGTGAGAGGAAATACATGTTGGCTGTGGCCCACACGCCATGCCCTAGACATTCGTAGTTTCTTTAAAAGTGCCAGGCATGTACAACTCCGCTATGGCAAGTCTGTGTGCACCCGCAGCATGCGTGGCTAGCAGGAACACACAGACGGTACAGAAAGAAATCCCATTGCAGTGCCCCGGATAGCTGAGGTTACGAGAGAGGAAATACATGTTGGCTGCGGCCCACACGCCATGCCCTAGACATTCTGGGTTTTTATAAAAGTGCCAGGCAGGTACAACTCTGCTATGGCAAGTCTGTGTGCACCCACAGCATGGGTGGCTAGCAGGAACACACAGACGGTACAGAAAGAAATCCCATTGCAGTGCCCCGGATAGCTGAGGTTACATGAGAGGAAATACATGTTGGCTGCGACCCACACGCCATGCCCTAGACATTCAGGGTTTTTATAAAACTGCCAGGCAGGTACAACTCTGCTATGGCAAGTCTGTGTGAACCCGCAGCATGGGTGGCTCCCAGGAACACACAGACGGTACATAAAGAAATCCCATTGCAGTGCCCCGGATAGCTGAGGTTACATGAGAGGAAATACATGTTGGCTGCGGCCCACACGCCATGCCCTAGACATTCAGGGTTTTTATAAAAGTGCCAGGGAGGTACAACTCCGCTATGGCAAGTCTGTGTGCACCCGCAGCATGGGTGGCTAGCAGGAACACACAGACGGTACAGAAAGAAATCCCATTGCAGTGCCCCGGATAGCTGCGGTTACGTGAGAGGAAATACATGTTGCCTGCGGCCCACACGCCATGCCCTAGACATTCTGGGTTTTTATAAAAGTGCCAGGCATGTACAACTCGGCTATGGCAAGTCTGTGTGCACCCGCAGCATAGGTGGCTAGCAGGAACACACAGACGGTACAGAAAGAAATCCCATTGCAGTGCCCCGGATAGCTGCGGTTACGTGAGAGGAAATACATGTTGGCTGCGGCCCACACGCCATGCCCTAGACATTCTGGGTTTTTATAAAAGTGCCAGGCATGTACAACTCGGCTATGGCAAGTCTGTGTGCACCCGCAGCATGGGTGGCTAGCAGGAACACACAGACGGTACAGAAAGAAATCCCATTGCAGTGCCCCGGATAGCTGAGGTTACGTGAGAGGAAATACATGTTGGCTGCGGACCACACGCCATGCCCCAGACATTCTGTTTTTTTTTTAAACTGCCAGGCAGGTACAACTCCGCTATGGCAAGTCTGTGTGCACCCACAGCAATGGTGGCTAGCAGGAACACACAGACGGTACAGAAAGAAATCCCATTGCGGTGCCCCGGATAGCTGAGGTTACATGAGAGGAAATACATGTTGGCTGCAGCCCACACGCCATGCCCTAGACATTCAGGTTTTTTTTTTTAAAGTGCCAGGCAGACCCCAGTACAATTTCTGTAGAAGTAAAGGCAGACCCCAGTAACATGTCTGTCACCACAGTATAAGCAGACACCTGTAACATTTCTGTAGCAGAAGCATAGGCAGACCCCAGTACCATTTTTGTAGCAGAAGTATACGCAGACCCCCTGTAACATTTATGTGGCAGAAGTATAGGCAGACCCCAGTAACATTCTTGTAGCAGCAGTATAGACAGACCCCTGTAACGTTTATGTGACAGAAGTCTAGGCAGACCCCTGTAACATTTATGTAGCAGAAGCATAGGGAGTCCCCTGAAACATGTCTGTAGTAGAAGTATAGACAGACTTCAGTACCATTTTTTTGCAGAAGTATACGCAGACCCCCTGTAACATTTACGTGGCAGAAGTATACGCAGACCCCCTGTAACATTTACGTGGCAGAAGTATAGGCAGACCCCAGTAACATTATTGTAGCAGAAGTATAGGCAGACTCCTGTAACATTTAAGTGGCAGCAGTATAGGCAGACCCCTGTAACATTTATGTGGCTGAAGTATAGGCAGACCCCAGTAACAGTTATGTAGCAGCAGTATAGGCAGACCCCAGTATCATTTCTGTAGCAGCAGTATAGGCAGACCCCTGTAACATTTATGTGGCAGAAGTATAGGCAGACCCCAGTAATATTATTGTAGCAGAAGTATAGGCAGACTCCTGTAACATTTAAGTGGCAGCAGTATAGGCAGACCCCTGTAACATTTATGTGGCTGAAGTATAGGCAGACCCCAGTAACAGTTGTGTAGCAGTAGTATAGGCAGACCCCAGTATCATTTCTGTAGCAGCAGTATAGGCAGACCCCTGTAACATTTATGTGGCAGAAGTATAGGCAGACCCCAGTAACAGTTATGTAGCAGCAGTATAGGCAGACCCCAGTATCATTTCTGTAGCAGCAGTATAGGCAGACCCCTGTAACATTTACGTGGCAGACGTATAGGCAGACCCTAGTAACAGTTATGTAGCAGCAGTATAGGCAGACCCCAGTAACATTTTTGTAGCAGAAGTATACGCAAACCCCTGTATCATTTCAGTAGTAACACCATTGACTGATCCCAGTAACATTTCTGTAGCAGAAGTATAGGCAGACCCCTGTAACATTCAAGTGGCAGCAGTATAGGCAGACCCTGTAACATGTAAGTGGCAGCAGTATAGGCAGACCCCTGTAACTTTCTCATAGCAGAAGTATAGGCAGGCAGGCAGACCCCAGTAAAATTTCTGTAGTAATAGTATAGGCCGACCTCTGAAACATTGGGATACCATGAGCGTAGGCGAAGGCCGGAAAAATTAGTTGGATAAGAGTGTAGGCGTGGGCCCGAAAAATTAGTGTACCAAGAGTACAAGTGTACCTCTGAAAAATGTATCAACCGAGAGGGCAGGTGAAACCCATAAACATTTTTTTAAAGATACAGCTCACTGTTGCTTAATTTG